>NC_136063.1:176453169-177053169 GCF_964261635.1 Lissotriton helveticus | reverse complement strand
TAGAACACACCACAATTCCTAAAATGAGTATGGTACCATCAACAAATGATTTATAATGTAACTAAAGTCCTAAAACCTTCTATTAACTCCAATGCTTTTTAATGAGGTGCTATCATGTATATTGGTCCCAAGATGGCTGCCAACACTTCTTGAATGAAGTGCTGACAGGCAATCAGATCTCATGCGTACCCCGCGATTTTTCACCCAAAATTTTTTGGGGGAGGCCTGGGGGGTTCTTGTGGGACCTCCTGAGCAGGCCTAGGGGGTCAGGGTGCTTCTACCCTGCCCCCTTTTTGAGTTCTACACGTTTGTTTTTCTGCTTTCCTGTGCCTCAGTCTACCGAGGTACAAGATGGCTGCCAACAATTTCTGTTTTGGAGTGTTGACAGACATTGGCAGCCAATCAGAATGCAGCTCGTACTCGGGAAGGTACAGAGTACAGTAAGCTTGCAGTAAGCTTATATAGATATATAAATTTTTTTCAAATTCAATTTTCTCAACAACTACTGGAGGAATTTACACCATTTAAACAAAAGGCTGTACTGCGTACCAGACCCTACCATTTTGCCAAGTTTGGTGTAATTCCGTTCAGCAGTTCGGGCTGTAGCCGTGTCTAATCGTTCTATGGAAAATAACATGGGGAAAACACGTTTTGGGACCCCCCTTTTTTCTCAGCCCCCACTTGACGAATCCCCCCAAAATTTTCAGGGAAGGAGCGGAGCGGGGCAGGCCATCTTCTTTGAGAAATTCGCGGAAATTCATCAACCGGCGCCAAAGTTATTCCCAATAGAATGTTGCGGATTTCCTATGTAAATGTAAATGTGGGTGTACTTGTAAAGCGCACTGCGACTCCAAGGAGTATCCTGGCGCTGAAAGACCGCTGGGGAACCCGTCCTGGCTTTCCCTGTGAGATGGTCCCTTTCTGGGTATCTCCAAGGTGAAACCAGGCATCCCCGGTGTCTGTGGGGGGCCGTTGTAGAGATGAGGCAAGCTTAATGCCCAGAGTTGCCAAGTGTGTTCCCTGGTTAGAGTAGGCACCGAGGCGAAAATTATCGAGTCCGTTTTGACACTGGTCCACGACTCTGCCGCGTCGGGAATTGAACCCTGGTCCCGGGCCGTTCTCTGCTTACGGGTCTGCCGCCTCTACTCCACTATGGAAACTAGGTCCGCGTGCATGGTGTCTATGGAAAATAAATAACTATATGCACTTAATTCTTGGGTCCGTGTTTCGTCTGTGCTTCAAGATTGGACGTTTGGAGATGGAGTTCTGTTCATATATATATATATATATATATATATATATATATATATATATATATATATATATATATATATTCACTGAAAAAACCATAGGTTATAGACCATATATAGTTAGGAATTAGCATTTACAAAACCTTGAAAATTCACTGAAAAAACCATAGGTTATAGACCATATATAGTTAGGAATTAGCATTTAAAAAACCTTATTTTACTCACACAAAACCATTGAAATTCCATATATAGTTAGTTGCACTAACTATATATCGCGCACCCGCAATCCACTGCTGATCATGTCACATATTACATCATTCATGACATGGTCAGTGACATCACTGATGACATCACTGATGACATCTCAAATGACATCACTGATGACATCACTGATGACATCTCAAATGACATCACTGATGACTACATCCAGTGACTGTATAATTCTGTAAAGTTAAAATATGTCTTACATATTGAAGAATGAGTGGATGTATAAGTGTCTTGATGAAGGATGAAGGATTTAGTAGGGGCATGGCTGACTGTATGAGTGACTGATTAAATGTGTCTCACTGAGTGCATGGGTTAGTGACTAAACTGTCTTAATTTGTGCATCATTATGTCTGTTGTTCTGTAAACTGCTGCATGTGTTGATCATTAGCTATATGATTAACTGTATGGGTTATTGATTGGTTGCCCAAGCATTTGTATGGGAGACTGAGTGTGTGTGTGGGTGGCTGGGAGGTGTATGACTCTCTGCATAGATGTGTGAGCAGTTGATTGACTAGATGTATGGGTTCAAAAGTGCATGTGGAAACAGCTGTATGGGCGGTTGACTGTGTGCATGAGTGTATTGGTGAGTGAATGGATATCTCAGTGCTACATGTCAAAGTAAGTACATATGTAAAACACAGTACATGTGAGAGTTGACATATATAAATAACTGTGCATAAGAGCCAGTGAATGTGTGAGTGGCTGTATGGATCATTGTGAACTTGTATCCAGGATTGTATAAGTGAGTAAATATGTTTTAGTATATGTTTGAATAAGTAAGGTGTGTATAACTGTATAGTTGAGGAAATGGAGGTGTGATTGATTCTTTGCATGACTGACTAAGTGTCTGAGTAACTCCATGGATGAGTGACAGTCTATGAGTGTCTGTTTACACTGAGTGTATCTAAGGTTATATTAGAGTCTGAAGAGGTTCATCGTATTATCACATGAATGATGTCATCAGTGATGTGATCAGTAATGTCAAATGAGATGTCATCAGTGATGTCATCAGTGATGTCATTTGAGATGTCATCAGTGATGTCATCAGTGATGTCATTTGAGATGTCATCAGTGATGTCATCAGTGATGTCATTTGAGATGTCATCAGTGATGTCATCAGTGATGTCACTGACCATGTCATGAATGATGTAATATGTGACATGATCAGCAGTGGATTGCGGGTGCGCGATATATAGTTAGTGCAACTAACTATATATGGAATTTCAATGGTTTTGTGTGAGTAAAATAAGGTTTTTTAAATGCTAATTCCTAACTATATATGGTCTATAACCTATGGTTTTTTCAGTGAATATATATATATATATATATATATACATATTGATATATATTATCAATATATATATATGTATTGATATATATTAACTAATCTGCACAAAACAAATCACATCAGGGACTCCATCCTTCAGAATATGGAACATCCTGTGACCAACGCCACATAATGGCCAAAACGCATCAGGTTTGAATGACTCCATTAAAAGGCTGCTAAACTTGTGAATAAATGAACTGTTGCATCTTTTGGAGTGCCGAATCCCTGGAGTGATCTGTTTTGCACCGATCAGTTAATGTTACAGGCTTTGGACTCGTACGTCTCTTCCTCCTGCACCCCCTCGCATGAGCTCTGGAACTGTCAGTATGAGTGGACTGCGTTTTGAGTATTCTTACACACACATATATACACATTTAAATATATTCTCTGAAAAAAACAAAGGTTACAGGGGTGTTATAGTTAGGTTCAGATTTTACAAACACGAAACCATAGAAATTCAGAACTTAGGGCCAGATGTAGGTAGGCAAATACCGGTCGTTAACGGGCGATTTAGGCCGTTACCGACCGGTATTTGGAGTTTGAGATGTAGAGGCTTTAAAAATTACTGATTTGGTAAATTTACCGATTCGGTAAATTACCGAATCAGTAAATTTACCGAATCTGTAATTTGAGATGTAGGTGGCACTGTCAACAGTGCCACAGGGCCTTAAGGATTCGTTATTTACGTAATAACGAATACCTGTGGAGATGCAAATCTGGGCATGTACACCTGTGCCATGTGGCCCTTAAGGCATTCTTGTGTGCCACATGGCACACAAGCACTAATCAGTGGTGCAACAGGGTGTCAAAGTGACACCCTGCCACCCTTGACTATTCGGTAATTGCCATTGATTGCCCATAGGAATCAATGGCAATTACCGAATCGGTAAATACCGATTCGGTAATTACCGAATCTTAACGATTCGGTAATTTTTACCGAATATTTACCTACATAGCAATTACCGATTTGTAAATACCGAATCGGTAAAATTCGGTATTTACGAATCGGTAAATACCATTTAGCTGCATCTAGCCCTTAGTGTTATAGTTATCTCAAGTAACTATAACTCGTGCCCTAAGGTAACTATAACTCACGCCATTGCAAACAGTCTTCTCACCAATATTTTCACTGCAAATGTTGCAGTGATATTATCAATGATGTCATAGAAGATGTCATGAGTGAAGTAATATTTGGGGTGATTAGCATTGCATGACAGGGCGCAGGTTATAGTTACCATAGGGTGCAAGTTATAGTTAATTGAAATAATTTAAACTACTGAATTTCAATGGTTTTGTGTGTGTAAAATCTGAATATACCTTCAACGTCCTTGTAACCTTTGTTTTTGAGTACATTGCTAAGGTTTTTTAAATTCTAGTTTCTAATTATAATGTCCTTGTAACCTTTGCTTTTTTCAGTGAATTTCAACAGTTTTTTAATTAATATTTCCTGACTATAATGTCCCTGTAACCATTGTTTTTTTCAGTGAATTTCTATGGATTTTTAATGCTATTCCTTAAATATAATGTTTCTGTAACTTGGGTGTGTGAGTGGATGAGTGGGTGTGTAAGTGAGTGAATGAGTGTTTGGTGGGTGTGTCAGTGCATGTGTGGCTGGCTCTGTAGATCTTTGAGTGAGTGTGTGAGAGCCTGTGTGGGGCTGTGAGTGGGTATGTGAGTGGTTGTATGAGTGTGTATGTGGGTGTGTGATTGGGTGTAGGAGTGCCTCTGTGAGTGGTTCTCTGGTTATCTGAGTGGTTGTGTGAGTGACGGTATGAGTAGTTTTCTCAAGTAACTATAACTCATGCCCTAAGGTAACTATAACTCACACCCTCGCAATAAACAGTTTTCTCATCAATATTTTCACTGCAAATGTGCAGTGATATTATCTATGATGTCATAGAAGATGTCATGAGTGTGGGATATGTGGGGTAATTAACATTGAATGGCGAGGGCGTGAGTTATAGTTAACTTAGGGCACAAGTTATAGTTACTTGAAATGATTATGACTGCTTAATTTCTATGGTTTTGTGTGTGTAAGTTCTGAACATAACTTCAAAGTGCTTGTAACCTTTGTTTTCTTAGTACATTTTTAAGGTTTTTTAAAATTCTAGTTCCTACTTATAATGTCCCAGTAACCGTTGTTTTATTCAGTGAACTTTGACAGTTTTTTAATGCATATTTCCTAACCATAGTGTCCCTGTAACCATTGTTTTTTTCAGTCAATTCTACAAGGCTTTTCAATGCTACTTCCTAAATATAAAGTTTCTGTGACCTGGGTGTGTGAGTGTCTGATGGATGTGTCAGTGCATGTGTGGCTGGCTGTGTAGATCTGTGAGTGTTTGTGTGAGAGGCTGTGTAGGTCTGTGAGTGGTTCTCTGGGTCACCAAGAGGTTGTGTGAGTGACTGTATAAGTGGTTTTCTGGGTCTCCAAGTGGGTGTGTGAGTGACTGTATGGTTGTGTGAGTGTTTTTCTTGATTTCTGAGTGTGTGTGTGACTGGCTGTATGGGTATGTGAGTGGGTGTGTGAGTGATTGTGTGTATGTGTAAAAAGGTGTGTTAGTGGGTGGCTGTGTGGGTCTGTGAGTGGTTTTCTGGGTCTTTGAGTGGGTGTGTGAGTGGCTGTACAGGTGTGTGAGCGGGTGTGTGAGTGGTTGCATGGGTGTGGGAGTGTGTGAATGGGTGTGTAAGTGCCTGTGTGGATCTGTGACTGGGTGTGTAAGTAGTTCTCAGGGTCTCTAAGTAGGTGTGTGAGTGGCTGTATGGGTGTGTGAGTGGTGTTCTGGGTCTGTGAGTGGGTGTGTGAGTGGCAATATGGATGTGTGAGTCAATCAATCAATCAGAGTACTTGTAAAGCGCGCTACTTACCCGTGAGGGTCTCAAGGCGCTGAGGGGAGGGGGGGGTGCTGCTACTGTTCGAAGAGCCAGGTCTTGAGGAGTCTTCTGAAGGCGAGTAGGTCTAGGGTCTGCCGTAAGTGGGTAGGGAGGGTGTTCCAGGTCTTGGCGGCTGAGTAGGAGAAGGATCTGCCGGCGTATGTCATATTTTGGATGCGGGGGACAGCAGCGAGAGCGAGGCTGGCGGAGCGGAGCTGGCAGGTGGGCGTGTGGAAGCTGAATCTGCTGTTCAGGTAGGCTGGTCCGGCGTTGTGGAGTGCTTTGTGTGCGTTGGTGAGGAGCTTGAAGGTGATCCTCTTGTTGATGGGGAGCCAGTGTAGGTCTCTCAGGTGGGGGGTGATGTGGCTGCTGCAGGGGACGTTGACAATCAGTCGGGCGGAGGCGTTTTGGATGCATTGTAGTCGTCGTAGGTGTTTGGCTGGGATTCCTGCGTAGAGTGCGTTGCCGTAGTCCAATCTGCTGCTGACGAGGGCATGTGTCACCGTTCTTCTTGTTTCGTTTGGGATCCACTTGCAGATCCTGTGGAGCATGCGGAGGGTGTTGTAGCAGGAGGAGGAGACGGTGTTGACCTGTTTGGACATGGAGAGGGAGGAGTCGAGGATGAATCCTAGGTTGCGTGCATGGTCGGTGGGTGTTGGTGCTGTTCCCAGTGTGGTCGGCCCCAGGAGTCGTCCCAGGCTGAGGGGGTGGGTCCAAGGATGAGGACCTCCGTCTTGTCCGAGTTCAGCTTCAGACGGCTGCTCCTCATCCAGTCAGCGACGGCCTTCATTCCCTCGTGGAGGTTGGTTTTGGCGGTGTGTCTGTCCTTGGTGAGGGAGAGGAAGAGCTGGGTGTCGTTGGCGTAGGAGATGATGTTGAGATTGTGGTGGCCGGCCACTTATGCGAGGGGGGCCATGTAGATGTTGAACAGCATCGGGCTGAGGGATGAGCTCAGGGGGATGCCACAGATGATGTCGGTGGCTTCGGATCGGATGGATGGGAGGCGGACGCTCTGGGTTCTGCCAGAGTGGAAGGACGTGGTCCAATCAAAGCCTTCTCTTGGATTACAGCTTCTAGGAGGCCTGCCTTTAGAGTGCGATGACAGACCGCGTCGAAGGCGGCCGACAGGTCCAGGAGGATGAAGGCTGATGTTTCACCGTTGTCTAGTTGGCGCCTGATGTCATCTGTGGCGGAGATGAGGGCTGTCTCAGAGCTGTGGTTGCGTCTGAATCTGGACTGGGACGGGTCCAAGATGTTGTTGTCTTCCAGGTGGCGGGCCAATTGCATGTTGATGTTTTTCTCGATGACCTTTGCCCGGAACGGAAGCAGGGAGATGGGCCGGAAGTTCTTGAGCTCCTTGTGGTCCGCCTTGGGCTTCTTGAGGAGGGCGTTGATTTCGGCATGCTTCCAGCTTTCCGGGAATGTAGCTGTTTCAAAGGAGATGGCAATGACCTTCCATAGTTGGGGTCGATGGCTGCGTCTGCTTTGTTGAAAATGTGGTGTGGGCATGGGTCTGACGGAGATCATGAGTGGATGGAGTTCATGACCTTGCGAGTCTCGTCGTCGTTGACGTTGGACCAGGTGGTCAGGCGGTTGGCGCTGGTGGTGTTGACATGGGAGGTATAGTCTGGCGTGGTCGGGGCGGTCATGGTGTTGAAGCTGTCGTGGATTTCAGTGATCTTGCGGTGGAAGAAGATGGCTAGAGAGTCGCACAGTTCTTGTGAGGGCGGGATGTCGTTGGCGCTGGGGTTGGAGAGTTCCTTTATGATGCTGAAGAGCTCTTTGCTGTCGTGTGCGTGGTTATCCAAGCGGTCTTTGAAGGAAGCTCTCTTGGCTAATCTGATGAGGTGGTGATGTCTGCGGGTGGCGTCCTTGTGGGCTGCGTGGTTGTCGGGGGGGCGTTTGTGGAGTCATATCTTTTCCAGTTTCCGGCATGCGCGTTGGGAGGTCTGGAGCTGGTCGGTGAACCAGGTGGCTCTTTTGCTGGCGTGGCTGTTGGAGGGTTTCTTGAGCGGGGCGAGGGTGTTGGCGCAGTCATCGATCCACTGTCTGAGGTTGCAGGCTGCGGCGCCTGGGTTGGTGGGGTCGGTGGGTGGGTTCTGGGCGAGGGTTGTGATCAGCTGATCTTCGGTGACTTTGCTCCAGCAGCGGCGTGGCAGTTGTTGGGTGCGGTGGTAGGTGGTTGGTTTCTTGAAGGTGAAATGGATGCAGCGGTGGTCAGTCCAGTGGACTTCAGTGGTGTGGTTGAAGCTGACATGTGAGCCTGTGAAAAAACTGGTTCAGCTTGTGGCCGGCGGCGTGGGTGATGAGTATCTGAGGCCGAGGTTGGCGAAGTTGTCGATCAGGGTTGCGGAGTTGGCGTCGTTGTTGTTCTCGAGGTGGAAGTTCAGGTCGCCGAGGTGGATGTAGTCCATGGAGGTGAGTGCGTGGGTGCTGGCGAGGTCAGCGATAGAGTCGCTGAACTGAGCCCAGGGTCCGGGGGGGTCTCTGAGGGTGGTGTTGGGGTCAGTGTGGATCCAGAAGTGCAGGTGTTCGGCGGTGTTGAGGGTGTCATCTGCGTCGGTGGCGACCTTGAGGAAGGACTTGTGGACGATGGCTATTCCTCCTCCTGTTCCATTGGTGCGATCCCTGCGGGTGATCTTGTAGCTGTCCGGGATGCCTATAGCAATGTCAGGCGCCGAGGAGTCGTTCCATCAGGTTTCGGTCAGGAAGGCCACGTCTGGGGCGGAGGTGTCGATCAGATCCCAGAGCTCTACTGCATGTTTGCGTGCGGAGCGGGTGTTGAGGAGTATGCAGCAGAGGTGGTTGGGTCCATTCCTTGGAGGTTTGGTGGTTTTGTTGCAGGTGAAGCTGCAGGTGCGGCAGGAGAAGGGTCTGTGGGTCCGTTACAGGACGGCCTGGAAGCAGGTGTGGTTTCGGCCGGTACTGAGAGCGAGGAGCGTGGTGGCGTCGTATCGGAGTCTGATGGCGTGGTGTTCGCGGGGTCCAGGGGTTCTGGGGCTGGACGCAGTCCAGGCGCGGATGGGCGCAGACAGGCTTGCCTTTGGTGCACCAGCGGCACGGCCGCACAGCTGCCGCCATTTAGGGCGAGGAAGGAGGGAGGAGCAGCTGGGAGGCGGGAGCAGGGTGGCAAATGGGATAGCGAGGGGGTGGGGCCGCAGGGAAGCAGCAGTGGAAACGGGATGGCTGGGATACACAAGAAAAAAGGGGGGGAGAGAGCAGAACGGTGATGAGGACACGACAAATAAACAGAACATGAAGGGGCAGAGCGGTACAGAGGCACAGTACAGTTATGTCAAAAAACAGTTACAGCGCAAACTAGGTGGCAGGGGGACAGGGGACAGCAGCTGCGAACTCGCGGCAGAATCGGCAGCACGGGGGAGGGCACAGACACACAGGTGGTGCTGTGTGGCGTGGGAGCGACCTGGCCTGCAAGCAGGGTCAAGGGACGCTCTCACTGCCTCACAGCAGCCGCCATTTAGGGCGAGGAGGGAGGGAGGAGCAGCTAGGAGGCAGGAGCGGGGCGGCGAATGGGATAGCGAGGGGGCAGGGCCGCAGGGGAGCAGCGGCGAGAATGGGACGGCTGGGATACACAAGAAAAAAAGGGGGAGGGGGGAGAGAGCAGAACGGCGATGAGGGCACGACAAATAAACAGAACACGAAGGGGCAGAGCGGTACAGAGGCACAGTACAGTTATGTCAAAAAACAGTTACAGCGCAAACCAGGTGGCAGGGGCACAGAGGACAGCAGATGCGAACTCGCTGCAGATTCCGCAGCACGGGGGAGGGCGCAGACACACTGGTGGTGCTGAGTGGCGTGGGAGCAGCCTTGCCTGCAAGCAGGGTCAAGGGTCGCTCTCACTGCCGTGCAGCGGCCGCCATTTAGGGCAAGGAGGGAGGAGCAGCTGGGAGGCGGGAGCGGGGCGGTGAATGGGATAGCGAGGGGGCGGGGCCGCAGGGGAGCAGCAGGGGGAACGGGACGGCTGGGATACATAAGAAAAAAAGGAGGGGAGAGCAGAAAGGCGTTGAGGGCACGACAAATAAACAGAACACGAAGGGGCAGAGCTGTACAGAGGCACAGCACAGTTATGTCAAAAAACAGTTACAGCGCAAACCAGGTGGCAGGGGCACAGGGGACAGCAGCTGCGAACTCGCGGCAGAATCTGCTGCACGGGGGAGGGCACAGACACACTGGTGGTGCTGTGTGGCGTGGGAGCGACCTGGCCTGCAAGCAGGGTGGGTATTTGAGTGGTTGTGTGGGTGTGTAAGTAGGTGTGTGAGTGAGTGGGTCTCTGAGTGGGTGTATCTCTCTAAATTGGGTTTAATATCTGTGGATCCATCACAGAGTCACACGGAGCCACGCTGAGCAACATTGTGGATCCATGGATCCTCGAGCGCCCAAAAGATACATTTTCGGATAATTTCTTGCCCTTGAGCGGTCCCTCACAAACCCCTCCATCAGTCCTATGGGTTCTGGATACCTCTATTTTGAACCTTTTTTATCCTATTTACACTTTATGCCCCCTACGCGAGAACCGTGTCTTGATTGACAAAATGGGAGCTGTAAGTTTTCTCCCAATCACGGCATTGATGTTGGCACTTGGATCCACAGTGGACCTGCATCTCTAGACATACATAAATCTTTTTCCTTTAATAATTCCCAAACTACTGAACAGTTTTACACCAAAATACAAATGGCACTCTTTCTGAACCAAGATCCAGTGTTGTGCCAGTTTTGGTGTAATTCTGTTTAGCGGTTCAGGCTGTGGTTGTGTCTAAAATACTTATGGGAAATTGCAAGGAGAAAATGCATTTTGGGATCCTCCCCTTTTTTTCAGTCCCAGCTTGATGAATCACCCCAAATCACCCGTGGTCCACGCCCCAATGGAAAACAAAATATACACACACTGACAGATTCACCTAAACCCCCACACTACCATTCATAAACCCACTCACATACCCATACACCCACTCACAAACTCACTCACATGCCCACATCAGCACTCATACAACCACAGACAGACTCACACAGCATTCACATACCCACTCCCACGAGTCACACACTCACACCCACTTACACATCCAGAGAAGCATTTACACTACCACAAACCCATATAGACACTCAGAAATCCACTCACACAGCCAGTCAATCGCACACCCACTCAGAGACCCAAAAACCACTCACACATCCACTCACACACCCATAACCACTCACATGCCCTCAAAACCATTCTATGAGTAATGATTCAAGTCCTTTTTCAGCAGCTTCCTATAAATAAAATTAAATTCAACTGTGTCCTTGAGCAACAGGATAGACGTCTAATGACTTACTATTTTGTGATGAACATTCATGGTATAGTTCGCTGATATTAGTTCCATATCAGCAGCAGAGCTGATGCTGAGTAAAGAGCCACTTGACTCTGTACCTTGAAGTACATGAATGGGTGCTTGTATTTTTGTGTCCTTGTGTTTCATCATTGTTACAAATGAACCATGCCATTATAATGGCGTAGATGCAGCCCATGCATACACTTTAGTTTTCAATGGCATAAGTCAGGGTAATGGAGATAGTTAATTGTATTTCTCCTCAGGCATAATCTCTATCGATGCACTGCTGTCGATAATAAAAGGTATTGCTTGACCTACCATTTACTTTTAGAGTAGTCTTCAGGACAATGTTTGGATGACTTAGGTGTTTTTTCATGTCAATGTTTCTTTGACTTGCATTTTTCTTCACATTTAGCCATTCCAACATATGCACCTTTTCAAAGGTAAACATAGACATTGCACAGCCATCTTCTTCACTTTTTGATATTGATACTGAACAACTTTTTGACGATGATTAGCTGATGATCGCCTTCATTTGGTGTCACTTTGCCTCAACAGGTCTTATCACATGGCCTTGTGGGAATGTGTCTAGAACGTTTAGATGGCCATTTTGTCTTTATGCCATAAAGCACTTATTTTTTCCTTCGCCTTGAAAACCATTACCTTCCCACAGCCTTTGCAAATCTGTCCAATGGCGGGACATTTACCTTCGTCTGGAAACGAAAATCTGAAGCGCAACTTCTTTTTTCGTGGAGACGTCACTTTGTGTTCTTCTGTCATGTGCTTTTGCTTACGTGCCCCCCTCGCTAAGCCTTATAAGGCTCTGGAATCCCATCCCCAGGGCCATTTGTTTAAATTAAAGGGGAGGGAGCCCAAGTGACCTCCCTCCCAAGCCTTTTTGGGCTCTGTGACCCCATACTCCTGGGCCGCTAGTTAAAATAAAAAGATGGGGGGACTCTGCCCCCCCCCTCAGCCGAGCTGTTATCGCTCCAGGGAAATCATCCCCAAGGGCCCACATTACTTTAAGGTGGGTACCCTCGTGTCTAGCCTTTATTGCGTTCAGTCCTGTATTTTGAGAAAAACAGTAGCTTGGTTGAGATTGCGATTTCATTGAATGTTTAGATATTTTTGCGACATATGGAACGTTTTCACTGTAAGAGCTTGCCTTGTTCATATCAGCATCAACGGCAGGCCATGCATGATCTGCAGACTGTAGCCATGGTAAAACAACTGTGACGTGGCATCTCCACGTGCCCCCTGTGTCTGTCTATGTCAGGCATTATATCAGTAGGTGCATTAGTCTCTGTAGTGTGCAGCACAGTAGTATGCACGTATATTGGCATTTATTCATTGATGTATTATATTTTGTTAATCCTGTGCATGGCAACTGCAATCAAATTGGACGCAAATGAGTATGAAAATTGCTTTTCTTGATGTAGACATTTAGCTGCTACTTGCCCATTTGTATTCCCAGTAGCCTTTTCTCCTTGAAATATAAGCACTAAATACAGTCTGGAGACAGAGAGACTCCTCGTCGCCATTGTAATGCGATAGGGTGAGAAGTCTTTTTTAGGGATGGTATAAATATCCTTTCATACCACATATCTTGAAAGTAATCTCATGCATGTACTTTTGCATCCATTCGTATCTGGGTGGAAGATCTGTTTCCTACTCCTCTGCCCTCTGTTTACTTGTAATGCGCTCTGATACCCACACGGGTCATGTTTGTGCTATATAAAACTTTCTAAATGAAATAAATAAAATACATAAATAAAATAAAATAATGCATAGCCACACATTAAGTCTTCAACCAACAGCAAGATTTAAAATACAGCCAGCTATTAAATGCTCTTTAACTCATGTACAATACTCAGGATTGAAAATTCGTTGTACTTTTAAAGGGTACTAATAAAAAGAGGATTTGTTACTGTTTTATGTCCTGGTCAATGCATTCCTTTGTCTGGTTTTATGAGTGAAATAATATAAATTGTTTCTTAATGTCAAGAAATTAATGGCAGAGCAGAGGTAGAGGTGAAATTAGGTTTTTCATTCCTTCTAACTGGCCATAGGTCACACACCTTCAGACAGCCGTTCCTGTTGGTGGGCCAAACGCTCCATGAAGTCAGCCACATAGTGCAGGGATATCTGCAAGGTGATTTTTTTGTTCTGCGGCGTGTGCTGCAGCATGCAGCACACGCTGCAATACAAAATATACAGACATAAAGATTGCGACCACCTTGAAGGCGGTGGCATCCAAATACGTATGGTGGGACCGCCATCATAATGAGGCCCATAGTTCCCTAGCTCCAAGGGTGGCGGCTCTGGCCTTTATGCCACGTCCTCATCTATAGCTGTTGAAAGGTGCAGCAAAATATAACGCCAAAGTGAATTTGAGATCCAAGTAACAGACTATATTAGTAAAGACAAAACATATTAAATAAGTACCACTATCTAGACAGATAAAGAATATAAAATCTGGAAAAAATGAATTTAAGAGTTTTCTAAAACAAGCAATGTTAAAGGCAATTGGTTGGCTTCTATGTAGTGCTTGCAGAGAGACAGGCATTGATCAAGATCACACATGCACGCACATATGCAGACAGATCACAGATAAAAGTATTCAGTCTATCCCAGATCAACACATACTGACAGCCATGTAGAAACAGACTAATGCGCACTTGTATACATTCCCTCAAACAAACAGCCAGACCTGCATGCACAGCGACCTATGCAGTCACTCATTCATGCAACCTAACAGACATACAAGCACCTATGCAACTTGCCAAGAAACGGAGTGGGTCTTTACAACAAAATGTCAGAGCATGGAGTTACACTGAAATTGGTAACGCCGCACTCTGACAAGTTAAAAAATGAAGGAATGCAACGTATTTACAAAATACACAGCACACCCCTGTGTTTCATCTAGGGCTAGTGCTAATAAAACTGCCTAGCACAATGCTGCAAGGGTACCTGCAATGCAGGGTGATTGTTTATGTGCAGGAAGGGTCACCTTCCTTAATTATTTCTCCTTGTATCGCCAGTCTAAGACCAGGTATTCCCTGATCTTAGTTTTTAGCACTGCCCCAGTGTTGTACATATGGGGCAGCATCAAAAAGCAATGGGTGTTGCGGCGGAACTCCCACTGCCATACTTATTGCACGCCCCGTTCACTCTAAGTGAAGTGTGAAAAGGGGCCTTATTTACAAGGCGGTGTTAAGCCATATGAAGTGGTTTAACGATGCTTTGTAAATATGGAGAAGGGAATATCGCAACTACAGCATAGCTAAGAGTGCTGTTCTGGTGGGGATATCCCCTTGTAAATATGCCCCAGAGGCTCACTTATAGAGAGCACAGTTAGCACATACAGTCTTACACGACACGCATTCAGTCAAACAGCACACAATGAGACTTAGATAGATGGTTAAGGTCATGATAGACGGACCGAGAGACGGGCAGACAGAAGGATGGCCAGATGAACGCAGAGTTCATGGACACCTAAGCTTAACACATCTGTTCATTAAATATAAGTTGCCCTATTGAGAAGAGAGGAGAGTCAATGGCCATTAGCGCCTGACCTCTCGTTGTGTGCTACAGTCTGCAATCGCCCCCAGTGGTGGTAATATGGAAAATAATATGAAGTGTTGTATAATATGCCCTGATCCCGAATGGTCTTGACAACCTCAAGGTTAGTGTGGGAAGCACCAGTTGCTTCAATAGAACCTATCACTACCACTGTGAGTGCCATCATGAGTACCACCGTGAGCACCATCATGAATAGCACCAGAGAACCAATTGAAAGTGGCAAATAGGAACATGCTCTGAGAATCACAAAGTGACAGATGGCTAGTCAGAGCTCACCTTGAAGCCTTCTAAGGGAAGGATGACACCCACCCTGAAACTTTCTATGGGAAGGATGGCCACACCCTAAAGCTGTCTATGGGAAGGATGGCCACACCCTAAAGCTTTGTTCAGGAAGGATGGCCCAGCCTTGAAGCTTTCTACGTGAAGGATGGCACCACTCTGAGGCTTTCTACAGGAAGGATGGCTGCCACACTGAAGCTTTCCATGGATAGGATAGCCCCACCCTGATGCTTCCTATGGGAAGCATGGCCCCACCATGAAGCTTTCTATGGGAAGGATCACCCCACCACAGTGCAGGTGCATTTAAAACCCACAGAACCTGATTCACAGTTGTGAAGTGCAGTCAGGGAAGGACAGGACAGTGTGCACAGTTTCTGCCATTGCAGTCCCAGCACAGCCCTACATGTATAACAAAGCAGCATTGTATTAACCGACTTGTGCCACTTGGGTATGGTGAAGTAAGACATATAGCATGGGGCAACCGATCATACCACTTCAGCCAGTGTCTCCTGTGAACGTAACAACATTTGTCTAAATAATATGTACACATCTGCCTAAAAGATACCCATTTTAGTGCCACGACTGTTATACCAATACTTTACTTTGTCAATGTTTTTTCTTTATTTCTTTCCATTTTTTATCATTTTTTCTTTCTTTATCACCCTGGGTCAGATGTACGACCCGCCAATTAGTGAGTCACAAATTGTGTCGCATTTGTGACACACAATTTGCGACTCGCTAATTGGGATGCACAATCGTGTCTGAAATACTGTTTGCGATTCCCAATGGGGTAGCAAATTGCATGCCTCATACAAATTAATGAGCTGTCGCAATTTGCGATGCCATTGGGAATGGCTGGCACTCCCAGCGATGGTGGCCTGCTGGGGTCAGCGGACCTCCATGTCTGGGACTGCTTTTAAATAAAGCAGTTTTTCTTTTTTTTTTTATTCAGCCTGTCTGCCTTAAAGGAAAAAGGGATGCATTTAAAAAATAAAAATGAAACTTTTCAGTTTAGTTCTTTATGGGCAGGCTGCGGTCTCTGTGGCTACTGCCAGTCCTTAACAAATATTTGTGCATGCATTCACAAATGGAAAGGGGTCCCATGGGGACCCCTTCCCATTTGCGAGTGCTTTATCAACCTTCTGAGAAGGGTGGTAAACTGCGAGTGTTTTGCAACCGCAATTGCGGTAGCAAAACATACTTTCATAGCTTAAGGAGTCGCTATTAGGAAGGGATGCCCTTGGAATGCCCCTTCCTAATAGCGAGTCGCTAATCCTATTTTGCAAGTCGTAAATTGATTTGCGACACGCGAAATAGAATTAGTACATGGGCCACTGGTTTTTTGCGGGCGCAAACGGGTCCAAAACCCATTTGCGCCCGCAAAAAAACATTTGCACATCTGGCCTCCTGTCTGTTGCAAATCTATCTTCAGGCTACAGCATTTCAAATCAAGCAGTGCCTTTTTTGGACCAATAAAAATTATTTTTCCTGTAAAATGCATTAAAATTTCTTACGTACACCTGCCTGCTACAAAGCACCAGACCTTTATCTATGACCTCTATCTATGTTTGCTTTAATGTTCTGTGATTAACGTGACTAAAGTGATTATTAAAAAAATATTTTTATAGTACAATGTGTGTTGTACTCCCTTGCTAAATCCTTGATTTGCCAAGACAAAGGTGATCTGTATACTGTAGCTGCGATATACAACTGTACAGTTACATCCCCAGAAGCCCCCAGGTCTGTATGAAAAGCCATTTGGGATAATGCAACAATATCAGGTGGGTCTGTCTATGCCAGGCCTTATTTGAGAAGGTATATTAGTCTTCTGTACTGTGCAGTTCAGTAGTATGTACTTAGGGTGGAATTTATGCATTCTTTTTTCATGATTTTGTAAGCCTGGGCACTCAAGTTGATCTATGAAGCAAATGGAAGCAAATGAGTATAACAACTGTCAAACTGGGAGGTGTGGCCTGGCTACAGGCAAGATGGTCACATGAGCATTTTGGTGTGTGCACGGCTCCATGATAGTGTGGATCCTGTAACACCCTCGGTGATCTGCAAGATGGGAGGAAGCTCTTTACGCCTTGGGGCCATAGAGTGGGTGGCAGAACCGGACGGGCGGACTGCAGAGGCCCCGGTGGAGCGAGAAACTGGTGGCCTGACCCCGGACAGGGAAAGGCAAGATGGCGGTCCCCCTGTCCGAACGCTGAGAACGGTCGAGCGGCCCTGTGCATGACTTTGGGGGTCGGTTGTAGTGGCCCTGCGGGTTGAAGCAGAGGAGGACCCCCACCTCTGCGCTGCCTGCTGAGGTGTCTGAGAGGCTATGATTCTGGAGACAGGCAAAGCGGGATTGAAGAGGCAGGAGGCCCCTGGAGCCCACAAATTTAGGGGGAAGAAGCCTGAAGACCCTGGTGGCCCTGGGTCATGGCAACTTGCCTGAGCCCCCATGCAGTGATGTTGTTAGCAGCCTGTGGGGCCATGAGGCGTGTCCCTGGCATTCGTGTGCCTGTTACTCATAGACGAGGGCCCCCTGAATCGGTGGACATTCAAACGACATCACAAGAGAGAGGTATCTCCACAGTGGTGGATTGGGCCCTGGCAAGGAGGGATCGGAGGGATGTGGAGGGTGTTCGGCCTGCGGGCCAGGGGGTCGGATAGCCAGCTTTCCATTGCCTGGCGGTGATGGGCCCGGTGGCAACACCTGGTGCAGCTTCATGTATGGCGGCCCGGCCGTAGTGGACACAGGACAGCTACGTGACATGTGGTGAGGACTCCTCCACCAACACCCTCACGGCCAGTGCGAGGGGCACAATAAAAGAGACCAGCCATAGTCCCAGAATGATGGTGCGACCCAGGGCCAGGGCCCTGGGGATAGGGCCTGCGGTCTGGAAATACACAATGCAACAATATCAGCAGCTATAAGAGATAAAAGACTGGCCAGAAAATCAATGAGGTGGCAGTGGACCTTGGCCTCCGCTTGGCCAAACACAAGAAGTTGACAGACAGAGTGTGGGAAGTGGAAGGCATGCTAACCCAAATGGCACCTATGGTCATTGACAGTGAAAAGTCGAAACGTGCCCTACAGAAAACCATCGAGCCCTTGCAGAACAAGGTGGAGGATGCAGAAGACCGTTCTCTGTGCAACAGTGTGCAAGTGGTGAGGGTCCTGGAAAACTCTGAAGGCCTAAACATGAAACTTTTCCTGGAGAACTGGAGAAAGGCCTTGAAAATGTTCACACATAGAGTGTTCGGCAGGCTGTCGGTCCTGGGGGCACCTTCCAGACCTATAGTTGTCTAGCTGCTCAACTTCCAAGACCTTGAGAAGATCCTCCTTGTAGCTCAAGTCCACGGTTCCTGGGGAATGGGGGGTGCCTCTGCAACATCTACCAGGACTACACCACAGTGGCACAGCAACAATGGACAACATTCCTGCAGGAAAAATGCCACCTCAGGTCACTGGAGTTAAAGCATGCACTGTTCTTCCTGGTGAAACTGCAGAACGCAGTTGCTCCTGACAGCCGTGGCGGAGTAGGACTGTCTGAAATCACTCGGCTAACCTCCCCTGCACTCAAGAGAGCTGCTCCAACAGTGGTGGCAACACCTGGCCTCAGTGCAGGCCATGTGGGCACCCTTTTGGCCAACCCAACCAGGGTCCAGGTGGAGCCGAAGTGGTGGTGGATACCCAATACCATCCCTGCTGGAGGGCCTCTGCAAGAGACTCAAACAAGGGAGTTAGCAGATTTGAGGGCTCCGGGGAGGATTTGGAGGAGGCCCCTTGACCAGTGGTCACCCGTATGACCATGGACACCATAGTATGAGGAGCAGAAGGGGCAGCTATTGCTTATACAGATATTGAGATGCCCCCCGGAGGGACCAGATGGCACACTGCCATGAATGACTATTAAGTGACCGTCATGAAGCAGTGCCAGCCCCTTAAATCGTCAGTACACACAATCATTTTGTTTGCTTACTATGATGTTCTTATTAACTGGTTTGGGGAGCCGAATAGCTTCAGATCCGTTGCATGAGGAGGTTGGTTGGGGCCTGGGGGTTATAGGGCTTTCACAGGAGGCATACTGAGTCAGCATTTGATGATAAGGACACCGGACAGGGGTGAACATACATGACGATGGTCACACCATGCATGAATCCCCTGGGACTCACCATTTAGAGCCTAATCTCGAATATCTATGGCCTAGGGAGTAAGCTAAAGAGAGAAGAAATGGGGAAATACCTTTTGAGGCAAAATCCCGATGTAATGTTCCTGCAGGAAATGCACCTTGTGGGAAACATTTGCACGGTGCTGAACCATGGGCGATAATGCTGCTAGTAAACTAAGGGTTCTCCTCATGCTTCAGGGGTGAGGGCATACTGGTACGATGATCCATCCCTCTACAAGTGTACCACACATGGGTGGAAAACCTGGGCTGCCAAGCAGCAGTGAGAGAGCAGTGCAACGGGGTAAGCCTGGTGCTCGCATCCTGGTATTTACCTCACGGGCTACAGACTAAAGGGCTGGACCAAATGGGTACATGGATGGCAGCGGTGCCGCATATCCTACTTCTCGTGGGGGGCTATGACATTAATTTAACCCACAAGACTGATTTGACAAGGACTGGGGATAGACCTAGACCTGACTCATGTCTGGCTTCCTTCCTTGGAATAATGGGTTTGGCAGATCTGTGGTGGGAGAAACACCAAGGCACACAACAATAGACATACAACTCCAACAACATGTGCTCTTTGTCCAGATCTGATTACTTTCTGGCACTGAGATGACAAATGGGCACATTTTGAAATACTACTACTACTATCCTTCCATGAGGCATCTTTGATCACTCACCCCTGAATACTCACTTGTACACAGACATCCCGGCGACAGGGGGGGACTGGAAGTTAGAGCCCTGCGACTTGACCAACTTGACCAAGATGGTCTCGAAGGGACAGCTCATTGTGCAGATTTCTGGCAAATGGAAGGAGGTGGACAAGGAGGCCAGAGACCTTGGAACAAAATTACCCCCCTGTGACCAACCCCACATACAAAGCAAACACAAGGAGATGATGGACGGAGCGCTGAAACTTTTCAGACACTCACCCCCAGTTAAAAATCTGGGTTGAATCCATCATCGTTCTTTAGCTCACTTCACCACCCCAGTTCAGACCCAGCCCTATGCAAATCGGCCTTGACCCTGTTGCTCATGGGAACAGTCCTGCCCAAACTGCCAGCCAGGTCTTCCCTGGACCAGAAACACCGGTTTTGGGGTAATATCCCTAATCAGCCAGGCTAGGTTGAATCCAGTGGCAAAGTGAACAAGAGTATGCCCGGATGTTGGTTCCTTGCTTGCTGTGCTACTGGATTTAAGCGAGCCTGGCTGATGGAGGAAGAAACCCCGAAACTGGTCCTAGGATGCTTGTTTTTGGTCCAGTGAAGCCTGCCAGTTCGGGCTGGACTGTTCCCAGGAGGAACAGAGTCAAGACTGATTTACATATGACTGAGCCAAACTGGGGTGGTATAGTGAGCAAAAGAACAATGGATTAAACCAAGATCTGTGACTGGGGGTGAGGGATTGAAACGTCTCAGCACTCAAGTCCATCATCTTATTGTGTTTTCTACCCCACATGCAGCCTTGCTAATAAGATAGGGGGTGCAAAAAACAACCAATGAACTCTGGTACACCAGGAGGCAAAATCGGTATATAATGCAAAACAGGGGAAACTGCGAGATCGGCAACAAAACAGGAAATCTATTGCCCAAGAATGAAGAAGGTCAAAGATTGGTTCCTGATATTTATACAAGAGAGGGCGAGATGGCCGAAACCCTGGAAGCCGTAGCACAAGCCTTTGCGAAGCATTTAGTAGACCTCTATAGGGCTAGAGCAGAGACCTCTACATGTAGTCTAGAGGACTTTATCAATGATGTCTCAGTGCCCAGACTCCATGGGGAGGTGAGCCATTCCTTAGACACCGATCTGTCAGAATGGGACATAGCCGATGCCTTGGGCCAGATGAAAAATGTTTTCCCCCACCGAATTTTATAAATGTGCAAAATCCTAAATTGTGGGCGCGCTTAGAACAATGTTTCTCTGGGCAAGGGAGGAGGGCATCCTACCCCAAGACCTTAGGAGGGCAACGATTGTAATGATCCATAAACCGGGGAAGCCGCAGGAGGCATGTGCCTTCTACCACCCAATACCACTCCTAAATCTTGAAACTAAGATCCTGGCAAATGTATTTCCTAACCGCCTATTGCAGGTGGTGAACATGTTGTAGGCCGGCGATGAATCAGGCTTCATGCCGTACAGGGCAACGAGACACAACCTACAAAGACTGGCTTGGTGCTTTGCAAGATGAGATCAGATAGCTTGGCAGAAATGCCAAAAAGGCATTTGATTAATTGAAATGGCCTTATTTTGGGGCTATTCTTTGCAAAATGCGGTCACCACTGAGTTTATTTCCTGGTTGACATTGTATACAATAATGCACTTGCCAGGGTTAGAGCAAACATCACCTACTCCAAGGAGTTCTGCTAAGGCAGGAGCACCTGTCAGGGATGCCCACTGTCCCCCTTGCTTTTTGCACTGGCAATTGAACCCTTTAGAACATTGGCTGCAGAAGCATGCACTGATGTCAGCAGTGAGGTGGGGTCCTAATTGGGAGGATGTTGTTTCCCTGTAAGCTAACGATATACTGTTGTATCTGACAGACCCAGAACGCTCAGTCTCCAGGGTGCTGGAAATTCTGGCACTGTTTGGCTCCTACTCCGGGCTCAAAATTAACTGGCATAAGTCTATCACATTTCCGCTGTCAGGGAGATGGGGATGGCCCTGTTACTACCCCTTAGTATGGCAACTTCAAGGTTTCTTATATCTCAGGATCTCCATCACAAATGACCGAGACCTACTTGTTAAGGAAAACCTGGGGAAAATCCTCTATTCCTATAAAGCAGATGCAGTGTGTTGAAAGAAATTGCCACTATCCTTTAAGGGCAAGGCCACCCTTTACAAAATTATATACCTCCCAAAATTCCTTTATGTTCTGAAAAACACCCAGTTCGAGCTCCCACATACCTTCTTTCGGGCAGTCACGGACGTCCCAAGGGGTCTATTATGTGAGAGTGGGAAGCTGATGATTGCATGGTCCTCCCTGACTAGAAAATTCTTAGAGGGTGGATTTGCCCTTCCTGACTAATGCCTCTACAATTGGATGGAACAGCTGCAAGTGATTAATGATTGGGCCTGCACCTCCCAGTAGGAGCCTTCAATGACAGCAGACAGTTGGTACATGGACCTTTAGTGGGACGTCCAACATCTATACGGTCGGAAGTCATGGTCGCCAAGCTATTGCAAACGGGGAGAGGCTGTGGTTGTCAAGCTATTGCATAAAGCAATTGCATACAACAATCAAGGACCTATGCAGAAGGGCAAACTGACACTAGAAACCATGCTGTGAGACTCTGGAGAAGTGAAGAGACTGCATCTTATAGAAGGCCACAGAAAGATTGACCTGCTGGGAATCTCTAAGGTGGGTGACATCTGCTGAGGGAACAAGATAATGCCATTTACAGAACTGCAGGGAAGTATGAGCTGTCTAGGGGCCAGAACCTTCAATACAGGCAACTTTTATACCACCTGAGAGACCATGTTGAGTCCTTACAGGATGCCCCAGATGAGTTACCCCCAAATATAGTGTTGTGGGAGCTCCCCTGACCAGCCATGCAGTGTTCTACCTATACTCCACTCTCCCACACAAAAGCATTCCATCTCTAGGCAGCCTCAGGAAACAATGGGACCTAGGCAGACTGGAAGATGATGACTTTGGCGTGGCCTCCCAATCCCCGAGAGAGATAGCCACTCGGGCTAAGTGCCAGCTAATTCAATGGAATATGCTTAATAGGGCCTATTTCACGAGGATGAGACTGCTCCGAATGGCTAGGACTGATACAGACCTCTGTTTTTGGGGTTGCAGACTGAAAGGTAGACTAATTAAATATAATCCGGGGGTATCTCCGGATCCAGACTTTCTGAGGCAAAGTAGGCCATCGATTGTCAGGGGTTCTGTGATTTACTCAGTAGTTCACCCCACAATTAATAGCTCCGGATGTCTGGGGGAACAAACTGTGGACCATTATATCCTCTTTTTCGCCAACCTGCCCTGATGGTGGTAAGACAAGATGCAATTAAACTATGAGGGCAAGATAAGACCCCAACACTAAGGGCCTGGGAGTCCACTTTTGACTAGTGTATGAGGGCCAACAAAATAGTGTTCAAGGTTCAGGGCTGTCCACCACAGTTCGACAAAATATGGAGCCCATGGAAAAGTGCAGAAGAAACTGATCCCTAATGGATGGCACAAGAGGGAATTGTGGGAGTGGGGGATTGCACTGGGGTGCTTTATCATGAAACCGGGGTAACATCATTGTGTGTACACATATGTATGAAAGTTTAATAGTTAGCCCTCTGGGGTGCGAAACAGTGATTCTGCTACTGCAATCGATGTATCCGGACAGGTAAGCCTCACAATGTTGTTTACAGCATGGTGGCCGCAATACCACCTGGTTGATCAAAAATCATTACAAAGATCTTTAAAAAAAACTGTCAAACTGTTTTGCATGATGCAGACATTAAGCTACCACTTGGTAATTTTTAGGTTCCGCCTGCACAGGGATGTGAAATTTCTTGTATTTAATATATCTTAAAAAGAGGCTCTTATCAGTTCCTATGACCAAATTATTGTGTCTATAACTCTAAACTCACTGGGTTGGGACTTCAGAACTGGGAAACCAGGTTCCAGTCTCGGCGTTGGCTCAACATCCTATGATTCTGGGGAAATCACTTATTCTACCCTTGTCAATGAACAATGCATGCCATCTTGTGTAATGTTACCGGTGTTCATGTAAAGCATGCCAATACATTTGAGTGGAGTTTACGCTATATACAACTGCAAATTAAAAAAAAAAATTACAGCACTTATTCATGTCAATTTTAATAAGCATAAAATGGACATGACATAAGTGCGCCTTTTTGTGGAGTACAAAACACTATGGAAATTAATTAACCCTCTGGCGTAGTTTGCGTTGTAGCGCTACGCGTACCCACGCGAAATGAACTTAGCACTACGCGAGCTACAAGTAGCTAAAACTGCGTAGTGCGATAGGGAAAATGCTGTTCGTACTGATTGCACAGTGCCGGATGCATGTCCACACTGTGCAATCATTGCAAACGGCATCTTGCACAGTGCAAGCGGTCGTTTTCTGCCGCTCTAGTAGATTTGTACTCGAGTGGCATATTTCTCAGCCCGAACTGGTAGTTTCTCAACGTGAGCGGTCGCGAGCATACACAACCACTCGCAATGAGAAACCTGACCTCCCCGCATTGAAAATCTCGCTAGGAGGTTTATTTTCCACGCTAGCGATTGGCAACTTGAAGTTGCTGATCGCGAATGAGGAAAAAGTCTTGCTGGGATGTTGATTTTGCCTGCTCGCGGTCGCCAACTTGATATTGAGGACCGCGAGCAAGCAAAAAATGCCCGCTACGTGTTTTGCACAGTGCTACGTGCAATTCGCGTAGCGCATAGAAACGCAAACTATGCACGCTCCGCGAGCATGGCGTAGTACTACGCCCAGGGTTAAATCTAATTTGTACATCCAGGCTGTGCTGCGGTGCCAGCCAATGCTGATTCATCTATGATGACTTATTTTCAAGCTTGTGATTTTATTGAACTATTTTGTGAACTCTGGAGTTGTAGCTTCAGTGTAGTTGGATCAGTCAAGCTCACAAATCGGTGATTTGTAATAGGAACCAAGTCTGCACTGACAAAGACTGATCTGACAACCCAGGTTGTGCACAAAGCACCTGTTATAAGAAATCTCAAGTTTTCACGAATATATTCTTGAGTAACACAACCAGCCCAGGTTCTAATTTGTATCTGACACTTGCAGACCTTATAATAAATGTAGGGCGGGTATCAGAATCTAAAGAAAGAAAATGATGTAAAAGGGAGCTGACACGTAATTGTCAACCTTGCACATGCTGATGCTTTCCAGTCGAGCAGGAGCCCCATTTCAAAGTGAAACAGACTTATCAATCAATTCCTGGCCTTTTAGCATTTCGAGCTGCCAAAGCTGACAAGCAGCGAAGACACGACACGCTAGTGAGTTGCAAGCAATGAAAAAAGTGTATTACTAGTTGGGCTGTTCGCTTTATTTTAGGCATTTTTATATATTGCTGCAGTTTTATATATGGCAAGCTGGATCCTAATGCATTGGAGCGCTTTGTATTTGCTATTACAGTGTAATTCTCCCGTACATTTTTTGCCATACCTAGCCACAGAAGAATTGAAAGCCTAAAATTAGTGTGTAACGCAATCTGACTCTCTTGTTAAGGGCTGTATTGCCCTTAGGCCATTTGTACTATATTAAACGAGTACAATGCGCACAAAGTGCAACACAATAGAGCATGCTGTAGCGACAACTAACCAGTAGCGGCTCCTGGAGGGAGTGCTGTGGGGCAGTGGGGCGTGGCAGGGTGGTGTGTAGTAAACTCCGGAATACGGCTGATTGGAGTTAGGTAAATAAGTCGTGCATTACAAGCATTGAGGAAGGTGATTTTTTTGCCAAAATGTGTCTGCTAAAAGAAATAAATGTATGTTCCAAGCAACCCTGTCGGTGCCCCACATATTCTTTGGAGCGAACATTTAAATGTGTGAGTTCTGCCATCATGTCCCTGGATCCAGAAAAGGGGGTGGTGATGAACAGTGTCTGAATTAAGCAGACCTCTCTTACCCAGTCCAAAGATCAGGGCTTGATCCATCACCGTTATTTAGCTCACTGCCCCATCCCAGCTCAGAACCTGGCTATATGCAAATTAGTCTGTCCCTGGCCCAGTGCATCGTAGGAACAGGGCAGACCAAACTACCAAGCCAATTCTTCACTAGAAAGGAGACAGGCTTCCGGGGACCGGTTTCTGCCATTTCAGGCGTCGTCGGCCCGGCTTGCTTGAATCCTGATGGAGCAGTGAGCAAGGGACTCATGTCTGAGTATACCCTTCCACGCTTATGGTGGACAAAATGATTCAGAAAAGGGGGTGGTGATGAACAGAGTGTCTGAATTAAGCAGACCACTCTTACCCAGTCCAAAGATCAAGGCTTGATCCATCACCGTTATTTAGCTCACTGCCCCATCCCAGCTCAGAACCTGGCTATATGCAGATTAGTCTGTCCCTGGCCCAGTGCATCATGGGAACAGGGCAGACCAAACTACCAAGCCAATTCTTCACCAGAAAGGAGACAAGCTTCCGGGGACCGGTTTCTGCCATTTCAGGCGTCGTCGGCCCGGCTTGCTTGAATCCTGATGGAGCAGTGAGCAAGGGACTCATGTCTGAGTATACCCTTCCACGCTTATGGTGGACAAAATGATTCAGAAAAGGGGGTGGTGATGAACAGAGTGTCTGAATTAAGCAGACCACTCTTACCCAGTCCAAAGATCAGGGCTTGATCCATCACCGTTATTTAGCTCACTGCCCCATCCCAGCTCAGAACCTGGCTATATGCAAATTAGTCTGTCCCTGGCCCAGTGCATCATGGGAACAGGGCAGACCAAACCACCAAGCCAATTCTTCACCAGAAAGGAGACAAGCTTCCGGGGACCGGTTTCTGCCATTTCAGGCGTCGTCGGCCCGGCTTGCTTGAATCCTGATGGAGCAGTGAGCAAGGGACTCATGTCTGAGTATACCCTTCCACGCTTATGGTGGACAAAATGATTCAGAAAAGGGGGTGGTGATGAAAAGAGTGTCTGAATTAAGCAGACCACTCTTACCCAGTCCAAAGATCAGGGCTTGATCCATCACCGTTATTTAGCTCACTGCCCCATCCCAGCTCAGAACCTGGCTATATGCAAATTAGTCTGTCCCTGGCCCAGTGCATCATGGGAACAGGGCAGACCAAACTACCAAGCCAATTCTTCACCAGAAAAGAGACAAGCTTCCGGGGACCGGTTTCCGCCATTTCAGGCGTCGTCGGCCCGGCTTGCTTGAATCCTGATGGAGCAGTGAGCAAGGGACTCATGTCTGAGTATACCCTTCCACGCTTATGGTGGACAAAATGATTCAGAAAAGGGGGTGGTGATGAACAGAGTGTCTGAATTAAGCAGACCACTCTTACCCAGTCCAAAGATCAGGACTTGATCCATCACCGTTATTTAGCTCACTGCCCCATCCCAGCTCAGAACCTGGCTATATGCAAATTAGTCTGTCCCTGGCCCAGTGCATCATGGGAACAGGGCAGACCTAACTACCAAGCCAATTCTTCACCAGAAAGGAGACAAGCATCCGGGGACCGGTTTCTGCCATTTCAGGCGTCGTCGGCCCGGCTTGCTTGAATCCTGATGGAGCAGTGAGCAAGGGACTCATGTCTGAGTATACCCTTCCACGCTTATGGTGGACAAAATGATTCAGAAAAGGGGGTGGTGATGAACAGAGTGTCTGAATTAAGCAGACCACTCTTACCCAGTCCAAAGATCAGGGCTTGATCCATCACCGTTATTTAGCTCACTGCCCCATCCCAGCTCAGAACCTGGCTATATGCAAATTAGTCTGACGCCTGAAATGGCAGAAACCGGTCCCCGGAAGCTTGTTTCCTTCCCAGTACAAGAATTGGCTTGGTAGTTTGGTTTGCCCTGTTCCCATCATGCACTGGGACAGGAACAGACTAATTTGCATATAGCCAAGTTCTGAGCTGGGATGGTGCAGTGAGCTAAAAACGGTGATGGATCAAGCCCTGATCTTTGGACTGGGTAAGAGTGGTCTGCTTAATTCAGGCACTCTGTTCATCACCACCCCCTTTTCTGAATCATTTTGTCCACCATAAGCGTGGAAGGGTATACTCAGATGTGAGTCCCTTGCTCATTGCACCATCAGGATTCAAGCAAGCCGGGCCGACGACGCCTGAAATGGCAGAAACCGGTCCCCGGAAGTTTGTTTCCTTCCCAGTAAAAGAATTGGCTTGGTAGTTTGGTTTGCCCTATTCCCATCATGCACTGGGACAGGAACAGACTAATTTGCATATAGCCAAGTTCTGAGCTGGGATGGTGCAGTGAGCTAAAAAACGGTGATGGATCAAGCCCCGATCTTTGGACTGGGTAAGAGTGGTCTGCTTAATTCAGGCACTCTGTTCATCACCACCCCCTTTTCTGAATCATTTTGTCCACCATAAGCGTGGAAGGGTATACTCAGATGTGAGTCCCTTGCTCATTGCACCATCAGGATTCAAGCAAGCCGGGCCGACGACGCCTGAAATGGCAGAAACCGGTCCCCGGAAGCTTGTTTCCTTCCCAGTACAAGAATTGGCTTGGTAGTTTGGTTTGCCCTGCTCCCATCATGCACTGGGACAGGAACAGACTAATTTGCATATAGCCAAGTTCTGAGCTGGGATGATGCAGTGAGCTAAAAAACGGTGATGGATCAAGCCCTGATCTTTGGACTGGGTAAGAGTGGTCTGCTTAATTCAGGCACTCTGTTCATCACCACCCCCTTCTCTGAATCATTTTGTCCACCATAAGCGTGGAAGGGTATACTCAGATGTGAGTCCCTTGCTCATTGCACCATTAGGATTCAAGCAAGCCGGGCCGACGACGCCTGAAATGGCAGAAACCGGTCCCCGGAAGCTTGTTTCCTTCCCAGTACAAGAATTGGCTTGGTAGTTTGGTTTGCCCTGTTCCCATCATGCACTGGGACAGGAACAGACTAATTTGCATATAGCCAAGTTCTGAGCTGGGATGGTGCAGTGAGCTAAAAAACGGTGATGGATCAAGCCCTGATCTTTGGACTGGGTAAGAGTGGTCTGCTTAATTCAGGCACTCTGTTCATCACCTCCCCCTTTTCTGAATCATTTTGTCCACCATAAGCGTGGAAGGGTATACTCAGATGTGAGTCCCTTGCTCATTGCACCATCAGGATTCAAGCAAGCCGGGCCGACGACGCCTGAAATGGCAGAAACCGGTCCCCGGAAGCTTGTTTCCTTCCCAGTACAAGAATTGGCTTGGTAGTTTGGTTTGCCCTGTTCCCATCATGCACTGGGACAGGAACAGACTAATTTGCATATAGCCAAGTTCTGAGCTGGGATGGTGCAGTGAGCTAAAAAACGGTGATGGATCAAGCCCTGATCTTTGGACTGGGTAAGAGTGGTCTGCTTAATTCAGGCACTCTGTTCATCACCACCCCCTTTTCTGAATCATTTTGTCCACCATAAGCGTGGAAGGGTACACTCAGATGTGAGTCCCTTGCTCATTGCACCATCAGGATTCAAGCAAGCCGGGCCGACGACGCCTGAAATGGCAGAAACCGGTCCCCGGAAGCTTGTTTCCTTCCCAGTACAAGAATTGGCTTGGTAGTTTGGTTTGCCCTGTTCCCATCATGCACTGGGACAGGAACAGACTAATTTGCATATAGCCAAGTTCTGAGCTGGGATGGTGCAGTGAGCTAAAAAACGATGATGGATCAAGCCCTGATCTTTGGACTGGGTAAGAGTGGTCTGCTTAATTCAGGCACTCTGTTCATCACCACCCCCTTTTCTTAATCATTTTGTCCACCATAAGCGTGGAAGGGTATACTCAGATGTGAGTCCCTTGCTCGTTGCACCATCAGGATTCAAGCAAGCCGGGCCAACGACGCCTGAAATGGCAGAAACCGGTCCCTGGAAGCTTTTTTCCTTCCCAGTACAAGAATTGGCTTGGTAGTTTGGTTTGCCCTGTTCCCATCATGCACTGGGACAGGAACAGACTAATTTGCATATAGCCGAGTTCTGAGCTGGGATGGTGCAGTGAGCTAAAAAACGGTGAGGGATCAAGCCCTGATCTTTGGACTGGGTAAGAGTGGTCTGCTTAATTCAGGCACTCTGTTCATCACCACCCCCTTTTCTGAATCATTTTGTCCACCATAAGCGTGGAAGGGTATACTCAGATGTGAGTCCCTTGCTCATTGCACCATCAGGATTCAAGCAAGCCGGACCGACGACGCCTGGAATGGCAGAAACCGGTCCCCGGATGCTTGTTTCCTTCCCAGTACAAGAATTGGCTTGGTAGTTTGGTTTGCCCTGTTCCCATCATTCACTGGGACAGGAACAGACTAATTTGCATATAGCCAAGTTCTGAGCTGGGATGGTGCAGTGAGCTAAAAAACGGTGATGGATCAAGCCCTGATCTTTGGACTGGGTAAGAGTGGTCTGCTTAATGCAGGCACTCTGTTCATCACCACCCCCTTTTTTGAATCATCATGTCCCTGGAGGCATCCACTGTGAGTTTGGTAGCATTTGGTGGAGTTTGAGTGGTAAGGTAATTTGCTACCAGAACCGTCACAGCAAGAGAATTCGATCGTCCAGCAGAGATCTGAATTGTTCTCCTGCAGTTTTATCTTGGTATAACATCCAGTGGCAGGCGAGGGGAATGTTAGAGTGCGATTTTGCTCTTTAAAGTTTAGGGGTGCACTATAATCATGGGTAGTTTGTGCCCGCATATAATCCTTTACTGTGCTAACATTTGGGTCATTAGATGGTGTACTGTAATAACGTGAAAAGTAAGATGTTAGGTGTATTTCGGGTTAAACATGAAGAAATCAGCATTGCAATGACATGCGACTAGATGAAAACCTTAAGGTGTACAATTGTACATGTGGCTAACGAATATTTTCATAATTAGTGTACTTATGTAATGCGTAGATTTAAATGTGCTCAGTAATGACATTCATTTATATGTGTGCCTTATAAAAATATGTGCCATTGCCTATTCCCAAGGCCTGAATTGTATCTTTCCGTGGAAGCTCTTGTATTAGACTTGTCACTGAATATCATGTGCATGCTGAATTTGTTCTTTCTCCGGTTTCTGTTGCAGGTGGAGAAATTCATCCTTGCTAGTTAGAATAATGTCTTTGTTTTAGGAGTTAGGCTTATGCAGGAGAAGATACATCGAACAGCGATGCTGATAATGAGGTACAGTGTTCTTTCTCAACGGAGAGAGCCTGGGAATCAAGGTCATCGAGCAAAAGCCTGGGAACATCACTGTCACATGGAGGGCTACCTAAAAGGAGGTGCATTGCTTGGATGGAGTGATGCCGAAGTGAATTCTGGGATTCTACCTGAAGCTCTAGTATTGAAGATTGGGACAGAGTCCGGGTACTTCTGCCTCGCCTTGAGTGAGAGGGAGCATCTCAGAACAAGCTCTATAGCTGTATGCTACTTGACCCATTCAACTTGGATGGACGTCTTAGTGGCTATGACAGTGGCTCATCTCAGGTCCTCGGTTAGGCACCCCTCCTCCAATGCAGTTTGAAACATATCAAGCATCGGGTGTGCCACTCCTGTTGATAACCATTTAAACAGATCTGCGGGTAGCCCATTTGGGCCAGCCGCCTTCCCAGACTGTAGGTCTTGGATGGTCCCCTCCACTTACTCCTTTACCAGGTCCCAATCTAAGGTGTCTCTGTCTTCTCTTGAAAGAGTTGGCAGAGAGATGTCTCTAAGCAACTCCCTACTCTCGTCTTCCGATCTAACTTTCGCTGATCGATAGAGGGACTCATACTAGGACGCAAAGGCCTCTGCTATGTCTGCAATATTTGCAAATAACCATATAGGAAACGATCAAAACATGTGGAACTGTGCTATATAATAACTGTATGTGACCAAAGAACTGATTATTATTCCAAAATATATATTTTTTTTAAATGTTTGAATATATGCATTTTTTTATGTAGAAATTGTTTATATTTTGTATAACAACATAATTCATGAACAAAAAAAAGTGCAAATAAATTAGAATGTGAAAACTGTAACCAAATATATGACATGTTATACAGTTGATACAAATATTTGACCAACATCCTGCATATAAATAAATTGTGCAGAAACAGGATACAAAGAAACCAAGTCGTATTTTTAACAGGATGTTCAAAATGACAAGTGTTTCACAGTTTTCAAGTCAAATAAAGCAATTAAAATTTTTAACTAGATGTCCAAGAAAACAAGTGGCTAACATATTTTGAGTCTACGTGCGTTTCGGCGGGACCCCTTCTTCAGGTAGCCATGAATCTTAAACGAATAAACAGAAAAGATCTGATAAAAAAAAAATCAGAAACCGAAATGTCTCTCACAATTGTGGATTCAACAGCAAAAACTGGACCTGCTTAAGTGCAGCCGTGTAGCTCTCCTGTACTCTCAGTAAAATTGAGCTTTTCTATTGAGCAAGTTTCAGCTGGTAACTATCAAAAAATGGTCATGCCAAGGGTAGAAGGAAAATAATTTCTGTAGATGATAGCCTGACTTTAAAAAATCCTGTCCAGTAGAGTCCTGTCGGGCACTCAGTATGTCATGACCCGAGGTACAGCGGTAACCGGATGATATGTGCGCCACGTGGGTGATGTTCAAATGAGTTCAAACACGATATTTGCGCAAACCTAGGACAATGAAGAATCTGACGGTCTTCAAATTCTCCTTTCAGGATGGTCGAACCGCCATCTCATCTGTGAACACGGCGCCTCGATGTCAGCTGCAGCGGCACCACGTAACATGTGCAAGGAAACGATCCTGTTAAAAATAGGACTTGGTTTCTTTGTATCCTGTTTCTGCTCACTTTATTTATATGTAGGATTTTGGTCAAATATTTGTATCAACTGTATAACATGTTATATATTTGGGTACAGTTTTCAAATTGTAATTTATTTGCACTTTTTTATTTATAAATTATGTTGTTATACAAAATATAAACAATTTCTACATAAAAAAATGCGTATATTAATATATTTAAAATGAAAAATTATATTTTGAAATAATAATCAGTTCTTTGGTCACATACAGTTATTATATAGCACAGGTCCACATGTTTTTATTGTTTTTATTTATGGTTATTTGCAAATATTGTTTACTCGCCCTGATATAGGAAACTCTGTTCAGGGGGGCCCCTTTTCTTCACATATATCTCTGCTACGTCTGTTCCAGACCCTCGCATTGTGCCATCTTTCTCGGATTTCTGCAACCCAATTGCGCTCTCAATCTCTAGTCTAGCCATGCAATGAGCCCATTGGCTTTGTCCCCTAGGTCATAAAGCCATCTCTGTGTGACTATTGCATGTTGGTGCTATGCCCCTTCCTCCAGATCCCTAAGTTCTCTTTGTTTAAGGTGTACTATGAGCCTCAGCTCATCTGATTCGCCGCACTGTAACGTTCGTTTGTCGGAACCATTCTTTTCTGTATCCTGGTTCTGTAACTGATTATTCTGTGCATGCTAGTGATGCTACACCATCTCAATATCACTCGTAGATTTGGCTTTGTATTAGTTCACATGTATTTCTACACCCCCGTCTTGAGGTGTTTGTATGTCCAACTGTTCTTGGCTATGTAATAAATGAACTACATTTGGATCGGGAGTCTGTGATTCTTCAGAGTCCTAGTTCATTAGAACAGTACTGACTAATTGGCTAATGATTTTCCTCTCCTCCATACTTTCATGCAGACAAAGAGAGACATCTGCCCAGGGTTCCAGAGTAAATCTACAACAAGGAACCGAGCTCCTTCAAGAGGCAAAGTGCAGGACTGAAGCAGCCCGATTGTGGCAGGAACAAATAATCATATAATGAACATTAGGGCAAACTGTTATTGTTGACAATTTCAAGTTCTTACCTATTGAGGTGAGATTGATGTGGCGGCATTGGAGCATGCATGGCTTTCAGTATGAGATATACGAACATTTTCTAGTATAATAATGGTAGCCGTTTTGAGGGAAATGTGTTGGCAGTTCACTCTTTGTGGCATGCATGGTAATCCACTAATGAGGACAAGGTTCCTAATCTTTAAATGAACTCTGAATGCAGTATGTTTAAATGGTGCAGTTCAAGCATTGAGCAAGGCAATTGTTTGCTGAAATGCATCTGTTAAAAGAAATAAATGCTTGTTCCAGGTAACCCTGTGAGTGCCCCATATATTGTGGGGAGCAAACATTTAAATGCATGAGTTCAATCATCATGCCTATGGAGGCACCTGCAGTGAGTTCGGTAGCATTTGGTGGCGTTTGAGCTATATGTTAATTTGGTATCAGAATCACCACTGCAATGCATCCTGTCGTCCAACAAATACATAAATCACGGGATTTATGTAAATTCATGGAAATAGGCAGACAGGCCGACTCCTGCTGTTTCATCTTAGTATAACATCCAGTGGCAGGTGAGGGGATGCAACATGTAGCATTAAAACAGCCCGATTGTGCAAGGAACAAATAATCATATATTGAAAATTACGGCAAACTATAACCCTTGGTTTTAATAGGAGAATTTCCAAGGTTTTTTTAAATTCTATTTCCTAACTATAACGTCCCTGTAAACTTTGTATTTTTAAGTGAATTTCTATGGTCTTTTAACTAGCAGTTGTGTTTACAGAGTGGTGGAGAAAGGGTGCGGGCCTCTGACCATCTCTCAGGAATCCCACTATACTGGGCTTACTGGAGGTAACAGGAGGATTTCTTGGATCCCAAGGCCCTTCTGCATTCATTGAGTCAGTGGGTGTGTGAGTGGCTGTAGCTGTATAGGTGAATATGTCTTTGTGTGTGTAGCTGTATCGGTAAGTGTAGGCACTGTGAGTGGCTGTGCAGGTGAGTGACTGGTTGTATGAGGGTTGTATGAGTGGAGAGACCCTTGACCCTTGACCCTGTCCCCATGTAGGTCGCCCCCTCAGACGCCACACGGTCTTCCTGTGCCGCTGTCCCGCTGCTGACACCCGCTGTGTCCTAACCGCCTTCTCCAGCTCTGGGGCCGGTCTTGCTTGGTTTGCCTGTGCTTGTTTATTTCCTAATTCTGACCTTTCATTTTGTTGCCACTGATTGTTTTTACTGTTTATTGGCGCTTAATGGTGCCCTTTGTGCCATCTCCCCCTGCCCCTTTTTGCCTTTTGTGTCACCCCCCCACCCGCTCCCCTCCCTCGCGCTTCCCGCTACTGCTTCTGTTACGGCCCACCCACCCTGGTGCCCCATTCGCCTCCCCGCTCCTGCCTCCCAGCTACTCCTCTCTCCCACAGCCCCTCATATGGAGGCCGCGCGGTGGTAAAGGGAGCAACCCTTGACCCTGTCACCAGGTAGGTCGCCCCCTCAGCCACCACATGGTCCTCCTGTGCCGCTGTCCCGCTGCCGCTACCCGCTGTGTTCTGACCGCCTTCTCCAGCTCCGCGGCCGGTCTTGCTTGGTTTGCCCGTGCTTGTTTATTTCCCGATTCCGACCTTTCATTTTGTCGCCACTGATTGTTTTGACTGTTTATTGCCGCTTACTGGTGCCCTTTGTGCCCTCTCCCCCTGCCCCCTTTTGCCTTTTGTGTCACCCCCCACCCGCTCCCCTCCCTCGCGCTTCCCGCCGCTGCTTCCCTTGCGCCCCTGCACCCCTGGTGCCCCATTCGCCGCCCCGCTCCTGCCTCCCGGCTGCTCCTCTCTCCCACAGCCCCTCATATGGAGGCCGCGCAGCGGGCGCCAAAGACAAGCCTGTCTGCGCCTGGACCACGCCCAGCGCAAGAACCCCATGCCCACGCTGAAACCAAGAAACCCGACTGAGATACAACACCACCACCCTCCACGCGCTCAACACAGGCCGACTATCTGCCTGCTACCGAGCCACCCCAAAGCGCACCCATGGACACTTCTCCTGCCAAGTCTGCAAATTCACATGTGTCCAAACCTGCACCCCACCATCCGGACCAAGCAACAACAACAACCACCTCAAGTGCATCCTGCTCAACACCCGCTCCATTCACAAGCACGCTGTCGAACTCTGGGACCTCTTCGACACAACAGCACCAGACGTTGCCTTCCTCATGGAAACCTGTATGAACGCCTCCTCAGTCCCCGACATCACCATAGCCATCCCGGACGGCTACAAGATCACTCGGAAGGACCGCGTCAACCAAACCGGAGGAGAAATCGCCATCATCTACAGCAACACCATCGGCGTCACGACCAACTCCGAAGATGCCCTCAACACCGCCGAACACTTACACTTCCAGATCCACACCGACCCCAAAACCACCTTCAGAGGAACCCTCATCTACCCCCGAGCCCACGCACACAATTCAGTGAAGCCATCGCTGACTTCATCAGCCCGCACGCCCTCGCCTCATCAGACTACATCTTCCTTGGGGACATGAACTTCCACCTGGAGAATAACAACGACAACAGCACCACCACCCTGCTCGACAACCTTGCCAACCTCGGACTCAAGCAACTGGTTTACACCCCCACCCACTACGCTGGCCACACGCTCGACCTCATCTTCTCTGCCAGCGGCCACGTTACCTTCTGCCACTCCACCGGACTACACTGGACCGACCACAGCTGCATCCATTTCACCTTTAAGAAGGCCACATCCCACCACCACCAGCAACATATTCCCCACAGATGCTGGAGCAAAGTCACCACAGACCAGCTAACCACATCACTGAGCCAGAACCCACCAAATAACACTGCTGACACGACGCAGCCCACAACCTCACACAGTGGAACATCAACTGCACCGATACCCTTGCACCACTGAAGAACTCTCCAGGCATGCTTGGCAATAGGAAAGCCACATGGTACACCGACGACATCAAAGAATCAAAGAAAGCCTGATGAACCCTCTAGAAAACCTGGTGCCGCGAACAGACAACAGAAAACCTGACAGCCCTCAAGAACGCCACTCGCAAACACCACCAGCAGATCCGCACCACCAAAAAGACATCGTTCAAAGAGCGGCTGGACAACAACACACACAACAGCAAGAAACTTGTCAGCATCGTAAAAGAGCTCTCCAACCCCAGCGCCAGCAGCAACGACATCACACCATTGCAAGACCTTTGCAACTCCCTCACCACGTTCTTTCACCGCAAGATCGCCGATATACACGACAGCTTCGGCGCCCAGACTCCACCCCCAGCCACCGAACCAACGCCCTGTACAACCACCCTCAGCGCTTGGACTCCCATCAGCACTGAAGACACCACCCACGTTATGAACACCATCCACTCCGGCTCTCCTTCCGACCATGCCCTCACCACATCTTCAACAAAGCAGACACCATCATCGCACCCCACCTCCGGAACATCATAAACAACTCCCTTATGTCCGCCACCTTCCCAGAGAGCTGGAAGCACCCAGAAATCAACGCCCTACTGAAGAAACCCACAGCGGACCTTAAAGACCTCAAGAACTTCTGCCCCATCTCTCTTCTTCCCTTCCCTGCAAAATTCATTGAAAAGACCGTCAATAAACAGCTGACTGCATTCCTCGAGACTAATGGATCCCTCGACCCATCCCAGTCCAGATTTCGAGCCAACCACAACACCGATACCGCCCTCATCGCAGTCACTGATGACATCAGGACCCTGCTTGACAACGGGGAAACAACCGCCCTCATCCTCCTAGACCTCTCAGCTGCCTTTAATACAGTCTGCCATCGCACCCTAATAACCTGCCTCTACAACGCTGGGATCCAAGGTAAAGCCCTGGACTGGATCACCTCATTCCTCTCCAACAGAACCCAGAGAGTCCGCCTCCCTCCCTTCCCCTCCGCAGCCACCGAGATCATCTGCAGCGTACTCCAAGGCTCGTCGCTCAGCCCAACCCTCTTCAATATCTACATGAGCCCCCTCGCCGCCATTGCATGCAAACACAACCTCAACATCATCTCATACTCCGACAACACCCAGCTGATACTCTCCCTCACCAAAGACCCAGCCACCGTAAAATTCAATCTCCAGGAAGGAATGAAAAACGTTGCGGAATGGATGAAACTTAGACATCTGAAACTGAATTCAGACAAGACGGAGGTCCTCATCCTTGGACCATCCCCATCCACCTGGGACGACTCCTGGTGGCCCACAGCACTGGGCACTGCACCAACACCCACGGACCACGCACGCAACCTGGGATTCATTCCGGACTCCTCTCTCACGATGACCAAGCAAGTCAACGCCTTCTCATCCTCATGTTTCAACACCTTGCGCATGCTCCGAAAGATCTTCCGGTGGATCCCTACCGGAACTAGAAAGACGGTCACCCAGGCGCTCGTCGCCAGCCGACTAGACTACGGGAATGCCCTATACACAGGAACCACAGTCAAACTTCAGAAATGACTCCATCGCATACAGAACGCATCCGCACGACTCATCCTCGACATCCCTCGCCACAGCCACATATCTGCCTACCTGAGAGACCTGCACTGCCTCCCCGTCAGCAAAAGGATCATGTTCAGGTTCCCCACCCACACACACAAAGCGCTCCACGACATAGGCCCCGAATACCTCAACAACCGCCTCGAATTCCACACTCCAACCCGCAAGCTCTGCCCTGCCAACCTCGCCCTCGCCACCGTCCCACGGATTCGCAGAACCACCACCGGAGGAAGATCATTCTCCTACCTGGCTGCCAGAAGTGGAACTCCCTCCCCTCCCACCTACAACTGACCCTGGACCATCTAACCTTCAGGAAACACCTCAAGACCTGGCGCTTCGAGCAGTAGCAGTACCCCCCTCCCTGCAGCGCCTTGAGACCCTTACGGGTGAATAGCAGGCTCTATAAATGTATTGATTGATTGATTGCAAGGGTGAATGAATGGTTGTGTGAGTGGCTGTATGAGTGGGTGTATGAGTAGCTCTAGGTAGGCGTGAGTGGTTGTGTGAGTACTTGTTTGGATCTGTGAATGGGTATGTGGGTGGTTGGGTAGGTGTGTGTGTGAGGGAGTGGGTATACAAGAGGGGTGAATGGGATGTAAGTGGATGTGTGAGTGGTTCTATTGATGATATCATTAGTGATATGATCAGTGTTGTGATTTCAGATGTCATCAGTGATGTCACTGACCGTGTCGTGAGTGATGTAATATGGGAGGTCACAATCACTGCATTGCGGGCGTAAGTTATAGCTAGCTCAGGTAACTATAACTGTTGAATTTCACTGGTTTTGTACAAGTGAATTCTGAGACTGGCTATAATGTCCCTGTGACCTTTGGTTTATGCAGTGAATAGCTACGTTTTTTTAGTTCTATGTTCTAACTGTAATATCCCTGTAATCTTTGTTTTTTTTATGTGAATTTCTATAGTCTTTTAACTAGAAGTTGCGTTTGCAGAGTGATGGAGAAAGGGTGCGGGCCTCCAACCAGCTTTCAGGAATCGCGCTGTATGGAACTTACTGGAGGTAACAGGAAGGCTTCTTGACCCCCAAGTCCCCATAGCATTCAAGAGGACTTTATTCCCCAACCAGTAATATGCCATGAAAAGCGTTTGCAGAGTGGTGGAGAAAAGGGACATTGCCTCTAAAGCAGTGGCGGCTGGCTGGGAATGGTGGTGGCGGGGGGCAAAACAAAAAAATTATTTAAAGAAAAACAAAATTACCTTTAAAACAGCAGCCGTCTCCCCGTCATGTTGGCGCTCTTCTGTCCTCACCAAGAAGCACCCAGGCTACCCATAGCCAATCACAACTCTACAATGCAGCATTGTAATTGGTCTGAGCATCGTGGTTTGGTGCTCAGATGGGGACAGGGAGCCTGTGCATGTTCCTCACCAGGCTGTGTAATTCAGTCTGGCGGGGTACATGCAAAGTACGCATGACTGTTTGGTTGGCCCAAGATGGCCAACCAAGCAGTCATGCACACTTGAAGTGTTCAGACCACTCCTCCCCTTGTGACCCCAGCCCCGCCCTGCCCTAAACCAGCTCCGTAGTAAAGAAAAATAAAATCATAATAATGAGGTTATTATCATTTTATTTTTCTTTCTTTTTTTTGCTCTGCCAGCAGTGGGGTGATGCTCCTCCACCTTAGCAGAGGAGCCACCCCTGTTCCAAAGTCCTCATAACAATCGTGTGGTGTGGGACATACTGTAGGTAACAGGAGGGGTGGTTGGCCCCCAAGCACCCTCTGGTGCCAAGGGGACTTAATTCCCCAGCCAGCAGTGCACCAGGAGGCATGTTTCCAGAGTGGTGGATATAGGGGATTTGGCCTCCGCAATTCACACAGCAATCGCTCTTTGAGGGACTTACTGGAGGTAACAGGGGGGGTAGTTAGCCCCCAAAGGCCCCTCAGCAGCCAAGGGTGCTTCATCCCCCAATAAGTTATGTGCCAGGAGGCCTCATTGCAGAGTGGTTTAGAAAGGGGCATGGTAGTTTTTTTCTTCTTTTTATTCATTTGTTCAGGGAAGGGAGCTGCATGGCCCCCCTTCCCTGGGCCAATTTGTGTCCCGGCGACCAACTTCCCTGAGGCCAGACCTTTTTTGAATGGGGAACGGGTTCCGTGTGGCCCCCTCTCCAGATGATTTCAGACCCGGAGACCAAATCCCCCGGTGCCCGCCCACTTTTTTAATATACATTAAAGGGAGGGGGGTCAAGCACCTCCCTCTAGGGCTGATTTCAGCGCCGGGGCCCCTATCTCCTGGAGCCCAGTCTTTTCCTTTATTCTGTGAGTGAGTACTTGTTTGGGTCAGTGAATGGGTATGCGGGTGGGTGTGTGAGTGAGTGGGCATACTAGAGGTTATATGGGGCATGAGTGGGTGTTTTAGTGGTTCTGTTGACGATGTCATCAGTGATGTGATCAGTGATGTGATTTGAGATATAATCAGTGATGTCACTTACCATGTCATGAGTGATGTAATACGGGATGTAAATTTTAGCTAGCTCAGGCAACTATAACTGCTGAATTTTACTGGTTTTGTACAAGTGAAATCTGAGACTATTTATAACTTCCCTGTAACCTTTGTTTTTTTCAGTGAATTTTTAAGGTTTCTTTTTGTTCTATTTCCTAACTATAACATCCCTGTAACCGTTGTTTTTTAAGGGAATTTCCAAAGTTTTTCAAATGTTATTTCCTAACTATAACATCCCTTTAAACTTTGGATTTTTAAGTGAATTTCAATGGTCTTTAAACTAGCAGTTGCGTTTCCAGAGTGGTGGAGTAAAGGTGAGGGGCCTTCCACCAGCTCTCAGGCAACCCACTGTATGGGACTTACTGTAGGTAACAAGAAGGCTTCTTGGACCACAAGGCCCTTCAGCATCCAAGAGGACTTCATCCCCCAACCAGTATTACGCCATAAGACGCGTTTGCAGAGTGGTGGAGAAAGGGACATTGCCTTCAAAGTTCTCACAGAAATCGCACTGTGTGGGACTTACTAGAGGTAACAGGAGGGGTAGTTGGTCCCCAAGGACCCAGAGCAGCCAAGGGGACTATATCCCCCAACAAGTTGTGCACCAGGAGGCCCCTTTTCAGATTGGTTCAGAAAGAGGTCATGGCCTCCAAAGATCTTTCAGTAATCCCACAGAGTGAGACTTTCTGGAGGTAACAGGAGGGGCAGTTAGCCACAAGAACCCTCTGGAGCCAAGGAGACTGCATTCCCCAGCCAGCAGAGCACCAAGAGGCGCGTTTGTAGAGTGATGGACAAAGGGGGTGAGGCCTCCGAAGACCTCTCACCAATCCCACTGTTTGTGACTTACTGGAGGTAATAAGAGTGCTTGTTGACCCCAAGGAACCTTTGCAGGCAAGGGAACTCCATCCCCAAACCAGTTGTGAACCAGGAGGAGCATTTGCAGACTAGTGGTAAAGGTGACGAGGCCTCCCACATCCTCTCAGGAATCCTTCTCTGGGGGATTTACTAGAGGTAACAGAAGGGGTGGTTGACCCCCAAGGACCCTTAGCGGCCAAGGGGACTTCATCCCCCAGCAAGTTGTGCACCAGGAGGCCCCTTTGCAGAATGGTTCATAAAGAAGGCATGGCCTCCAAAGATCTCTCAGTGATCCCACAGTGTGGGACTTACCGGAGGTAACAGGAGGGGTAGTTGGCCGCCTAGGACCTTCTGGAGCCAAGGGGGCTTCATTCCCCAGCCAGCAGAACGCCAAGAGGCGCATTTGCAGAGTGGTGGACATAGGGGGCGTGGCCTCTGAAGTCCTCCCAGAAATCCCACTGTTTGCAACTTACTGGAAGTAATAAGAGGGCTTGTTGGCGCCGAGGACCCTGTACAGCCAAGGGGACTCCATACCCCAACCCCTTGTGAGGAGGCACATTTGCAGAGTGGTGGTAAAGGTGGCATGCCCTCCGACAAACTCTCAGCAATCCTGCTGTGTGAGACTTACTAAAGGTAACAGGAGGGGTAGTTGACGCCCAAGGACCCTCACAGGCAAGGGGACCGCATCCCCCAACAAGTTGTTTACCTTTCTAGAGTAGTTCAGAAATGGGGCATGGCCTCTAAATATCTCTCAGTAATCCCAGGAGTCACGTTTGCAGAGTGATGGATATCATGGATGTGACCTCCGAAGTCCTCTCAGCAATCCCGCTGTGTGGGACTTACTGGAGGTAACAGATGGGGTAGTTGACCCACAAGGACCCTCAACAGCCAAGGGGACTTTATCCTAACAAGCTGTGCGTGAGGGCACCCCTCTGCAAAGTGGTATAGAAAGGGGGCATAGTAGTTTTTTTCTCTCTTTTTGTTTTTAATTTATTCAGGGAGGGGGTCTGCATGGCCCCCCTTCCCTAGGCCAATTTGGGCCCTGGGGACCACATCCCCTGGGGATAGACCTTTTTTGAATGGGGAAGGGGTTACGTGGGTCCCTTGATTGGCCGATTTTGGACCCTGGGAGCACATCTCCCAGGGCCCGGCTTTTTTTTTTATATACCTTATAGGAAGGGGGCTGAGCAGCCTCCCCCCAGGACGATTTCAGAGCCAGGGGCCCCATCCCCCGGGACCCGGTCTTTTCCTTTATTCTGTAAACTAAGGAATAATGGGAAGGGAGCTTCACGGCCCCCTCCTGTACCGATTTAGGGTTTCTATGGGAATTCACAAGGGCATATTATCAAGCCCATTATCGCCACTTTAGCAGCAGTTTCCTGCCGCTAAAGCGGCGATAATTTTAACGCCATTCTTGATAATATGCTTCTTTCTTTTTAGTGGGGAGTAATGGCTTCTCTGCCTCCGGGAGGGAGGTGGGGTGGAAATGACAAGCAAGACTTGAACTCAGAGCAATGAAGATACTCAGTGAGTAACAGTGCTATTCTAATTACACAAACAGCCATCCAGTGGCATAGCTCGGCACTTTTCCACCCCTGGCGGTCTGTGCCTTAGCCACGCTGAAGAGCGGAGGGAGGGGGGTGGTGATGATTTTTGCATTTGCAGTGCAACCAAAACTTGTGCCTCCTCACCACCCCCTTGCAACGTCACTGCAGCCATCACTACTGTTGACTTAGAAAATAGCTCTTTCCTGTCTGTCCTCCTTCCCCTCTCTTTCAGATCTTAGCCTATATGGTGCCTAGATAGAAGACTGTGGACATCCACGCCCTTTAAGTGGATATTCACTCTTTATGCAGTCATTCACGCCGCCTTTTCTGCATGCATTCATGTGATTTTTGCCAGTGCTGTCTCTACAAGTAATGTAATGGAAAGGGCATTTTTATAGCGCTCTGTTACTCCAAGGAATGTCCTGCCGTTCTGCACCTTGATGATAACTGACTGAAAGAGATAACCACTAATTCTGCCTATAAAAGAACATATTTTCTGTTTCTTCTAAAACTAGGAGGTAGCTGAAATGCATAGCAAGGATGCCTTGGGCCCTGGTGGAAGCATTGAAAATGACCCCTTTGACTGTTGGTGGAGTAGTGAAATAAAGTTGTTGTCAGAGCTCAAAGGGCCATCCATATTTCTGGGCCATGGAGCCACTGCACCTGCCGCACCAATGAATCTACGCCCATGTTGCCTCACCTTTAATTATTTGAGTGGATATGCAGCGCTACAGAATCACGTTACTGGCCAACAGTCTGTGGGTAGATTTTCGTACATAAAATGGCGACTGAATCTCGCCTGGATGTGTTTCAGGAAGTGCTACTGAGGACAGCTCAGTGCTCATGATGGGTTTGAGGCAATGCACGCCTGTGCGCAGACATCTCCGTCTGAGAGATCTCCGTCTGAGAGGTGCGGTAACACAGAGGTCATGCCCGTTCTACTCCTCATTAAAAGTGAATTCGCCTTTATCCGAGATGATTTTGACCTAGCGCCGCGCGCGCATAATGATCCATTAGGTCACTCGACTGCAGTGGCCGCGAGGGCCTGAGGATTCATGGCGACGTTTCATTTTCAGACGAACAGCCTGTTGCGGCCGGATGAAACCCCCGTCGGCAGCGGCAAATGGACGCTTTGTGCTCACTTCATCACCTGCCCGTGCACGTGGCTGAATTTATAACCCATCGCCCCGTGTTTTCCCCCCTTTTATTGCCCTGTAGACCTGTTATCTGCTGATGGGATATAACATAAACTGCATCTTCTAAAATTGCGTCATTCATTCTCCGCACCTAAAAGCTCAGTAAAGCAACTTCCTGGGTGCACGCGCATAGGACATTTGTAAAGGGCGCGAGCCAGCGTTGGAACTACAGATGTCGGATTAGAGCGCAGTGCTGATTATAACTTTAGATCGAACATCAATCCACACAGGGTAATTGGAAATAAAATCGAGTCTCCCATAACATTCCGGTCATTGTAGTTCAAATATGTTTCTTGTCTATTGCTTTGGATCGATAGCAATTCCTCTGAGGGGGAATCTCCCAGTGGAGGCGCCTGACACTGAGCAATGTACAAATTAGCCTTTAGTCGAATTACACTGTTGCTCAGACTAGATTCTACGGAAGAACGGAAAAGTAGTGAAACACTTGTCAGTGGTTTTAAATGCAGTGAATTGGGGTGTGTATGTTCCTACATGTACCACAGTGCACTACGCGTGGCTAAGGAATGGAAGGCTACTTTGCTATGGCCCTTTGATGTGCACACAAAAATAAATGCTGGATGAATAAATTAAAAAAAATACAATAACCAGAATACAATGGAAGGCTTGAATAAATTCGACTTCATCCCAGCCTCACTTGTGCTACAGGCTGATAGCGTTCACCGCATGCGGATCAGAGTGACTGCAGCTACGGTGTACAAGAGGGCCAGATGTAGGACATGTCATTTAGTGACTCGCAATTTGCGCTCAATTGCGAATCGCAATTTGTGAGTCGCTAAATGCAATGTACAACAGCGTCTGAGACACTGTTAGCGATCCCTAATGTGGTCGCAAATTGCATGCCTCAAGCATATTAATGAGGCACTCGCAATTTGCGACCCCATTAGGAATGGCTGGTGCTCCCAGGTAAGGTAGCCTACTGGGCACAGCAGACCTCCATGTCTGGGACTGCTTTTAAATAAAGCTGTTTTTAAAAAATGCAACCCATTTGCCTTAAAGGAAAACGGAATGCATTTAAAGAAAGAAAAATGAAATGTTTTTGTTTAATTTTTGAAGGGCAGGTAGTGGTCCCTGCGACCACTGCCTGCCCCAAAAAAATATTCTCCCCTGCATTCGCACAGGGGAAGGGGTCCCTTAGGGACTTTGCGAGTGCTTTACCACCCTCTTATAGAGGGCGGTAAATTGTGAGTGTTTTGCATGTAATCTTGCCCCTGGAGTTATCCTGTGCTTAAACCTGCCCTAGTGTGCTGCATGATATAGATTCAGGTATATGTTTAGGGTATGGTATTGTGTATAACATTTGCATGACCAGAATAATATTCTGGAAACTGAACAAAACTGTCTATGTTCACAAGTTCATCCAGTGCTCACTGCAGTGCTTAATTTGGCTAAAAGGACGTGCTGGGCCCAGTGTTTTTTCTAAAGAGACTTTGGTCCAGATGTACGACTGTTTTTTGCAGTCACAACATGAGATCGGCCTGTTTTCGATTGCAAAAAGGGTTCTGGCATGTACAAACACTATTTTGCGAGTCACTGAATTGCAACATAGCATTTGCGACTCTCGCTATTAGGAAGGGGCGTCCCTTCCTAATAGCGAGTCTCAGTGCAGTGTTGTATGGTTTTGCGACCGCAATTGCAGCCGCAAAACAGTCAGTTTACCTCCTACTTCAAGTAGGTGGTAAACGACCCACAAACAGGAAGGGGTCCCCAGGAGACCCCTTCCCCTTTGTGAGTGTTTGCTAAAATATTTTTTAAGAGCAGGCAGTGGTCCCAGAGACCACTGACTGCCCTTAAAAAATGAAATTGAAAAGTTTCATTTTTCTATTTTTAAACGCATCACGTTTTCCTTTAAGGAAAACGGGATGCATTTAAAAAAGAAAAACTGCTTTATTTAAAAAGCAGTCACAGACATGGTGGTCTGCTGAGCCCAGCAGGCCGCCATCCCTGGGAGTGCTAGCCATTCCCAATAGGGTCGCAAATTGCGCTTGCCTCATGAATATTGATGAGGTATGCAATTTGCGACCCCATTGGGAATCGCAAACAGTGTCTGAGACACTGTTGTACATTCACTTATGGGAGTCACAAATTGCGAGTCACAATTCAACGCAATTTGCGACTGGCAAAAGTGAATGGTCGTTCATCTGGCCCTATCTCTGGTGCTGCCAAATGCTGTGTTTAATGAATATTGAAACTGCCTACTCTTGATTGCATCTTATTCTTTTTTCTACTTCCAGCCTTCACTTCTCGTCTCTTTATCACACGCTTCCCAGTTCTTTTGGGTCCCAGCTTTCTTCCTTTGTCACATTTTCATACTTTCTTTTCCTGTTTTTCTCCCTTTTCTTCATTTTTCGCTTGCTCTGGGTCAAATTCTGATCTTGAAAATAAGTCCTGATCCCTAAAAACTAGTGCAGACACCAACCACCTACAACCTGCACAAATTCAGGACAGTGCTGCTGCCTAGGCCACAGCTCTGTGGAGTAATTTTGCAAGAACCAACACACTGCTCTCTTTGCTTCGCCCTAGCCTCCTACTTTTCCTTTCAGTGCTTGATGAACTGGATAGCACTGGAAAATAATCAATAATACCTCTTTGAATGAAGGTATGACTGAGAAATACATTTGGATATACAGGAGATAATTACAGAAATGATCAGATAAGGCAAACTGAATGGGACATGAAAGGAAACAAAGTGGCTAATTGTTTTGGTCTAAGCTTACCAGACAGCACAGGTGTCTGTTTGCTAAATACTTCTTCTGGACATTCTGAAAGCTGACCTAAGAATGCATCTGCCCATTGCTTACCATTGGCTTTGTAACTCACATTTGCTTGCTTTCTATTTTCTGACTTTATCTGTTTTAGGCTATCCAGCATGTCTTTGCCCTTCCTGTGGAGCATAGCCCGTTTACAGTGTTCTTCCACGAGTGTTCGCTTTCTGTAAAAAGGCCTTTAAATTTTGTCCTTATCTTGTCACATGTGGTGTGCATTCACAGACAAGGGTGAAATGTCAGGCTCTGTTTTCCCAGGGAGGTGGTGTTTACTTTTCTTTCTCTGACTTAAAAGTGAGAGGATTTATGTGACAATCTGGGAATGTGAAAGGAAAGCCTTTTTTCTAGTTTAAATTGTTTTCAAATGTCTGCAAATGAACTGCGCAAATATTTCAGAACATATTAGAATTAGGAAAGCACAAATGAATATTTTATGTAATTCTTAAGTGTGCTGGAAACAAGTAGTTTAATTGGATCAAAACATATCAATACACTATGTAACATCATTTCCAAACATTATTGTTTGAGCGCTGCATAGTTTTATCAGTAAAACTGTATGTCTGTGCAAATGTAATGGTCATTTCAATTGAAAAATGTGTACTTTGTAATGGCAGTGCACTGCCACACCATGCATATTCCGCTCTATTTATTTATTTTACGGAATTTGTAGAGCGCTACATTCACCCCCACGTGGAAATAACAGCGCAGAATTGCTCCCAAACCTTCTAAGACACTGTTGTATTTATGGCAATTGATACATTACAATTTAACTCTAAAAAGCCATGTTGTAAGTTTTTTTCTGAACCTAAGGTGGTTGTTAGCAAGGTGAAGATCTAAGGGTAAAAGACTTCATTAGGCCACTGCCAGGTGCGAAAATGAAGGGCCCCAGATCTGATTTTTTTATCTGTTTGGTTTTGGCAAGAGCTAGATTCAGTGATCTCAGATCACGTGTTAGTTTATAGAATTCCACTTTTGCTTGTAGAATTTCAGGTCCAGAGTTATATAGTGCTTTGTGGGTGTGCCTGAGAAGTTTGAACTTGGCTCTTCTGAACATTGGCAGCCAGTGAAGGGTTTCTAGGCAGGCTGATGCCAATGTATCTGTCTTTGTTACAGATAAGCTTGGTGCCTGTGTTTTGTATCATATGGAGTTGAGTGAATGGGTATTATGCCATTCCCACATTATGGGGCCGATTAGGATGGAGGATTTTCCGCCTCCTCAGGGCCGGCGGAAGCCACCTCCGGCCCGGAGGAGGCGGAAAATCCTCTGCGGAGTCACCAAAGACCCACCGCCGCATTACGATGGCTGGTGGGTCTTGGTTTCTGTCCGCTGCTTTTCCGCCGCGGTCGGATTACAGCCGCGGCGGAAAAGCTCTCATTTGGCTGGCAGTGTCTATCAGACACCGCCAGCCAAATTAGGAAACATTTGTAAACATGCTTTTCCGCGGCGGTTTTTCCGCCATGGAAAAGCATGTGTACTTTTGATTTTGGGGGCCCGTTGCGAGCCCCCAGGGTGTGGACGGGTGGGGGGTTCACATGGGGGGTACCTATGGTACCCTCAGCATTTACATGCACAAAGCGGCAGGCACCGCACGGTGCCTGCCGCTTTGTGCATGTAAATGTAAAACATGCACTTTTAACATTGCGGCGGGTGCTGCTTGAAGCAGCACCCGCCGCAATGTTAAATATCCAGGATGTGACCGCCAGGGTGGCGGTCACATCCTAATTTGCACGGAGGGACCGCCGCAGCCCATGCGGACGGTCCCTCCACCTCTGGGATGGCGGACGGACGCAAGTCCGTCCGCCATCCTAATCGGCCCCTAAGTGCATTTCTATAGTCCAGTCTACTGGTGATTAGAGCTTGGACCACAGCTCTACAACAGTCAACCGGGATCCATATTAAGAGTTTGATAATGCCAAAGCATTTAACCACAGGTGGCACTGACTTGTTCCTACGTGGATAGTGAGTCATCAATCTGAACACCAAGAATTTTTGCTACATTCTTGGGCTCCAGAGCGGATCGTAAAGAGGTGGGCCACCAGGAAGAGTCCCAGATTTGGTGGGCCCAGCGGAGAGTATGATCTCCGTTTTGTAGGCGTTCAATTTTAAACAATGGCCCTTCATACAGTTTGCTACTTCGGAGAGTCACCTGGTCAGGTTACCTCTGGTTTTGTAACGCCTTTTTCCTATCAATATGACCAGCTGGGTCTCATCTGCATATGAGGAAATCTCAAATCCTCACTTTCTGATAATTTTCGTGGGGGATGAAACATATACATTAAAAAGTGTTTTGCTCAGGGAGGAGCCTTGAGGGATTTCGCAGTTAGATGCATGATGGTGTGATCTGAAGGAATTCAACTGGATGGACTGTGTTCTTTTACTTAAAAATGAGCCAATCCATTGTAGAGTTTTGGAATAAAGTCCAGTTTCATGAAGTTTTTTTTATCATTAAGCTATCGGAAACTGTATCAAATGCCATGGAGTGATCAAGTAGTTTCAGGGGGCGGCCTTGCCCTGATCCACTTCCAATCTGATATTATCCAGAATAGCAAGGAGTGTTTTGGGCTTTGAAGCCCATCTTTGGTTCTAGCAGGTTGTTGTTATCTAGAAAGGTGGATAGGTGGTTGACTAATCTTTCCAAGACTTTGGGCGTATACGGGAACAATGATATGGGTTGATAATTGGAAAGAATGGAGATATCTATCCTCAATTTTTTGGCCAAGGGTAGTATTAATGCTTGTTGTCATATGTCAGAGTAGCCTGTCTCTGATAAAGCTAGGTTGAAGATTTGGGTTGAATGAGGACTCAGTATGGAAGGTGGCTGAGATAAAATAAAGTGGGTTCAGGTGTCTAGTGGGGAGTCAGATTCCCATCACTCTACAACCCTCTACTCCAATCTATGCTACTCTATGCCCCTCCACTCTATGACACTCCTCTCCATGCCGCTCTCTGCCACTCTACTCCACTCTACACCACTGTATCCCACTTTATGCTACTCTACTTCACTCTATGCTGCTCTACTCCACTGTCTGCCACCCTACTCCACTATGTGCCACTCCACTGTAGGACACTCCACTGTATGCCGCTCCACTCTGTGCCACTCCATGCTAATCCACTTGACTCCACTCCAATCTACGACAAAATACTGTACTTCACTGTACAACACTCTACGATACTGAACGACACTCTACTCTATGACACTATACTCCACCCCACTTTCCTCCAAGAGACTCTACTCCACTCATTTCCATGCAACCACCCCTGGTTTTGATGCAATTTCCTATGTACTAAAAGGGTAGACAGGACTTTGATGATGATGGGGTTTTGTAAAGCACAGCTGTTACTTTAAGGAGCATCCTAGAGCTATGCTAAGAGCTACCACAGATCCTGAAAGTGAACTTGTAACCGTATATTAGCAAACTACACAGTGAATCTGGGGTTTGGTAGAGGCAAGTTTTAGATTTTTTTTTTAAAGTTTGCTTCTGATTCTATGAAGCACATACTGACATACTGTGAGAAAGCAGGTTCCATGCTTGGGAGCTGAGTTCTGTGAAAGACTGTCCGTCTCGAGATTTTAGCCCTAAGAACGCTCTCCAAGGACGATTTTAGAGTATGTTGGGACAAATAGTGGTAGAACTGGTCATTGATATATTTAGGTCCAGTGCTTTTAAACGCTCTATAATTGAGCAGAAGTAATTTAAGCAAGATCCTTTCATGATTCGGAAGCCAGTGTAAAGTGCTGCTGATGCAGGACTCTGGCTGGGAGGAAGTTGTAAAACAAATCTAGCTGCTGCGTTCTGTACTATCTGTAATTTGTGAATGAGACGTTTAGTGCAGCCAGCATAGAGACTCTTGCAATAGTCCAGCCTTGCAGGAATAAGGGTAAAGGCCACATTTTTCCTGACAGGTGAAGGCAAAAGGTAAAATATTTTTTCAAATAAAAAACAATACAAATTATGAGGCTGAAAAACATACCTACAACAGCCGAAGCTTGAGCCAGGAAAGGAATGTCGGTGTCAAATTTTACACCAAGATTTTTGCCAACACTTACAGTGGCAGGGGAGGAGGAACCAAGCTTGGCCACTAATATGTGGGAGAGAAACAATTTGATTTACCAAAAAGAAGTATTTCAGTCTTTTCAGAATTACATTTTAAATGGTTATCTTTAATCCACTGAAAGAGGTTAATTAGGCAATTCTGAAAATCAGTTCCTGAATTTAGTTAATGAATTTTTGACTAGAGACATAATTCATTGAGTGTCATCGATATATGATGTTGTGTCAATCCAATATGTGGCTATTAACGATATAAGAGCAGTTATATAAATGTTAAAGCCCCCTTTTTGGGGCCACTACTACCCCAACATTGTATGTACAAATGTTAAATAGGGCTGAGCTCAAAGAAGAGCCCAGGAGTACACCCATCCTAACCTTTTTTTCAGATGAACAAATTGTTAGTCTTTTGTTGGTCAGAAAAGATTCTAACCAGGCTAGATCATTGTGGGATTTTCCGGCCTTCCAGATCCGTTGCAATAAGATGGCATGCGAGATTCTATCAAATGCAGTGGATACGTTTAAAAGTATCAGTAGAGCATTATTTCCTGTGTCCAAAGTCATTTTGGTGGTTTCTGAGACTTCAAGGAGTGCTGATTCAGTTGAATATTTAGGCCCTAATCCAGATTGTTGGGAATGCAGCAGATTTGAGTTCTCAAGAAAAGATATGACTTATTGATTGACAATTTTTTCCAGACTTTTACTGAGTATAGGAAGGTGGAAAATGGGCCTGTAAATTAAATGTGACTAGTGGGCCTGCAGCATTTATTGAGCCAATTACTTAAGTAGCACCTTAAAAACATGTCCCGGGCCTGATATTGCAACCTGATTACAGTTTTAAACTGCCAAATCCACTTTTATTGCATATAAGTCACCCCAAGGCATGCCCTAGGTAGCTCATATGGGAAGGCCTATTGTAAATAAAAGGTTGGGCAGGTACATTTAAGTTTTATATGCCATGGTAGTAAAAAAACTCCTACATTTCCTTTCACTATTGTGAGGCCTAGCTGTCCCATAGGATAATATTGGGTTGCCTTATTGCATTTAATAAGTGCTAAGATTTGATTGGGACCAAGTAGCCAGTTCATGCTTGGTATTTATGAAAATGTAATTAAAAATTATCTTTAAAGGTAAAGTGAGATCTTTTATTACAACTTTGAAAATGCCACTTTTAGAAAGTTGCAATACAAGAAAATGATGGATGGAATGCTGAGCATTGCCTAACATGCAGTCCCAGTAACGAGATCTGGAACTATATCCATTGCTTTTTGCTCGCCATTCCTGTTTGGACCCAGCTGGCATTTTTCTACCCTTAGCCCTTTTGTGCCTGCAGCCTGTCTTACTTCACATTACAGGGTGTAACTGACAGTTACACTTTGTGAATTTTCCAGATAGTCACACAATTGAGGGATTAGGTGTGCCTGAATTTGCCATATACTGGCAGATGGTGGAGGTGGAGATGATCATAGCTCGCTAACAACTGAATAGGCAGTGCTCTGCCTTCGCACAAACGACTTATCACCTCCACATTGTCACTAACGCCAGCTTGGAGTCAGGGCAAGGGGTGATAGGAAATTAAATGCACTTTAAAGAACTGTTTTAGAAGCTACTCCCTCTTTCCACTGGAAGAGCACCAGGTAAAGGACCCTCAGACCAGCTGGGACCCGAAACAGGCCCTGGCAAACTGCTCGGCCGGCCCCCGGGATAGGGGTGTTTGGTGCAGGTGAGCTGTTTTCTAGGCTGGTTTCAGCCTATTTTGTTACAGGGGCCAATATTGCCGGACCCTAGTAATGAAAACGGCCCTCAGGGACTTAAAACTGGTCCCCACCCTGGCGACCCACCAGGGAAACACCCGGTGGCCGCTATGGCCAGTCTGGCCTTGCCTCAGACGCACCCTTCAGTTCACTCCTGGACCTGCGGAAGGACTCTCAGAGGATTGACTGTTGTTGCGACCTGCTGTGCACTCTGTAAGACTGCCATGCTGAACCTGGAACGTCTGCTTTGCTGCCTGGAGCCTGCCTTGAAACTCAGAGGCCAGCCCTGCTGTTTGAGCCATGCATCTTCACCTGACCCAGGACTGTCAGAGTGACTTCAAGGGCTACGTTGCTGTCCTCCTGTTCAGAGACACAGGGACACAAAAGGCTCCCACCATATTGAACCCGCACTTGGACCCAGCCCAAGTGTGTCCTGAACCCCTAAGTGAGTGTCCCATGTGTCCTGGGAAGTTGGTTGTGGTGCTAAATGTGCACAGATAGCCCACAAATCGAAAACTGGGAACTTAGAAATTGTTAAGTAAAAAACTGCTCTGAGAACTAAGAGGAGACCAGAACCTGCCCTCTACCCTATTCTGTAGAAGTGCATCACCGGTCGAATTTACTTTGCAGGTTCTCCCACTACGCTCTTTTATGCAGCAGCAAATCCTGTTCAGTGGTCTGTTGCCAAAGAGATATTTGAGCTCCTAGAAATGTGTTTGGTCAACATGTTTGTGATATCCTTTGAATAAAGTAAACTTTTTTTTAAAACGTTTGCTTGAGAGATGGACTACTCCCAAACAAACATTGTTTTAATGTTCACCAAAGGGAATGAGACCCAAAGGAACACCTTCCCTTTTTAGAAAATGGCTTACCTCCACAACTCGAATCAACCAATGAAGCAATGACCTTGAGGAAAAGCAGAAGCATTCACAACATTGCCACGCTACTTATTGGAGGCCTATCTTAAAGGTAAGTAGTATTCACCACATATGTCGACACAGTCAGACATGCATGTCACTAATTGTATGCTGTGTTGTCATCAACATGTGTGTGTGTCTATCATGTTGCAGTGACACCTGTAACAAAAAACGAATTAGCTGCACATTATATACACTGGCACATTTCCTGCCTATTAGTGATGTTGGATATTCATCTGTGGTGCTGGTTGTCAATTCCCATCACCAACAACAATACAAGGTAGCACATCTCCGGACATGCATCACTAAGGAATTTGCCTGGGGGCTTCAAAAATATAAATCACACTCCCTTCGTAGGGCTGGAGTTGAATGACCCCCATATCAAAGTTGATAATATTGACCTGCAATGCCTCCCACTACAGCACCAAGGTAAATATATAATTAATATTCTGACTTACACATATACTTACCTAGGCCTCCCTTGCAATGTAGTGCTTAGATCAATGTAGTATGTATCATATTTTTGTCATGTGATATAACTCAAGTGTCAGACGCTTTGCAGGTGGCCACAGGACAGATGGAAGCTACTGAGCCCCAACAGCGGTTAAGTATTTTGCCACTGGTATCCTGATGTCGGTCTTACTTACAGCTCTGCAAATTGGGCCAAGTACAACCCTTTCCATCCTTGACTCCAGCAAGGTTGGGTAGTCACAGGATTCCCAGGGATGTAGCTTGAGGGGCACAAGCTGAGGGCTCAACAATCAATTAACAGATACAGTAACTTGATAGACAACACAGCGCTTGTATTTTTGAAAAAACAGGTACTTTTAATCACACAGCAAATCACACGCCAACCTTTTGCTCTCACAGTAGCATGTTGCAGCGGTTTTTTCCCAACTAGAGGTGCAGGGATGCTGCACTCTCAGGGCTGGACTGGCCATAGTGGGCACCAGGCAATCCCCCGGTGCGCCGCAAGGGTGGGGGCCGGTTTTGGGCCCCTGGGGGCCGTTTTTGTTACAGGGCCGTTTTTGCAGCAAAGCTGCAAAATCGGCCCTGTAACAAAATCGGCCGAAAACCGGCCCCGGCAAAGAGCTAGGCGGCACCCCAACCCCCTCCCCCGTGGGGAGGGGGGGGGCGGCCGAGTACTTTGCCGGGGCCGGTTGTGGTTCCCAGTCCGGCCTTGTGCACTCCCATGCTGTATGACAGTTGGAAGGGGAGAACAGATATTGCCCACATCCTAGGCCACCTTGGGCAGGTGGATGCTGCTCTGCGGGCTCTGGTGTTTCAGAATGGCATCTGCAATAGTTGCAGCTCACTTCTAGGTTTGTACTGGCACAAGGCAGTTACAGTCCAACCCAGGCCGGTTCACAAAGAAAAGAAGTCACAGCCCAATCGGGGCTGAAGCTCATGGTTAAAGCAGTTTCAACCCAATCCAGGCTGATGCAGACGACTGTAAGAAATGCATCTGTTTCCACAAGAACAAGTCAGACAATAATTCTCCAATCTCCCTTTAAGACTTCCTAAAAGGCGGAAAGATAACTTAGAGCCTCCCGTATCAGTCTGTGGTAAGGGAAGGTGAGAGAGAAACGTGAAAGAGAAGGGGGGCCAATCGGCCCCCACGCAGGCATGGCGGGGCCCGGCCCCTCCCACACCCCGTTCCTTTCGTGGTTGCTTGCCCCCGCCCTTGCCCCGGAAGTAGTTGTGCACTTCCGGGGTGAGGGGGCGGGGCCGCGGCGGCGAAAGGGTTAAGAGCCTGGGGAGCGCGGGAAGCGGCCTCTTTGTGCCCGCGCTCCCAGGCTCGCTCCTCGCCCCACCGTGGGGCTATGTAATTTTCTTACTTTCTACTTTCAGGTTATGTCGAGATTGCCCTTAAGGAGGTTCACGAGGACTTTGTCGGCGGTCTTCGGATTTGTCATCGCGGGGTATCTGTGGACCGGAGGCGGTTTTCGGCTTTTCATCGCGGGGCATCTGTACGCGGTGGAGGAGAGGCACGGAGCATTTCTGTGTGCGAGCGAAGGTCGGTGTTCGGCTTTTCGCGCGGTTAGTTGCGGAGCGGATACGTGGAGGCACGAAGCGCTGAGCCGCTCAGGGACGCCAGCGGGACACGAGGTATTGTGCGGGGCGGGTGGGGCTCGGCAGCGGTTCAGGAATCGACTGCATTAGGTATACGGGCAAGTTTTCTCTGAAGCTAAGCAGGGCCAGCTAGGGCAGTGAGCGGATGGGAGACCAGATGGTGTTTTTTGATAACGAAATCGAGCACTGAACAATGTCGTGGATAATTTGCTTTTGAAAGGCACAGTAAATTTGGGGTGCGGAGTAGCAGATAGAATTGCATGCTTGTGAATTTGTGTATTATCTTTCAGGGTGTTTTTGTAGCAATACTGCTATACGCTCACACAAGCGTTCATTTGATGCTATTTATATACTCTGTATGGGTGTTTTTTCTAACAGTGCCTTTTTTATGCTGTTTTAATTCTCATATGGAAGTGTCTCAATGCAATGCAACTAGTGATATATAAAGCGCCTTGATACTCCTTTTAAACAGGTTTAAGACCGGTGGTGTTCCTTACAAAAGTGGTTTGTTCTTTTGACTGGAGTTGCAATTAAAGGCACACAAGGAATTATTAAGATACAATTTAAATTGATTTAAGGGTCAATCAATAAGTTCTATTACAGGTGGGAAGAGAAATCTTCCATGCATATATAGCCACAATTGTATTTTGACGTATTTTCTATTTTCAGGTAATCAAGTTGTACGATCTTGGTCAGTTTATTCCAGCCCGGGCGCCTTCAACTGGGTCAGGTACGGAGCACGGTGTGCTCATAAGTATGTCTGCAAGAAGGGGGCATGGGAATGCGAACGTTGGTTTAATGTTTCAAAAAATGATGCGCAGAATGTCTGCAATGGATAAGCGACTGGGTAAGTTTGACAAGCTGGATAGGACTGTAGCGGAATTGGGTGCAAGGGTAGATGCTCAGGCTGGGCCATCGGGAAGACCTAAGCGAACGATAGTACCGCCCAAACCAAGGGGCGTATTTGTGTCACCACCCAAGCGCGCTAAGAATAGGAGGGTGGGGGGCCGTCCGCGGAGTCCAACTCCCACTGTACCCCCAGCGGCACCCCCCCTTCCAGGCCCGGTGGTGGTCCCATCACCGGTACCCCAGGTGCCACTGGTAGTGCCAGTGGTGCCGGCCATTCCAGTGGCGGCACCGGTGGCGCCAGTGGCACCACCGCCCACTCCGGTTTCCGTAGGGGGGCCGGTACCAAGTATGGCCCCTAATTCCCTGGCTGCGCCGGGTCCAGTCTCGGGAGAACTGGCAGCCCAGGTAGCAGCTGTCCTCCCCTGGTTAGGTGGGGGAGCGTTGCCGGACAATAAGAACCTCACAGCGGAACAACAAACGTTGATTACTCAGATATTGTTGGCTAGCGGTCGGGGCGGCACGCCACCCGCACCAGTTTCTCCCCAAACAGGTCCTACGAACGATGGTGGTGCTGCCAAGAGCGGCGAAGCAACGCGACCCAACGACAATGGTAAGGAGATTACCCTGCCACTGCTGGGCGAGGGCACAATGCCCTCCAGGGGGGAGTGCCTAGCGCAACATGTGTCACAAAGTGTGAAAGAAATGATATGGGCTGACAAATATGTTAATATTTTTTCATTACTGATAGATAACAGGGAATGGGAGTATGCTAAATCACAGAAGGATATGATGTTGCCTAGTGAATGGAGAGCAAAATTGTACAAATTTAGGGTGGAAGAAACCATCATCAACTGGGTGAGGGCCTTTGCGGTGTACGGTGCAGTAATTGGTGAACGATTTCCCGGAATGCAACCAGCTATGAATTGCTATCAGAGTAGAATCACAATGTACCATGAGAATCATGTGGGGGACGTTTGGAAGGAATATGATATAGCCTTCAGAAAATCTAAAGAGTTCGATAAGTCTTTGACATGGGACAAGGTGGATTCTATTTCTTGGCATTCGCAATTTGAGAAGGGTCAGGGCGCAAGCACTAGCACTACCTGGAACAATAGTTATTCCCCCAGGCCACAACAGCCATTCCAGCAGCCCTTTCGATCAGCACAGGGTGGGGAGACAGGCCAAAAACCGAGGGGCAACGGAGGTACGAAGGGGGTATGCTGGGACTTCAACAGGCGGACATGCAGCAGGGCACCGGGCACTTGTAAGTTCAGACACGCGTGCAGCCTATGCGGGCACCCTTCCCACCCAGAGGCGACATGCCGAAATAAAGGCAGTGGAGCAGGTAATAGGGGTAAGAAAAAACCTGAATAATAAGATTCATCCCATCATAGCACATTCACCCATCCAGTTGTCGGCTATGATCCCCTGGCTTAATAGGTACCCTAATCACACTTCTGCTAGATTGTTGCAAGAGGGTTTCACACATGGTTTCCGAATTCCTGCTGGGGGTTATGTCGGGACACCACAGTGCAGAAATCAGCTGTCAGTCCTTTCCAATCCCACACTAGTGGCGACAAAAATAGGAAAGGAGGTGCGTTTAGGTAGGGTAGCGGGACCTTTTCATGGCATTCCTACTCAGAATTTTGTATGCTCCCCTTTGGGGGTAGTTCCAAAGAAAGAGAAGGGAGAGTATAGGCTCATACACAACTTGTCTGCACCTAAGGGTATATCCTTGAATGATGCTATTGATGAATCAGTTTGCAGCGTTAAATATGCGTCTTTCGATCAGGCAGCGGACATGCTGAGGGGTTTGGGCGCGGGAACACTGATGGCTAAATCAGATATCGAGTCAGCCTTTAGATTGCTCCCTGTTCACCCAGAAGACCAGCACCTCTTAGGTTTCTCTTTCGAGGGGAAGTACTACATGGATAAGTGTATGCCCATGGGTTGTTCAATTTCATGTGCATATTTCGAGCAGTTCAGCTCTTTCTTGGAATGGGCCCTAAGACAATGTACGGGTCACCAGTGGGTCATGCACTACCTGGATGATTTTCTTTTTCTGGGTCCGGCGGGTTCACGGGAGTGTGCATCAGCATTGTAGGAATTTTGCGTGCTCATGCGCTCTTTCGGGGTCCCGTTGGCGCAGGGGAAGACAGTTGGGCCAGTAACATGCCTGGAATTTTTAGGCATTGAGCTGGATTCAGTAGAGGGCTGTTTTAGACTACCAAAGGAAAAGATACAAAGATTCAAGAATACACTAGGACTATGCCTACAAGCTAGAAAAGTGAATCTACAAATGTTGCAGCAGACAGTTGGGCAGTTAAACTTTGCATTAAGAGTAATTCCCATGGCACGCCCCTTTTCACGCTCAATTGCACAGGCCATGAGGGGTCTTCGGGAGAAACATCACCGGACACGGCTATCTGCTGAGGTTCGCCAGGATATGCGGATATGGATCGCATTCCTGGAGGACTTCAATGGCAGAGTGCTGTGGGGTGCACCCACGCTGTCCTCGGAGGACCTTGGTTTGTGGACCGATGCGGCAGGCAGTGTAGGGTTTGGTGCAATCCTTGGCAGGAAGTGGGTGGCACAGAAGTGGCCCGCCTGGTGGGAGGAGAGCGGGCTGACGGTGAACATTGGTTTCCTCGAGCTCTTCCCAATCTGGGTGGCACTGAAAGTGTGGCCTGAGGATTTGGCCAACCGATCTGTAATCTTCTGGTCAGACAATATGACAGTGGTGGAATGCATCAACCAACAAGCTGCAAGGTGCCCATTCATACTACGCCTGATCAAAGAGATTGTGCTGTGTTGCATGACATTGAATGTACTTTTCAGGGCGAAACATGTCCCGGGGGTGTTAAACAATGCAGCTGATGCCCTTTCTCGCTTTAAGATGCAGGTTTTCAGGGATCACTTGCCGGAGGCAGAGACAACCCTGGCCCACTTCCCGTCGACTCTCTGGCAAATTGGTGCCCCCAACTACATGACCTCGTGGCAGCCAGCCTAGCACCCAAGACAAGGACGGCATACGAAGGGGCATTCAGGTCTTACTGTCACTTTCTGGGCCAGGGCTGGGAGAGTACGTGGACTCTGGAAGCTAGCTTCAATGGGTACATAGGCACCTTACACAGAGAAGGGCGCACGGCGGCGACAGCCAACAGGCACAAGGCGGCTATCTCCTTTTTCGCACGTGCAAAAGGGGGACGGGACCCTACGAACAGCTTCCTAGCGCAGAAGGCGTTGAAGGGATGGCGGCGCATGCAGCCCCCTTCCACAGATTCTAGGAAACCAATAGGTTTTGAATGCTTAGCAGCAGTTCTCCTCGCTCTACCGGACACATGTAGCTCTACGTCCGAGGTGGGCCTCTTTAAAGCAGCATTCTCGTTGGCTTTTTATGGGGCATTCAGGGTGGGCGAACTGGTGGCGGCCAACAAAGGTGATAGGGTAGGCGGCCTTCGGCTGCGTGATATCAGCATAAAGGGCGACACTATGTGGATTATAATCAGGAAATCAAAAACTGATCAGGAAGCTAGGGGCCAAAGCCTGGCGTTACATCGTGCAAGGAACAATCCCTGCTGCCCGGTGACACATGTGGAGGAACTGATAAGACAGCGGGCGCAGGAGTGTGGGGGGTCACTGCTAATGCATGGGGATGGGACCCCTTTGACCAGATTTCAGTTTCAGAGGGTACTAGCCATGAGTATGGCAAGGGCTGGTTATAACCACAAAGAGTTTGGAACGCACTCCTTCCGGATAGGGGCAGCCACTGAAGCAACAGCCAGGGGTTTGACCACAACTAGTGTGCAAAGGATTGGGAGATGGTCCTCAAGTGCCTATAAACGTTACGTGCGGTTGCACATGTTGTGAGAGCTGTCGCCATGTGGAGTATTTCTAACACCTGCTGTTTTTCTGGTTATTTACAGTTTCTCGGGCCTGTAACGCAGGACGGAAACTACCCATGGATCATCAGAGCAACTTACCTACATCACGGAGGAACCAGGAGGACAGGCAGAAGACAGTGGTAGTTTGGGTAGTGGGGCATTCGTATGTCAAGCGTGCTAATCCTATTTTTCTTGCAGGATTGGGTAAACAGAGGGTGGAGAGCAGGGGGTGCACGGTCTCCTTCCATGGCAGAGGGGGGCTCCGCCTCAATCAGTTCAGGGACTATATGTTGGACTTATTAACACGACATACTACACCTCCCTCGGCGGTGATCCTTCATCTAGGGGGGAATGATCTGACAGGTCTGGGTAGAAGGGTCCTCCTGGAAGAGATTATATCAGCAGCAGGGTGGCTAGCGAAGCGGTTACCGGGGAGTGTGGTTGTATGGTCACAGCTGATACCGAGAATGCAATGGAGAGGGGGGGACTCTGTCAGCGCGTTGAATAACTCGTTAAAGAGGGTCAACAACAAGCTGGACAAGTTATTTAGAACTCCGGTCTTACAGACCATTCCTCATGGTTGCATCTGGGGAGAGCACTTCTACCTGCGGGACGGGGTCCACTTAACAGAGGAGGGGAATGCCCTTTTTATAAGAAATATCCTGGCATGGGTGGAAGTTTTTGCAGGGAGAGTGTGACCTTTCTACAAAGGGGGTGTTTTTGGGGGGGGCCAGATAGTCGGTCAACTACCTGGCCTGTGGCGGTAAGGTCATTAATCGGTGAGCAGCATTTTAAGGTCCTTACGGGGGGGCGGGCCCATTCACGAAAGGGGCCGCCCGCGGGAGGGGCCATTGGTCTCTCTCAGAACTTCAGGGGCAGGATATGATATCCAGTATTTTAAAGGGTGCGGGGGAGGAAGTCTACGCTTTCCTCAGGCTGGTAGCCACCCCTCACAACACTATGACGTCATTAAGGTGCGCGAGTGTATGGGCCCTCCTGTTATGGTTAAATGAAGTTCAGGGAGCGCACGTGGGTGAAACGTGCCCTGGGTTGCGCATGCGCATTTCGAACGTGAGAGCGCAGCTGTAAAAGGATCTGACACCGGTTGGCGACCTTGCCGTACGACTTAATTATTAGAATGCAGTTTTAATTTTCAGGATGTTAGATTCGGTTAGGAAACACGCTGTACTAGATATTTGTTAAGGTTAGCCCATCATACCATGTCAAAACGGATGTCAATCTAATGTTCTGAAATGTGCATTCTTTAATAATTGTCAGAAATGTTTATTTTATTAAAATTTTGATTTGTTTTTATATTTTAATAAATACGGCCAGGGGGGGGCCCTGTACCCCCTGACTTCCAAAGACCCCATGTGTTGACTGGTTGAATCAGGTAACTCAGTCAGTGTGTTAAGGGGAGAGGTGGCCGGCAGTCCCAGACCATGAGAGAAGGGGGGGCCAATCGGCCCCCACGCAGGCATGGCGGGGCCCGGCCCCTCCCACACCCCGTTCCTTTCGTGGTCGCTTGCCCCCGCCCTTGCCCCGGAAGTAGTTGTGCACTTCCGGGGTGAGGGGGCGGGGCCGCGGTGGCGAAAGGGTTAAGAGCCTGGGGAGCGCGGGAAGCGGCCTCTTTGTGCCCGCGCTCCCAGGCTCGCTCCTCGCCCCACCGTGGGGCTATGTAATTTTCCCCGCCCTCCATCCCCTTTTTGTTAGCAGACCTCGGGGCCAGCCAATGGTAGGTATAATGTTCAGCAATGTGCCGGATTATAGGAGTAATATGCTTGATCCAGTAGGCCTTTTTTGTGTTTTTCCCGTCTACTGGAGGAATGAACAGATGTAAATGTTTTATGCTTTGCTGTGATATTTTAACTAATTTTCTCCTTAGGCCTTTTTCCCGCTTACAGGAATATCTTTTTATGTATATGTTTTGTGCTTTGCTGTGTATTAACCAACTTTCTCCTTAGGCCTTTTTTCCCTCTTAGTATTCTATTCTATACGGAATTTGTTAAGCGCACGGTCACCCAGGGGTCTCATGGCGCTGAAGAAAGCAGATGGTAGATGGTAAGTGAAGGGGCAGATGGTGTATTGCTCTAACCGTACGCTTGTTTAAATAGCCAGGTCTTCAGGGCTCGTCTGAACTCTGTCAGCTTGGTACAGCTCCGGATGGACAAGGGCAAGGAGTTCCAGGTCTTTGGGGCGAGATATGAAAAGCTGGATCCGCCGAGTCGTTTCTTTTTAAAAGTCGGCACAGTGAGGAGGGACAAATGGGTAGAGCGAAGCTCGCGGGTAGGTTCATATTTGGTAATGAGTTGGTTGATGAACCTGGGGCTCTTTCCATGGAGAGCCTTGAAGGTTATGCAGCCTGTCTCAAAAGTGATCCGATGGGTGATGGGGAGCCAATGGAGGGAGGCCAACAGAGGTTTGGCTGACTTCCTGCGATTGCTCTTGAATATTAATCTGGCTGCTTGATTTTGAGCAATCTGCAGGCGTTTAGCGATGGTGAGGGGAAGGCCCAGGTAGGTGGAGTTGGAAAAATCTAACCGCGAGAGAAGCAATGCGAGCACCACCTGGATGAGAGCAGAGTGGGTCAGCAGATGAGCGATTTTTTTTATCTTTCTTAACTGAAAGAAGCAGGAGGAGATCACAGTTCCGACCTGGGTCTTCAGTGATAGATCGGCGCTAAGAGTGACCCCAAGACTTTTGGCTGACTGGGAGGGGGATGGAGGTGTACCCAGTGAGGATGGCCAAAAGTGGGGCCCCCAACTGAGTGCACTGTTGCTAGGGAGTACTAACTCAGTCTTTCCTGGGTTCAATTTAAGGTGGTTCCGATCCATCCAGCTCTGGATGTGTAGCATGGTCTTTTGAAATTCCTCGACAGAGTCCGGGGAGTTGAGGGGGAATACCAGCTGCAAATCGTCTGCGTAGTTGAATATAATGACCTTTCTATCTTTCAGGGAGTGCAGTAGGGGTTTGAGATAAAGATTAAAAAGGAGGGGGGACAGTGAGGAGCCCTGTGGGACACCGCAAGTGGTAGGGAGTGTGGGGGCTGTGAAATTCTCCAGCTTTACAGCCTGGGATCTGTCCGTCAGAAATTACTTAATCCAAGAGAGAGCCGGGCCGCTGAGGCCGGCTTGTTCGACACGGTGTAATAGTATGGTGTGGTCCACCGTGTCGAACGCGGCCGATAGATCAAGCAGCACGAGGGCCTGATGGATTCCGCTATCGGCATTGGTCCTTAGGGTGTTCTGCACGGCGAGGATCACCGCCTCGGTGGAGTGTGCCTGGGGGAATCCCGCTTGGTTGGGTTCCAAGTAATCAGATGTTTCGATAAAATTGGATAAGCAGCTGGTTACGTGAGTTTCCAGTAGCTTAGCACCATAAGGGAGGAGGGAGATGGGGCGGTAGTTAGAGAGGTTGGAGGGATCGGCACCTGGTTTCTGGATAAGAGGGACCAGGGTGGCATTTTTTAAGGAATCGGGTACTATTCCTCGTGATAGGGACGTGTTCAGACTAGGGAGTATACCCTGGGGGAGTGCAGCATAGACTTCTTTTAGAATGTGCGGGGGGCAGGGATCGTTAGGTGAACCCGATTTTACTCGGTTCATTAGCTCCAGTAATTTGGGTGGTTCGATGGGGGGGATATCCTGAAGAGTGTTAGGGTTTCTACAGATATCCGAGTCGTCTGTTGCAGCATGGTTGGTTTGGATGCTGTTTTTTATGGTGTCAATTTTCTCCTTGAAGAAGTCATTAAGCAGGTTACACATTGCCTGTGAGGCAGGTTGAGAGGGAGAGGTTCTGGCGTCATTGCATAGGTCGTTGACGACTCTGAAGATTTCTCGAGATTTGTTTTTGGCGTTAGAAATTTTATCAGAAAAGAAGGAGGCTTTGGCAGATAGGATAGAGTCATTGTAATTTTTGCGGGCTGTCTTGTATAGTGCTCTGTCTGTGGCGTGGTAGCCGTGTCTCCACTTCCTCTCCAGTTGACGGAGTTCTAATTTCTGCTTTTTTAGGTCGGCAGAAAACCATTTGTGGGGGTCCATACGACGGGCGCGGGAGAACTTGGTAAGGGGTGCATGTTCATTGCATGCAGCGGAGAGCCATTCGGTATGTGCCTTGTCCATCAGATTGATGTCTGGGCCCTGGGTAGGGATGGAGTTGGTCAGGGTGGAGAGGAAATCTTGGAGATTTAGGGATCTCCATTTCCTGACTAACCCTCCCAGGGGTGCTTGGTTGTTAAAGTGACCCTGAATGGTGACAGAGAATTGCAGGATAGCAATGTCGTATTTATTATGTGTGTCTGGCGGTAAGGTCATTAATCGGTGAGCAGCATTTTAAGGTCCTTACGGGGGGCGGGCCCATTCACGAAAGGGGCCGCCCGCGGGAGGGGCCATTGGTCTCTCTCAGAACTTCAGGGGCAGGATATGATATCCAATATTTTAAAGGGTGCGGGGGAGGGAGTCTACGCTTTCCTCAGGCTGGTAGCCACCCCTCACAACACTGTGACGTCATTAAGGTGCGCGAGTGTATGGGCCCTCCTGTTATGGTTAAATGAAGTTCAGGGAGCGCACGTGGGTGAAACGTGCCCTGGGTTGCGCATGCGCATTTCGAACGTGAGAGCGCAGCTGTAAAAGGATCTGACACCGGTTGGCGACCTTGCCGTACGACTTAATTATTAGAATGCAGTTTTAATTTTCAGGATGTTAGATTCGGTTAGGAAACACGCTGTACTAGATATTTGTTAAGGTTAGCCCATCATACCATGTCAAAACGGATGTCAATCTAATGTTCTGAAATGTGCATTCTTTAATAATTGTCAGAAATGTTTATTTTATTAAAATTTTGATTTGTTTTTATATTTTAATAAATACGGCCAGGGGGGGGCCCTGTACCCCCTGACTTCCAATGACCCCATGTGTTGACTGGTTGAATCAGGTAACTCAGTCAGTGTGTTAAGGGGGGAGGTGGCCGGCAGTCCCAGACCATGGTGAAACATTCCACGCCAGTGAGAAGCCCATCACAGGAGATTCCCACTGCATGCCCGAAAGCACAAATGGCACATTTGAATTCAATTGAATTTAAGGTACTTAAGGATAATAAAGTTGTAGTGAGAAATATAGGGCCCGATTAAGAAAAGGGGTTAACCCATTCTGTGGCTATGGAGAAATATGTTGAAACATAGGGGCCATATAGTCTAAAGTTTAGTGAGAAATATATAGTCCTCTCTGTAGAATCAATGAAGAAAAATACTTTTGCTATCTTGCTGTCTATGGCGTTTCGATCCTAGACAGTGTTTCGGGGCATAAACAGGACACATGAGTGGGTTTGCTGATAGTAACTGCACTGCAGTTTTAATAGGATAAGGAAATAATCAGTGCTGGGGTTGATTCCAAATTCGAGGTACAAGCAATAGGTGCACAACAGGGGGAGAAGTCACCGGAGTGTACTGGAGAAAGCCAGGGAACATGCATGGACATTGTTGCTCCGTTCAGGTCTATTGGTTGCTCCTGTAAGACATATAAAAGAAGAAGTGCTAATTAGCCTTGCTAACAAAGTCTTTATGAAATTTCTAATGATAGCTCTGTCTCCATCCAACTCACCTCAGTGTCTGCTTCTCGAACCTCCATTCACTGGAATGTGGCCAATACACTTCAGCTATCAGGGGGAAACAGCCCTCAAGCTCCATCTTATTCCATGCTAAACCAGGGGCATCTAAACTACCACACATGTACTACGCACATACTATACACATATCACACTTATACACAGATGTCAGTGCAAAGCTCTGGGTTTCACATAACAGCGGAACATTACACAAGAGCAAACAGTAGGCCATACTCTCACGGACACAGATAAAAAGGTCTGGTCAATTATACGATGATATTATGGGGGATACTAGCCCTCTGCCCACTATGTGGGCACACATGGTGTGCCTCTCCAGGTCATAGGGCCAGTCCTGCACCTTGCATTGTCAGGGGCAGGCCTAGGCCTCTATGCATAACTAGATTAGCTTGACACCGGGCCCTAACTAAAAATCAGGATACCAGATACATCAGCAGTCAGGCACTCAGGATAGGGGAACATATTAAATCGCATAGCACAGGACATTCCAATCCCAATATAATGCTGTGGAGTGGGGGTACTTAAGAGAAAACCATAAAGGGTTCCAATATGACTTGTAGTACTTTACATTTTGAAGCCTGCCAGATTCATTGTGGTCTTCCTTGTAAAAAAAAAGAAAGAAATTATAATAATAACTATAAAAAATAAGTGCAGGAGCAATCTCCAAATTGTCTTAGGAAACGTTTGCCAGAGCTGCTGCTTGCCGGGTTTACTTTATAAAATGCTGCTTGGTTTTGATTCCGCCTCTTTCAGGCATTTTTGTCTTCCTGCTTCCTCCCTTTATCACTTTTTCCCATTTTTCCTCTTCCTCCTTATTTAAGTATTCACTGCATTTCTCTAGATTGTTGCTTGTTGGACCTGGCCCTTTTTGCAGGGTTATCCCCAAATGGTTTGCCTTCTACCTCCTATTGTTTTACCCTATTTTTGTTGGCTTTAGGACTCTTGGCACTTTACCACTGCTAATCAGTGCTAAAGTGCATGTTCTCCTACCTTCAAAACAGGGTATGAGGGAATTATACCTGTTTGGCATTTTTTATTTACTTGTACTTGTAAAGTGGTCTACAATATACCCAGGGCCTGTCAATTAAATGCTGCTAGTGGGCCTGTAGCGCAGACTGACCTACCCACAGAAGTAGCCTTTCAACACTGTCTCACGCCTGCCACTGCAGTACCTACATGCAGTTTACTGCTTATGTGACTTGGCATTGAAAACTACTTACCTAGCCTTAAACTCCACTTTTACCACATAGAGGTCACACCTAAGGTTGGCCCCGTGTAGCCCTATGGACAAGGTGCTGTATAGGGAAAAGGTAGGGCATGTGCCTTTATTGTGTGGCATGTCCTGGTAGTGACAAACAGCTTATATTGTTTGTCAGTATTGTGAGGCCTCTTCTTTCCATAGATTAGAATTGGAAATCCCCTTATATATGTTTTAGTGGTAATTCCTTATCTGCAAGACGTAGCACTGCCATGTTAGGTATGTTTAGAATGGTAGTGAGAAATCATGCCTACTGGTTTGGTGTATTTTTTATTACTATTTTAGAAATGCCACAGTGAGCATTTCTCCGTGCTTCTAACTCAATGTGCTTTGCAGCCTGGCTCCAATCCACGTCTACAACAGAGTTACAGTTATACTTTGTGCATACTTTTCAGATGGCCACAACGCAGGAACGGCTGGGTGTTACAAGAGAGGTATCTGCATGTCTTCCTGGGCTGTGAGGGAGGTAGGGTGCACTTAAATTTGTATAGGCAGTGTCCTGCCCTCAAACAAAGGGATTGTTTACCCCCTACTGATGTCTTGAGCCAGAGTTGAGTTGAAAGGGGTTGTGTTACACTTGAAAGGGTTTCTTTAAAGATGCCTCTTAAACAAAGACATTTTGAAGTATAAATACAGGAGCTCTGACCCCACCTTTTGAGAGCAATTTTGGAATGGGGACTGCCTGCTATGCAAAAAGGACTCATCTGCATAGCTCTTATGCTGTTGTCCTGCCACCTACTATTTCTTGGGTGGCCTAAAAGACTCACTGGATTGCTTTTCTGATTGTTGTACTGTGGCCAGCTGCTCCCTGTATCTGTTCCCCTAGAAGACTGATGCTTTGTCAGGAGCTACCACCATTTGTACTCCCTACCTATGTGCTGGCCTTCCTGCCTGATTGTTTTGTGTCCTACACCGAGGGAGCTATTACGATGGCAGGCGGACAAACTCCGCCCGTCATCGCCTCATGAAATGGGACCGCCCGCTATGTGTGCGGTGGTCCCGCATACACAATTAGGATACGCCCGCCACACTGGCGGGTGCATCCCGCATTTTTTACATTGCGGCGGGCGGTGCTATCAGCAGCACCCGCCGCAATGCAAAAAAGGCGTGTGGGCATTTGCATGCACAACGTGGCAGGCTCCGTACCATAGGTACCTCCATGTGCCCACCCACCCCAACATCCTGGGGGCCCGCAATGGGCCTCCAATTGCTAAAACCACATGCCTTTCCGTGGCGGCAACGCATGCATTGTAATATGGATGGCGGTGTCTAGCTGACACCGCCACCATATTCAACCCTTTTCTGTCGACTCATAATATGGTAGGGGGGAAATGGGAGGCGGGCGGGAGATAATGCCGGGCGAATCGCCACCGACATGCGGGCAGTGGCGATCCGCCCGACATTATAATAGACCCTCTAGTGTTCTCCAGGCGATTGTTGCCTCGCCCCTGCTCCTTCAGGGACACTGGGCCAGAATGGTTATCAAGGGATCCTGAGGCTGATAATACATACATGCAGTTATAGCGCATAGTAAGTGCTTTATAATTCCACTTTTGGGACTGGGGAGTAGCGAGCGCTGGAATCACCCCCCTTGCATGTTAGGCGCTGTTGTGTTGCACCCTAAGGCTACAGTGAGTACTTCCCCATCAATGCATGACAAGCCCTTCATCCTGTCTCCAGCAGAAGGGCAGCCACCTCGGTAGAAACTACCGGGATCCAGTGTGTGGCAAAACTGACCTCACCTGGAAGGGGAAACCACAACAGTGTCTCCCCATGCACCTCACGGTCAGTGTATTTCTTAGCAGACAAGGGTGGGCCAGAATCATGAGGCTCTACGACTTGCTCCCGCCCTTAAGCCGTCCTTGTGTGGTGGTTCACAATATGAGCCCTGTATCCAAAGCCCGCCAACACTCCGGCAGCCTTACAGCTCTCTGCACCCCCTAAAAGTTATGGAGGCATCTACGCTCCTTCATGGGCGGCACCAGTATTGGGAGCCTGCAGTTGCACCACATGTTCTTGGGCAGCTGCTCTCTGATCATTTTTGCATGCAGGGTACCTGATGAGGCCTCCCTGCTGAAACTCACAGATTGTGCACCACCCCACCCCCCCCCCCCCACACACACACTTCTCTTTGACACCTACCTTGGAGGCACACATTTTTGGTTGATGGCATTACGGGGAGGGAGTTTACAAGAAGGTTCTCTTCTGATAAGGAACTTGCCACAAACGGCATTTGGGGTCGGGGATTACCATCTTTCATGTAAGAGGTGCGCAGGATGTCTTGCGCCCTATGGTGCACCATAAATACACTTGTTTCAACATAGAGTCCCAAAAGCGACCATATTCCTGCTCATAGCAGTGCAGGCACGCTGAGCCCTATGTTGGCATGTTTAAGGTTTTATGGGGATTGGTGACCCACATGTTTTTGCTAATCAGATTGCTTTGCTCGTGATAAATATTTATGATTCCCTGATTTAATCCACCTGCTGCATATTTCGGCCTGGGTGTTACGATGTATTACATTGCCAGGATTTGCATAGTATACACAGCAGTTTCATCGGTTTATATTCCATTATCTTTTGCATCAATAGCCCTGATATATTGAGTTATGTCGTCATGCCTTGCTCTGGTTGGGATAACTAATTCTTTAAAATTGGTGTGCATAATATGCACAGTAATGATTTCCATAATGTTTGCAACATATCAATCGTTCTCTTATTGCATGCCTTATAATGTTTTGACAATTGCCTAGTTGGCACAGTGACTATTGGTTTACATCATTTTTGCTCTATGATTTATGTGCAATATATGTTATATTTTTATATAATTCTGTGCGGACCTCTTTTGTGGTGCATTTATTGTGTCACTGGTGTGAGTGTGTTGTGCAAATGCTTTCCACATTCCCAATTGGGATCACTGGTGTAAAATAGACCCAGGAGCCCCAGTGGTCATCCAGGATGCGATGTCCTTCATTTCTTCCTGAAAGTAGAGCGCTCTCGGTGCTGAGGTTGCTGCGGAATCTGTATTGGGACGGTTGAGGATGGAGTTTGAACTGTGGCCGGGGTCGGGGGGGTCTGTAGATCAGAGTTTCTCTGAGGGTGGTGTTGAGATTGGTGTGGATATGGAAGTGCAGGTGTTTGGCGGTGTTGAGGGTGTCATCGGAGTTGGTCGAGAACTTGAGGGTGGACTTGTGGATGATGGCGATTCCTCCTCCAGCTCAGTTTAAAAGCAATTTAAACAGAAATAGTACAAATTCCAAAAAGTAAACCTACGGCCTACCACTGCCCACCAGGGATGAGGCGCAGGCGGTAGCCTGCGGGTGGAGGCGGGCCTCGAACCTGGTCTACAGCAGCGGCAGCTGGGCACAGAGCAAGGGGGCAGACAGGTGGGGCTGCGCAGCGTGGGGAGCGATCTGCCTGGAAACAGGGTCAAGGGGCGCCATTTGTGTTTGACCCGCCTAGGACGGCCGGCCAAACACACATGTGCACTTAAAAGTGCTCACCACTTCTCCCCTTGCCATGCTTCTCAAACAGGATTGCCTGTCCCCGCCCCACCCCACTGAATACTCGCTTGTTAGATTTTAGTGAAAAATAAAATGATAGTTAAATGCATTTATTACCCATTTATTTTTCCTCTTTTAGCAGGGGGGCAGCGCTCCTCCGCCATTACAGAGGAGGCACCCCTGCCTCCAAGTACTTTACAGAGGCGCCCCCTCAAGCTCTGCTATGCTGCTGCTTGGGATAAGCCTGCCTGCTCTGTGTCAAGCTACCGGAGTCTGAACTGGGGTGACGAAGTGAGCTAAAGAACAATGATGGGTTCAATCCAGATCTGTCACTGGGGGGCGAGTGTCTGAAAAGTTTCAGCGCTCCATCCACAATCTTTTTGCATTTGCTTTCTTTGCCCTAAATTGGCAGGGTATGCCCAGACATGGGTCTCTTTCTCAATTTGCCACTGAAGTCAAGCTAATTTCAAAAAGGGGGTGGTGATGGACAGAGTATCTGAGTTAATCAGAACACTCCTACACAGTCAACAGATCAGGGCTTGATCCATCACCGTTTTTTAGCTCACTGCACCATCCCAGTTCAGAACCTGGCTATATGCAAATTAGTCTGTCCCTGGCCCAGTGCATCATGGGAACAGGGCAGACCAAACTACCAAGCCAATTCTTCACTGGAAAGGAAAAAAGCTTCCGGGGACCGGTTTCTGGCATTACAGCCGTCTTCGGCCCGGCTTGCTTGAATCCTGATGGTGCAGTGAGCAAGGGACTCATGTCTGAGCATACCCTTCCACACTTGTGGTGGCCAAAATAATTTCAAAAAGGGGGTGGTGATGGACAGAGTATCTGAGTTAATCAGAACACTCCTACCCAGTCAACAGATCAGGGCTTGATCCATCACCGTTTTTTAGCTCACTGCACCATCCCAGTTCAGAACCTGGCTATATGCAAATTAGTCTGTCCCTGGCCCAGTGCATCATGGGAACAGGGCAGACCAAACTACCAAGCCAATTCTTCACTGGAAAGGAAACAAGCTTCCGGGGACCGGCTTCTGGCATTACAGCCGTCTTCGGCCCGACTTGCTTGAATCCTGATGGTGCAGTGAGCAAGGGACTCATGTCTGAGCATACCCTTCCACACTTGTGGTGGCCAAAATAATTTCAAAAAGGGGGTGGTGAAGGACAGAGTATCTGAGTTAATCAGAACACTCCTACCCAGTCAACAGATCAGGGCTTGATCCATCACCGTTTTTTAGCTCACTGCACCATCCCAGTTCAGAACCTGGCTATATGCAAATTAGTCTGTCCCTGGCCCAGTGCATCATGGGAACAGGGCAGACCAAACTACCAAGCCAATTCTTCACTGGAAAGGAAACAAGCTTCCGGGGACCGGTTTCTGGCATTACAGCCGTCTTCGGCCCGGCTTGCTTGAATCCTGATGGTGCAGTGAGCAAGGGACTCATGTCTGAGCATACCCTTCCACACTTGTGGTGGCCAAAATAATTTCAAAAAGGGGGTGGTGATGGACAGAGTATCTGAGTTAATCAGAACACTCCTACCCAGTCAACAGATCAGGGCTTGATCCATCACCGTTTTTTAGCTCACTGCACCATCCCAGTTCAGAACCTGGCTATATGCAAATTAGTCTGTCCCTGGCCCAGTGCATCATGGGAACAGGGCAGACCAAACTACCAAGCCAATTCTTCACTGGAAAGGAAACAAGCTTCCGGGGACCGGTTTCTGGCATTACAGCCGTCTTCGGCCCGGCTTGCTTGAATCCTGATGGTGCAGTGAGCAAGGGACTCATGTCTGAGCATACCCTTCCACACTTGTGGTGGCCAAAATAATTTCAAAAAGGGGGTGGTGATGGACAGAGTATCTGAGTTAATCAGAACACTCCTACCCAGTCAACAGATCAGGGCTTGATCCATCACTGTTTTTTAGCTCACTGCACCATCCCAGTTCAGAACCTGGCTATATGCAAATTAGTCTGTCCCTGGCCCAGCGCATCATGGGAACAGGGCAGACCAAACTACCAAGCCAATTCTTCACTGGAAAGGAAACAAGCTTCTGGGGACCGGCTTCTGGCATTACAGCCGTCTTCTGCCCGACTTGCTTGAATCCTGATGGTGCAGTGAGCAAGGGACTCATGTCTGAGCATACCCTTCCACACTTGTGGTGGCCAAAATAATTTCAAAAAGGGGGTGGTGAAGGACAGAGTATCTGAGTTAATCAGAACACTCCTACCCAGTCAACAGATCAGGGCTTGATCCATCACCGTTTTTTAGCTCACTGCACCATCCCAGTTCAGAACCTGGCTATATGCAAATTAGTCTGTCCCTGGCCCAGTGCATCATGGGAACAGGGCAGACCAAACTACCAAGCCAATTCTTCACTGGAAAGGAAACAAGCTTCCGGGGACCGGTTTCTGGCATTACAGCCGTCTTCGGCCTGGCTTGCTTGAATCCTGATGGTGCAGTGAGCAAGGGACTCATGTCTGAGCATACCCTTCCACACTTGTGGTGGCCAAAATAATTTCAAAAAGGGGGTGGTGATGGACAGAGTATCTGAGTTAATCAGAACACTCCTACCCAGTCAACAGATCAGGGCTTGATCCATCACCGTTTTTTAGCTCACAGCACCATCCCAGTTCAGAACCTGGCTATATGCAAATTAGTCTGGCCCGGGCCCAGTGCATCATGGGAACAGGGCAGACCAAACTACCAAGCCAATTCTTTACTGGAAAGGAAACAAGCTTCCGGGGACCGGTTTCTGGCATTACAGCCGTCTTCGGCCCGGCTTGCTTGAATTCTGATGGTGCAGTGAGCAAGGGACTCATGTCTGAGCATACCCTTCCACACTTGTGGTGGCCAAAATAATTTCAAAAAGGGGGTGGTGATGGACAGAGTATCTGAGTTAATCAGAACCCTCCTACCCAGTCAACAGATCGGGGCTTGATCCATCACCGTTTTTTAGCTCACTGCACCATCCCAGTTCAGAACCTGGCTATATACAAATTAGTCTGTCCCTGGCCCAGTGCATCATGGGAACAGGGCAGACCAAACTACCAAGCCAATTCTTCACTGGAAAGGAAACAAGCTTCCGGGGACCGGTTTCTGGCATTACAGCCGTCTTCGGCCCGGCTTGCTTGAATCCTGATGGTGCAGTGAGCAAGGGACTCATGTCTGAGCATACCCTTCCACACTTGTGGTGGCCAAAATAATTTCAAAAAGGGGGTGGTGATGGACAGAGTATCTCAGTGGAGAAGTGTGGCTGACTGGTTAGAGGAGGCAGACCTGGAAGCAGAGGTCAGCCCGGGACCAGGGTTCAATTCCCGGCTCGGCGGGGTCTTGAGTCCTAAAATGTCCATGGACTCGACAATTCTCTCTCCGGTGCCTACTCGATTCATGGGTTCACACTCTGCGACTCTGGGCAATAGCTTGCTTAATCTCCACAACGGCCCCTCGCGGTGGGATGCCTGGCTTTCACCTTGCGGATACCCTGCCGGGGTTATCTCTCAGGGAAATACCAGGACGGGTTCCCTAAGCAAGCGCTTAGAAACCGCTCGGTGATTTGCGCTATATAAATTCCTGTACATTTACATCTGAGTTAATCAGAAAACTCCTACCCAGTCAACAGATCAGGGCTTGATGCATCACCATTTTTTAGCTCACTGCATCATCCCAGTTCAGAACCTGGCTATATGCAAACTAGTCTGTCCCTGGCCCAGTGCATCATGGGAACAGGGCAGACCAAACTACCAAGCCAATTCTTCACTGGAAAGGAAACAAGCTTCCGGGGACCGCTTTCTGGCATTACAGCCATCTTCGTCCCGGCTTGCTTGAATCCTGATGGTGCAGTGAGCAAGGGACTCATGTCTGAGCATACCCTTCCACACTTGTGGTGGCCAAAATAATTTCAAAAAGGGGGTGGTGATGGACAGAGTATCTGAGTTAATCAGAACACTCCTACCCAGTCAACAGATCAGGGCTTGATCCATCCCAGTTCAGAACCTGGCTATATGCAAAATAGTCTGTCCCTGGCCCAGTGCATCATGGGAACAGGGCAGACCAAACTACAAAGCCAATTCTTCACTGGAAAGGAAACAAGCTTCCGGGGACCGGTTTCTGGCATTACAGCCGTCTTCGGCCCGGCTTGCTTGAATCCTGATGGTGCAGTGAGCAAGGGACTCATGTCTGAGCATACCCTTCCACACTTGTGGTGGCCAAAATAATTTCAAAAAGGGGGTGCTGATGGACAGAGTATCTGAGTTAATCAGAACACTCCTACCCAGTCAACAGATCAGGGCTTGATCCATCACCGTTTTTTTGCTCACTGCACCATCCCAGTTCAGAACCTGGCTATATGCAAATTAGTCTGTCCCTGGCCCAGTGCATCATGGGAACAGGGCAGACCAAACTACCAAGCCAATTCTTCACTGGAAAGGAAACAAGCTTCCGGGGACCGCAAGGATTCAAGCAAGCCGGGCCGAAGACGGCTGTAATACCAGAAACCGGTCCCCGGAAGCTTGTTTCCTATCCAGTAAAGAATTGGCTTGGTAGTTTGGTCTGCCCTGTTCCCATGATGCACTGGGCCAGGGTCAGACTAATTTGCATGTAGCCAGGTTCTGAACTGGGATGGTGCAGTGAGCTAAAAAACGGTGATGGATCAAGCCCTGATCTTTTGACTGGGTAGGAGTGTTCTGCTTAATTCAGATACTCTGTCCATCACCACCCCCCTTTTTGAATCGTTTTGGCCACCACAAGTGTGGAAGGGTATGCTCAGATGTGAGTCCCTTGCTCACTGCACCATCAGGATTCAAGCAAGCCGGGCCGAAGACGGCTGTAATGCCAGAAACCGGTCCCCGGAAGCTTGTTTCCTTTCCAGTAAAGAATTGGCTTGGTAGTTTGGTCTGCCCTGTTCCCATGATGCACTGGGCCAGGGTCAGACTAATTTGCATGTAGCCAGGTTCTGAACTGGGATGGTGCAGTGAGCTAAAAAACGGTGATGGATCAAGCCCTGATCTTTTGACTGGGTAGGAGTGTTCTGCTTAATTCAGATACTCTGTCCATCACCACCCCCCTTTTTGAATCGTTTTGGCCACCACAAGTGTGGAAGGGTATGCTCAGATGTGAGTCCCTTGCTCACTGCACCATCAGGATTCAAGCAAGCCGGGCCGAAGACGGCTGTAATGCCAGAAACCAGTCCCCGGAAGCTTGTTTCCTTTCTAGTAAAGAATTGGCTTGGTAGTTTGGTCTGCCCTGTTCCCATGATGCACTGGGCCAGGGTCAGACTAATTTGCATGTAGCCAGGTTCTGAACTGGGATGGTGCAGTGAGCTAAAAAACGTGATGGATCAAGCCCTGATCTTTTGACTGGGTAGGAGTGTTCTGCTTAATTCAGATACTCTGTCCATCACCACCCCCCTTTTTGAATCGTTTTGGCCACCACAAGTGTGGAAGGGTATGCTCAGATGTGAGTCCCTTGCTCACTGCACCATCAGGATTCAAGCAAGCCGGGCCGAAGACGGCTGTAATGCCAGAAACCGGTCCCCGGAAGCTTGTTTCCTTTCCAGTAAAGAATTGGCTTGGTAGTTTGGTCTGCCCTGTTCCCATGATGCACTGGGCCAGGGTCAGACTAATTTGCATGTAGCCAGGTTCTGAACTGGGATGGTGCAGTGAGCTAAAAAACGGTGATGGATCAAGCCCTGATCTTTTGACTGGGTAGGAGTGTTCTGCTTAATTCAGATACTCTGTCCATCACCACCCCCCTTTTTGAATCACTGAAGTCAAGCTAGCCTGGTTGATGAGGGGTGTTACTTCAAAACCGGTCCCAGAATGCTTGTTTCCGGTCCAGAGAAAACCTGTCTTGGTAGTTTGGGCTGGACTATTCCTATGAGGAACAGTGTCAAGATTGATTTGCATATGGCTTGGTCTGAACTGGGGTGACGAAGTGAGCTTAAGAATGATGATGGATTCAACCAGATCTGATAGTGACAAGGGGCGAGTGTCTGAAAAGTTTCAGCACTCCATCCATCATCTCTTTGTGTTTGCTAATCTACAGATGGATGAGCACTGGTTATTATTGGTGTAACTTACTAGCCCTGACTAGAGTGGTGGGTTCCTCCTGATTTAGGTGCATAGCATAGCCAACCAGAAATGCCATTCTAACCCTGCTCTCGGTCAATGTCTGATGATGAAATTAAGTCCCAGAGGCAGATTTTTTAATTTTAGCCCAAAGCAGCATGGCAACAGAAGCTGCTGAGTTGCTCTAGGGAAAGAAAGCAACACAGAGTTATACTTAGTAAAACTTGTCTGCTACTGGGGTCACCCCCTGAGCTGATGCAAAAGCAGGCTGCCCAGCCCCAAACATAACCTTTGCAGCATGGTGCAGAATTGTGTGCATGACGTCTAGTGTAGGATTTGTACAGGAACATACCCTGCTGAAATAGTTCTGTGCCTAGAAAATTCTAATATATTCCACGTATTGTATGATTAAAATGTTTGTAGAAATAAAAGCATTTCTCCAAGTTAGCGTGTGCCTCATTATTCGTTTTTGACGCATATAGCAAGGTCAATCTTAGATATCCACCTTTGCAACAGAAACTGTGGATGTTAGCTGGTGATTTGCCCAACACCTTTTAAGCTACAAGTAAATACCCTTCCAAGACTTTGCTCCACTTTGTGTGATTTTGCACTGGTACACAATCTTAGTAAGCCTGCCCCTAGTCTCTTAAAAAGAGCGCCAGAGACCACCAACTACACATATTGAGCCCAAGATTTTCAATTGGAAATCTGTAGGCTGATTGTATAAGGGCCTGTGTCTAAGGAAAATCAGTACTTTTGATTTATTATTAGCCAAGGAGGATTACTAAGCAAGGAGATGTTTAAAACACAACAACCCTTTCTTGTAGGCTGTAAACCACATAACATCACCTAGTAATTTGCTACCTGGCCAAATGAAAAATTCATAGCCACTTAAGGGCAGCGTCCCATCTTTATAGGACACAGGGCATCTCAACAAATGCTCAGAAAACAGCAACAATGGTATGTTCTAACCTTTTAGCATGTCTCTGGAAAGTTGTACATTTAAGGGAAATCATAGCATCACAGATGAAACCTGACAGGGACAGTAAAACAACAGCTGACGTGAGCTTCTGATTTACGCCCTCCTGACGGTAACATGGCTCCGCTGCTGCGATAGATTGTGACGGATGTCTTCATGATTTGCAAATAGCCTTCAGATTCACAGAGATAATGGGCTCTCCGCTATCCACATTTCCAATATCCGGAGAACCTTCATGTGTAAAATTATGGAAATTGTACCTCTGTCTGCATGAAACGCTACACTTGAATCATAAATATTGGAACGCTATAAGTCTCCAAGTGACATGGTGTCTAAGGCACTTTTCGTTGTGAAATATTTCTTTGGGAGTTTGGACCATTTGCACTTTAAAGAAAGGAAAAAGCAAAAGCTACGTACTATATAAAGTGAAGCAAAAATTCAATACGTACTGCTATGCTGAATTTAACTTGGTGTGACAGTGCAAAAACAGAGTTGCATAACATGACAACATTTGCCCACGTTTGTGCCCGCAGGAATGCAAAAGATATTTTGTGCTTGCACAAAATAAGCTACGTATCAAGGAATGCGCATGGGAATTTGTTTTTCTTTCTTTCTTTTATTTCGTTCAGTGTTTTATACCTCGACAAAATGCTGTCTCCCAGCCATCAGGGGGGGCTGTATGTTTTACATGTACTAGGACGGCTATTTAGGTGGTTACGGGGCTTATTTACAAGCCCATTGCGCCACTGGTGCGTCATTTTTTTTTATGCACCGGCGGCGCATCATGCTGCCCCATATTTACACAGTCGCATTAAGTCACCCTGTGTGACTTTTCATGGCCTTGTAAATATGGGCCCTTATAACTCATTACTCAGCGTGAAAGGGGTGTTCCATGGGTGTTGCAGTGGGTGTTTTCACGCAGCATCCATGGAAAGTGACGCATTCCCAGATTTACAACATTTTGTAAAACTGGGAATGCGTCACAATCCTTCGCTTCCCCAGGGGAGGCAAAGGAATGCCACAACAAGGAGAAATACTTCTATTTCTTCTAGTTTTTTTCATCTTTCTATTTGAGCTGCATTCTGCATAATTCATAGAAAGATGAAAATGCCTTTAATTATTGATTTTGTGCAGGAAGGTCCATCTTCCTGCACAAAACCAATCATCCCCGCAGTGCAGGCACCCTTGCAAAATGACGCAAGAGTTCCTGCACTGTAGCATGGCAGTCAATTGTGCGCTAGTGCAGGGGAAAGCATTGCAATGCGCCATACTGTTGTTAATACGATGCATGCCTGTGCTTTGCAAATGTCGCAGCACGGAGTAGATAAATGGCTTGCAACTCTGCGGTGCATAATTTTCTTGTAGATGAGGCCCTCTTGAGTTTATAGTATATCAACGTATATACATTTGGGAGTGCCATTTATAAAAATTATCCGGGTACTTACAGAGGAGTCGAGGGGGTAGTTGTGTAGAGTACCTTTTTTAGGCCCTTGCTGGCTTGCGGCTAAGCCACAGTAGGGCACCATCTCTTTGACATCAGCCTGAAAGGTCTTTATAACAATACATCGGCCACAGTGTGATATAATCAACAAAGGCAATGCATAGGCAATATTTTGCTCTCAACAGGGGTAAATCCAAGCTGTGTACCTGCACCTCTTCTTTTTAGCATTTGTATTTTAATAATGCAGGAAGCCATATAAATGGGCAGTATTTTGACATGCCAAAAATTTGCAATGAAAAAACCTTCCTGCACAAAAACAATCCTTAAATGTACGGTCCTCTTAATTTTGGTGCTTCAGAATGCAGCAAGCATGACAAGAGAAAGTAACTAATAATATTTATCTTCTGAACGCCTAGTTCAGGGCTGCACTGTTGATACACATAGCTTCATTTTTACCTCATCACTGCCGGAATCCTCCTTACATTTTCTCTCTGAACCTCTGTTTAGCTTAAACCATGGCTACATCACTCTAAGTCAATCTGTCTCTTTCTGTAGTCTCAATTTTCACACACATTTTTAGGTCTGCCTTGCCAGCTATCTGTGGGAAAGGAAGATGCACAGTCCAGCTGTATAATTAAGTAATCCTTTATTGTAACTTGGTTCCAGGATAGGAGAGTAGGAGAAGATAGATAGTAGAAACACAGCCCCACCAGGAGCAAGCTCCTAGCAGCTCAGCCTGAGATGACCAACTGACATTCTAGACATAGATAGGCACTCGGGCATTCTATGATGTCATGAACATTCTAACATGGCAGTACAGTGAGGAATAATAGAGAAGTAGTTTACCACACTATCTCTATAACCTGCTGTAACAAATTCTTTACAACTGAAATAAAGTGGTGTTTGGCTCCACCCAGAGTAGTAGTTCTCACTCACCTCATGTTGTTGACTGTTTGCTGAACCGCATCATTACACCTTCTAGGAAGTACATCAATAGGAATACTTGAGGCACTCTTTTATACCTGAAAAGTATCCTGAATCATCATTTTCTGTTACATCTAATTATTAATGTCTATCTGCATTCGATACAATATAAACATATTGTTTCACTCCTTTTTCCCTAGCATTATCAAAGCCTATAGGGCAGGCTTTAATACAAAACATCATCTGTGGAAGCTAAACAGCAAAGAGCATTTGTGAATGCCTGTGTGCATAAGGTAGCACTTGAGAGTCATACCTATTGTCTTTGCCAGTGCTTGTTGTGTTTACATTTGAGCTGTTGGAGAACTGGTACAGAATGTACTGATTTTTAGCAAGTGGAAGTGAAAATATTGCAAAGTCTCTGGCGACTGTTTTTGATAGGCTTACAGTGAGAAGAGCTATTGACAAGTTCTCTATTAAGAAGGAATGTATTTTCATGCATCAGGAACACTGTGGCATCGTTAGTCAACTTTAACACATGAATACAAGTGACTAGTAACATTGTTTTTTTTATTAAAAACAAGTTCTGATGAGATGTAATAGGAAAAGTACAAGTTTACACATTACATTCTTCTGTGGGGTATAACATAAATGTAACACATGATTAAAGACAATTTGCATGTTTTGTTAAAAGCTCGTTCTGATGGGGTGTACTAAAGGAAACATGCGTTTACATAAATACTACATTCTTCAGTACATTATAAAAATAAAACGCTCTCTCACTTTTTTTGTCAAATTTCTCATGAATAGTCTTTTCAGTGTTTCCTGATATTACTTATTGTTTGAACAAAGCAACATATTGGTTACCTGTCTCACAAGAGGGAATGACACCATTATTAAATCCTTATGTATCACTTGTGCGCCCTGCAAAGCTAAATAACAATCTCCTTCACATGCGTGCTCTGTAAGATGAATAGAGCTGTATTGTGTAACAGAAGAGTGGTACTAAAGTCCTACGGCTATGAAGATTAGTGAACCAAGGGGTGGTAAAGATTTACACGTTGGCAATGTATCACAGTACTTAAAATTAATTTTAAACAACTTATTTGGCAAATCAAGAATTTTAGAACATATGTCACAAGAATGTCTTTAATAAACAGGCCTAACTTATTGGCAGTCTCAAATCATTTTCAGACTTGTTTACCAAGTGCTCCTGCCATGCTAGCTTTTTACAGGCACAAAAAATTACTTTTTATCACACCCCTCCCAGATTGAGTGTGAGATGTGGAAGTGCAATATCTGACAATTCCCAGGAAAAATAGCCTTCTTGGACCTCTACTCCTCTCTTGTCTTTCAGTTATCAGCTAAGGTAATCAAGTTGAGGACTAGGTACACGAACAGCTGACCCATCACCCCGCCTTACATTTGGAAACACTTAGTGGAGAAAGTAGGATACTAATCTCAGGCCGGCCGCCTACACATAGGAGAATCCTAACTTTTGTGAAAGCATATTTGTGAAAGGGAAATATCCTCAGTGAATCTCTTTGAAACCAAAGGCTCCCAGGGTTATCTAGCCTCTGACCCGTGCTTAATTTGTAAAAAACATAAGTGCCAGGACACTCGTCAGGAGGCCACCCTAGCTTGCACCACCCATTGCGCTGTCAATAACAGTACTTATACAACTACTAGCCATCACACTGCTACAAGTGTGACAATTCAGAGTGTTCGAAGCCCCCAAAGCTACTACTAATAACGCTATTGTTGGAAATGGCCCTTTTGGCAGGGTCACCCTCAAATTTTTTGCTCAATTTTTTGTTTTGGATTTAGGACTCTGGGCGCTTTATCACTACAAACCAGTGCAAAAGTGCATGTGCTCTCTACTTAAAACATTATAACATTGGCTTATCCATAATAAACATATTTAATTGACTTATAAGTCCCTAGTAAAGTCCACCTCGTGTGCCCAGGGTGTGTAATTTAAATGCTACTAGTGGGCCTGAACAATGATTGTGCCACCCGCTTAAGTATCCCTTTACAATTGTCTCTGGCCTGCCATTGCAGGCCATTTGTGTGCAGTTTTAAACTGTCATGTTGACCTGACATGTTAACCCTCTTGCCAGTCCAAACCTTCCTTTTTAATACATATACTTCACCCCTAAGATAGGCTCTGGAAAGCCCAAAGGCAGGCTGCAGTGTATTTAAAAAGTAGGACATCTACTTTTAATTTTTACATGTCCTAGTAGTGAAAAACTCTTAAATGTGTTTTTCACTACTGCAAGGACTATCTCTCCCATAAGATAACATTGGGATTACCATATTACATTTTATAAGTGTAACTATCAATTGGGAAGAGATTTGACCCCCGAGTTTGGTGTCTCTGGGATCACAATTTAAAATCACAACACTTGTGGTGAAGTCATATTTTAAATTGTAATTCTGAAAATGGCACTTTTAGAAAGTTGGTATTTTCATACTTTAGCCATTTGGTGCCTATTGCCTTTCTCTAAATACACGTCTGGGGTGGGTGACAGGTGGGCTTTGTGCATTCCCTCTAGACAGCCACACACAATGGGAGCTTAGGTGTGACCCGATGAGCCTTTAGGGGTCATTAACTGGCTCATGACTATATTTCAGGAGACAACATTATAGTCTCTGTAAAACTGCAAGGCCACATTTTCAACTGAACTACTGAGGAATACCCTTCGCTACTGCTCACAAACAGGCAATTGGTAGTAGCAATTCCTAAAGGGAAAACTGCACATCAAGGAGGAAAAAAGCATTATAACAGATAACTAGTATAAGCGTGAGTAATTGTCCACAATGTAAAGTATTGGGTGCTGAAAAAACTGAGAGCACCTACTACCATACAGTGCTATTGGCAAGTTACACGAACATGCACATTGACATCTCTAGAAGCACAGTTGTAGCACACCCTTCTTAGTCACAAAGAATTCCAAAAAGGCATTTATCAAATGTATGTATGTCCTGACAAAATGTACTAAAATTCTTAAGTCAACAGGCGAGTATATCCTTTTCAGATCATGTATAAATTCTCAAGGATAATCCACAAATCACATCCATTGGAAAAGCTCATTCATTCATATAAGACAAATTCCCAGCAGTTATTGAAGCCCACACGTGTTTTGTCTGTACACATCTGTATGTATTCAGACTTTTTCAAGGCAGAATGGATGAAACGTAAGCCGGGGTTTCACGACGCAACAGGTCCTTCTTGTCAGTAGTGTCCAGGTATACACCACCAACTAGTAGTATATTTCCTTGAATAGCTGGCAGGTCTACCGCTATATCTGTGATACTGTTGTGATAGTGCTGCTAATTGTTGTAGCTTGTGATCCAAAACTCTGAAGCCCCAACTAAGGCCAGTGGTGCCCCCCGTCCTGTTGTGAATGATGTCCACCTGGTGGTAGGGTTAAATGAACCCTTATTCTTGGTCGATTTTCAGTGTCTGTGCTAAATAATTCACTCGGCCGAACCCTGATAAGTTGGTCACCTCTCAAGTCAAAGTGACTGGTTAACACACCAGTCTGTTTGATTATCCGTACCAGCAAAAAAGACTGCTGTGTATGCCACCAATCAACTGCTTGTCCTCCTAATGGAGCCAAACTGGGTATTTTAGGGACTTTGTATTTTTCGATGGCCATGAAAAACAAGTACACCAAGCATTTTCTTCTACCAATTATAAACACACTGTCCTTCTCGGCGAAATCAGGATTTCAGGGGATTAAAGGTTGTTCAAAGCTAAACCCATTACAGTACAAGGGCCTTCACTGTACTAACTTAGAGAGAGCTGTAAATCAAAATACCTTTTGTAATCTTCTGGTAAAGGACAAATTGAATACTTTTTTGTGGTTAAACTATATGAAGACCTGGTACCCTTTAATCAGCTTCTTCTCTTTCTGGAATAATTCACATAAAATTGCATAATCTGACTGCAGGCTCTTAGAATTACATTTTTGGAACAAACTGCTGCCTTGACTGGATTTACAATGCAACACAGCTTTCTGTTACTAGGTGTGGGTTCAAATACTTGAGCCTACAAATATTGTGGAGAGCATTACAAGATTTTGGTTGTCCTGTTACAGTTCTACATGACCTTGCCATTCCCTGTTGTTTTAAAGGAGTGACAAGAATTAATTGCAATATTTTCTAAACCAATATTTTTTTTAGGAGTACCATGAAGCTTGCACAACTCTCACGAAAGTAACTTTAGTCAAGTGTCATGTGGGTTCATTGTGAACCTTCCATAAATTCTAAGAGAGCATGTTGAGAGAATCACTAGTTTAGTGTAGCAAACCATCAAAAAGTCATTAAAGCCGTTAAGAATTTCTTCTTAAAAACATGGACACCTTAATTATAAAACCACATGAGGAATGCTGTTTAGGTGCTAAGCAGGGTTTGCCAATTTGGTTATCAATGACACTAACTAACGGTATACATAGCAGAAGGTACTCATACAGTGTGGCGAGACTGATCTGATGAGTTCAAGGCCTGGTATGGAATGTAATTCCCTACAACATGTTAAGAAACTGGCACTGGCAAGCATCAAGCAAATCCTCATGGTTTAGTGCATGAAAGACAAATAGAGGTAGTATCATTCAATGTGGGTGTAATGGAGGAACAGGAAAAACATATTTTAGAGTCCTCCATTTAAAAATTGAATTACAAATGAAATGACAGATATTACAGCAAAAAAGAGCATACATCTAAATCGAAAAAAGTAGGGGACCAATGACAGCACCTAGAAGCACTATATATTGAAGATTATGAAAGCAGAAGGCTTACTAGGCTTACTAGAGACTATATACATAGAAAATGTATCAAGTGAACACTATATAGCAAAGGGAAAAAGAAGAGTACAGAGAAAAGATAGTGATCCATCATATCAAAAACAAGTGAGACACAGTACTACAAAAAAGAGGACATTTTAATGGGATGAGAAGTGTGAAGGTGGTTAGTTACAAGGAAGGCGGTTTCTGTTGAACTGGCTGTATTAAATGTTGATAGGGGATATGGACTATTGAAGTAATCACCTACACCATGTAGTTAAAGGTAGAAAGGTATTTAGTGAGGTACAGTTGAACATGAAATGACATTCAGGCAGGTTAGCTCCTACCATCACTAAGCCTGCCAGTAGACCACAATCCATAATGACACAACATGAAGCACAAAAGCTGTGAACATCACAAAACAGCTCTTAATTCAAACACTTAGGAGGAACTTTTTGTTGCCATGCACTACTATAAAGCTACATGTCTGCTGGTATAAGAACACTATCCAAGCAAAGGACACCTTTACCAAACAAAATGTGTTGAGAGGATAAAGCACTCTGGTCAATGATTCATACAGGCTACTCTTATCTGAGGGGACAATTTTGTCAACTGAGTCACATACCCGGTCCGTGGTTCTCTGCAGTTTTGCTAACCAGCTCACATGCCACATTGTTCATCATCAACCAAAAGATAATTCCCTCACACCTCCAACACAATCACACTGTTGCAGTAATTTAACATACCCTTTTTCAAGAAATCTGGTTGTCTGACTTTCAGAGGCTTCCTAACAGCCAACTGTGGAACTTTGACCTTACCCGATCCAGTAACCAAGTGTCGGTGAGGACACCCTCGGTGTCAAACAGACTGATGGCATAGACCCTTTTTTTCCCCTCCAGCTCTAGGAATTGGAGGTGAGGGAGAGACGATCGGTGAGACATGCCACTGGCCCTTTAAAGAACCTCTGCAGGACGACAGGTGGGAATACAGAGCGTCATCCGCTGAAAAGGAGCCGATCCCCAATGAAGAGTGGTTCCAGGATCGGAAGGCGGAAGAAGGAGGAGCGATACTGAGCCTCGAGACGGACGAACCTCGACTGGAAGCAAGAGCCATGGAAGACCGGAAGAAAAGCCAGGAGGCCAACGACCCTGTGCTGCGCCCAACCACGCTCCCGGAGAAACATGGCTAGAGCAGGTGGGTGCTCGATTCCGGGGCCCAGGAGTAGCTTTACTGGGAGGCAGGAGGGAACAGGGAACCTAGCCAGGTAGAGGCTGTTCCAAGCAGAGCGCACTTCGTAAATTTCCTCTCCACGGTGACCGTCCCTAACCCTGCACTACCTTAGGACTGGCGTTGTTGCCTCCCATTACTCCCTTCCTCTGTGGTCCCGCCATTCATAAGCACTAACCGAGTGCCTTTCTACTTTGTTTTTTTCTTTCCCCATCCACCTGGAGCCTCTGTCAGCCTGGTCCCGTAAGACGCCAAGGAGGGAGATGGCTATTCCCCTGAAGAAGACGTCGCTGGAGCCACCAACGGACTCCTATCCTTTTTGTTATTTAAATAAACTGCATTTGACTCTAATCCCCTTGGTCTCCAGTGTCTACCTGCCCTGGGTCACACCAAGCTATTCGCCTTTCTTGTATCCTTCACCCCCTTTCCCTCCAGCAAAACCTTAGGCAGGGAAACACCACAAGGTCTATACACAACCAACCCAGTATGAAATAAACAAGAACCTGCTTTCCTCCCAAAAGGAGAAATACCTGTTGAAACATGTGAAGTTGTCCTGTGAGCCCACGGCAATTCACGCACAGTCTCATCAACATCCCTCTTCACCCTAACAACACTCTAAATACAATCAACCAGATTATGATTAAAAAGCTGAGCCATACTTTTTAAACATCCAATTCATATGTGGCCAATACAAGCTTACAATGTCTCACCCTACTCTTGTCCAAAAAGTCCTGCATGATGGAAGAGGTAAACTGAACATTGTTCTCAGGTAGCACAAATAGTGGAACACCCATTTTAATAAAGATTCCACACAGAACTACACCACAGCACAAGCTGTGGGAATTACGCAAAAAGCTATGCTGAACTCAACAGGTAAGATAATCAACAAGAACTACCATGTAGCACAGTGGCAAAGGAAATATATGGAATTCGCCCAAACCAATCTTCTGCCAAGCTCTGGTAGGAGCAGACATTGGTGATCCAAATGAGTAACAAGTCAACAATTACTTATCACACAGGGAACAGTGGGACATTTCTTCATCCATTCTAGGCTACTAATAATCTTCTTTGACCTGTTTCTGTGTGAGAGAAACTCCTAAATAGCCATTGTGAGCAACTCTCACTGTCTTCTGATGGAGTCCCAAAGGTGGTACCAGTTTTCCCCAGGAAACTAAAACCCACAAACTATTGACAGTTCATTGGCAACTTTCCACAAGGACTGCATTTCCAAATTCTAGCTATGGACAAACTCTGACCAACACATTAAGTAACTCTTCATTATTTGGTTACAAGGCATGTCAGACTTCCAATGATCCTCATTCGCACACACAGGTAAATTAATATGACAACGGCAATAATTCCTTCTTTAATTTTGCCACAATTTTTCCCCATATGTAGTCTGGATAGACAGTCAGCGCAAATATTCTTGCCACCAGGGATGTCCTTGTTTTTAAAATTGTATTCCAATTGATATGATATGGCTGTGGTCAAGGTTCTTGATGCAAACAAAATAATGTGTTCATTCTGACACTTCACTGGAGATGACACACCCACCAAACTATAGGCACTTGCATCTATTGTGATGCAGTTTTTATTCCCTTCTATAAAAGGTTGAAATGATCTGTCCAGTCATTGATGTTGGTATTTTTGTAATTTTGAGTCTTATATGTTCTCTAAGATGTTTAAGATGATAACAAGTAAAGAATTTATGAACGGATATTGAAAATTGTTTCAATTTGTTTGGGAGGTGGTATGTAAACAAAAACATAGCTTAATTAATTTTTGGGACTCCGTACCTGTAAGTAGGGACTAATTTGAGTTTTACCTACTAAGAGTTCTTTATTGATTCCTCTGCATCAACCGCTTATCTTTCCTTTTTAACTTCTATAAAAGGTTGGCAAGCAGGTGCTTGAGAATTCAAATTTCTTTCTAAAAGCCAAGCTACATTTTTAGTCTCAATCATACATAGCAAGCGCTTTGAGCAACAGTCTAAAATTTTCAGTAAGGTCAGAAAAACCCTTAATTAATTCTGCATGGAACTCATGAGAAGAAAGATCCTAACTGATCTCTGGCCTGGGTGTGGGTGCATTGAGGATAGCATCCGCCAAAACCAGGTCTAGGTTTCATACTGGAACAAGTAAGAACATGATCCAAATACTCTACTTCTCTAATTCTGAAAACACATTTCTCTTTCCTTAACATTTTCCTTAAGCACTCGTAGAACCTAATCCAAAGTGGAATTGTGCTGCTGGACAGTTTTAGCAAAACTAGAATTATTATTATTATTATGCGTTCTTATATAGCGCTCGATTACCCGTAGGCATCTCGGCGCTTGCCTTGGGAACCCGTCCTGGCTTCCCCCAAGGTGAAAGCCAGGCATCCCGCCGCGGGGGGGCCGTAGTGTGCCACCCTATAAGGCAACAACATTGGACATTCCCTTCAGCATTTCAGAGACCACTTTTTGAAAAGTCAATGCTGCTGATGCCAGCCCATAAGGGATGCAACAAAACTGAAATGTGCCTTTGGTGGTAAGAAAGGAGGGAAAATGCCTGGAGAGAGGGTGAAATAATGACAGCCCGCTTTCAAGCTTAACATTGTGAACCATGAATACGGACCCACAGTAGTCCTGGAAAGAGGACAATTCTCTCCCAGGATAAAGTAGTTTAACTTTCTACATTCAACACAAGCTCCAAGTTCCCTTGTCATCTTGAGTGATGAACTAATAGGGAGAGCAGAGAGTGGCATCACTAGTTCAATCACACCCTGTTTTTAGCATGTCATCAGTCTGCCTACCTAAGTGAGCCCTTACATTGAAGGAATTTTTAGAAGAATGTGTTTTTACAGGGAAATTATCCTTTTTGACTTTGATAATATGTTGAAATCATCGAATGGTGTCTAACCTCATGCAAACTGCATTGAGCTTGTCGATCCACTGCTGTACATTATAAATCCCGACAACAGAAACCAGAATCTTTTCACCAGGAGTGAGAACCATCTCAAAGTCAGCCTAATGCCACCATCCAAGCACATTAGTTCCCTTTTTCACAACATAAACTCTGCCTTGAATTGTGTGATCCATGAAGTAAAGTTCAGGCCAAAAGAAACCAATAAGATCTAGGGCCATATGTATCATTGAAATTTGCATTCGCAAAGGTCGAAATTCGCAGAATTGCGGCCTTTGCGAATGCGAATTCGCAAAATGATATGTATGTATGCAAAATCATTGCAAATCAAGGAATCGGAAAAAATGTGATTCCTTAATTTGCGAAATTGGTCAATCTGCGATTTTTCTGCGATTCCCTACATTTGCGAGTTCTCAGTTTGAGATTTTTGCAAACGAAAAATCGCAAAAGTAGGTAATCGCAGATTGGCCATTTTCACAAAATAAGGAATCGCTATGGTATGTATGAAAAATTTGCAATTAGCGAATTTCGGAAATTCGCAATTTACAGAATCGCAATTACCATCAAGTAGGAGCCGGTGGTAACCAGGTGCAAACTATTTAAGCAGCAACAGAATTCCACATACTGTTTACCACAATGGCGGGGCTTTACCTGATAGCTAGGAGGATGCGTCTGAGAGCTGCTGCACAGAGGAGGAGACGCCAGGAGAGGATATTCCGTTTGCGTGTCAGCATCTCCCAGCGCCTTGAGGAGGAGCTCTACACCCACTACAGGCTGGATGAAGTCAGCATTAGTGATTTAATTGCGTAACTCAGACCCTACCTTGAACACCCCACACGCAGGACAAATGCCATCTCCACTGAAATCCAGGTCCTGTGTTCAATACACCTGTTGGCCTCAGGAAGTTTTCAGGGTGTGATTGACACAGCAGGAGGGGTGTCACAAAGTGCCCTTTCGCGATTCTTCCATGCCTTTCTAGATGCCATGGTTCAGAGGATGCAACATCACATTTACTTCCCCAGCACCCCACAGGCACTAGCCCAGACAAAGCAGGACTTTTACCAAATCTCTCAATTCCCACACGTGATAGGATGCATAGATGGCACACATATTGCTATATCCCCCCCCCTCAAGCAATGAGTACATCTTCAGGAACCGGAAATGCTACCACTCACTGAACATTCAGTTGGTGTGTGATGCCAAACACATCATAACTGACATAGTAGCAAAGTATCCTGGCAGCACACATGACGCATTCATCTTCCGTCACAGTGGGCTATACCGTAGACTCTCAGGAGGGGAGTTTGGCGAGGGATACCTACTTGGTAAACACCTTCAGACATAGGGCACATTTGTACTAACTACCATGTGCATTTCACTGACTAACCATTTAAATTTCAACCCACAGGTGACAGTGCATATGCAGTCCGGGATTTCATCTTGACTCTGATCCAGCGCTCCTATTGAAAAACTGTCTCACAAACGCTACCTATCACCTTAATACTCACCATTAATCATGAAACACATATAAAGGCCCATAACACCAATGAGACAATTTTTGAGCGACTGAATCTGCTGGCCTAATTAATAAAATCTATTCACATATTGCCAACAAAATTATATACAACTGCAGTTTATCAATATTCATCATGATTTAAAACATTACTTATTATTAATTAAGCCACTAAGGCGATTGAATCAACTGATGGTAACTAGATCATGAATAAACAAGACCAGCTTGTCATTTCAAATCTAATTTTTATTATCTTTATTTTTCAAAGGAAAAAGCATTTACGTTTTAAAAATCTTTATTTTATAAGCAAACAAGAAAGCAGCATTTTAGTAAGGTAAAGAATTAATGAACTGACATTTTTAAAGCAAGCTCAGAAACATGAAATTATAGCAGAATAACAGTTTCCATTCCCTAAATCTATTTTCCCTGTCTGATTCTCTCTTCACCTAGAAAGGAAAAATCATTTAAAGTCTGCTGTCCTTACGTGCGCCAAAAGTTCAACAGCATGTCACGTCATTCAGGAATCGGAAAGAAGAGAATTTGTTCCCTGCTCCGAGTGTCGAGTGTCAGGTTTTATACCTTTCTTTCTAGCTAAACTTTCTACATTTTACATATTTTTAGGTAAATCGGTGCTTTTCATTGGCTGTCCTGTGTCAGACCACGATAAAATATTAGTCATGTCCGTTACTTGACCAGAACCAGGCTTTTACATAAGCCCTATTGTCTCTCATTACCACGTCTTCGAGCTTCCCCAGGAAAGATACTTTTTCCACGAGATTCAAACTTTTACTTCCTAGCCTTGGCAGACATATCAAGTTCCTGTCCTTGAGCCTTTCTTCGAGTGCACGTTTAACTCAGCTGAAGAACTGCTTTTCCAAATTATATGATGATTTGTGCAGTAAAAGTCTTCACAGCTACGCATGTTCAAGGCATCGCTCTGGACAAGCTGAACCACCATTAGGCCTCACTTTGGAAACTATTATCAAACAAACACAAGACATCAATTAATTAAAGAATTGAAACCCATTCTGTTACCCACCCCCTTTGCTAATTTAATCCTGTTAATTATGTTACCTGGCTGAAGCACAAATAAGCAGCATTATATCTACCTTTCCTTTAGGAACCGCACAGACTCTTTTATGCTTTTGTCACAAAAAGACATAACATAAGCACACAAATAAGCACATGCCTTTAGTTAAACAGCCGCATTTAATACTGACAAAGACAATAGACAAGGTTAGTTTGTTATTTTTTTCTTTGCGTTTGCGACATAAAGCACATTAGTTTGTCCCGCGTGTACTGATGTAGGTATTCTTTAAACTAGGTTGATTAGTAATTTTCACCACAAGCATATTAGTTCAATTATAGTTATGGGAGATTAACTTCGCAAGTTTGAACAAAATATTGTTCTGCACCTTGCTTCATCAACTCCCTACCTTAATCCCACCAATGCTAGAGAACGCAGATACAACAGGGCACACATCGCAACCAGGGGCACCATTGAACGGACCTTTGGGATCCTGAAAAGCAGATTTTGGTGCCTCCATAAAAGTGGAGGTGCACTCCAATACAGCCCCAATACGTGTTGCAAATAGTGGTAGCATGTGCCATGCTGCATAATATTGCCACAAGAAAAGGCACACCAGTGGAGCTGAGTGACTCAGGATCCTCTGACATGGAGGGGCCTGGACCAGGACGTATGCTAGCTGGTGTAGCTGTTGCAGCAGCTGGGCTCCAGAGGCGTGATGAGATTGCGCGCAACTATTTTTAGGTAAGGAAAAATGACACAATGCCAAATCTTGTAAGTGTGAATGTGGTTGTTAATCCTTACATGCAGTAAAAATAATAACACAAAACGTTCAGGCAAAGTAGTCATACTACATATGTTTGGCACATGTTTCAGTCACAGTGCTATTAAGAAAACAGGAGTGAGTTTAAAGTTCGATGTTGCACAGCGTGATGCTAATTGGAAAGTGTTGGCCTATTGGTCCTGCCACTACGGCGCCTCTCCAAGGTGGGTGGTGGGGTGGTGCTGCTCCGACCTGACTGCACGTCCTCTTCACTTGGAGTTAGTACTCCAGGCCCTGTTGTGCATACTGCCCGCAGCTCGTCCACAGCATTTGCAATATCCTGTGTAGCATGTGTGAACTGACGCTGCATCTCTATGCTGCGCCTGGCCTGGATGCTTGTTGCAGATGCCAAGCGGTTAATGGCCCGGGTATAACGATCTTGGCGCTGCAACGCTCTGCGCCTAGCAGCACGCTCTGCGCGCAATTCCTCTCATACCGCCTGCATGCCATCCCTCAGTTCATTCCTCAATACCCTGAAGCCTGCCCTCACCTCTCTTTGTAACAGTTTAATGTTTTTGGCTTGCAGGCGCTGCACCTGCAACATATTGAGTCCCAGGCCGGCAAACACAGAATCTTCCCCTCGGCCTTCAACATTGTTAGTCGTGCGCCGTCTGCGCCTGGCTGTACTTTGTGGCACATGATGGTCTGGTGCACGGCCCTCTTGCTGTGGCTGTGTGTTATCATTTATCAAATTTCCAACACTATCATCTGCATCATCTTCTATTGGCGGCAGTGGTCTCACAATGTGTCTCCTCTGTTGCTTGTGAGTGGTCACAGGGCTGTCCTCCCCATTAATGTGCTCATCATGGCCGGCATCTCCTGAGTCAGCACCTTTATTGACTGTTCCACTGCCTGTAGGCTGCGTTGAAGATGGTGCTGTGGACAGAACAGCACACATTAATTTACTGTACTCACTTGCACTGTGTAAATACATTTTTTTCACCGTTTGGGTTTACATTGGTCTATTGTTTCCCATTCATGACCTGCACATTCTATGTTTGACTAGTTTGGCTGAAGATTTTCAACTTTGATTTTCATGTGACTACATCTCCCATAATACATTGCTGTGTCTGCCTGTGTACCTGCTCTGGACTACCTATCTTTTTTCCTGCCCCTTGGTCACTGCTGGGGGGTGTTGGGGGGTGTAAGGGGTGTGAGGGCATGCTTCTTACCTTTTCCAGATGCTGGTTGATCAGAGCTGTCCAGATCAGCCACTCCTCCCACACTCTCTGGTTGCAGGGTCCCCTCCACCAGTTCCTTAAGGGCTGTAGAGTCCGAAACAGAAGAGGTCCCACCACCGGTTAGCCTAGACTGCTCCAGCCTGGCAGCTAGCTTCTCTTTTGTGCGCAGGTCATACCAGCGCTTTCTGAGGTCCTCCACACTCCGGGGTGTCACCCCCACAGCATTCACCTTATGCTGGATGTCCTCCCAAATTCGCCTTTTACGGCTCTCTGGCACCTTCAGAGATTTTTTCCCAAACAATAATTCATGGTTTGACACCATTTGTTCAATCGAAGCCTCCAGTTCTGCCTCAGAAAATGTTTGCTTCCTTTTCCTGGAGCATTCACTCTCCTGCTGCTGGGATTCCTGCCTGGGCGTATCTCCACTTTCTGCCATGTTGCTTCAGGAGCACAGTTCACTCTCCCAAACACACCTTCACTCTGCCTCTGACTCAGAAACTCAGGTGCAGCATGGGTAGTCCTTCCTGGTTGTGATGTCATCATGCTGCACCTGAGTTCCTGATTTGCTGGTTTGCGAAATTCGCAAAATTGCGATTTTTTTCCGTTAAGGAATTGCAAAAAATGTGATTTTTTCCGCTGTAAAATCGCACAAGGGAATTTAGGAATCGCTATTTATTTGCGATTTCTTTCATACATACCGATTTGCGATTCTGAATTTGCGATTCTGTAAAAATCGCAAATTAGGAATCGCAAATCGGTTCCTTGATACATATGGCCCCTAATCTTTTACCTTCCAATACAAATGTGGTAATGTCCAGGGGCAACAAAACCTTGCACTTCAAATAACATTCATACATTTTCAGCATAAATTATTATAATGTCTCTTGCAGAAATCAACTAAAAACATGACCTCTACCACCAACACAAATTTGTCAGCTTTTTGTTCGGTGTTAGCCACATTCTCCCAGTTATCTTTTTCTGAAACACATTTTATTTCAACGTTTCTCCCCAAGCCAGTTTTTCCGAAATGTCTTATTTTACCACAGTGTTTGCAGATTGGACCAACTACTGGACAATTGGGAAAAGTAGAAATGTGAAAAGTAAAACCACACTTGTAAAAAGCATTTGGTTTAGTGCCAGTTTTAGAGAGGCTTTTTACTTTCATTTGATTTTTTCAGTTTGCGTGTCATAGGATTGAATTGAAAAGCACACACATATGTATGACAGCATTGCGTCTGTGGGAACTCCATAATCCCCACATTTGCCTGCACGTGTGAATAGTAACCAAAACAAATCTGACATGGGACTAAATTTTATTTTGAATCGTGTTGTGATTTTTCCATCCTACAGGCAATATCTAAAGCTTTGTTAAGTGTAATAGGTTTGCATGTAAACAAATTCTCCTTCACAGTCTATGAGTTGCATCTTTCAAATAATTGATCCCTTCTTAACTGTGAGGGGAACGCTTCAAACTCAAAATCCTTGGGTGAACCTTTCAAAGCTGCAACAAAGGCTCCTACTGGTTCATTAGTACCTCAATTCCATGTGAAGGATTTATGACAGAATACTACAATATTTTTTTTTGCCTTCCAAATATTTCTCCGATGTTAAGGTCAGAGGGTGTGGAGAGGGTAGAGCTATGAGCCCCCTAGATTTGTCTTTGAACATTGGTGCACACAGAATAGAAGAGCCAGTAGGGGCTATACCTTTGGTATGTATAAAGGAATATGTAGGGAGGGGAGGTGGTACTATGAGTTTGACTCCCATGTTGGAACAACTTGAGCATTTCTCCGTACCGCTTATACCATCTAGTCTGGAGCCTCCCACCACCGCCACGCTGACTCCAGTCAGTTTGTTGCCTGCATCAGCTACTCCTACTTGTTCCATCATTTCATGGAACATATCAGGGCTACGTACAAAGTTACAGAAGCCAGTCTGGATTGAATCAATTGGGAATATTTATATTTTATGTCTGCAGGAAACTTGGGCAATTGACCCTCTTCATGTAAATGACTTGAAGACCTTTCATACCCAAGCAGTGATGGGTGTGGGGGGGAAGAACAAAGGGTGGTATCTGCACCTATATTTCTAATAGGTTGATTCTAAATAAAATTGACTTTTATATGGGGGAATGTTATTACCATCTAATTGAATTAACACTTAATGTAACCCACCAAATTATATTGATACATTTTTATAACAATGCCCCCTTTGAGGGTCTTGGATTAGTGTTAAAGAACTTGAATGAGGCCTTGAAGGCAGTATGTAATAGAAATGCTAAAGATACAATGGTAATGTTGGTGGGGGACTTTAATTGCGCTTTGTGTAATAATGTTGATAACAGAATGTGTGGTTTGGCCAACGAAGAAGAGTGCAGTGCCCATTTCTGCCACAGGATTTGTGGGGGATTTGTTTAATGAGTTTATTTGTACAACAGATCTTGGTTATGTTAATGAATTGTTAGCTACCCCATTTTGTATGCCACACCCTTTCAATGGGAGAGGGTTTGCAACAACCATTGATTTCTTATTGGCCTCACGCACTCATGCACACAGGGTCCTCTCATTTAGGGTAGGGGACGCCTTGCTGAAAACCCTTGGAGCGTGCCGGGTTGTGTGTCACACGCTGAGAACTCTGCCTACTTCTCGCGGAACCCGCTTCTCGGGTCCCGCGTCGCTGGGTTGCTTATTGATATCCACGGACTTTTGCCTGCCAACTGGGAGGTGGTCTGCTGGTCAAGCAGGGCTGCGAGCAGAGCCCGGGTCTGGGACTACCTTTCCCAGAAGCGCCCGCCGCCCGGATCAACAGCACCTGGGCTGCTCTCCCTGCCCGCCCCTCCCCATCAGCTTCAAAAACCTCAGCCTCTGGATTACCTGTGGGACGGCATTCTGAAAACCCTTGGAGCGTGCCGGGTTGTGTGTCACACGCTGAGAACTCTGCCTACTTCTCGCGGAACTCGCTTCTCGGGTCCCGCGTCGCTGGGTTGCTTATTGATATCCACGGACTTTTGCCTGCCAACTGGGAGGTGGTCTGCTGGTCAAGCAGGGCTGCGAGCAGAGCCCGGGTCTGGGACTACCTTTCCCAGAAGCGCCCGCCGCCCGGATCAACAGCACCCGGGCTGCTCTCCCTGCCCGCCCCTCCCCATCAGCTTCAAAAACCTCAGCCTCTGGATTACCTGTGGGACGCCTTGCTGAAAACCCTTGAAGCGTGCCGGGTTGTGTGTCACACGCTGAGAACTCTGCCTACTTCTCGCGGAACCCGCTTCGCGGGTCCCGCATCGCTGGGTTGCTTATTGATATCCACGGACTTTTGCCTGCCAACTGGGAGGTGGGCTGCTGGTCAAGCAGGGCTGCGAGCAGAGCGCGGGTCTGGGACTACCTTTCCCAGAAGCGCCCGCCGCCCGGATCAACAGCACCTGGGCTGCTCTCCCTGCCCGCCCCTCCCCATCAGCTTCAAAAACCTCAGACTCTGGATTACCTGTGGGACGCCTTGCTGAAAACCCTTGGAGCGTGCCGGGTTGTGTGTCACATGCTGAGAACTCTGCCTACTTCTCGCGGAACCCGCTTGGCGGGTCCCGCATCGCTGGGTTGCTTATTGATATCCACTGACTTTTGCCTGCCAACTGGGAGGTGGGCTGCTGGTCAAGCAGGGCTGCGAGCAGAGCGCGGGTCTGGGACTACCTTTCCCAGAAGCGCCCGCCACCTGGATCAACAGCACCTGGGCTGCTCTCCCTGCCCGCCCCTCCCCATCAGCTTCAAAAACCTCAGCCTCTGGATTACCTGTGGGACGCCTTGCTGAAAACCCTTGGAGCGTGCCGGGTTGTGTGTCACACGCTGAGAACTCTGCCTACTTCTCGCGGAACCCACTTCGCGGGTCCCGCATCGCTGGGTTGCTTATTGATATCCACGGACTTTTGCCTGCCAACTGGGAGGTGGGCTGCTGGTCAAGCAGGGCTGCGAGCAGAGCGCGGGTTTGGGACTACCTTTCCCAGAAACGCCCGCCGCCCGGATCAACAGCACCTGGGCTGCTCTCCCTGCCGGCCCCTCCCCATCAGCTTCAAAAACCTCAGCCTCTGGATTACCTGTGGGACGCCTTGCTGAAAACCCTTGGAGCGTGCCGGATTGTGTGTCACACGCTGAGAACTCTGCCTACTTCTCGTGGAACCCGCTTCGCGGGTCCCGCATCGCTGGGTTGCTTATTGATATCCACGGACTTTTGCCTGCCAACTGGGAGGTGGGCTGCTGGTCAAGCAGGGCTGCGAGCAGAGCGCGGGTCTGGGACTACCTTTCCCAGAAGCGCCCGCCGCCCGGATCAACAGCACCTGGGCTGCTCTCCCTGCCTGCCCCTCCCCTTTACCACAGACCTGTAAATTGGCTTGCTCTGTCCCGCTGCGCGGGAGCGACCGGGAGAAGCCCGGGACAAGGGCGGGCCGTCTGTGGCCGTCCGTGGTCGGCCGAGGTTGGGTTGGGCCAGTCCTCCTGGGCCTTGGTCACGGTCATTTTGTTTATTTGTCCTGTTTGTTATTAGGCACAGTGGGTTGGTGTCTAAGTACTCTCATTATCCCATCTAGATTATCTATTACCTTGTATAGTCCGCCTCTCAGCTAGCATGCCTTTACGTTCGGGCAAAGACCGTTCTGTTACCCTGCAGACGTCTAAAGGGGTGGTTTCCGGTCCTTTGGATGCCTTTATCACCAAGGCTACAGGAATTTTGGAGAAAAAGATAGCCTTCGTAGAGAAAAGGCTATCAATAGATCTTGTTAATGGGAAACGTTCATCTTTGGGGCCGTATGCCACTGTACCCAGCCCATTACCCCCATCTCTAACTGTTTCAAGTTCTAATACTATTCCTGTCTTAGTTGATGTTCATTGTGGAGCCGAAGGACCTTCTTTGCAAAACTGTAGCATTGACTCCGACATCATTGTTACACCAGGGAGTGGGGTGGAAGGTAGTGTGCTGTCTAATAGCCCATCCCTAGTAGTTTCTTCATCCGAAGAGGAATCCCCGCATAATAATCTTCCTGGTAAAAGGAAGCGAAACAAGGAACGTCAGAGAGGGGGTGTGTCTAAAATACCCAAAATGGTTAGCTTTCCATCGACAGTTAATAATCATGACGTAACTAGTGGCTCTATTAACACCTTGCCTCCTAGTGTCCACGATACTTCTCCCTTTGATCCAACAGGGGTCCCGAACCTTTGCCCTATAAGTATGGGTAGTAGTGACATCGATATACTTGCCAAAATGGAAGTTCTCTTTAAGACACTTTTGCTACCGGTCCTGGAAAGAACCAGGGTGATGAACTTAAAATTAGATGGTCTGGAGAATCTTGTAACCACCAATTCCTGTTTACTCAAAAAATTGGTGAAAGACCAAGCTACACCACAGTCTTCCGACACTGTTAGAAACTCTAAGACTCTGGGGATCAAACCTTGTTCCACCCAGGCATCCTCTTCTGCTAGGCAGTCCCATAGTAATCATTCTGGGAAGGGTTCAAATATCAGCGCTCCTTCTAAACCATCTATTACCACCGTGGCACGCCCATCATCACATAAGAAGGCTAGCTCTAATTCAAATGATTCGCAACAGCCAAGTTCCTCTAAAACAGCACCTAGCATGCATTCCCAGATCCCCATTAAGGGTGTGCCCAAACCTCCCCCCAACCCTATAGGGACCTCTGGTGTCGCACCCGGGCGTGTTAATACTAATTCCACCCAACCTCCAAAGAAAGTAGTGAAAAGGGGACCACCACCGGCAGATCTACCTATAGATGCTACGCATCTGCATTATTGTTCTTACAGGCGTCGCACCTCTTAGGGAGGGCCATTTTGAATCCCATGGTGACCTTATGAATAAAGTCGCCTTTTGGTTAAACAAAAATCGCCCCCTTCCACCCTCTTCTCCAACTAAGATCCTGAATGTTCGTAGAGTAGATTGGGTGGGTTACTGTAAGAAGGACTTAGAAGGCGATTGTATTCTCATAATCTTTCAGGATCCATGGGTGGTCGAATACATTCGTAGAGAGGCAAGGTTTGGGAGGTTGGGGGATGTGCAATCCCTGGGTTTGAACTACTTTTATCCTAAAAGATCCGGTGTTCCTCGCCCCAATTGCATTCCAACGCATAGATATGTAGGGAGGAACATGGTAGAGAGGATACCCAACTCCCTTCCTACCCATGTTTGTCTAACCGGTTCGAATCTTTATCTGGTCTTGAGGGCATTGACTGACTGCATTTTGACAAAGGGTTAGGAAACTTACGTACTGAAGCCAAAAGTACCAACATGGGGGTTTATGATTTAGATCAGGGTACTGATGAGGGTGCCCCAGGGAGAGTAGATGATATGGCATGTCCAACTGCGCCCAAACAGTTACCTGACATCCCATTGAGAATAGCTAAATTTACTGAGGAGGAATTATGTGCCCTGGAGCCTATTCCACCCTCTAGTCAAATTGGGCCACTCAAGGTTGCTTCATGGAACATAGCGGGATTAAAGGGCCGAGTTGATTCAGAGGATTGGGCAGCTTTTATAGATTCCTTTGATATTATTATTTTCCAGGAGAATTGGGCCCCTAATCCCATATATCGAGCAGGGTATCTAAACTTCTTTAAGCCGGCGATCCAGGGCCCTAAAGGGAGAGCCTCTGGAGGATTAGTGGTCTGGGTAAGGCAATCCATTGGGTATAGACCTATTGAACTTACTTTGGCTAATCCTGATCTATTAGGAATTAAGCTCAGTAGGGCAGACAAACAGGATATAGTAATTATAAACATCTACGCCCGTGGACGCCCAGGTGGCCGTAGGCCGATCATCATGGATGATTTAGATCTGCTCCTTGATGAAATAGGAATGGATAAATTCATCCTCATAGCCGGGGATTTAAACTGTTCGTTTGAACCACTGTTTAGTGTAGACAGGGACCTGGGGACAGAGGAGGGTGCTGTTTGGGACGTTCAGCCCTTACTTTTAGATAAGGGTGTGAAGGCAACTGAAGCGGCACTTCTCTGGTTAGGGCTGTGTTTGGAACGAGGTTTCCGAGCAGTAAATGGGCGCACGCAATCTGACAAGGCAGGACATCCCACCTTTAATAATGGGGCCAGTATGAGCCGTATAGATTATATTCTGATTAAAATAGAATTCTGGTCATTGGTGATCGATATGGAGGTCGTGAATCGACCAGAGAGCGACCACAACCCCCTTTCGTTAACTTTGAAGCTTGAAGGGGATAGAGGCGAACCTCCTAAAGATTTCTGTCTAACGTCTGAAGCCATCTTGACAAATGACAGAAGAAGAGTTAGATGGTCTAGGGTAGTTGAAGACCCCTCCATAATTAGCGGTATAGAAAAGGAAGTCTCGGTCACCCTTACACATATGAAAGCTTTCCCATACCCCTCGGGGGGCATTTCTCAGATTAGTGACCTCCACGACCAGTGCATCTCAAAACTCAAAATTCTTCTAACGCAACCACTTAACCCAAAGAAAGAAAAGGTATCAGGTCTAAAAAACACATGGTATAATAAGAGTTGTAGGGAAGCACATAGTAGTTTGATCAAGGCAATTAAAACTCGAGTTACTAGCGACATTAAAATAGCGCGGCAATTATACAAAAGAGCCCAATGGACCGCCAAGAAAGAGTGGGACGAGTACCTTTGGTCCGAGCTCCTCACGGTGTGCCAATCTTCTAATCAAAACAGGTTTTGGGAAACCATTAAGTGGGGCCTGAATCCTGACTCCAGAATCCCCGTTAATCATGTCCCTCCTGAAGAGTGGGTGGCCTTTTATTCCTCCCAGTTTAGGGCCTTAAACACAGAGCATTATATAGAGCAGACAAAGGTAATATCTCCTCTTCCCAACTCTTGCCCTTCCCTAGTTTTCACCGTTTCCGAGACAGAGCAAGCTCTTAGTGCGGTACAACCCGGAAAAGCTCCAGGAATGGATGCAATACCGGCAGACCTTTTTAAAATTAATTTACACATGTGGTTTCCCTATATAACTATGCTCATTAATGCTATTGCTAAAGGGGCAAGGATCCCAGTTTCTTGGAAAGGGGCGGAGATCTTACCCATTTTCAAAAAAGGTGACCGATCGGTCCCGGGTAATTACCGTCCGATCAGTTTAATCGACACAATCCAAAAAATAACTGCTAGGATGGTTCTTGTAAGAATCCAGGGGTGGATGGAACAGGATAACATTTTATCACCTATGCAAGCCGGATTCAGATCTGGAACTAGTACAATAGATCAGGTCTTCAGACTAACTATGTTGTATTGGAAGGTTGTCCTGTTAGGTGGAGGAGCAATTTATGCCGCCTTTGTGGATCTCAAGTCGGCTTTCGACCTTGTGCCCAGGGAGAAAATGTGGAATGTTTTTAAATCAATGGGCATGCCGCCAGAACTCCTGAACTTGGTAATTAGATTACATGAAGATAATTTTTCCAGGGTGAGATGGGGAAAGCAAGGGCAGGTGACGGACAGCTTTCCAGTAACTCATGGCGTCCGTCAGGGTTGTGTGCTGGCCCCTACCCTCTTCCTCCTGTTTATTAATCAAGTAGTTGAGTTCTTTGCTGATACCCCAACAGATGCTCCAACCCTGGGAGGAACTAAGTATCCAATGCTAATTTTCGCTGACGATACGCTGCTCCTCTCAAAAACTCCAAAAGGGCTACAGACCACACTTAACAGATTTGATGAGTTCTGCAGGGCTAACGATTTACAAATTAATATTAGCAAAACTAAATTTATGGTTTTTAGCAATAATCGCCCTATTAAAAGCTCAGTTAGTTTAAATGGTGCCTGCATCGAACAAGTAGAGGTAATGACCTATTTGGGTGTGACATTAGATTATCGCCTAAGCTGGAAACCCCAGATCGAGGCATTACACCTTAAATTTGCACGCCTCACGGGATGCTTAATTCAGGAGCATAAGAAGTCCTATACCAAACGTATTGCACCAGTACTTAAGATCTACGAAGCTATAATGAATGCAGCCACTCTGTATGGTGCTGACCTTTGGGGCTTTAAAGATCTAACCCCTCTGGCCAAAGCCCAAAATAAATTCCTGTGGAATTTGATAGGTCTTCCACAATCTACACCTATCAAACCCCTGTTGTTAGATCTGGACTGTAAGCCCTTTAACGAGTTGGCTCGGTATCGTTTGGTGGCCTTTTGGCGAAGGATTTGGACTTCTCCAGATCTTAGCCTATTTGCGAGTGAACTAGCTGAGATAAAAGCGACATGGGGCGCTTCAAAAATTGCATGGTTAAGGGAAGTGAAAATGGTTTTAGAAGAGATGGGTCTTAACCAGCTATGGGTCTCTCCGGGGTCCTCTTTGTTTCCTTCTAAACAGGATCTAAAAGATCTGTACTGGGCCTCGGTTAAACACTTATCTGTAGTTCAGTCAGATGACACTTCTAGTCTAACAGGCCTTTTCCTGACCCATAAAGTGACTCCCTCCTTGGAAATCTATTGGGACGTGATCACCAAGACCCTTGACCGGAAACTATATCATCAATTCCGTGTCGGGTCGCTACACATCAATTCTTTTACTAACAAGTGGTCCGTCAATTCATGTGATTCTTGCCCTTTCTGTTTAGTCCATCCGGAGAGTGTGGGTCACTTTCTCTTCGCCTGCCCCGCATACCATGTTCCTAGATTAAAATGGATTAAACCCATTTGTTGTAGGCTAGGAATTAAAGGAAGTGTTGAAGCCCTGAAGATTTTCCGCACTAATACTTCTGAGCTGGTAGTGGTTGGCCTTGCTAAAGTTCTTGGGTGGGCATGGGTCATACGTACCAGGAACCCAAATGTATTTTAATCTTGAATTATTTTAAATATACAAATGATTGTTATTGTACTACTGTATTTTTAAAAGTTGTACTACTGTATTTCTAAAAGTCTTACCATACTGTTTAATATTCCTTTTAAAAGATGAATGTAATGATAGGCTTTTTTTAAAATGTCTCTTAACTTTTGATGTTCTTGATATTTCCTGTCTTTTATGATTTTATTATCGAAATAAAGACTTATGAAACTGGGTAGGGGATATTAGTTTAAGTGATCATTTCCCCCTCTGTTCATTGCTCAGGTTACCTCCGTGTAGACCCAAGAAGAGCAATTTTCCTACTCACGTATTAGGGAATATTGCACTGAATAAAACAAATGGCTATACTTTAAGGTGGGCAACTATAGACCCTGATATAGTGACCAAAAAGGTGATACTGTCAGTCAGTCAGAATATCTTTATTCGACTTATCCCAAGTCATACAAAGAAACGAAAACAATAAAAACACTGAAAACATGACGTGCGATACATATTCATACAATTTCCTAAAAAGCCACCATCTAAATACACATTAAAAAGCTATATACATAATTAAAAAACAGATTTACATTTCATTTATAAAAGGACATGATAATACCATGAATTTTAAGACAAAATTTGACCAGCTGCTTTCGCCCTAGCGGCGGCCACCAGAAAGTTAGCAGTGCAGAAAGCAATGTGAGGATTTGACAAGAGTTGTAGAAAGAGCAACGCCGGACGCACCTGTGTGAAGCCCGCTTCTTTCAGGATGGGGAGCAAGTATTTTTTCCTCTGCTCGTGATATAAACTACAAAACATGACAACATGCATTGTATCCTGCACGGAGAAATGGTCGCAGCTGCAAGGAGGGGCTAGGTCTGGCTTCTGCCAGCACTTAAAAGAACCTAAATAAAAATGTAACAGGTTGAACCTAAACTTAGTTAATAAAAACCTATGATAAGGGAATGTGACGAAGCTTAGATAAGGTGCGAGTAAAGGTGCGCTAACCAAGAGGCTATGAGCCCTTACTGCTGGTTTCAGCAGTTCTTGTTCCTCACGGCTCAATTCCTTCCTTTCCCTAAATGACTTTTTTATGTAGTCCAAGTCCTGGGCCCTAATTTTCTCTGGGCATAAGAAAAGTTCCGGGCGGCCCAAGTCTGTAAATGATTTAGCTAAATAGGCCAACCATGGAATACTGCTATATTTGTCAAGTGATAAAACATCGTATAAAATTTTATGGTTCAAAGGGAGATCTTCATTCAACCACATTTTCAGCCACAGAGTCAGGGGAGCTAGACTCAATGTATCTGATATATAGGGTAAGCCCACCTCTTTGTGAATAGAATAGGTTGGGGTTGACTGCGGTACGGAGAGAAGAGATCTAATAAATCTATTTTCAGCTCTCTGAATAGGGTCAAGATTTACATACCCCCACAAAGGGGACCCATATAGTGCGATAGCCACGGGCTTGCACTTATAGATTTTTAAGAGGGCTTCCATCGGCCTTGCTCCTAACTTGCCAGCAAAACCCAAGAGCGCGGAGGAAGATCTAATTACGGCAAGCCTCTTTGCTCTTATCTGTGGGCCCCATGATCCTTTTTGGTCGAACAGTACGCCCAAGTAGGGGAATGTAGTTACCCTAGAGACAGGGACCCCACTGCAGAAAAATGATTTATGCCTTTTTTTAGTACACTCACGCCCCATTACCATCGTGTGTGACTTAGAGCCATTGACCTTAAGGTCCAGATTTTCCATAAAAGAACCGAAAGCATCTAGGAGGAGCTGGAGGCCGACGCCAGTACGAGCAATCAAGACGGCGTCATCCGCGTACAGGAGTGCAGGGATTTGGGCACCTCCTGCACGGGGGACGTCCGCTTCCTGGCCTCGCAGGTGTGCCCCCAGGCCATTAATGTAGATGGTAAAAAGCGAGGGGGCTAAAATACAACCTTGCCGTACCCCCTTTAGGGATTTAAACAGTGGGGTACATCTGCCATTATTTGACACTCGGACGGCAGCGAAAAGCTCCTGATGCAGAGTGGCCATGAACGCAACCAAAGCTTCATCAATACCCATCTCCAACATGATCAACCATAGTTTTGACCTATTGACCAGGTCGAAGGCCGAGGAGAGGTCCATAAATGCGAGAAACACGGAACCCTCCTTGGCCACAGTGTATTTAGAGATGAGTAAATGCAGATTAATACATTGTTCAATGGTCCCTTTTCTCTCTCTAAAACCATATTGCAGTTCAGACAGCCCACCGCAACCCTCAACGTTCTCCCTCAATCTGGCTAAGAGTACTCTCCCCAAAATTTTTATAGTTGAGTCCAATAAGGATATGGGCCTATAATACACAGGGTCGTCCCGCTGACCTTTGTTTTTAAAAATCGGGACAATGGTGGATATGGCCCACGAGGCGGGGGCTGGGTTACCATTGACTGCGTTAAACACGTTTGACATGACCTCAGCCCACAGTTTCGGTGAATACATAAAAAAGTCAGCAGGTACTCCATCGGGGCCAGGAGCCTTGTGTTTTGTGGTTGCCAAAAGCGCTTTTTCCACTTCTTGGGGATTAAAGATGATAGGGTGTGCAACTGCGAAGGGTAGTGGGGCTTTTTTGGATCCTTCTTCGTCGCCCCCATAGACGTTTTTGAAATGGGACAGCCACTTTTCATCGGAAATCACGCAATCCATGGGTGCATTTTTATCTTCAGAGAATAGGGGCTGTTTGATGATCTACCAAAATCTCCTACTGTCCTTCAGCACTGCCGCTGAAAGGAGATTTTCCCATGTTTCGTGTTTGATGGTGTCCTTGCGATTCTTTATGGCTGCCTTATAAGTTTTTCTTAGTCTAGAAATATCATCTTTAACCCTAGGCACATCTTTTAGGGCAACCAACAGTTCTCTGTGAGCCTTCGAGCATGCAGAGTCAAACCAACGCTTTTGTCCTGGGACACCCTTTATAGGTTTGGCTAGAAGATCCTTTGACACCTGATCGCATATGGCCTCATATGCTGCAACTATTCTTTTCCCTTGGGCGCCAGATATTTTACAAATCTCTACATTGTCTTTAATTTTTGGGAAGTTTTTACCATAGATGTTTTCCGGTATCACTTTAGCCCACTTCACTCGTCTGTCTTGGTCAGTGGTCCTCAGGGGGTGTGCTGGTTTTACAGTAAGTGGTGATGCCCCCATCTGAGCTCCCCAGGCCACTTCAAGTAATACGGGGTTATGGTCGCTATAATGTGTTAGAACTGTGCGATAGTCCATGATCCGATTTAGAATGCCTAATGAAACAAAAATGTAATCGATCACTGTCCCGTGTTGAGTACCAGTAAAAGTTGGCATTCTCTGGCCACATTCAGGTTCGTACAGGTCATAATTAGCGAGTAGTTCTTCAAGCTCCTGCCCCTGTGCGGAGTGTACAAAGTGGGGTCCCTGTAAGGCTGCCTCATCAGCCTCATTTTCACAATTTCCCTTACAGGCTAAGTTACATAAGTGGATGTTAAAATCGCCTAATAAAATAAACTCAAAAACAAACTTGATATTCTGAGAAACTGTGTTTAAAATACTATCTAGGTTAGCGATGTTACATCCTCTATACTCGCTATTCCCAGAGTTATAAAAATTGACAAATAAGGTCCTGCTACTATTATTAAACACCCTTTCAACAATTAAAATATTGTCAGAGTCAGTAATAATCTGCCTGTAGCTTCCTTTTAATTCCAGAGAAAACAAAATTACTAGGCCACCTTTAGCTCTCCCCGCTCTGCTGGGGACTGCAGGTTTAGTGAAACTAGTGAACCCATCCCACCATAGATTGGCTGATGTGTCCCAAGTTTCTTGCAGGGCTATGATGTGGTGATTTGAGACAAAGCTCAACCAAGCATTGTCCTGACGTTTTGCATTTAAGCCTGCTACGTTCCAGCTTAGAATCTTACAGGAGTCAGTGGGTGTCCTACTCTCGTTTGCCCCCTCCACAACTCCTTCAACTATGTGCTGCGTTAATAATCCCTCGTTGTGTACTACTTTAGAAAAGGTCTGTGTATCCTCACTAATCATAGTCGGCTTAGCACAAGCCTCCAACCGATGTAAAATCGGAAAATAGTCAGGATTTGAGGTCTCTTGGGGCTCTAATACTTCCATGTGAGTAAGATCACTAAAGTGTTCGATAATATTTAAATGGCCGCTTTGTAGAGTTGAATTATTATTCGGCCCTAACCTTTCATGATCGACTCCACCTTTAAGTCAATCACATGTGTTTAAATCAGATAAGGGACCAAACCTATTTCTTGTTCCAAATCCCCACTCGAAGGGAGTGGCTACCTGACCCTGTCCGTAATGCGCTTGGGTTGTGGAGTATTTGGACGTGTGAAAAGCTGATCGTTTCTAAACCAGTTAGTGTACCTATTGCCCTGACCACTATGACCGTAACCCGGGAGGCCAGAACCCCAACCATGTGTTCTTGTCTCCTGTGCCAAGGCAGGCCTGATGTTTGGCTCATTTAGGTAGTTAAATCTTCCTGACTCAGGGTTTGTTATGGGCTGAAAACGATCGTTGGAATATCGGGGTCTGATGCCCCCTCCCCAGCTACTGAAATTGGTGTGTCTCTTATATCTAGGGATATTGGGAAAGGTGGGAAACTGAGTCTCGTTATAAAAGAATTTAAGGGTAAGAGGAATTATGGAGCCGCTACGGCGTTGGGGTGGGAAAATATTGTTCAAGATATCTGGAAGAACCTTCTGCCAGTTTATCGAGCCCTTGATGTGCCATGTGCATGTTGTTAGTGAGCCAATGTAATGCTTTATCTTTCAGACCCTGGTTGGACTCAGTTTTGTCATGTGATAGAACAGGGACGTTTGCCAATACCAGTACTACTGGAGAGGCTTCCAAAATAAATTGGGCTGAGACATCCTCCTGTTGTGGTTCCACTATTACAGCGGTTGTACTAATGTGGGGGTCTCTCGCATCTTCTTCCTGACTAAATACAGGTGATGATGGAGATGGTGGCAATGGCAGCGGCCCTTGATGGATTGGCTGTGGATTGCTTTCGATTGGGTTAACCTCCACATCCGTGACCGCTAAGTTTGTAACAAGGGAGGATAGATTCTCTACCTCTTCGGCCAACTTGCCGTGTACCCCACCCAACTTTTTAACCTCAGATGTTAGTTTATCCAGTTTCCCGATCAAGGGCTTAATTATAGTCCTGATTTTAATGTCTATCATATCTTGAATCCTATTAAATAGGTCATCATCGAGAATGCGTCTTGACTCTACATCAATGTCAAGCTCCGCATATTTCCCTGCACGCCTTGGGGGTGGGGTGATAGGCTTTTTCCTACTTTGTTGTTGTTTCCCTCCCCGCTTAGCTTGGGATTTTCTGCAGGCTCTACCAGCCCGTGTTGCAGGCTGCAGTGGTAATTGGGTTTCATCTGTTGTGGCTAACTGGTGGTTGGGATCAGGATCAGCGGCAATGTTATCTGATAAATCTATTAGATCCGTTAATGGATCTGAGTCATCCGCCTCGCTACCATTCTCTCGAGGAGTAGGATCTACTAGGTTTGTAAGGGGATTTTCTTGCAGTATGTCCAATGTCGCTGTGCTCAACACACTTGTAGAAGGGCTTTCTGGAGCCAAAATAGGCGATTGGCTCAAACCAAGAGATTGCCTTCTCTTATTGTTAATGCTGCTAACCACTTGTACTAGGTAAGAGTCTAAAGTGTTCAATGGCTCAGTGGGGGCAGGTACCAATTTCTTCCCCATATTTGCAACAAACTGTTAAAGGTTATCTGGGGCTGGACAAATATTCAGAGTTTAACTCGAATGAGTTCAATAATGGCAATACTATGGGGTATGAATCTCAAACAGCTACGGTGGTCTAACGGGCCAGTGTCATCAGCACAATATTATATGTATTGATGTCAAGGCTGAAACAGTACCTTATTGTCTCCATGCAAAGGTGTCAGGGGGGTGGCCTTGCCTGGCCTGTTCGTGCCTCTGAGGGCCACAGAGGGCCCGCCCTTTGCCCGGGCTTAGCCCCGGGCGCTCCCGCGCGCTCCCGCGACGCGGGGATCCGTCGGCTTTTGTCCTGGCTGTTGGCGCTCTCTGGCGCTTGCTGCGTCACCTGCACGCGCCGCCGCGTTGCCTGCCGGGTGTTGTGGTCTCCCGGAGCGGCGGCGCGGAGTCTGATGCCCTCGTGACTCTTGGCGGTGGCGGCTGGGGCTTTAGCTGGATTCTAGTAGCCAGGTAAGGACTCTCGGCGGTGTCGGCGTTGCGGTGCTCTCCCCCGCTCTGCCGGGATCCGTCGGCTTTTGTCCTGGCTGTTGGTGCTCTCTGGCGCTTGCTGCGTCACCTGCACGCGCCGCCGCGTTGCCTGCCGGGTGTTGTGGTCTCCCGGAGCGGCGGCGCGGAGTCTAATGCCCTCGTGACTCTTGGCGGTGGCGGCTGGGGCTTTAGCTGGATTCTAGTAGCCAGGTAAGGACTCTCGGCGGTGTCGGCGTTGCGGTGCTCTCCCCCGCTCTGCCGGGATCCGTCGGCTTTTGTCCTGGCTGTTGGTGCTCTCTGGCGCTTGCTGCGTCACCTGCACGCGCCGCCGCGTTGCCTGCCGGGTGCTGTGGTCTCCCGGAGCGGCGGGGCGGAGTCTAATGCCCTCGTGACTCTTGGCGGTGGCGGCTGGGGCTTTAGCTGGATTCTAGTAGCCAGGTAAGGACTCTCGGCGGTGTCGGCGTTGCGGTGCTCTCCCCCGCTCTGCCGGGATCCGTCTGCTTTTGTCCTGGCTGTTGGCGCTCTCTGGCGCTTGCTGCGTCACCTGCACGCGCCGCCGCGTTGCCTGCCGGGTGTTGTGGTCTCCCGGAGCGGCGGCGCGGAGTCTAATGCCCTCGTGACTCTTGGCGGTGGCGGCTGGGGCTTTAGCTGGATTCTAGTAGCCAGGTAAGGACTCTCAGCGGTGTCGGCGTTGCGGTGCTCTCCCCCGCTCTGCCGGGATCCGTCGGCTTTTGTCCTGGCTGTTGGCGCTCTCTGGCGCTTGCTGCGTCACCTGCACGCGCCGCCGCGTTGCCTGCCGGGTGTTGTGGTCTCCCGGAGCGGCGGCGCGGAGTCTAATGCCCTCGTGACTCTTGGCGGTGGCGGCTGGGGCTTTAGCTGGATTCTAGTAGCCAGGTAAGGACTCTCGGCGGTGTCGGCGTTGCGGTGCTCTCCCCCGCTCTGCCGGGATCCGTCGGCTTTTGTCCTGGCTGTTGGCGCTCTCTGGCGCTTGCTGCGTCACCTGCACGCGCCGCCGCGTTGCCTGCCGGGTGTTGTGGTCTCCCGGAGCGGCGGCGCGGAGTCTAATGCCCTCGTGACTCTTGGCGGTGGCGGCTGGGGCTTTAGCTGGATTCTAGTAGCCAGGTAAGGACTCTCGGGGGTGTCGGCGTTGCGGTGCTCTCCTGATACTGAAGTGTAAGACCGCATTCAACATATGTCTGTGTGACTCCGCGACCAACCCTGGTAGCGTGCACTCCTTTAACAACATTTCTAAGGAGGTTAAGATTTTGTTGACCGCTCAGCACAAAAAACTAACGAAAACATTTGGTTGGTTTAATAAGAAATGTACAAGTGCCAATTCCAATTTTAAAAAAGAACTGCATCGGCAGCCAAGATCTCCAACCACAATCAGACAGGCTAGAGCGGAATATAGAGGGGCTATTAAAGAGAGGAAGTATACCCTCCGAAATGAAGCTTGGGAGGACCTTCATTGTGCGGCCCAGCTGACAGATAATACTGCCTTCTGGAAGGTTCTGAGGACTCCCTTTCTATCTTCCAGGGATGGCCCCTCAGTAGAAATAGCAATTTCCGAAGAAACTTGGATTAGCCACTGCTCTAAGTTATATAGTGACCAAGGAAACCCGGGGTGGCAAATGGCTGATACCATTACAAATAATAATGATCGGGTTGATTTGAGGTAAATAGGGCATTGGCACTCAGGGGCCGATTAGGATGGCGGTCGGAAAACGACCACAACCGCCATGGAAGCGGAAAACAACCGCCTGCCGGGAACGTGGAAAAACCGGCGGTCCAATTATGATCATCCACCAAAAAACACCGATTGTGGCGGAACAGGGCCAAGAAAAACTGCCCGTAGCGGGCGGTGATGGTCAAAGTCTGTCTGCGGTGGTCGGACACGCTGCGGAAAAATACAAACCCGCAGCAAGCATAGCGGAGACACCACACGGGAAGTTAGAATATTCCCGACGGTCCCGCGGTACGTTCTGCTGTTTCCGACCGCCGTGGTTGCACACTGGAATGAATGGGAGAGCTGGCGGAAGAGCTGCAGCATAGCCACCGCTGCGGACGATCCGTGGAAAATATGGCGGACAAAGCAAAAAACCCACAACAAGCCCAAACAGTGCACACAGCAAACTAACCATGCCCCCCAAACACAAAAACGCATCCCAATGACACAAACACATGGCAAAAAGAAAAATACAATTCCCAGGACAAACACACAACACACCTGACAGCAATACCTCATTTGCACACACTCACATAGCTGAGTATAAAACCAGCCCCTTCCCTTACCACAATCCTTTGCAAATTTCCAAAACTGAAGGCCACCAACCCTCACAACAAAGGATAGGCAAAGCAACACACCAGCAAAACTCACACCACACACAGCACCACCACTACTTCCACACCTGCACCACCAACCCCCCAGCACATTACATACCATACACATCACCACCACACTCACCACCACACCCACCACTCACACCCCTGCACCCACAAACACTATGCACACCACACACCATGGCAACACATAAAATGCCCAAATTTACAGAGAGTGAGTTGACAGTCATGGTAAATGAGATAGTCAGATAGTCACAACTCTTTGGTAGCCTGGTCCAACAGACACCATTAGCCACAAGGACACAAATGTGGGCAAGGATAGTCCAAAGGGTCAATGCAGTAGGGACCACCCCGCGATCCAAAAAGGAGATCTTGAAGCAGTGGCATGTTCTGAAGAGGAGAGGAGCAAGAACCAAGAGCTAGCGAATAGGACAGGCGGGGGCCCTTCCAATCCACCAAAAACATTCACACCATGGAAGGAGAAGGTGCTTGCCATACTGCATCCAGAGAGTCTCATAGAAGTATCCGGGAGAGTGGAGGTTGATAAGTACAAACAAATGACTACCACCACACTGATATGTACTGTCTTGTTCAACTACAAAGCTACACCACCTAGGACAAACAACATTCATCTGCACCACACACTCACAAAAACATGTCTCATAGACCCAGCATTCACCCACTCCCATTCAACCCAAACGTAGCCAACAATACTAACATGGGGGCATGTGTACAGGCTGCCAGCACTAAAACTCCCACCAGGCACCGTTGTCCCACAGCTTAGAAAGATAGAGCCCACCCAGAAGCATGTGTCAGCCATTACATAATTCACATCAAACTAACAGGTAGGTAGCCTTCTTCCCCGGGACGGCTGTCTGTGGGTGGGAGGCCTGCACCACTACTCCCACCATGCCCCTTGGCCACACCTGAGCAGGAAGGAGCTCCAGCCCCACCCTGAAGCAGTATGCAGCCATTGTATGGATCACCCCCACCTAACAGGTAGGTAGCCATCTTCCCTGGTAGGGCTGTCTGGGGGTGGGAGGCCTGCACTACTACTCACACCATGCACCCTAGCCCACACCTGAGCAGGATGGAGCACTCACCCCACCCCACCCTACCCCACCCAGAAGCATGTGTCAGCCATTACACAACCCACATCAAAATAACATGTAGTTAGTCTTCTTCCCTGGGAGGGCTGTCTATGGGTGGGAGGCCTGCACTACTACTCCCACCATGCCCCCTGGACCACACCTGAGCAGGAAGGAGCACCACCCCCTCCCTGAAGCAGTATGCAGCCATTGTATGGATCACCCTCACCTAACAGGTAATTAGCCATCTTACCACGGAGTGCTGTTTGGGGGTGGGATGTCTGCACTACTATTCCCACCATGCCCCCTGTCCCACACCTCAGCAGGAAGGAGCACCACCCCACCCAGGAGAAGTTGGAAGACATTGCAGTACACCAAACAACCTAAAAGGTAGGCAGCCATCTTGCCATGGAGTGCTATTTGGTGGTGGGATGCCTGCACTACTATACCCACCATGACCCCTGGCCCACACCTCAGCAGGTAGGAGCACCACCCCCACCCAGGAGAAGTTGGAAGCCATTGCAGTACACCAAACAACCTAACAGGTAGGTAGCCATCTTGCCATAGAGTGCTGTTTGGGGGTGGGCTGCCTGCACTACTACTCCCACCATGCCCCCTGTACCACACCTCAGCAGGAAGGAGCCCCACCCCCACCCAGGAGAAGTTGGAAGCCATTGAAGTATACCAAACAACCTAACAGGTAGGTAGCCATCTTGCCATGGAGTACTGTTTGGGGTTGGGATGCATGCACTACTACTCCCACCATGCCCCCTGTCCCACACCTCAGCAGGAAGGTGCACCACCCCCACCCTGAAGCAGCATGCAGCCATTGTATGGATCACCCTCACCAACAGGTAGGTAGCCATTTTGCCATAGAGTGCTGTTTGGGGGTGGGATGCCTGCACTACTAATCCCACCATGCTCCCTGTGCCACACTTCAGCAGGAAGGACCACCACCTACCCAGAAGCAGTTGGAAGCCATTGCAATACACCAAACAACCTAACAGGTAGGTAGCCACCTTGCCATGGAGTACTGCTTGGGGGTGGGATGCCTGCATTACTACCCCCACCATGCCCCCTGTCCCACACCTCAGCAGGAAGGAGCACCACCCCCACCCAGGAGCAGTTGGAAGCCAATGTTTCACCACAAACAAACTCACAGGTAGGTAGCCATCTACCCTGGGAGGGTGTATGTGTGTGGGAGGTAGGCCTGTACTACAACTCCCATCAGGCATCCCTGTCCCACCCCTAAGCAGGAAGGAGTACCACCCCTACCCAGAAGCAGTTGGAACCCAATGTATCACCACCAACAAACTCACAGATAGGTAGCAATCTTCCCTGGGAGGGTGTTTGTGTGGGGGAGGCAGGCTTGCACTACTACTCCCACCAGGCATCCCTGTCCCACCCCTAAGCAGGAAGGAGCACCACCCCCACCCAGAAGCAGTTGGAACCCAATTTATCACCACAATCAAACTCACAGCTATGTAGCCATCTTCCCTGGGAGGGTGTCTGTGTGGGAGAGGGCGGCCTGCACTACTACTACCACCATGTACCCTTGTCTCACAGCCCAGCAGGATGCAGCGCTCAATAACACCCAGAAGCATGCAGCACATGAAGGCCCACCTACAACAAACTAACATGTAGGTAGACACATCATGCTGTCTTATGACACCACTGAGCAGGATGTAAGCCTCCACCACGCACACACAGATGTGTCACATTACAAAGCCAAATGTGAGAACATAACAGGCAAGTAGCCAGTATGTGCACCCACACATTTGTATGGTAAACTAACAAGAGTGAAGGCGGAGCGGCTGAAATATTTTCTAAAACTGAAGGCATAAGTAGAATAAGCCGTATTTCAAGACTGCATGGTCCAATGACAGCAGGACTGCTCTGCCTGGGGTCACAAAGTAGCGAACAAGGGCTCCTCAGGAAACGGACGGTATCCCGACAATAAGAAGAACCGAGGGACAGGCAATCATAGCCGCCGGTTCTCCCCAAGAACGAATAGTGAAAAACAAGTTTTGAGGGAGACATCACCACTCAAGGAGCGACAAGGTTGACGTTTCAATTACAAAAACACAAGAAAGAAGCAGCAAGGGATCAAGTTCAAAACAGAGCAGCAGAAGTCTGAAACAGTGGCAGAATACATATTGCCTTGCACAATATAGAAAACTTTGGAACTCACAAACAACCAGGATTAAAGCAATAATTGTCAGGAACATCAGAAAAGGAGACACAATCATTCTGGTCTTGATAAAGATGGGAATATAAACAACATACCATCGAAACGCGTCGACGCTGGGTTGCACACAATTTAAGGACCAACCTGGTCCAGTTATATGTTGAAGGAATTAAAACATGGACTGGATAGGTTTTCTATAACTGTCCCTACATGTGTATGGGTAATAGACAAGGGTTCAGGTCATACCGCTAATCTGTCTCTTTTTTCTTTTCTTTTTATGCTGGTCATAATTAGAATTTTATAAATTGTCACTGCAGACTGTTGTGTTGCGAGAACATTGAAGACATTTCTGTTTACATTTCTGTTGACATGAAATGTATATTATGTGTAATGGTTTTTAAATTATCTTATTGTATATTGGAAATGTTTACATCTATTATTTTTTAATCTTTGAATAAATATCATGATACTGTCATTTGAATTTGGGTAAGAGAATTTATGTGTTTGTTCGGACCACGGTAGTAACGATAATTATTTAACCAAGCGAACCATAACTTTTCTTCAGGTAGTACCTCAATTCCCTTGCCTACTTCAAGGGGTCCCTCTTTCATTTCTACACACCCACACATTTGTCACAAAATAAATTGTGCCATATGACAACACCAGACCTCTCACTGCCCAACTATGCACACCTAGCCCATTGCCACGGACAGTGAGCACACAGCAAGGCAAAGGAAACGGTCACAGCTACTAAAGTGTCACAACCAAATGCAGACTGTTGCCCTGCTGCTCTGCCTCAAGGGACTGCTGCCAGAGACCCCTCAGAGCCCGATTCCCCCGCATTGTTCCATGTCCACAGTGATGGCAAGGACAGAGAAGATCCGTGCCAGTCCATTCACAAGCGCGAAGCTGTAGGTCCTGGTGGATGAGGTGCTCACACAGTACCCAAGGCTGTATGGTGCCCCAAATGGCGTGGTAAGTCCTCAAAAGTGGATGTGTATGGCAGGGGGCACACATTGAGTTGGACTGATTCAGTATGTGCCTGAGGGTGTGGGGTTGTGTCATGCACTGACAAACATGCTGTCTCCAGGGGGAAGGTGTGTGTGCCAATGTCACAGGTGTCCCTGCCTGCAGTTGTAGGTATATGTGAACTGTGTTGTGTTGTCAGCCATACAGTGAAGCAGTAGGAGTCAGGACAGTGATTGTTTGGCTGTATGGTTGTGTGTGCCCCTGTTGTCCATCTCAGTGTGAGCCCAGATGCCCAGCACAGTGCCCGCCCACAAAGACAAGGACACATCACTTCACTTCCTGTGTATTTCCTAAGTATTTTCTCATTGCACTCCAGCTATGCGCCATCTCAGCCCTGTAGATTGCACACAACCAGCCTTGTGTTGAGGAATTTCTGTTTGTGAGTCCATGTCCCTCAATACAACACTCATGACACAGTTATCGATTTATAGGGCAGGAACATTGAGTGCTGTGCAGTCTTGGACACAAAGAGTCCACCCCCAGACACAGGTTGATAGTAGAGAAGTGTGGCTCAATGGTTAGAGCAGCAGACCCTGATGCAGTAGTCTGGCCGGGACCAGGGTTCAATTCCCGCCTTGGCGGGTCTCGGGCTCAATTTCCTCGGACCTGATAATTCTCGCCTCGGTGCCTATTCTAATCATGAGTCCCACTCTGCACCTCTGGGCAATAGCTTGCTTAATCTCTACAATTGCCCCAACAACGCTGAGGATGCCTGACTTCACCTTGGGGGTGCCCAGGAGTGGGCTCCTCACAGGGAAAGGCCAGGAAGGGTTCCTCGACGGTATTCGTACAAGCGCCGAGATGCCTACGGGTAGTCGTGCGCTATACAAGTGCGTAATCATTTCGTTTCATGTATATGTTGCTCTACTCAACAATGGACTGGAGATGTGTGCAGGCCACGTAGGGGTTCCAGTGCTGGCATCCTGCATGTGTGTGAGATGTGCAGGGACTGTGTTCCCCCTCACAACTGCATGCAATCACATCAGCCTATCCCATGCAGATGTCCCATGTGAGATGTACCCTAGTCTCTGATGGACATATTGTTGAATTTGTAATGACTTTGTATCTTGCTGCTATACTGATGGATACACTGTGTCACTGATCATTTCCCCCTCTTGACTTCCATGCCTGCAGCTCAAGGTGAACCAGCGTAAGGCCATATGGAGTGCCATTGCAGCCAAGGTGCGAGCTCAAGGGGTCTCTAACCGTCAGCGCAACCACTGCCACAAGAGGTGGGACGACATCAGCCGGCTGGCAAAGAATGTGGCAGAGATTACCTTGGGGCTGCTTCCTCGCACTGGGCTTTTGGCACAGCGCAGCATGACACCACTAATGGCCCGCATCTTGGCGGTGACTCAGCCTGAGCTGGATGCACGTTTGAAGGAGCATCATCAGCAAGGCTGGGGTGAGTATTTGAGGAGGGGGACTTTGGCTGGGAGTTGCTGCATGTGTACAGAGCCTGTGCCGGCGCTGGCCTATGTGATGTTGGTGGTGTGATGCAGTGGCATGTAAGTGGCTGCTGGGCTGGGTGCCAGTGTCATGCATTTTCCCTACCTGTACTTACAAAGGTAATTCTTCATGCTGTGCAATTCCTTTGCAGTCTGAGTTGTGCTCTTCAGGTTTCTTCAGCATTGGGGTAGTCTGGGGAATCACATTGGGAGTGAACTGCAGTGTTCCTAATCTGAGTGTGACTTCATCAATGCATCCATTGCATGCACCCGTATTGTTGAGGCCTAGACATCTGATAACAATGTGCACCAGTCGTTGGGCCACAAAGTACAACATGGTGGTTGACATGGGCTCTTCGCCATTGTGGACTGTCATGTTGTAGTCTGAGTCTGTGTTGACCTCTCCTGTTCCATCCAGATATGTCAGTGGCAACAAGTAGTGTGCCCCATCATGTCCCTAGGTGGGCGCAGCGCTAGTTGTGTGTCTGATTGAATAGAGCCACAAGCAGCGTGTTGTGCTGTGTGGCCATCACATGGCCCAATCGTGACTCAAAATCTGGGTTCCACGCACTGTTTGGGTCTATGTAGTGAGTTGCTGCAATGTGATTGCATAGGGTGGTGTGCAACATGTAGATTAGGTCATCTTTTGTTATGCATTGCTTACATTGGTTTGTTGTGGTGCTGCCACTGACCTAACCCTGCATCTTTCTCTCATGCAGAATCTCCTTTGGTCACGGAGGGACCGGAGTCCGACACCAGTAGGGGTGAAAGTAGTACAACAGCGGTACAGGTGTCCAGTGACACTGATGTCACCAGCGCCTCAGAGGGGGATCGGAACATCCCCACAGAAGAGCAATGCCACCCTAGACCGCAAAGACAAAAGCCCGTCAGGCAACACCAAAACTCAAAAACCAAGGAAGCAGACCTCAAGCTCACATGCCTCAGAGGCATCCCCAGCCAAGGACTCTCCTGCCCTAGAGCATCTCACAAAGAGAAACATACAGTTTCTGTGCCCACAGAGAAAGGTAACCTAAGAAGGGCTTCAAAGCAGATTCACACACCACCTCAACTCTCATTCCAAGCCCCAGTTAAGCAGGGGACGGAGGGCACTAAAGGGGTAACACCTAGTAAACAGGGGATGGAGGGGCAAAGGCGAGGCCAAGGGAAGCGTTCTGCTGGTTCCAGCACGTCCCCAGAGGGAGTGCCAGCATTTGCACCTAATGCGGCTTTGGTGGTGTGTGTGACTGTTGTGTCCACACCACCTCTAATTGATCCCAAGTCAGGGAAGCCATTTAGAATCCCCAAGAAGTGGAAAGGCACCCCTCCAGAATCTCCCAGGCCACAATGTGTCTCACGTCAGTTTGACTCCACCTCCAGGTGCCACTACACCACCTGGTCTAAGCAGCCCTCCGGCTTGCCAAGCGACTGATAGCTCTACCACAGCTGGGCCTCTCTCTCCCCGGTCAAGTGCTCCTACTGTCCCAAGACACAGCCAGCTCCCAGTCCGCCTGACAGCCAAGTCTGAGTGGTAGCCCCCTCACACACCTGTCTCTCACACAGGTGGGCCTGTACTGCCATTGTTACTTGACTGTGTTGCTGATCAGGTAAAGTTACAGTCGCACTATTCCCTGTGCAGCCTCTCATGTACTCGCTTGGCATTTTGCCCTGGCCACTGGCCTTGTTGTTCTTTGCCCTGTTGGACTATTCCCTGTGCAGCCTCTCATGTGCTAACTCTGCACCCTGAACTGGCCACTGGCCTTCCTGTTTTGCCCTTGCCTGTGCAGATTCTCATGGACATGCTCTGCACCCTGAACTGCCCACTAGCCTTGTTGCTCTTTGCTGAGTTGGACTATTCCCTGTGCAGCCTCTAATGTACTCACTCTGCACCCTGAACTGGCCACTGGCCTTCCTGTTTTGCCCTTGCCTGTGCAGATTCTCATGGACATGCTCTGCACCCTGAACTGGCCACTGGCCTTCCTGCGCTTTGCTGTGTTGGACTATTCCCTGTGCAGCCTCTCATGTACTCACTCTGCACTCTGAACTGACCACTGGCCTTCCTGTTTTGCCCTTGCCTGTGCAGATTCTCATGTACTCGCTCTGCACCCTGAACTGGCCACTGGCCTTCCTGTTTTGCCCTTGCCTGTGCAGAGTCTCATATACTCGCTCTGCACCCTGAACTGGCCACTGGTCTTCCGGTTTTGCTCTTGCCTGTGCAGATTCTCATGTACTCGCTCTGCACCCAGAACTGGCCATTGGCCTTCCTGTTTTGCCCTTGCCTGTGCAGCTTCTCATGGATATACTCTGCATTTTGTGCCTTGCTCTTCTCAACTGTTGGTACCTATCTGTGCAATATGTGAATAAAGACAGTTAATCCCATTGTCTTTTTTGTCAGTGTCCTTACTGAATAAAGTTATTTTGGTGTGTGTATATGGTTGACTGTGCCCCATGCCCTGTGTGCCACTTCAACATTGCCAATGTCTTTGCTCGCCTACTCTTTTTTACAGGGGTGACAGGGACTTCAGTTCTTCCTGACACTGATACTTGTGGTGTCTATGATGTCAATGTTACCTGTGATGCTGTAGTCATTGACATGATTTGTTAATGTTAGCTATATTTTTCATATCTTAGGTTGGGGGGCACTGCCAGCACAGAGTGTGATTCTGTCCACAGGTTTGCAGGCAGGCTGGCCAGTGTCATCATGTATGTGTGTTCTTCCTTTATATGTGCCCAGCAGTGTATGTGTGTGGTCATCTTGTGATGGCCATTCATCCTGGTCCCATAGCCTACCTTAGATGTGTGCTCTTGGGTTTTCAAGAAGTGTAAAGTGTGAAGGGGGTGACTCTGTAGAGAGTGTTGATGTGTGTGTGCCCCTACATTGTCAGCTACACACATGTGTCACCAAGGAGTTGGGTGCCTATTGTTTGGATTGTTCAGCCCTGTGGATGTGGTTTTATGCACATGTGTGAGTTGTACGTTGTGCACTGTGCAGTGTGTTGGTGTTGGTGTGTACTTGCAGTTCTGTCAGAGTGTGTGACTGGCATGTCAGTGTTGTGTTTTGTTGATCATCCATGTGTCTTGATACTGTTTGTGGAGACTGTGCAGACCTGATGCTCCACACTGCCATTGTGGTTGTGTTTTCTCATGCATTGCTATGACACTGTGCCTTTTTGCCTCCTGTATGGCATGTTGTGTTGTGTCATGCCATCCCCTATCTGTGCTTTGGATGTTTACCCATTGTGGGTCTGCACTCCCTCAGTGTATGGTGCACTCCTGCCATGTCCACTACTGACGTGCAGTCCACTTCACTTAGATGTCAGCTGTCCCCTTGGTTTACATGTGTGTGTGCCTCCCCATCACTTCATTTGTAACACTGTGCTTTGTGATGCAGTTCTTTGGCCAGGAGCAATGTGCCACTCAGGATATTTCCCCAATTGTTTATTTGTGATGTTCTTGTGCTGTTTGTCAGTCATGGTTGCTCATCTGCAGTTTAACAGTGTGTGCTGCCCAGTCCTCAGTTCAAGTTGATTGCACTTCTATATCCCAGACTTGTGCATTTGTCGTTGTTGTGTTGGGTGTATGTGTGTTGGCTGTGGTATTTCTTCACTTCCTGGGTGTGCTGTTGTCTTTGTGCTGTGCTGATTTGTGTTGTGTGGGTTTATGTTGTGTCACTCATGTATGTGTGTGGCTGGTATGCTTGGTGTGCACACATTGCTTGTTGTGAGTGCAGTGTTGTGTGTGTATGTTACCTTGTCATTTCCTGGTGTGCATCCCCTGATGTCCTGCTGTGTTTCCTATGTGATTCTTTTGCCTGTGCATCTGTTGTTTGTTTGATGTGGCTGTGTTGTTTTGTGATGGTGCACTTCTTGTGTGTGTTGTGGTATGTTGTCTGTGCATTGTTCCTGAGTGATGAGGTTGTGCACTCCTGTTGTGTCTGTGCTCCCATTGCCTTTTCACAGTGTGGCTGCACAGGGCATGTCTGTTTTTGTTGTGGTTCTGTGGGTGTTTCTGTTGGGTTATGTGTTTGTCTGTTGTTTTTATGCAGACATTTGTTCTGGCATCCCTGTGTTTGTGATGTTTGTGGCTATACCCAGGGTGTGTGTTTGTTTGTGTGTATGTACTGGCACGTATTGCCAGCCTTCAGTGTGTTTGGCACTGGTGTTGTGTGCTGCTGGTGTGAGGGGGGTATGTGTGTAAAGTCCTCCTGGTGTTTGGCAATCATGGGGTGTGTCAATGGGCCCTGTGTGTTGTGCTGCTGGTGTACTCCTGTGAATTAGTTGTATGCATGTGTGGCTGTTCACATACATGGTTTGCCTTGCTGTTGTACTGCGATGTCTGTGGTTTGACTTCACTGACTGTACCAGCCATGTGTGGTTTGATGGTCTGAGGGTGTGTTCTGTGTTCCTTGTCTTGTATGTGATGTACACATGCTTGTTATGTGTCTCCATGGCCTTCCATTTGTGTGCATCCCATTTTGGCTTTCCTATTTGTTGTGCTCCATTGCTGTTGGCATTTGGGGTGTGTATGTGCCTTTGTATCACTCTGTGGTATGTATGTGTGACTATGCAGGTTGTGTGTCCATTTGTATGTTTGTTCCTTGTCTGTGTTAATTTGGTGCTTGTACTCATTTTTTTTTAATAAGTGAGGATTGCCTACAAGGGATTTTGTTGGTCTATGAATTTTAGAGATAATATCTCAAGTGCAATAGTCAAGGTTCAACCCTTATTAATGGTGAACAGTTGAATAATCAAGCAATAAATGAATAATTCCATTTTGCAGATTACTGTCTTAAGGACACAGGATGTAATACACAGGGCAAATAGTAGTGTTAATAGTTGTAGCTGATGCAATCCAGATTGTCGCTGGACAGATGTGTGTTATACAGTAAATAAACAGTGTGTGAATCACTGAAGAATGATTCACTGAACATAAGTAAAAGATCATGCAATTTCATTCATTTGAATAAACAGTGTGCAAATCACCGATAATTGATCTGCTGAACAAAAACGATGACATGATATGCTGATCTCTACTACAAGAGAAAGATGGCATATTAGCCAAATATAGAAACCAGGAGATGATGCCTTGATGGCCAGCAAGTGGCGCTATAAGAATCCGGAGAAGGAAATGCACTTTGACACAAAGAAATCTTGGTATTAGGACAGTCTACTGAATCCAAACTCTTCAGAACACCAGGATTGAGAATGTCGGAAGTCATGCCTGCAGGACAGTACTGGTGGAGTTTGGAAGAAACCAAATAGCATTAGAAGAACTAAGCTTGAGAAGCTGTTAGAGATTGCTGTGGTGCATGCAGAGAACCACATTGAAGACACAAAGAGGTGAGTGAATAATGCTGAGTAGATCCTCTTTGAATGCACAAAGAGGGGAGCACATGAGGGTGAACTGTACTGAAGTGTGGGAGCCAATTCATACTGTGCCAAATTAATTTTAATAAAAGGAATACCTGAGGAAAATCCAAATGTTCCACAGCTGAGAGATTTCTACAACCATGATTGGTTACTGTCTTGCCAAAGACCAGAAGGAGCATAATTTCTTCGGTTTTGAGCCTAAACTTCAACTGTAGATCCTTGACCCTTGCTAGTAAAGTTTCTTTCTCCCCATTTGCCACGTGCCCACTTTTTAGAGCTGTCTCTGCAAGTACAAGTTGTTTCTCTAAATCTGCTATCTTGCTTTTTTTCCGACCTTGACCAGTCCACAACCGTATCTTTTAACACCCTCCTCAGCCAGGCCTTGAAGGCATCCCACACTATGTGCAGATGGGCCGAGTCTAAGTTATCCTGAAAGAAGATAGCTGCTTCTCTCTTTAATGTATCCGGGGTCGAAGGTTGCAGGAAGAATCTCCTATTCAGAGTCCACCTCCTCGAAATAGGCTCAGAGGGACATTCTAACTTTAAGGCAATAGCACCATGATCTGAGATGTGGATAGGTAGATATTCTATTGACCTTACTGTTTCTAACTCTGACAGATTAAAAAATATATAGTCAATTCTGGAATAATGGTGAATTTCCTTACTATAAAAAGAATATTCCCTTACCTCACCCATTTTTTCCCACCAGACATCACAGGGAATGACATTTTTTATCATTGAAGTTAAATAAGCTTTAACACTTGGTATCGCGATCTGTGTTCTAGGGGAAGATCTATCTAACTTGTTATTAAGCAGGACATTAAAATCTCCAGCTAGAACCAAAGGGGCCTCCAAATCTGCCAGTGCTAAACAAATATTATTCATGGGGGCAGTGTCATCATCATTAGGGCCATAATAATTAGTTAGAGTGTATCTGGTACCCTGAGTCCTCACCTCTGCTATTGCCCACTGTCCTCTGTCATCTACCTGTGACTTAATAAGTTCCACTCCTGAGTTTATTTAAACAATTATAACCACCCCCTTTGAGCAGCATTGTTGGTCTGAGGCTACAATCCTCTCATCCCATCTTTGTTTCTCAAACCAAGCCTTACACTCTGATTGCATTAAATGTGTCTCCTGCAGCATAGGAATCCTGGCCGGGTTATCCTTCAGATGTTGCAAAACCAGATGTTGCCTTCTCTTGACTCTCAGGCGATTCACATTCCAACATAGAATGTCAAGGCACTCACTCCCCAACCCAGATCTACCCCCTGCCATATTCCTGATTGTTCCCCAAGTTGCATCTACAGATGAATATCAAGTCACATGAGGTCCCTATAAGGATTTTCATTTTTTTAACAATGTTCTCCCAATGCCCTCCACACATGTGCAACTACCTTCCCCCTCCACCTGTGGGAACCCTCCCTGACCTTTCGCTGGCAAATAATGATTTGCCTTTATGGGCCAGGGCCCACTAACCTTTAACAAAAACAAAAGATAGAAAAAAACTATAACAACTAAACTCCCTCCACCAACAGTGTACATCAATTTCAGCTAGCTGTTGATTTCTTATCTGCCAAAAACCTGTCCACTTCTTCAGGTGATCTAAAATTATACATCTTATTATCTAGCATGACCTTCAGAAATGCCGGAAACCTTAACTGCACTTGCGCCCCTAACTCCTTCCTGGAATCTATACGCTTACCTAGTTCCCACCTTCTATCCTCTGTAATACGAGAAATATCTGATCTTATTCTGAATGATGCGCTTTGCACCAGTATGGTTTTAGGCTTCAGAGCTGCCCCGAGTAGATGTTCCTTAAGAGTATATGATTGGATATACACAAAGATTTTCCTGGGCTTCTTCTGTCCAGGATTTAGTTTGAACGGATCCCTGTGGATTTTGTGAATCTCAGATTCCCAAACAGATGCTGAAGCAACCTGAGGGAATGCTTTGGTCAGAATCTCTATAACAAAGTTCTTGATGTTATTCCTCTCCATTCATTCTGCTCTCCAGTCTTTCCGAGAGGTCTCTCTCCTCTCCTTCTCCTTCAACCTACTCACTTCTAGAGTGTTCCCCATCACATCCAGACTTAGCTCTTCCACTTTGTTCTCTAACTCCTCATCTGGCACGTTAATGCAGAAATGCTCTCCTCCAAATTAGTACATGTATCCTGTATCTTTTTTTGATTTAATTCAGATATGGAGAAACATTCCTTAATCTCTAGGGACAGCTGAGTCAACATTCCCTGTTTTGGGTCCAAGCCCTGAGCTGTTATCATCTGTGCCCTCTCTGATGTTTTGTTCCTTAAATGAGCATCTTCTTGTAGAGGATTTACTTCATCTAGAGAGCTTGCCTCATTTAAGATAGAAAATCTGTTTGTCAATGTGATAGCAGAATCTAATGGCGAGGTGTGCTATGCTGAGGATGTTGAGGATGCTCCCTGCTTCACAATTTACTTATTGCTCTACATGTTTAATTTAAAGTACGACCTGAGTGATGGAGTCAACCTTGCTGGAGGCAGGGTAGATTTCTCCTTCCTTCTCTCCTTAATGGGGGTTCGCCTCCCTGCCTTATCTGACAGATTCCTGAGTCTATGCTTGCTTGGCGCAGCAGCTCGAACTTGACTAGACTGTGTAGCTAGGTGTAGAGGGAGCTCCTTCCCTAAAAACGGATTAGATCTCAATTTATATCATTTTCCCGATAATGTCTCAATGTCTAGGGTTAGGCTAGTAGGAGGACCAAGAAATGAGTTAGGTTGAACAAGGGGGTCTCCCTTATGTACCTGTTTCTTTCCCCCGCACTGCAGGGAGACTAACCTCCTCTGCCTTTACTTCAATTGGATGATTGGGTCTTTCAAGACTTCGGCATTTCAAATAATCAAAGGAGTGGAACACCCCTCTGTTTGTGGCAAGCTCGAATACTGTGTTCTTACTAAGAAACATGCTTAGTGGGCACATACCCTTCCTGGACTGATCTGATAACAAGGTGTCACCTGGAGTGAGCAAGACCAGGTTCAGCGAGACTCACCAAGTGCTCCGGCGGCTCGTAGGAAAGCAAAAACTGAACCACCACACATCCAGTACAGGGGGGGAAGAGAAGTTTCAGAGAGCCAATTAGAACATTGTTTTTTTACACTATATATTTGTAGCTTCCCTTTTATCTTAAAGGCTATCTATCTTCCTAAAACTCCAGTAACTGCTCGGGAGCTCAGGTTTAATCCAGAGCCCAATCTTCCTCAGAATCTTCCCAGAGTCTTTTCCCAGAAATGCAAATGCACATAAGAATACAGACACAGAAAAGAAGGAAAAGCTCACCGTTCGTACCCCAACCTTGATCAGTCCGAAAGGGAGAGACCAGAGAAGGACAAAGTCCTTGTTAGTCTAGCAATAGAAAAAAAATCCAAACAGAATTATTGACCCCCAGCCAGAAGCCATGGAGGCAGCATGATCTTCCGACCCCCTGCAGCCCCCCAACAGCCAGCCACCTCCAACATCCAGAATGAGCCCAGCCAATCCCACACTGACCCGCCTGGGGACACAGCTGCAAACGCCGCTCTTCAGTTAAAACTCAGCAAACTCAGCAAGCTGCCCTGAGGCAGAGAACCGGACCTTGGAGCCACCAGAGCCGCCAAAGAGGATCGAGTCGCCAAAGCTGCCAAAACCGTCAAGGTCGCTCAGAACTCAGCAAAAAAGGAGGAGATGAACAAAAACCCTTCGAGGGAGAGGAGAAGTACAGCCACCCGTCAACGGCAGCCACGCAGTCACCCAGCACAAACAGGAGTTCAGTGTTTCATCGAGGTTAGTGGAACAAGACCCATGTCCGGCTTCCTAGCTGGCCGCCATGTTCCCTTAGAAATTATGCTCCAAAAGTGGGAGGCAAGTAAAATGAGAGATTTTGATGAGAGCGAGAATTGTGGTAAACTACTTGCCATGAAGACTAGAGTCGATAGATCCCGTAATTACATTGGCAAGATTAAGGAAGGTAACAAAATCGTGGAAGAAAAGAGGGATATTGAGCAAGCTTTTGTTAAATTCTTTCACGGCCTATATAGTGAGGAATTAATGGTCGAGGATGATGTTATAGATTAGTGGGTCAATGAGAAACAACTGCCAAAGTTGAAGTTGGCTAGCCAAAAAATTCTTACTCAAGATATAGATGGGAGTGAAATACTTGCAGTTTTCAATAAAGTTAAGAAAGGGAAAGCGGCGGAACCCGATGCAATCCCGATGGAGGTCTACACATTGATATCTGATAAAATTATTCCTATCTGGCTGAGGCTGTTTAATGAAATCCTTTGAGGAAGTTCCTCTTTGCCAGATTCATGGAGTAAGGCTGTAATCACCCTTATCATAAAGCCCGGGAAGGACCCAACTCAGTGTCAGTCTTACCGACCCATATCATTACTAAACTGTGATTATAAAATCTTTGCAGGAATACTGAATGCTCGGCTTGGTAAGATAGTGGGGTCAATAATCCACCAAGACCAAAAGGGTTTTCTCCCAGGCAGACAGATGCTGGATTTGGTTTACTCATTAATTGGCTCGGTTGATCTGGCTACGACGAAGGGGGTTCCTCTTTCAATTATTACGGTCAATGCAGCAAAAGTCAATTGGCACTATCTAAATAGCACCCTGAAGGCTTTTGGTTTTAGAGACATGTTTAGGGGTGTTCTTAAAAAAAGATATAAAGTCCCCCAGGCTCGGATCTTGGTTAACGGTAATCTTACTGTGGCAGTAACAATTCAGCGTGGTACAAGGCAGGGATGTCCAATATCCCCCATTCTTTTTGTTCTGTATATCCAGCCATTGGCCCATCGTCTAAGACAGAATGATAACATTTCTCCCTTTAAAGCTAATGGGTTTACTAGGAAGGTAGCCTTGTATGCGGATGACCTCATTTTATTGTCATCTAATGTCAATCCCACGTTATCTGAGTTACAGGCTGAAGTTCAGGCTTTTCGAAAAAATGTCGGGATATCAAGTTAATAGCGACAAAACAGAAATTATGGCCTGGAATATTCCAGCTCAGGGGATGAGGCTCTCTAAGGAATTAAGATATTTGGGAGTAATAATAACGCGAGATGTAGGAAAGATCCCTAAAACAAATTTAGAGAAAGTTTATAGGGAGGTAGAGATCTTATTAAAGAGATGGCAGAGTATTCCTTTATCTCACTTTGGGCAAGTCAACCTGATCAAATTGTGTGTTCTCCCTAAGTATGTCTACCTTTTTAATAATATTCCACTGGGATTTGATAAAGGTGACCTTCTTAAAATACAGGGTAAGATCTCCTCATGTTTCTGGGCGGCTAAAGGGATTAGATTGTCCTGGAAGAAACTATGGCGGAAATTGTCACAGGGAGGAATGGGTCTGCCAGATCTTCAGTTGTATTGCTGGGCATATCAATTAAAAAACTGCAAGATACTACTCCTAAAGCCAGATAGTTCCCTGACTGATAGCATGTTTGAAGCTATGCTCCTAGACCTAGATGAGGAAGGCTTTATGTATAAATTTGGTGGTCCTACGTTCTTTAAAAAGGTCAGAATGAAGACTTTATATATGGCGGCTAAGGTATGGTCGGAGTGCCGGGTTAGGTTGGGACTGTCCTACAATATCAAATGGGCTCCAGTATGGGACTCCCCAGGAACACCGGAATGCCTTTTGGATGCTTTAGCTCAGCCACTAAACGAGGCTGGAGTCACACACTGGAGGACATGATGGATGGCAACAAATGTTATCCTTGGGATTTCTGGAGGAACCTCACTAGTGGAACCCTCTCCAGATTTAAATATTACAAATTCTCTTCATGGTGTAAGAGTCAACGTTGTTCCGTCCCAGAGGATAACTCCATCGAAGATGAGTTACAAGGCCCAACTGTGAAAAAAAGGAAGTAGGACGGTGGTATTAGTACCTTCATGCTGCAGTGGACAGAAAGATGGAGCATCCATATCTGGTCTGGGAGAGGTGCTTGCCGAGTGAAGATCTGAAAATATTTTTGGCAAGTATCCTTAGATATTTTATACCCATTGATTAAATCTGCTGCACTCAGGAAGAATCACTTTTTCACACTCCACAGGATATACTGGTCACCCCTGAAGCTTTCCAAAATAAATGTTAATGGAGAAGCAAATTATTGACCTCTCATTTTCTTGATAAATTACTTTTTTCCATACACCTTGGTGTTTGTTATTTATGTTTTGTGTATTCTGTATTTGATCAATGACTATATATCAGTTATCTGATTGGTGATGAATTAAATTCACAAAAGGATTATTTATTCATCCTATTAAGTTAGTCTAAATTCCCAATTGTCATTTAAACAAATTCCCTTGACGGCACCTTTACCTTTTACATCCAAATGCATAAGGGCAAACTTGTAGTAACACGTCTACACACAAGTACAAGAAAGCAGGTTTATTCCAATGTCTGAGGAGCACCAACACATCCACCCACTTGAACTCTAATTCAGCCCAGTGGCATAATGAAACTTGAGGGGGTCCCCTGAAAGTACATGGAGGGGGCACCCCACACTTTGGACCCAGTCAGGAGCTCTTACGACGGGGGGCCACCGCCTGTGCAGAGTGCTTGAGGGGACCGCATAGAGCACACACCACCGCCCCTGATTATTGGTAGAGGATCTCTGTTCTGGTTTGTAATTTGTAAGGAACTTGATACTGCAATTTACCTTTCAATTAGTTATCATCTTTAAGTGAATTGGGAGACAGAAAGACTGAATCAATGTGTTGAATAACATTTGAGATATCAAGCCTTGGCACCAAAGGAGGATTGTAGTAAGATGCTGTTGTTAGCAGACTAAACATACAATAACCTAGAGCACTAATTTATTGGAATATCACCATTTTTTGTACACATGGCCTTCATTCTCATTTATTTGCCTTGGATCAGCCTGTAACAATATGGGGCCTTATTTAGAATTAGGCAGACAGAGTTTTCACCATTGCGATGGTGAGCAGGATACCTCTGCCATTCTAAGGAATCTCTGACCGCCGAATTTAGAGTTGTTCACCAGCCATGTGGACAACTATCCATATTGGTAGCTGTTAGAAATTGGGTTCCTGTTTGGCAGAGATATGCACCCTATCCAAGCGGGAACCACAATCCTAGTAAGGGTAAGTCAGATACCCACCATAAATTAACCTATGCTCTCCCTCTGGTAGCTTGGCACATAGCAGGCAGGTTTAACTTACGAGTCAATGTGTGAAGTAGTAGTGCAACACTTCAAACATTAACACAATGAAAGGTCAACAAAAATACTCCATACCAGTTTTAAAAAATAGTTTAGATTTTTATAAACAAAACAAGACCAAAGAATCATTTATGAATTTTTTAAGAATATATTGAAATATAGTGCTTAAAAGCATAAAGTGCCAAACAACGCTATCTAGTCACACTAGACCGGGTGAAATCCAAAGGTTCAGGCCGATTGTGATGGAGAGTGAATCAGATAAAGGGACCAGCCTTGGCACTCAGAAATACTACGTTGGATCACCATTGCGTCAACGTCGAGATCTGAGGAACAGAGGAGGCGATGCGTCTGCATCAATCCTTAGGATGTGGACGATGCATTAGCTCTGAGCCGTGCACAGTTGGAAATGAGCCGGGAATGGACGCGGGGTACCAAACAGTTGGTCAGCGCTGTCCTCTAGCCTCGGTGATTCGTCAGCGGTAATGGAGATGTGGTGTCCTGTATCCTCACAGCAGCGGCGGTGCTTCGGCCTTGATGGGGATCCGCCAGTTCCGAGGAGAGCAACCTTGTTGAGGCGTAAATTTTCACTGAAGCAGCATGTTATACCCACTTTCAAGTGCCCAGAACTGGACTGGCACCACTTGGCAGGGCACAACTCTCAGATGACAGAGTCCAGGTGCTGTAGGTGGATGGTTAGAAGTCTTTCCTGTACATGAGACTTTTAACAGGAGGCAAGCCAGCAAGCCCTTGGAGTCACTTTGATTCTGGGTTGGAGATATGCAGATGAAGTCCCTCTCACTCCCAGACAAGGAGGGCAGCAGGAAGCAGGTCAGTGCAGCAGAGCAGGAGTCTAGCACTCCGTCTTCCTGATAGAATGTCAACAGGTTCAGAGGTCTACTGAGTTGTTGGTGTCAGAGGTCCAGTACTTATACCTAGTTGTGCTTTAGAAGTGAGAGAGACTTCATACAGAGTCCTTCGAAGTTCACAGAGTACCTGCCCTTCCTCCAGACTCACTACAGGGGTGATATGCAGCCCTTTGTGTGGAGACAGGACACAGCCTATTCAGGTGTAGGTGTCAGCTTCTCCCTCATCCAGCCCAGGATGACCCATCAGGGTGTGACTGTCCCATCAGTCACATTCTAAGCTCCCTTTGTGTGGGCCTCTCTAGAGAGAATGCACAAAGCCCAGTTGTCACCCACCCCAGATGTGTATTCATAGACAGGCAGAAGGGACCAAATGGCTAAAGTAAGAAAATGCATATTTTCTAAAAAGTGATATTTTCAGAATTACAATTTAAAATCTAACTTCACCATAAGTTGTGATTTTAAATTGTGATTCCAAGAACACCAAGCTTGGGGGTCCCATATCTTCCCAATTGCATATTAAACTTACAAGATGTAATGAGTTAATCCCAGTTATAACCTATGGGAGAGATTGGTCTTGCGGTAGTGAAAAAAAAGTAACTTTGCTTTTCACTACTAGGACATGTAAAACTTAAAAGTGTTGTGTAGCGTTTTAGGACCCTAGTGTAATTTTCCCGATTCATGACCATATATAGGTATAAATCACCCTATCCTTATATAGGCATAGAAATCATAACAATATTTAGACTTAGCCTATGCAGTCCAAATACGGCAGGGCTACTTCCACAAGTTGCGAAAATCCACAACGATTTCTTGGAAAAACCCGCCTTTATCAGTCAGGGACTTCCCCTTGCTTGAATATTGATTTATCCAAGAAGTCATGGAGTTTTCAAAGAATTGACGACGTTGATGACGTTATTATGTCCAACCTTACGTCAAAGAAGGCACCTTCAAGGTATAAATATGCCACACTTGCTCAGGCAAACACAGGGTGGTTTGGAGCAGTTCGACTATCTACTTGCCCGACGCAGCCTTCCGCAGCAAGTGCCGAAGGAAGATAACCCTCCAGCAGACGCACTGAGAAAGATGCTGTCTTTTCTCTTGCCGAGAAATCCAGCTCCAGTGTTTCCAGGATACCCTTGTGGGTTGCTGGGAAATCGGGTCCTGAGAGAGAGATACAAGACCTCCTTCATTCTGAAACCAAGGTACGGAGCTGATTAGACCCTTAGAGAATTCTTGGATAGATTCTTGGCAAAGAATACTTAAACTAAGCTACACCTCACTTACTTCTTCCCTCGTACTAGACCTAGGTTAGGTACACCAGGGTAGGTGTATTTTAGAAGCACTACTTGAGTACTTTTAGGGCCATATTACCAAGGTGAAGTATCGCCGCTTTTTCAGCGAATTGTGCCGAGAAAGCGCATGCTAACGCCTGCCTCAAGCCCACTTTGCATGTCAGCGAGAAACATCGCTAATGACAGGCAAAGTGGGCGTTCCCACGTCCAACCACATGTAAAATGTGGTTGGAGGTGGTAACACCCTATTACCAAGGCAGGCGTTGGGAGAAGGAGACCTGTGATAAACTCGTTTATCGCAGGTATCCCAACGCCTGCTCTAATCAGGTGTTAGGCATTGATAACATGGGGGTGTGGATCATAAAGCTAAATACTCCCCCCCATATTATCAAGGCACACATTAGCGTGTGACAACAATGCTTGCTTTCACGCGCTAATGTTCCCTATTGCCGGATTTAATATCGCCTACGTGTTGCGCGTTGATAATGGCGCACTAACACGGCGACAAAATCCGGTGATAGCCGACGATAGGGAAATGTGCGATGTGCGTTTTTTAACGCACATCTTGGTAATATGGCCCTTAGTCTTTATTTATTGATGTATGTATTCTATGTATTTTATGGCTTAGAAACCATATCATGCTTTTATAGTATTATTTTTTATAATACTCCTCGTACTGTACGCATTGTACTTTGCAACCAGTATTACGATTGTAGCAGTTCAGTTCTTATGCATGAGAAAGAAGACTGTTCAATAAATACCCTTTTATTGAAAACGCCCGTCTCACTATTTCACTGAAACTCTGGTGAAACGAAGCATGCACAATTGACTGAGGGAAATAACTATCTATTGTTTCCGCAACTCTAGAGATAGATTTCTTATTCTTGGGAAACAAAGTTGTCAAGTTTATGCGGTTGTCAGAAACTAATCCTTTCTTGTTTATTCGACAAAGTTTCTAGTGACCTCTGAGCTAGCTGGCACTCACAATTAAGTCTAGTATATTCGATAGAGACCTAGTAGACCTCAGTCCTACGTCAAATCTATAGGATATATTATTCCAAATGCGCAGAGCCTATTGGGAATATAGGAACTACACTACAAAAGTACTTGTCCTACTTTTAAAATACACTGCACCCTGGAACTAGGTTGTCCAGGGCCTACCTTAGAAATGCCTTAAATGTATTAAATATGAAGGTTTCTGCATGGTAAGAGTGTTAACTTGCCAGGTCGACATGGCAGTTTAAAACTGCACAAACAGGCTCTCAATGGCAGGCCTGAGACATGCTTAAAGGGCTACTGAAGTGGGAGGCACAATCAGTGTTTCAGGTCCACAAGTAGCATTTAATTTACAGGCCCTGGGCACATGTAATGCACTTTAGTAGGGACTTATAGTAATTGTGGATAATCCACTGTTACCATGTTTAAAGCAGAGAGCATGTAAGAAGCTGGCTCTTTATATGATAAAACAAAATGAGATATATTGTGTAAATAGTCCAGGGGTTCCATTATGAGTGGACTTGAGTTTGCTCTAGCAATCCCAAGGTGCTCTTCTAGGGGGTAGAGTGGTCAAGCAGCCTTAGGCTTATCATAAAAGAATGCAAGAAATCTGCAAATACACTCACTAGCTCATAAGTAATACACACGAGTCAACATGGAGACCCACACCAATTTATATAAATAGCAAGTATCCTTATATGTTTAGGGACCAGAATCAATTCATTCAGGTAAGTACATTTTCAAAGAGAAATACTTTTGAGTTAAAAAAGTCGACGCTTAGTGCAATTTTTAGGATCTGCAATGTTAACATATGGGAGGAAAATCATATCTGGTTTACCAGTTCTCCACTGCAGCGTACAAGACTAGCCTCTTAGATTAAAGGTGGGTACAGGGCAAGGCCCAAGGGAGCACAAACAGGTCTCCTCCAGTGGCACGAGGGCGGCCGGGTGCAGTGGAGCTAACAGTATCAGGTGCCCAATGTAACCCACAGGGGATCAGTCCGGTCACTAAGAGGCTGCAGATGGGGACTGCGAGGTCAGTCAGGTAAAACAGAGTGGCTTTGGGCCTTGTGATGTCAAGGGATGTGGGGACACCTTCGGTCCTCCTCTACTCTGGAGGGGGTTTCCTGGTGCAGATGGTCTTTGGAGGTCAGGTTTCTTCGTCCAGCAACACTCGCGTTTGACGGGGCCTGTACACAGAGGCTGCAGGAGATGTCAGGAATTTCACAGTGGACTCGGTACCTTGAGGGCTCGGGGACCACATTAACACTGTTGGACGACTTCGACATGGCCTGGGGGGCTTAGGTGCAGTGGTACTTGGTAGCATTGGGTTTTGGCGGTTACGGTGTCCTTGCAGGATATAGGGGACTGTTCCTTTGTCTCTCAGGAGGTCTATGTTCCAGGATAAAGAACTGGCAGGACTTTCGGACTTTGGGGACTAAGCAGGACAAGTTTTCTATTGGTGCAATTGCCGTAGTCATCAGGCTGGCCGGCAGGGTTCGTGCCAGCTCAGTTGCTGGGTCTTCTGTTCCTACAGGTGATACTCTTCACGTCCTTCTTCTTTCATCAGTCCATCAGGATCTGTTTTTCTGGTTCCAGGGACTCCCATAAATAATGAATATAGGGAGTTAGGGAGCATGGGGTAGGAGCCAATTGTCTACTGACCATGTAGTATAGTTCCTATATATCCTATACAGGAGTTGCGCGTTCGGATAACATAAACTGTGGGTTTGGTGGCAGACTGGTTCCGAGCATCCCTACCGGATATGTTAGCCTGTTTGCATTAGCTAGCTCACAGTGCCACTAGAATCTCCTCTTATGGAGGAGAGAATAGTTTCTGGCAACCTCAGAACATGACAACCCTGATCCCTCAGGATCGTGGAAACATTATACTACTTTTCACTCAGTCACTTGTGCCCACTTAGTTTGTCTCAGAGACACACAGAATAAACAGGCTAGGCTTTTCAATAAGAATTTATTGAACAGTTGTTATTCTAGTGTAGAACAGGTTTGCTGTAACAACCATTGGACAGTAGCAGAGATATATGATTAGCAGTACTACGAAAGTAAAGGGATGGCACAGTTCTACCATTTTAAAGTAATCATGAATATATACAAGTACATAATACACATGATAAGAAAGTGGTTACTCCTACAATGTTATGCCAAGAATCCCTCTAAGGTCTAGTCAACCCCATTACCTGAGTAAAGAGAGAATATGAGACCCCGTCCTGGTCTCGAGTTGGACACCCCACGAGGGATGTTAGAGCACTGCTAGCTGGAGCGTCTGCATGCAGGAACCTCAGCATCTCTGGTCAGTGTGTCAGCCGGGAAGTTACGGTCTCCTCTGTCTGTCTAAGCAAGACATGATGTTTATATACCCACAAGTCTCCCCAGGGGTCCTACATTGCTGTTACTGTGTCGGCCTAAAGGATAATGTCAGGCTTGAACTCTATACATAGATATTATACAGGAGATGTTTGTCCTGCTGTTAGTCCTGCTGTGCTTCCAAGAAGCCTCATGCATAATGTATGAGTTTCGAACTAGGGAAAACCCCGAGTTCTGAATGCAGTGTTGTATCCAGGTAAATGATCAGTCCCTATGAACCGTTATGTATGAAATGTAGGGAAGGATATAGGTGAAAGGTTGCAGTGTTACCTGCACCTACATAGGATGCCTGTATGGAATATAACACCCACTCCTCTTCCGACTGGACGACATATGTAACCTATGAGTGTACTCCCATTCTGACTAGACATTGGTATGCACAAAGTGTTAAAAACATTTCTTTAGCTAAAAATGTTTAAAAAAGTCAAACTAATTCTAAAAGACTTGAGTCCTAGCTCTAAAAAGTGTCCGTTTTTATAGTCTGAACAACTAATAACATTAGAAAAATGTTTAAAAAACCTCAAACAAATTCTGAAAGACTTGAGCCCTAGCTCTAAAAAGTGTCCGTTGTTATAGTCTGAACAACTAATAACATTAGAAAGCCATTCATGCACAAATCAATGAAAAGGAATGTCAATTTTGTATCTGTGATCCAAATTGAGCTTGTTATTAAAATGGCAAATTTTTTCCAGCACATGACAAGCCAAATGTGAGTCAAATGTTTATGTGTCCTGGCTGGGAGACGTAACATTTTCTTTGCTTGCTTCCGCAGTAGACGGCCACTGTAACACCTCGCAGAGTACGTCAATTGAGCACAGATGATGTTCCACGCTATCCACAGCCGATGCTGGGGCAGTCTGTGCGCTGTCCAAAGCCTGGGTGTCAGTGGAGGAGCTGGTGTCCATACCAACAGGTGTTATTACAACTTGTGGTGGCTCAAGGAATGCAGCCATCAACATTGGAATACGCTGAGGACATTGCAGTACATGGGCCATTATCGGGTCCAGTAGAGCATTCATGTCCGGTTGCACACATGATGGGAGTGTCAAACAAAGGTCTAACACGCATTCTTCTCCGTAAAACAGGCATCAGAGTACAGGTAAGATGCAGTCCTTCCGGACTGGTTGAAATGACAGGAACCAAGATGCACTTAGTTCTCTTAGGCGAGGCATGCCTAGATGTTGTACCATTCGGTCACGGTATTTCCGCTCCATGAGCGCTTTTTCTAGCTCCTTGGTGACTGGGACATCCATTGCGTAGCCTATAGAAGACAATCAGGGTACCTGCTATTAGAAACAGGATCAGAGGAAGTTCTCCAAAGATGCTTCAGAATACGGAGTGTATAAAGTTTGGTATAACTCCAAGTACCGTCTGAAAGGTGCTTAGAAGTCCAGAACCTATGGTCTAAAATAGGTGGACAATGCCAGTCGTATTAAACATGTTAACGATACGATTTACTATTTCTACGAAATGAAAAGGGCAGTTTGTATGGAAAAGCGACTTTATCTCAGCTGAAGACCTGGTGATCTCAAGTTCAAAAGTATCTTGAGCGGAGTTTTAGGGCACAGACTTCTGTAAAAGCATGGCTTTCATTCTGCCTAAAGTTTCAAACCATATTAAAGAAACATTCAGTGAATTCCATAAAGGCGCCTCCCTGACTGTATGTGTCAGTGGAAACAAAACTTGCATATAACAAGTAACCCTGAAAATAACTAAAACTGATGTAATATATGTGAAGAACACCTTTATGTCATCCAGGCACTTGGCGAGGGAGGAGAGCGAGTTTAAGAAAAATAGCGTGAGATTGCATGCTCTCACAAAAACGTGTCCACATATGGAACCCTACCTAGCTTGGCCTTTGTCGGGATATGATCGCTTCTTGTTGACAAGATTCCGATTCGATATGATTCATCTATTGTTAGCTGTACCAAGTGGGGCACATAGAGGACAAGTGTTGTCAGCTTGCGGCTGCGACAATAGGTCTCCACAAGATTTGGCACACTTTTTATTTTTCTGCCCGTATTACACAGTTCCCCGTAATCTGTTTTTAAAACCTCTACTTAAACAGCTGTATTTTGCACAAATCAGACCAGCACTTTATTACCTCCAAATGTTAAACAGTGAATGTACCATGTTTGTATGTAGCTTTTTAAAACTAGCATTTAAACATAGAAAAAGCATGGAAGGTTAATTAATTTTGCTACTGATAGGAATATCTTTTTAACTCAAATTGTACTTTTATCTCTTTTAACTATAACTTTGTAATCCCGCTTGTGTTCGTGTTCATGTGGCAACACTCTTCTTATAATTTTTATTGTGTGTTTAATGTCTATGAAATGTACTTTTATGATTGTTATATGTAAACAATCGAATAAAGATATTTTACTTACTAAGTAACCCTGTAGCTCACGGATACCAGATATGCGATGCCTCTGAGCATTCCGCAGCAGCAAAGACTGTTCAGCATTAAGTAACTCCCATTAGAAAGTAGCCCAAATGCTGGAGTAGTCACTGCAGCTGGGGCACCCCTCAGATGACAGGACAAGTTCGCCACTGAACAATAACAAGCCCCGTGCAGCATAATGTCCTGACATATGAGCGATCCATTTAAAACGCTCTCACAGTTTGTATCACTAAGAAACACTTCTCGATCCCCACTCCAGCATTTAAATCTGTATGGTAATTCCCAAGATTCCTTCATGTATTCCTTACCCATTTTTTCATATTTGCCTGCCTGCTTTTGTTCAAGGCAGTATTAAAACTGAAAAGTAGTGACCGGTAGAGTTATGTGGCCATGGATTAGCCTATCTGTGGATGGTGACTCTGCCACTGTAAATAGTAATCTATCCAGTTTTTTGATACGCTGCATTGCATATTCTGCTCCCCTTTGTGTCATTTCTATCTGTTTATCTGTTAGATTGTATTCAGAAAACAGAGACGTACTGTTGATAAAACGCCAAGGCACATAGCCTGCACGCAAAGATTGCAGCGTACAGCTCAACAACATATTAGAACGTAACTGAGATTGCCTGCGTTGTGATATGGCCAAATCTTGTTTTAGTATGTCTATCACAGAAGATACAATGTTGCCTAAGGAATATATCCTGGAGGTCAATATTGTTAACCCATTGACTACCACTGCTAGAGATTTTTCGAAGTTATAACCGTCTATTTCCCGTATTCTCTCTGCGGCCTCTTCTTGGGATATTTTCCAAATTTAATTGTAAGCAGCATAAATGTCAGCATATATGAAACATTTCTGATGTGGCTTCCTGGGACCTAGTAAAAAATCCCTAAGATCCATGTCTCATGTAAGTTAGGATAAGTGCTGTTTCACCTCTGTGAATGAGGAGGATTTTAGCCAATCAAGGCGCCACTTCCCAACACTGTATGATGTAACTAACCTTGGTTGTTCTCTTTGTACATAGCGTGGATCTGGTCTATGGATACTGAACCCTTTGTTTCTACCCAAAAATCTGGATTGACAGCTATTGGTGTATATGGGCCAAATCAACCATTTTATCCAATCGGGGTCTGATCTATTGTATTGCATTATGTCATCTAACGTAACCCCCCTTGTGATGTTTCATTACCCTCGGTTAGTAATGGTGTTGGTAGCCGAGGTGTGTTCAAGTCTTTGTTCTTGGCTAGTCCAAGGCAAGACGTCTGTTGTACTGTCTAAATAAAGCTTCAGTTCCCTGCACCTGCCATTTCCTAGTACCCCAGACCGATTTTAAGTCTATGGTGTCTTTACATGAGTCGTAACCTGTTCAGACAACTGGGCAATAAAGGAAGCAGAGTAAATCTGTTTGGTGCTTGTCAACATATTTTTTTGTGTTGATGTTGGTGCAACCTTATAATAATATGAGGCTGGGTCAAACATATTAAACCCTGAAAAATATGGAAACGTTTTGCAAATGTTTTGGAACTGCCTTTTGGTGGTTTTGGACAATGTTCCCACTGATAATATGTGAACACATTTCTAGGATTAGCAGATTTATGCAAAAAATTATGACCATAATGCTGATAATAATATATTGATTTGTAATCTGCTGAGCTCTCCAATGTTTCACTATTAGAAATGCAGCAGATTTTCCTAAATCTCACAACATGATATTAACAGTTTGAAAATGCCAATCATTAGAAAATGTACTTGAGGTAATTATATCATTTAATGATATTTTAAGTAAATGTGGAATAAAAAAAAAAAATTGTTAGGCCAAATATATTGAAATCAACCTTGTCCAAATGATACCATCTGGTACAGGAACTGTTGAAATGTTCACTGACGACAAGTCTCTTTGGGGCATATTACCAAGCTTAATTATCGCTATTGCTTGGTTAGAGACAAAAATTTACCGCTGAGCTGCGGCGATTTTTATAGCAGATAAACCTTGGTATTACCAAGGTTTATCGCAAATGCGATAAAAATCGGCCGCAATGCATGAATATCGCTGAAAAGTCAGCGATATTCATCCATTACTGAGCTAATGCTCTTAGCCATGTTATCCACCTCCCATTGGATAACATGGCTAAGAACTGCTCAGGGTAGGTGTTAGCTTTTGGAGATATTCGCGCTTAGCGCGAATATCTCCAAAAGTTGGTAATAGGAGATAGCGGTGTTAGCGACTGTTTCCAGTCGCTAACATCTTGGCACGCCCACTTTGCATGTCATTAGTGATAAATATCACTGACATGCAAAGTGGGGCCCAAGATGGTCGCTATCTCCTACTAGCTGTCGCTAACTGGTGTTAGCGACAGCTAGGTAATAGGGAGATAATTTTATCTCCGCTTTCTTGGCTTTTAAAGCCAAAAAAGCGGAGATAAACCCCCTTGATAATATGCCCCCTTGTTCTTGATGAGATGATTGATGTGGTTTTTAAATTAAGCTCACTTCTTGGGCAGCAGAGCTTTGCCGAATGTATTGTCCACTAAGATGCATGTTAAAAACTATCACTAAGCTTAACCAGAAAAGAATCCCGCAAGTTACCCATAGTTCTACCCATGGTGTTACCAGGTAAGTTTTCCTAAGGCAGTTCAGAAAGTCTTTAACTTGCTGCTTGCGTGTTTTTTGGGATGGCTTCATTTCAGGTTCACTTGGATCCAAAGAAAACGTATCAAAGTTTATAAAGTAGCCAGAAGCAGTTTGATCAATTGTTGGAATTGCATCAGGGTTTGTTGAAATCGTAGTTTGCACTTGTCAAGTCATGTTGACGTAGAAGTCTGTATTTGGATGAATAGCAACTTGTGTGTTATTTGGAGTTTCATTTTGAAGTTGAACTCCAGGTTCAAGAGGAACGAGTTCCATAGCATTGTTGCATAGTCCTCAATTCTGTACATTTGACTCCTCGAACATGATGAGTCTTTCCGTTTGAACTTCTTGAATTGTAGCGAGAGGAGGATGTCTGCTACTTTGGAGAACACATGGCCTGCTACTTAGTATCGTCCACATAGTGTGGTTTGATTAAGTCAATTGAGACAAATCTTTTCTCCTTTTTTCCGGCAAGAGGCAGTAGAAGTACAGTTCTTGTTACTTCAATGGCTAGAACCGGTACAGGTCTTCTGTAAGATGGTCCAAATTCTTTCTTGTCCACTATTTTCTCTCTGACCAGATCCCCGACTTTTGGGACTAGACAGGTCTTGCCGTGACTGATTTGACTTCCCCATTGGCAGTCTGCTTCAGGCAGACATTGCTTTATTGTGTCCTGGATTCATTTAGATCCTGTAAATTAGCCAAAACTTCATGGATGTCAAAAGATGTTTCATCTGCCACTGCGCCTTCACAATCAAGATCAGGTACCCACATTCTTGTCCCAAATAGGACCTCATATGGAGTGACCCCCCCTAGAGAACCTATTGTCATGTTATTGAGAGCCTGCTGGACTCCATAAAGATGTTTTACCCAACTTTCACACCTGCCTAATACTCTAGCTGTTAAAGATTGAATTAAGTCTCAGTTTTTTCTTTCCACTACCGAATTTCCCTCAGGATGGTATGGAGATGAGTACCGCAATACTACACCTAAACTTCCCATGGCCTCCTTGTAAGCCAGAGAGCTAAACGCAGGGCCCTGGTCAGAATATACTGTGTCAATTGCGTATGTCCCTATGAAGACTCACAAATCTTTTATAGCAGTTTGAGCGTCAGCTGAGCACTGGGGCCACACCCAAAGGAATCTCGAGCAGGAATCCCCTGCTACAATTACTTTGTAAGGGACTGCAGTGGTTCAGATAGACGCACGCGAATGGACAGTCTGATGCTGTCTAACAGTGGGATCTATGCTGGACGTGCTACGGTGGACCCTCTTTTCTGTTGACAAATGACGCACTTTAAGACGAAGTCTTTGGTCTGCTTTGTTAACCTTGGCCACCAATAGCGTGGTTTCAATAAGGAAACAGCCACCGTTGCTCCTGCACGATCAGAACCTATCCCTTTGTGTGCTGCTAGATTTAAACCTACCCTACGATCCTTGTTGAGAATTACTCCTTCCCCCACTTCAGGAATCTTAGCAAATGGACTGTTATTGTCATCTAGCTTGTAGGAGTACTTGAGTAGAAATCTTTTTGGTACGGCAACGCTGTTTTTGTATGAAGCAAGAACAGCCACCATAATCTCACCGTCTATTTTCTTTTTAGAGTGATTGCAGCTACGGATACCGTGCATACAGCCCCCTTTGCGGCTTCATCAGCCAATGAATTCCCTTCAACATGAACGCCATCACGCTGATGACTCAGTGTAAGTATCACGTGAGTCCTAGGTAGTTCGGACTTTAACTCCACTACCTGTTGCCATAACATTTTATGCTTAAGTGTGCCACCTTTTGCATCTATGAAACCATTTTGAACCCAGTATTGCATATATTTATTATATGATGCACACAGTAAAAGGAATCGCACACAATATGTGGGGAATTCTCAATCTGAGTTTAAAAGTGCCAGTATCAGTGCATTTATTTCTGCCAACTGTGCTGTCCAGTCTCCTAGAGATTGTGTTTCAGTACAACTTGGATGGAACTTTCCATCAAGCATGCAACCTTTAACTATTGCACATGCTGTGCTATATTGTTGCTTACTTCATATGGCCGGTTGAGCAGATCCGTCAGTTTAAATTATATATTCATACTGATCCAGAGGCATTATTTCATTAGGTAGAGGATATTCTTGTTCGTATGGCAGGAATGCTTGTGTCTTTAAATTTAGGTCTTACCTGTATTCTACAGCTGTTGCAGTGAGGGAATTAGCCCATTTTATCCCTCTCGGCTTTAGCGTTAGGAACGCTTGCCTTTGTTGCAGCCTCTAAGGCTGGAACCGGAGTCACTACTATTATTCGTTTCCCCTGAGCCACTGGTTCTTTCTCTCATTACAACAGTCTGTACTGCTGTCAGAATCTTTTCTTTGGATGCGGAACGCATCTCAGTATTTGTGTACAAATGTGATTTGTATGCAATTGGTACTGTTTTACCTTCATTATAGGTGTACCCAGGTTGACCCACAATTATACGGATCACCAGGTTGTGTAAGTTTACGCGTGTCTGTAGGTGTTTGAAAGCTATCGCTTGTAAGGAACGTAGTGTATTGGTGTGTTCCTGTGTCCAATTTCTTGCTGAGAAATCAGGTTTTATTAAGTCGTAGAAAGGTTTTACTCTTTCTGCGTAATCCAAAATGTATGTACAACCAAAATGTAGGAATCCCAGTATTGATTTTAGATTTTTTAATGATTTTGGAGGTTGGAGCAGCACACATGACAAATTGGCTGTCAGGCTTTTTCCTCTACTTAAAAGCTCATATCCCAAAAGCAGGACACTGAGGTGGGCAATTTTTGATTTTTTAAAGTTAAATTTGTAGCCCTCAGGTGTAAATCCCAAAATTATTGTATTTACCCTGTTCAAGTGTTCATCTTGGTCATTGTCCATCACATAAATATCATCCACATAGGACAATGACTCTTCATCTAATTTGTTTTTTTTAAAAATTCTTTTTATTCGACCATTCATAATACCAATTACAATAATTTGGGCGGCAGTAACTATGGAGATTCCCGCCTCTCTGTAGCACAGGTGACTGATGCCCCACCCACTGCAGAGAAGACCATAGTGAAGGGTGGAATGGTGGACTGCTCCGGGACTCACACAACGCGGAGCTGGGGGCCCCTGCCGGGACTTTCCAAATATTTTGTAATGATTGAAGCAAGTTGATGTAAGTTGAGCAGTGACAATGGGAGCCTAGCTGGAATGCTCGCTGTTTTGGTCCGATTTCACCATGAGCAGCCGTGAATCTCCCGTGTAATTGCTGCTAGACGGGTAGACTGGATTGCCGAAATCAAGGAAGAACAGGAGGCCGAAAGCTGAAGGAAAGCTGAAGGCTACTCGCAACGCTGTATCCACGCTCGGTCAGAGCATGAAGCATGTTTTACTGCCCAGTAAATACAGCTGTTTGAGGCGCAAGGTTATGCAGCTAGGTTGATTTTTTTAAAACAGCAAAAGCTACAGATCCCCCACCAGGAAAAGCCCAATTGAGACTATGAGCCAGTGGCAGAGAGTGTGACCAGCAAGAGGAGTCAAGACGGCAGGGAGGCGAGTGAGGCATTGTTTATTACTGGCTGGGTCGGCAAACAGCTGGAGGGCTTCAGAGAAATTTAAAATAAGATGGGCAGACATCAGAAACAAGCTAATTCTGTAGCGAAAGTGGATGGAGCGACCAGGCTGAAAGCCGAACAAGCATTTGCAATGCAATAGGTCTCGCATTAGGAAAGTTTGAGCTATTGGTATTGTAAATGACACATTTTTTATTTACGTGTTAGTTTTGAAAATAGCAAAATTAATAGCTTTGTCATTTACAATGCCAATAGTTATAACTTTCACAAATGTGACACCTATAGCATTTGTAATACAATATGTGTTGTATTTACGTGACTTAGATGTATTGATATTACAAATAACAATGGCTTTTTTTAAAATAATTAATACTTAAACAAAAGTTATTGTAATTTATAATGGCAATAGCTTACATTTTTGTAAATAACCTTTGTGAAGATTATGTTCAGTGTATTTTATTGTGACATAAATCCAAAAGTGCAATATTAACATCTTTTTGTGACATTTGTAATAAAGCTTGAAACATTGAGAGCACATATTTGAACCAGTTGTTGTTGAATGGTTGCACAGATTGATGCTGTGGTGGCGCTGAGTGATGTTGTGGTGGCGACGATTGATGCTGTGGCGTTCAGTGATCGATAGATAGATAGACAGAGTGATGGCGATAGATAGATAGAGTGAGGGCAATAGATATATAGATAGAGTGAGGGCGATAGATAGAGGACGATAGATAGATAGAGTGAGGCAGATAGATAGATAGATAGATAGATAGATAGATAGATAGATAGATAGATAGATAGATAGATAGATAGATAGATAGATAGATAGATAGATAGATAGATAGATAGATAGATAGAGTGAGGGCAATAGATAGAGTGAGGCTGATAGAGTGAAAGCAATAGACAGATAGAGTGAGGGCGATAGATAGAGTGAGGGTGATAGATAGATAGAGTGAGGGCGATAGGTAGAGTGAGGACAATAGATAGAGTGAGGGCAATAAAGTGAGGGTGATATCAATCAATCAATCATAGCATTTGTATAGCGCGCTACTCACCCGGGGGGTCTCAAGGCGCTTGGGGGGGGGGTCCGCTACTGCTCGAACAGCCAGGTCTTGAGTTGTTTCCTGAAGGCGAGATGGTCCTGGGTCAGTCGAAGGTGGATGGGGAGGGAGTTCCATGTCTTGGCCGCCAAGTAGGAGAAGGATCTGCCTCCGGCGGTGGCTCTTCGGATGCGTGGTACGGTGGCGAGGGCGAGGCTAGTAGATCGTAGCTGGCGGGTGGGCGTGTAGAAGGTCAGTTGGTCGTTGAGGTACTTGGGGCCCAGGTCGTGGAGAGACTTGTGGGCGTGGGTGAGGAGCCTGAACGTGATCCTCTTGTTGATGGAGAGCCAGTGCAGGTCCCTCAGGTGGCCGGAGATGTGGCTGTGCCGGGGGATGTTCAGGATGAGTCGGGCGGAGGCGTTCTGGATGCGTTGGAGTCTCCTCTGTAGCTTGGCTGTGGTTCCGGCGTAGAGGGCGTTTCCGTAGTCCAGTCGGCTGGTGACGAGTGCCTGGGTGACCGTCTTCCTGGTTTCGGTCGGGATCCATCGGAAGATCTTGCGGAGCATGCGTAGGGTGTTGAAGCACGATGAGGAGACGGCGTTGACTTGTCTGGTCATCGAGAGGGAAGAGTACAGGATGAAGCCCAGGTTGCGTGCGTGGTCTGTCGGCTTGGAAGCGGTGCCCAGGGCGGGAGGCCACCAGGAGTCGTCCCAGGCAGAGGGCGATGGTCCCAGGATGCGGACTTCCGTCTTGTCTGAGTTCAGTTTGAGGCGGCTGTTCTTCATCCACTCGGCGACGTCTTTCATCCCTTCGTGTAGGCTGGTTCTGGCTGTGTCGGGGTCCCTGGTGAGGGAGAGGATCAGCTGAGTGTCGTCGGCGTAGGAGATGATGTTGAGGTTATGTTGGCCTGCGATGGCTGCAAGAGGTCTCATGTAGACGTTGAAGAGGGTGGGGCTGAGCGACGATCCTTGTGGTACGCGGCAGATGACTTCGGTGGCCTCGGAACGAAACGGGGGAAGGCAAACTCTCTGTGTTCTTCCAGCGAGGAACGAGATGATCCACTCCAGTGCCTTCTCTTGGATGCCGATGTTGCTGAGGCGTTGGACTAGGGTGCGGTGGCAGACAGTGTCGAACGCTGCGGAGAGGTCCAGGAGGATGAGGGCCGCTGTTTCCCCATTGTCGAGCAGGGCTCGGATGTCATCGGTGGCTGCGATCAGGGCGGTTTCGGTGCTGTGATTGGCTCTGAACCCGGACTGCGAGGGGTCGAGGGATTCGTTCGTCTCGAGGAAGGCGGCCAGCTGTCTGTTGACGATTTTCTCGATGACTTTTGCAGGAAAAGGGAGGAGCGAGATGGGGCGGAAGTTCTTGAGGTCGGTGGGGTCCGCTGTTGGTTTCTTCAGTAGGGCGCTGAGCTCGGCATGTTTCCAGCTCTCCGGGAAGGTGGCGGTGTTGAAGGAGGTGTTGATGATGTTCCGGAGTTGGGGTGCGATGGTGGAGTCGGCCTTGTTGAAGATGTGGTAGGGGCAGGGGTCGGTCGGAGATCCAGAGTGGATGGTGTTCATCGTGCGGGCTGTGTCTTCGGTGGTCACCGTGGTCCAGGTGCGAAGGGTGGCGGTGGGGGGCGTTGGTTCGACGGTTGGGTGCGTGGATGGTGCGCCAAAGCTGTTGTGGATGTCGGCGATCTTGCGGTGGAAGAACGAGGCGAGAGAGTCGCAGAGATCTTGTGAAGGCGTAATGTCGTTGTTGCCGGTGCTGGGGTTGGAGAACTCTTTGACGATGCTGAAGAGTTCCTTGCTGTCGTGGGCGTTGTTGTCTAGTCGTTCCGTCAGTGATTTCTTCTTGGTGGTGCGGATACGCTGGTGGTGCTTGCGGGTGGCTTGTTTGAGGGCGGTCATGTTGTCTGTGGTTCGGTCGCGGAGCCAGGCTTTCTCAAGGGTGCGGCAGTTCTTCTTGGAGTCCTGGAGTTCGCCGGTGAACCAGGAGGCTTTCTTGCTTCTGGGTCTGCTGGGAGGGTTCTTCAGTGGTGCGAGGTCGTCGGCGCAGGCGGTCAGCCACTGTGTGAAGTTGCGGGCTGCTTCGTTGGGGTCCGTTGTGCTGGCGGGTGGGCTCTTGCCGAGGGAGGTGGTGAGCTGGTCGGCGGAGATCTTGCTCCAGATCCTATGAGGAGCCTGTTGCGGGTGATGGTGGGTCGTGGTTCTTCTGAAGCTGAAGTGTCGCAGCTGTGGTCGGTCCAGTGGAGTCCGGTGGCGTGGCTGAAGGTGATGCGCTGGCTGGAAGAGAAGACGGGATCAAGTGTGTGGCCGGCGTAGTGGGTGGGGGTGTTGACCAGTTGCTTGAGTCCGAGGTTGGTGAGGTTTTCCATATAGATAGATAGATAGATAGATAGATAGATAGATAGACAGATAGATAGATAGATAGATAGATAGATAGATAGATAGATAGATAGATAGATAGATAGATAGATAGATAGATAGATAGATAGATAGATAGATAGATAGATAGATAGATAGAGTGAGCGTGATAGATAGATAGAGTGAGGGTAATAGATACATAGAGTGAGGGCAATAGATAGAGTGAGGGTGATAGATAGATAGATAGAGTGAGGGCGATAGATAGATAGATAGATAGATAGATAGATAGATAGATAGATAGATAGATAGATAGATAGAGTGAGGGCGATAGATAGATAGATAGATAGATAGATAGATAGATAGATAGATAGATAGATAGATAGATAGATAGATAGATAGATAGATAGATAGATAGATAGATAGATAGATAGATAGATAGATAGATAAATAAAGTGAGGGGGCGATAGATAGAGTGAGGTTGATAGATAGATAGAGTGAGGGCGATAGATGGAGTGAGGACAATAGATAGAGTGAGGGATAGATAGATAGATAAATAAAGTGAGGGGGCGATAGATAGAGTGAGGTTGATAGATAGATAGAGTGAGGGCGATAGATGGAGTGAGGACAATAGATAGAGTGAGGGCGATAGATAAAGTGAGAGTGATAGATAGATAGATAGATAGATAGATAGATAGATAGATAGATAGATAGATAGATAGATAGATAGATAGATAGATAGATAGATAGATAGATAGAGGGCGATATATAGAGTGAGAGCGATAGATAGATAGAGTGAGGGCGATAGATACATAGAGTGAGGGCAATAGATAGAGTGAGGGCGATAGATAGATAGATAGAGTGAGGGCGATAGATAGATAGATAGATAGATAGATAGATAGATAGATAGATAGATAGATAGATAGATAGATAGATAGATAGATAGATAGACAGATAGATAGATAGAGTAATTATGTGGCGTATAATTATGTGGCACTGAGTGGTATTTGGAGTGTATGTTGCGTTGAGCGCAGTGTAAAGATGTAGCATATAATTATGTGGCACTTTGTGGTATTTGGAGTGTAAGTTGCATTGAGTGCAGTGTAATTATGTGGTGTGTAATTATGAGGCACTGAGGGGTATTTGGAGTGTATGCTGCATTGAGCACAGTGTAATTAGGTAGCATATAATTATGTGGCACTGAGTGGTATTATGAGGAGTGTATGTTTTATTCAGTAGAGTGTAATTGTGTGATGTGTAATTATGTAAATGTCAATTGATACTTGTATAGCGCACTACTCAACCGCAAGGGTCTCAAGGCGCTTGTACGAATACCGCTGTGGAACCCATCTTGGCTTTCCCTGTGAGGTGTCCACTCCTGGGCACCCCCAAGGTGGAGGCCAGGCATCCTTAGCGTTGTGGGGGCCGTTGTGGAGATTAAGCAAGCTATTGCCCAAAGTTGCAGAGTGGGACTCCATGATTGGAATAGGCACCGAGGCGAGAATTATCAGGTCCGTAGAATTTTTGAGCCCAAGACCCGCCTAGGCGGGGAATTGAACCCTGGTCCCGGGCTAGACCTCTGCATCAGGGTATGCCACTCTAACCACTGAGCCACACTTCTCCACTATTATGTGGCACTTAGTGGTTTTGTTTGGAGTGTATGTTGCATTAAAATTATGTAGCATATAATTATGTGGCACTGAGTGGTATTGTGTGGAGTGTGTGTTTTATTCAGTACAGTGTAATTATATGGTGTGTAATTATGTGGCACTGAGTGGTATTTGGAGTGTATGTTTCATTGAGCGCAGTGTAATTATGTAGCACATAATTATGTGGCACTGAGTTGTATTGTGTGGAGTGTATGTTGCATTGAGTGCAGTGTAATTATGTAGCATATAATTATGTGGCACTGAGTGGTATTGTGTGGAGTGTGTGTGGCATTCAGTAGAGTGTAATTATGTGGCGTGTAATTATGTGGCACTGAGTGGTATTTGGAGTGCATGTTGCATTGAGTGCAGTGTAATTATGTGGTGGTGGAGGTGGTGGTTGTGGACATGGTGGTGGAGGTGGTGGTGGGTGTGGTGGTGGATGTGGTGGTGTTGGTGGTGGACATGGTGGTGGTGGATGTGGTGGATGCGGTGGTGGTGGACGAGGTGGTGGTGGATGTGGTGGTGGTGGACATGGGCGTGGTGGTGGTGGTGGTGGATGTGGTGGTGGTGGTGGATGTGGTGGTGTTGGTGGTGGACAAGGTGGTGGTGGTGGACGCAGTGGTGGTGGACGTGGTGGTGGTGGACATGGTGGTGGTAGTGGACGTGGTGGACGCGGTGGTGGTGGACGAGCTAGCGGTGGATGTGGTGGTGGTGGACGTGGTGGATGTGGTGGTGGATGTGGTGGTCATGGTGGTGGATGCAGTGGTGGTGGATGTGTTGGTGGTGGACATGATGGTGGTGGATGTGGTGGTGGTGGACGTGGTGGTGGTGGACATTGTGGTGGTGGATGTGGTTGGCATGGTGGTAGTGGATGTGGTGGTGGACGTGGTGGTGGATGTGGTGGTGGACGTGGTGGTGGTGGATGTGGTGGTGCTGGACGTGAAGGTAGACATGGTGGTGGTGGACGTGGTGGTGGTGGATGCGGTGGTGGACATGAAGGTGGACGTGGTGGACGTGATGGATGTGGTGGTGGTGGTGGACGTGGTGTTGGTGGACATGGTGGTGGTGGGTGTAGTGGCGGATGTGGTAGTGGACTTGGTGGTGGACTTGGTGGTGGATGTGGTGGTGGGCATGGTGTTGGTAGTGGATGTGGTGGTGGTAGAGGTAGATGTGGTGGTGGTGGACGTGGTAGTGGCTACGTGGTGGACGTGGTGGTGGCCGTGGTGGTGGTGGTGGCCATGGTGGTGGTGGTGGACATGGTGGTGGTTGACGTGGTGGTAGATGTGGTGGACATGGTGGTGGTGGAAGTGATGGTGGTGGTGGTGGATGTGCTGGTGGTGGAGGTGGGTGTGGTGGTGGTGGTGGGCATGGTGTTGGTGGACATAGTGGTGGTGGACATACTGGTGGTGGTGGTTGTGGGCGTGGTGGTTGTGGACATCGTGGTTGTGGATGTGGTGGTTGAATGTGGTGGTGGTGGATGTGGTGGAGGTGGTTGTGTTGGTGGTGGTGGTTGTGGACGTGGTGGTTGTGGACGTGGTGGAAATGGTGGTGCTGGATGTGGTGGTGGATGTGGTGGTGTTGGTGGTGGACATGGTGGTGGTGGTGGTGGACATGGTGGTGGTGGTGGTGGACATGGTGGTGGTGGACGTGGTGGTGATGGTAGTGGAGGTGGATGTGGTGATGGTGGTGGTGGACGTAGTGGTGGAGTTGGGTGTGGTGGTGGACGTGGGGGTGGTGGACATGGTGGTGGTGGACATAGTGGTGGTGGACGTAGTAGTGGTGGACGTAGTGGTGGTTGATGTAGTGGATGTGGTGGTGGTAGATGTGGTGGTGGTGGGGGTGGGCATGGTGTTGGTGGATATAGTGGTGGTGAATGTACTGGTGGTGGATATGGTGGTGGTGGTTGTGGGCGTGGTGGTTGTGGACGTCGTGGTTGTGGTGGTTGAATGTGGTGGTGGTGGATGTGGTGGAGGTGGTTGTGTTGGTGGTGGTGGTTGTGGACGTTGTGGTTGTGGACGTGGTGGAAATGGTGGTGCTGGATGTGGGTGGATGTGGTGGTGTTGGTGGTGGACATGGTGGTGGTGGTGGTGGACAGGGTGGTGGTGGTGGTGGACAAGGTGGTGGTAGACGTGGTCGTGGTGGTAGTGGTGGTGGATGTGGTGATGGTAGTGGTGGACATAGTGGTGGAGTTGGGTGCGGTGGTGGTGGTGGACGTGGGGGTGGTGGACATGGTGGTGGTGGACATAGTGGTGGTGGACATAGTAGTGGTGGACGTAGTGGTGGTTGATGTAGTAGTTGTGGTTGTGGTGGTAGTGGTGGTGGACGTGGTGGTGATGGGCGTGGTGGTGGTGGATGTGCTGGATGTGGTGGTGGATGTGGTGGTCATGGTGGTGGATGCAGTGGTGGTGGATGTGTTGGTGGTGGACATGATGGTGGTGGATATGGTGGTGGTGGACGTGGTGGTGGTGGACATTGTGGTGGTGGATGTGGTGGACATGGTGGTGGTGGATGTGGACGTGGTGGTGGTGGTGTTGGTGGACATAGAGGTGGTGGATGTAGTGGTGGATGTGGTGGTGGTGGAGGTAGACGTGTTGGTGGTGGACGTGGTAGTGGCCTTGTGGTGGATGTGGTGGTGGCCGTGGTGGTGGTGATGGACATAGTGGTGGTGGACATGGTGGTGGTTGACTTGGTGGTGGATGTGGTGGACATGATGGTTGTGGTGGACGTGGTGGTGGTGTGGAGATGGGTGTGGTGGTGGACGTGGTGGACATGGTGGTGGTGGACATGGTGGTGGTGGATGTAGTGGTGGTGGATGTGGTGGTGGTGGTTGTAGTGGTGGTGGTGGTTGTGGGTGTGGTGGTTGTGGACGTGGTGGACATGGTGGTGGTGGACATGGTGGTGTTGGACGTGGTAGTGGTGGATGTGGTATGGTGTTGGTGGTGGACATGGTGGTGGTGGTGGTGGACATGGAGGTGGTGGATGTGGTGGTGGTGGTAGTGGGGGTGGACGTGGTGGTGGTGGTGGACGTGGTGGTGGTGGAGGTTAGTGTGGTGGTGGACGTGGTGGTGGTGGACATAGTAGTGGTGGACATAGTGGTGGTGGATGTGGTGGTGGTGGATGTGGTGGTGGTGGAGGTGGTGGCTGTGGATGTGGTGGGTGTGGATGTGGTGGTGGTGGACGTGGTGGTGGTGGACATAGTGGGGGTGGATGTGGTGGTGGTGGTGAATGTGGTGGTGTTGATGGTGGACATGGTGGTGGTGGTCATGGTGGTGGTGGACGTGGTGGATATGGTGGTGGTGGATGTGTTAGTGGTGGACGTAGTAGTGGTGGACATGGTAGTGGTGGACGTGGTGGTGGTGGATTTGGTGGAGGTGGTTGTGTTGGTGGTGGTGGTTGTGGACGTGGTGGTTGTAGACATGGTGGACATGGTGGTGCTGGATGTGGTGGTGTTGGTGGTGGACATGGTGGTGGTAGACATGGTGGTGGGGGACGTGGTGGTGGTAGTAGTGGTGGATGTGGTGGTGGTGGACGTGGTGGTGGAGGTGGGTGTGGTGGTGGTGGTGGACGTGGGGGTGGTGGACATGGTGGTGGTGGACATGGTGGTGGTGGACATAGTGGTGGTGGACGTAGTGGTGATGGACGTAGTGGTGGTGGATGTGGTGGCGGTAGATGTGGAGGTTGTGGACGTGGTGGTTGTGGTTGTGGTGGTGGTGGTGGTGGATGTGGTGGTGGTGGGTGTGGTGGTGGTGGATGTGCTGGATGTGGTGGACGTGGTGGATGCGGTGGTGGATGTGGTGGTCATGGTGGTGGTGGTGGTGGTGGATGCAGTGGTGGTGGATGTGGTGGTGGTGGACATGATGGTGGTAGACGTGGTGGTGGTGGACGTGGTGGTGTCATATAGATACTGCTTACCTATATACCGTGTTAGGTTAGCATGAGCTTATTAAATGTTTAAACGCCATTTTTCCTTTTTTCTGCTTCTGCACACGGCACATAATTGTTGTTTTAGCTTTTAGCCTAGAAGAACGTTGTGATTTACATGAGAATATTATGGTATTGCTCTGATATCAGCTTTGCTTGGTAAACTATGTCTGTACAGTGAGTGCTGAAGCTTCAAGGATAACTCGACACAGGATTGTTGTGAGGTCTGATCTTTGCACCTTCATAGACATAACATAAGTGCAGCTCCTGCCAAATTCTGGCTTTAAGAACGTTTTATATTGCTTTGCTTGGGGCACACGTTACACACTTGATGCGGTTTGCATGCAGAGAGCTGGTGGAAGATGATGTGATCCCTTCACACTAGGATCTTGAGGTATGGGGCCACCCTGCTAAAACCCAAAGAGACCTTCTTAGATATTGATATAATATGCTAGTTAGGGAGGGTGAGAATTAGGTGTTGTTAACCCTTATTCATTACAGCCTTTTAGCATGCTGTCACCTTTTGCTTTCTATGGACTAGTAACTATGCTGATAACTTTGCTTCTGATAATATGTTTCCTTGTATTATCTAAGATACTGCGTTTGAGAAAACGGCATTAGTAAATAAATATTTCAAATGTGCACGTGTCCTCATTTACTCCACGTTCTAGTTTGAAATGATTGTATAACGAAACAGTGCTCATGTGTTATGACCAATGAGACACTGTAGCTAGCTCGGTAAGGGGATTTTGGGTCCTGAGGTGAGTTTTGGGCCACCCTAATTCACTGAGGTTCCAAATCTCTATGCACAGTTCTGTAGGAGAAGGGAATCCCTGCTACATGGCGCCCATTCGTTGGTGGTCTTATATCATGGCACTCGAGTAGTATATCTTTCACTCCTTAACCCCTTCACTGTTGTTTCTGGAAAACGGTGGTGTCGGACAAAACCTACCTATTTTTGAAATAGGTCTTTTCAAGCTTGAATCTTTCTAAAACGGTTTCCTTGAATTACTACCCAGTTGTGCTACAAAGTTTACTTTGTTTTTCTAATTTCCTGTGCTGTCATGGCCCAACCAGTGGACATTCCGCAGCATAGTCGCCATTGGAAGGCTTGGCCGTGATATTAGTGGTGAGTGCGGATGCAGCTTACCCATACGAACTGTTTTATTCATGGGTGACATTTCCTGCTGTGGACGCTAATTCTAGTGTGTTCCACACTTACACTCCCGCTCCTGTACCGAATGAAGATACTACGTACAGAGCACAGGAAGTTCCTATTGATACTTGGCAGCATCGCGTTTGGTTTGGTGGCGCCCTACCCCATTCTTTAACCGCTCCGAGGTTAGGTCCTTTGTCCATTCCAGGCGCAAATTGGCCTGTTTTGGCTGGATTTACTCCTCATCCTCAGCACGGCAATTGTACCCTGGCGGAAGTTCGTAGACTACCTGTTGTCTCGATTGCTGTGATTCGAGCTTTAGTACAATACATAGCCCGTAATCTTCCGGGTGGGCACCCGGGGGGTGCGGCGCTTTCAGCCGGACAGGGCGGATTGAAGCTCAGTCCTGTGATGGTCAATGCTGTAATGGGCAAGCGTCCCTAGGAGAAGGATGATTTTCCTTTCTGGCTTGATGAGAAATTTGACCAGCTGGAAGCAGTATTTCCTAATACAACTATTGGTGACAAACACAGGATTTTGACGATTAGTTTGCCTAAGGATTTGGCCCCTGAACTCGGTGACTGTGAGACCTGGGGTAAAACATTTGCGGCGGTCTATGGCGGTGTTATGGCACTCCGTCTATGGCTGTCCTGCTTACGATCATTAAACGTATTCAAGATGATCACAGACCGGAGGCAGCGGTTGAATTGGGTATGCGCCTATGTGGCCCTTTGACATAGTTTGCGATCTCATACTTGCTAATGTCAAGGGAGATGCAGTGAACTTTCAGGTAGCTAATGCTTTGTCAGCGATTCCCGATGCCAAAAAACCCCAACAGTTTGCGAGAATTATTGTGGCTGCTTATAAAACCATGGGTCGCAATAGCAAGGGTCTAAAGCCTTTTTCTGTCAAAGAGAAAAAACAACTCCAAGGGCAGACTTCGGAAACGGAAGTTCATCCCAAGTCCAGGAAACAAACTTTGGCCAAAGAAACAGAAACAGGGAAAGCAACAGCAACAACAGCAGACACAGGAATCTCATCCTGCGACTCCGTTACCTAGGCAAACAGAACATGTTTATGACTTGAGCGATAGCGCAACGATTAAATCACCTGATTGATTTCAGGTTTCTGATCAACGCTCTCCTCGTTACTTTCAGGACTCATCGGCCTCGAAGACCGGTGGTGGAGGAGGCGGAAGGGGTCGGCGTGGTCAGCAGGGACGTGACCAGCACCGCCAGTCAGACGGTGCTGGAAAGCAGGATGGCTCAACGCCGAAGAGACCGCAGTTTGCCAACAAGAAAGTCGCGGCTTTAACAGCGCATCGATATGCCACAGATAGTGAGAACACGGCTTCGGAATCTGACATGGGTTCTGACCTTGCTGGACAGCGCGGTGGAGATTACCATTGTGAGAGAGGCCCTGCGTCCACTACTGAAGGTGGCAGCGGCTGATATTTATGTTGTGATAGAAACAGCTGATACACGAGTTGCTCCCCCTGATAGACTTTATAAAATTGTCCTGTTAATCGAAGGTGACATACAACGTACTATAAAAGAGGTATTTTGGGAAAATCTCTCGTCTACGTATGACATTTTGCTTTCGGAGGCTGACTGGCCCCCACCTTTTGTTCTCGCAGCTCTGCGAGGGGAGGAGGTAATCCTCCCCAGTTTCGCGAACACTGTCTTGAAAGAGCATGCGCTGCAGTTTGCAGAAGAGTGGGCTAAGGCTCTAGCGCCGGCTCTGTACCGCAACCAATGTGGTTGGGATAAATTGTCCCCTAGCCACGAGATTCCTTTACGGTCTCAGCCACACCCTCAATATCCCATACGGCGTGAAGCCAAGGCTTCCGTTGCGGCGATCCTTGAACAATTGGAATATAAAGGAGTGATTGAAACTTGTGTGTCACCGATGAATAACCCTCTTTTGACCTGATGGGTCGTATCGTTTGGTATTGGATTACCGGCATTTGAACTCGCATTGCCGTAACTGTGCAGTACAGAATACTCATGGCTCTGCCCTAGTGGATAGTCTTGTGCGTAAGCGTTTTAAGACCACGCTTGACATTTCCAACGGTTTTAATGCCCATCGATTGGATGATCTAAGTTCCCAATGGACCTCCTTCACTTGCGGCGGTGTCCAAAAACAATTTCGGCGTTTGCCTATGGGCTATAAGAATAGCCTTGGGATTTTTACCGCCCGCATTGTCTCTCTTTTGGAGAGAATCGACCGAGATGCATGCTCGTATGTGGACGACATATACTTCACAGACAACGAAATTTGGGAGCATCTGTGTCGAGTAAACAGCATAATTTGTAACTTTGCAGACATGGGTTACAAATTTAACTTTGCGAAATCGCACATTGCAGAGTACACAGTGTTGTTCCTGGGCTATGAGCTCAACAACAAAGGTAGAGGTTTGGCTCCTCACTTCCTGGAGAAATGCGCACAGCTGCGCGCTCCAACGACACTGACAAAATTACAGTCTTTGCTGGGTTTTTTAAATTTCGGGAGAACATACATTCCGGAATATGCCCAGCGTATCAAGCCTTTGTATGCTTTGATACAACCAACTTTTTCCAAATCATGCTGGCTGCCTGAGCACTCAGCCATCTTGCAATCCTTGCAGGCTGATCTGCTTGCTTCTAAATTCTTACTGACTCGTGATAACCACACTAACCTGGTGATAAGAATCATTCCTGGGACGGTGGGTTTCACGTTCCTAGCTTTTAATGAAGGAGACACGGTACCTATTGCTTACAAGTCACACTTGTACACTTCGGCTGAAATGCGGTTTTCCACTGTGGAGAAAGTTTTAACGTCTGTACAGATGGCGATTCTTAAGGAACGTGCTCTGTCACAGGGAAAACGCATGTTGGTTCTTACACCCTGTCCTCATTTGGAGGCAGTTACAAAAGCCAGTGTACCAAATTCTAAAGCTTTGCACCCTCGGTGGATTCAATGGGCTGCTTCCTTGACGTCCACGGATGTCACGTTTATTTTTGACACCTCATTAAGGTCGCAAGAGTACTTGCAGTATGAATTCGTTCATCCTACTCCTCTAGCTATGCGACCTTTGGAGGACTTCCATTGCATCATTTACACTGATGGTTCAGCGCAGGTTGCACATGGCTCTAAACACGCCTACGTTTCTGCATGCGCCATTGTGGTCGGTGCCATGGTGAACGATGAGTTCAAGTCCAGAGTAGTGCACATGCAGACTCTAGGGGACTGCACCGCACAATTGGTGGAGCTTCGTGCTCTTTTACTCGCATTGGAGTACGCTGATCCTAGTGGGACAACTCTAATTGTAAGTGATTTGTTTTACTGTGTCCAGTCTTACAATGAAAACTTGTTCTTTTGGGTTCAGAATGACTTTCGTGATTCCAAGGGTAGCACAATAAAACACAAGTTTATCTGGGTTCGAGTGGCAGAGCTCAAAGAGCGGTTGCCACTCGTGTTTGTGATTCATACTCTCGGCCATCAGCGTGTGGGGGTTCACGCTGTCGGTAACTCGCTTGCTGATGAAGCAGCAAAATCAGCGGTATGTACATATTTAGTTGCAGCCGTTACACGGTCCAAAAGTAGGATTGATGATGACATCTTGGCAGCTGTTGCTGCCACTGAGAAGGGAGGTAAACATCCTACGGGGTTCCCTTCGAAATGCACATACCACTTAAGTCCCAAAAAGGTTCCTTTAGTGAAAATTCCTGAAGTTGGAGAACGTTCGATTCCCAACTCGGATCGCAGGGCTAGCTTGATTACAGCGGCACATGAAGGTGTGGCGCCTGCGCATGTGGGCGACTCGGCCACTGTAGCTCAATTACAACAACGTTTCTGGTGGCAGGGACTGTACAAACATTGACTATGTCCTTCAATGTGACATTTGCCAGTAGATTAAACCTTCAACTGCTGCGCGTCCGCCACAGACACAGTTGTACATATCTAATAAACTGCTAGGTTGTGCTTATTTAGATCACTGCAGCCCTTTTTCTTCTGATACTGCGTATAAGTACATCTTAGTAGCAGTTGATTCATGCACACGCTTTGTGTGGGTATGGCCCCATCGCAGCGCTGATTCACAGACTGTCATAAGAGATTTGCGTGTCTTTCTAGGGATTTTTGCCTGTGGTACCTTCCATTCAGATCAGGGTCCGGCTTTCGGCTCTAAGGCGTACAAGGATGCCATGACTTGGATGGGGTCCAAGTCAAGTTTTCATCTCCATACAGGCCTGAGGGCAATAGTGTAGTGGAGCGGATGAACCGTGACTTAAAGCAATCATTGACAGCTCGAGTTATAGGCACTGGCAGAAACTGGCTGGCCCACCTCAATGGCGTGCAGCGTGCTCTTAATAATCTCCCTAGAAGGTCTCTGGGTGGGCGGACCCCATACGAAATGCTCTTTGGCATCAAGATGAACATCCCTGACCTTGACGGTCTAGACTGCGTGGCTCGCGCCACAACCTTTGACGTAGATGAACATTGCAATGTTTTCCAGGATCTACAAAAGACCAGAGACAGTCTTGGAAAGGAACATTTGCCCTCCACATCGGATGTTGTGTTGCAGATCCCGGTAGTTGGCTGGCTACCCCAAGTTGGAGAACTGGTTCGGGAGAAGATCGATAACAAGAAAGAATTTGGTCCTTCCTACCGTGCTCCGGTTCCAGTCCTTGGAGTGAAGGGCACAAGAACAGTCATATTACCACTGCTTCCAGGTCGTAAGGAAAACAGGTTTATCTCAATTGACAATGTTAAGATACACAGAGTGGCCGATTCTTCTTAGTATGACACCGGCTGTCTCCTGTCCTTCCATGGTGAGAAATTCTGTTTTGGCCACTGCTTCTAATCCTGAACCGGAAGTGGCCATCGAGTTGCCTGCAATTTCCAGTCCTTTATTAAGTACTTTGCCTGGTACAGACCTTGATCAAATTGATTACACTTACCCTACTGACTTATCTATGCCTGATCTGCAAACACGTTTGGCCACAGAGTCCAGATTTTCTTTTGACACTGTTTCGAATGCCTCAAAGAAGCCCTCACGGTTTGCAGTGTATGCCAGTTTATTTAAAAAACATTTTTTGATTTCCCCTTGGACATATTTTTGGCTCTTGCTTTGTTCAATTTAACTTTTTATGTCTATTGGTTTTGTGTTTTATTTTTTTCGAATCGTCTGTGGACACTATGTCGAGGAGAGAACATGCATTCGACATCTCAATGGAACTTTGGCCCCCCTTTCCTCGTCGCATTCTGCACACAGACTGAAAAGAGACTTGACTTTTGTTAACATCACTGCTTGGCCTGTCCTTGATGGGATTGTGTGGGATGCCGTTAGGTTTCAAATCCATGGCCCTACAGAGGTTGTTAATGTCCCTAATGTGCTTAGAGTTAACATGGGGGATGTAGTGAAACAAAACATACGTTCTGATGATTGGGATGTTCAGGCCGTAGAGACTTTGTTTTCTGATTTGAAATACTATGCTGCCTTTGATGCTGAGGATTTGTACTTAGAATCTGCTAATTATGGTGATTTGTTTTGTTTTCAACATTTTGGCAATCACTTCTTACATAAAACTACTTCCAGAAGGAATACTGTAAATTATACGCAATGGGAGCATTGCCCAGCTCCTATACAAGGCAGTTCGAGCACTTTTTTGAAAAAGTACACTTATTATACCGACTTCAATCAGTCCAAACCCGAGTCCTTTTATTTTAAAATGACACAGAAGCCAATGTCCAAGGTTAGACAAACCAATACTGAATAATTGTACTCGAAGTCCTTTCTTGATCAGCTGGCTGTTGGCGGCTACGAATTATGGAAGGAAACTATTGACCTTAAATCTGTTTGGGGTTCTAAAAACTGGCAGGTACAAGGCACTGAGGCTTTGCACTGAGCATGTCTCATCCCAAATCATATGTTGTTTTTGAATTCTTCTATTTCGCAAACAACTTGCTTTGGATTGGCTACTTCTAAAAAGTTAAATACACCTACCATCCCTGAGTTAGAAGAATATTCTGGCTGGAGTCATTTTACTCAGTTTTCCATTAAGGAATTGCAGACCCTATTGTAAAATTCTTCCTTTAGCATATACAGTATGGATCCAAAAGGTTGGCTGATGTGGCACAGGAGTGCTGATTCATGCCAGCATCGTTTTCTGGGTTTATCTGATGGCTTTATACAGGTCATACCTGATCCACGTTTTGAAACTGACTATTCTGTCACAACTTATTCCGTAGGCAAATTATGTCAAAATTGGCTGAGACATTCTACCTTGGCTGCGGTTAAACTGCATCTTTCCGAGCTGAATGATGATGAAGACTTAAATAATTTCATAAAAGGCCCTGCTAGTGGTAGATCAAAAAGATGGATATATGCGATTTACAATGAAATCTGGAAGACATCACAGATTGAGGCGGCGACACGCCTTAGGGCTATTGATCAAGCTAATCTAGAAAAAGTGCTTGCAGTGGGAGATAATAGTATTAACATGCTTTCTTCCCGCATTTACACATTAGATAATATTGTGTCCTCTGTGGTGGATATTGTACAGGATGAAGTGTCTGTGTTGTACCATGGTCAAAATCAGTTGCGTTCTATTATGCAATTTGCGTGGACCCTGCAGACGCTGAAGGCTGGCAAGGTGCCATGGACCTACATGAATGTGCCCTCCCTCTTTGCCCCTTTTAATTTGACTGACAAGCAGCGCTTGCTTTCCATGCGAGATGCGTCTTTTTCCATGTTACATATTGAAAGGTTGGAATCTTTGCCTTTCTCTGTGGCAGAGGCCACTGCTGCAACGTGGCTTATCCATGGGTTAATAACATTACCATTTGCTTTATATAAATTTACAAATTGTATGCGCTATGTTGCCATAGGTCGATATGAACCAATGGGTAATGCATTTCTCCATGAAGTTTGGTCCCTCCCATTTACTTACAGATGTTTAAAAGACGGACAAGAAGTGTATCTGAATGGGGAGGAGTGTACAGAGACACCAGATCACTCTTTAATGTGTAGACACATTCAATTGCACGGTTCTTGCAACCAGGAACGGCCTAATTTAGCCTGTGTTTTGAAAGGAACACCAGTTCTCGCAATCATCCCCACTTTTACATTACTGGCAAACGGCAATTATTTACTTTTAAATAATGAGGATTGTTGTGGGTTAATTAAAGGTGTTGCTTATGTGGTGACTGTATCTGAACCTGTGGTTTGCTGCAAAAATGTTCTGTACCCACCCCCGCATGGGAAATGGGATGTTTCCATCTGGCCACGCATCCCAACCTTGACGGCAGAGTTCAATGGCATGAGTAGAATAAGAGCTCTTTTGTCCCAAAGAGAAGTGGCCTTGAGTTCGGCTCGAGAAACATTTGTGCTTCACATAGCTAACACCCGCACAGAGGTTCAGGCCCTTTTAAATACTGATTTGCCGTTGCATTTCAGTGAGCTGGTTCATTCAATCTTTAACGCGTCCTCCACGACTGGGCTCGTGCAATTTTTTTAAGATAGTTAGCAGTGGTCTCGTGACTTCATTTGAAAAAATATTTGGGGTCATTCCTGCTTTCTTCCATTCTATATTTTCAAGTCTGTTTGGTGGATTCCCAGTTTTGCTGGCACTGGCGGCAGGCGTTCTGGTGATATTTTGCTTTATTAAAAATGGATGCCCTTCCTGTGCTAGACTCCGCGCAGCCCCTCCTGGCACTGTTTCGCAACAGGATGCTTGAATACTATGTCTCACTGCCGCTTGCGACTTTAAGCACGGCATATGGATTATCGTTTCGATTTTCCTATTTTACATGTGTCCAGCCTGTGTTTCATTGCCTGAGCTGCGATTTCGACTGGGCCCTTGATTTTTGTCTCTGCAAGACGGTGTCTCCTAACGTCGATTTTAATCATCTGATGAGTCCCGTAGTGACTCACGAGTTGGTTTGTTCTGGCGAAAGGGTTATGGCCTTGGCAGCGATGCATGGACTAATGGGTAATTGGCTGTGTGCAAAAATTCCTAGGCAGTCAAGGCTTTCAAATAAAATAAACAAGTGAAAGACCCAAGGCAAAGACACATGAATAACTGAAAGGCTGATCTAAAATCATCAATATTTAATAAAGTTAAAAATGTAGTTTATAAAAAACAAAACACCAGCGGTGAATCAGAAATAATTCAACCTAAGTGACACAGTAATAAAATTACATACATACAATACATTTCGAAAACATGATACAGTATAAAATTATGACAGGAACACCAATAATGAGGGTGTCCAACAAGGTTAACAATGCAATACTCGACGCGCGTTTCGGCGAATTAACGCCTTCTTCAGGAGCCACAAAACAATCTGAAATTATAAAAAACATAACATAAGATACCATACACTTTACATAACTCAATGTGGCAATAATAGCACTACACATGAATACCAAATTTCACATGTATTGATTGTCCAGAAAAACATAGCTTGAGGACCCTTCCATTATAACAGCTAAACAGTGGCCTTAGAGCGGTGGGTCTATAGTCAAAACACTTTGTTTATTTTATGTCCATTGATAAACACATATAGGTTGGTAATCTGAGAGTGCAACTCACACATTGCTCGTTAGGCAGGCTCTTGATGCCACATATCGCATATCATATGCTTGATAAACTATACAGTCATATAACCAATTTTACTCAATAGTTCATTCTCTACTTACTTCGTACAAACCAGGGATTGGCTCAGGCAATGCTCTTAAGTTAAAATGATGTACCAAATGGGATCTAGATAGAGAAAAATGCATATGATCATTCCAATATTCCCATAAGTTAAAAATAGAAGTGGGTCAAATGAGCACAACTGATGCCATCGACGCAGGTAACAGGAACAATAGTCAATTTTAAAAACGCACACAATCGCCAGGGATCACCGAGCATATAACATGGCTAAACGGTTCTCCACATGTATAGGGGAGAAAAAAACGGAACAAACCAAAGTTGATGTACACTGCATATTAATACCTGATAAGACTACGTGGACTGCGATCCTACTTAGGGTATGCTGTCTGTTGCAGGTTCAAAATAAGAACACGAATAGGGATGAGTCTATAAAAAGGCAGCGAAGGATCCATATTATTCTATTTACTTCGGTCATGCCGAGATTAATTGGGCACACAATTGATGGCACAATCTTTCAATTTACCTATAGAGCGATGTTCCTAAAAACTGGACATTTCTTCTCTGGTGATGCCGGAAGCGATAATCACGACGTCAGGACCATAAGGATTTAAAAACACCTATAGGTAAATGTCATCAAGTTACTATTTAGATGTATACCGCGGTTTATACATAAACTAGCAGAATTTCAATGCATATAGCAACGTGAGATTTATAACGAAGATGATACAAAGCGGCCAAAGGCACGCGAAAGTTGAAACTATCAAAATATGTTGCAACCGTTCACATAGTTCAAAAGTGCATAATGTCTCTCTGTTTAATGAGCTCGTTAGTTGAAACGATGTTATAAAGGCTGGCAGTGGTCGTTACCTCTCAATGGAGATTTACTGTTCGAATTAAGTTTGATGGAGTTAGAGATGGTCTGTTCAATGTAGGGAATAATTAGTGAAGATCTTTCGCGGCGGATAGGACCTGCAAAATATAAATAAGATTGTCGGTACGGGAACCGTCCAACAATAGCATTTAGTACCTAAAGTGGTCGTGACTGGTAAATAACCGCTAGAGAACTCGACGATATCTATCGAGCGCGGGGGAGAAAAGGGGGAGGGAGGGATTCTCACCTGGCTGATACAGGATATACAGGATGGGTGCATCCTCCGTGGCGCGTGTGATGCAGCGTGCAGGGTGTCGGGTAACGATCAACTGACACCCGGCTGGAGGTTTATTTATATGTACTCCCTCACATAGAGTGCTACCTATTGGGAGGGGCTTGCTACACACCGAGCGAGCTGGTAGATATAGAAAAAAGACTCAGTCATCCACAGTGGGACGATATATATTCGAATGGAAAACTAAAAGATGTTAATTCTCGCAGTGTTTAATTCCCATTTCGAAAATAGAAACCATGCGGGTTAACGTCAAAGAAAATGAAAAAAGCCACTAGTCAACCGAAGAACGGTTAGTTTGTATATGACTCCTAGTGGGAAGGGCCGCCTAATGGGAGGGGCTAGCTTCACTAAGGGCAAGCTAGAAGGAAAGGACGAAATACTCAGTTATACCGCCGCTGTAGTGAAATACAATACAATAATAACTAAGGGGAAAGATATGCTCATGTGGTTTAATGCACGGAGATAATAATTAAAACTCATTTCGAAATGAACCCCCCTCAAGAAGACGCCACGGAGACCCTGTGACAAAAGACTAAAAATTCTGTAAGATAAAAAATAAAAATCAACAGCTCAATAAATGCAGATACCTAATGCTTGCAATGAAATCTGTCTATGAAAAGTCTAATAAGGAAGATGCCACGATCGAGGACCGATTCTACAAGGGTACTAATGTAAACAATTATTACAATAGGAAAAAATCATATATAAGGACTGGAACGGAATCATGGTAATGTCATAAAGTTACTGAATCAGGTGATGGCATTTTCCCAAGGGATTTCAGAGTTCAATCCCTTTTTGAAAGTGCCAAGTGAGAAAATCCAAAAGACTTCACGTTTCTTACGGGCTTTACTGCCACCTGAGTTTTCTGGAAGTCTGATTTTTTCTATAATGCACCATTTAAAATCATCAGGGGTATGATTTTTGTCCTGGAAATGTTTGACCAGGGGTGCTGTAGTTTTATGCGTACGAATGGCCGAGCGATGTTCGGTCAATCTTACCTGAATGGGTCTCGACGTTTCACCAACGTAACCGAGTTGGCACGGGCATATGATGAAATAAATGCAATTTGCCGTCTTGCAATTCCACATGTCGCCGGCCTCGACATGACATCCATTGTGCTCAAAAGACTCACCTTGCTGAATACTGGAGCAGGATTTACAGGAAGAGCATTTTACCGTGCCTCTCACTGGAAAGTTGTTTCTAATGGACCTTTGAACAAATTCAGAGGTGGAACCATTGCTTGTAAACCGTGAATGTACAATCAGATCTTTCAGGTTTTTGTTGCGTTTGTAGGCAAACAATGGTTTTTCAAATTTGACCTGTGCTGTGGGGTTGGAATTCAAGATGTGCCAATTTGTGTTCACAATATGTTTGACAGTGTTGTCTAAAGTGGAATGTTTGGTCACACAGACTATTTGGTTCTTTGGTTTAAGGGCCTTTTTTCTGAGCAGTGCGTCACGAATTGGAACATACTTGCAGCAGCGCAAGATTTCTTGGCACAGAGCTTTCTTGAGAACCCACCGAGTTGTCCTCTGATGGTGATAGAGGCTTTGGTACAGGACGAGCACGTTTGTTCTTTCCCGTTATTAAATTGGATGGCTGAACTGTTTTCGGATGATGACAGTGACTTCATGTTGGAGGCTGTTGCTGCATATTTTGCGTATTCAGTCTTGTCCTAAAGACTTTCAGCTTTTTGATGACAACCCATTTTTTTTCCTTACAACATTTTTTGGGGACGGGTTGTGTATACATTTTTCATCACCCATGCATATTGACTTGAGTGAAAGTGAACACTGGATTGGCAAGTTGGATTAATTTAAATTGGCTTAAGAGACATTTTTTTCGACCATTTTTAAATTTGACATGGCTCGTCGTTCTTGAACTCTGCTTTCATGATATGCCCCTTGCCTTATCTTATCTTATCCGTGCTCAGATCATGGTGGGGTGTCATATAGTTACTGCTTACCTATATACCGTGTTAAGTTAGCATGAGCTTATTAAATGTTTAAACACCATTTTTCCTTTTTGCTGCTTATGCACACGGCACATAATTGTTGTTTTAGCTTTCAGCCTAGAAGAGCGTTGTGATTTACATGAGAATAATATGTTATTGCTCTGATATCAGCTTTGCTTGGAAAACTATGTCTGTACAGTGAGTGCTGAAGCTTCAAGGATAACTCGACACAGTATTGTTGTGAGGTCTGATCTTCGCACCTTCATAGACATAACATAAGTGCAGCTCCTACCAAATTCTGGCTTTAAGCACGTTTTATATTGCTTTGCTTGGGGCACACGTTACACACTAGATGCGGTTCGCATGCAGAGAGCTGGTGGAAGATGATGTGATCCCTTCACACTAGGATCTTGAGGTATGGGGCCGCCCTGCTAAAACCCAAAGAGACCTTCTTAGATATTAATATAATATGCTAGTTAGGGAGGGTGAGAATTAGGTGTTGTTAACCCTTATTCATTACAGCCTTTTAGCATGCTGTCACCTTTTGCTTTCTATGGACTAGTAACTATGCTGATAACTTTGCTTCTGATAATATACTTCCTTGTATTATCTAAGATCTAGCGTTTGAGAAAACGGCATTAGTAAATAAATATTTCAAATGTGCACGTGTCCTCATTTACTCCACGTTCTGGTTTGAAATGATTGTATAACGAATGAGTGCTCATGTGTTCCACGTGACCTGAGGTATTGTAAGTTCATGTTCTGGTTTGTCTAAAACATTGGGAGTTTGTTATGACCAATGAGACACTGTAGCTAGCTCGGTAAGGGGATTTTGGGTACTGAGGTGCGTTTTGGGCTACCCTAATTCACTGAGGTTCCAAATCTCTATGCACAGTTCTGTAGGAGAACGGAATCCCTGCTACAGTGGTGGTCGTGCTGCTGGACATGGAGGTGGTGGATGTAGTGGTGGACGTGGTGGTGGTGGAGGTAGACGTGGTGGTGGTGGACGTGGTAGTGGCCTTGTGGTTGCCGTGGTGGTGGCCGTGGTGGTGGTGATGGACATAGTGGTGGTGGACATGGTGGTGGTGGACTTGGTGGTGGCTGTGGTGGACATGGTGGTTGTGGTGGATGTGGTGGTGGTGGTGGAGGTGGGTGTGGTGGTGGACGTGGTGGTGGTGGACATGGTGGTGGTGGACTTGGTGGTGGCTGTGGTGGACATGTTGGTTGTGGTGGATGTGGTGGTGGTGGTGGAGGTGGGTGTGGTGGTGGACGTGGTGGACATGGTGGTGGTGGACATGGTGGTGGTGGATGTAGTGGTGGTGGATGTGGTGGTGGTGGTTGTAGTGGTGGTGGTGGTTGTGGGCATGGTGGTTGTGGACGTGGTGGACATGGTGGTGGTGGACGTGGTGGTGTTGGACGTGGTAGTGGTGGATGTGGTGTGGTGTTGGGTGTGGTGTTGGTGGTGGACATGGTGGTGGTGGTGGTGGACATGGAGGTGGTGGACGTGGTGGTGGAGGTGGGTGTGGTGGTGGACGTGGTGGTGGTGGACATGGTGGTGGTGGACGTAGTGGTGGTGTATGTGGTGGTGGTGGACGTGGTGGTGGTGGAGGTGGTGGCTGTGGACATGGTGGGTGTGGACGTGGTGGTGGTGGATGTGGTGGTGGTAGACATGGTGGTGGTGGATGTGGTGGTGGTGGTGAATGTGGTGGTGTTGATGGTGGGCATGGTGGGTGTGGACGTGGTGGTGGTGGACGTGGTAGTGGTGGACATGGTAGTGGTGGATGTGGTGGTGGTGGACGTGGTGGACGTGGTGGTAGACATGGTGGATGTGGTGGTTGTGGACATGGTGGTGATGGATGTGGTGGTGGTGGAGGACGTGGTGGTGGTGGACATGGTGGTGGTGGATGTGGTGGACATGGTGGTGGTGGATGTGGTGGTGGTGGTAATGGTGGTGGACATGGTGGAGGTGGGTGTGTTGGTGGTGGACATGGTGGTGGTGGATGTGGTGGTGGTGGATGTGGTGGTGTTGGATGTGGTGGTGGTGGTGGGTGTGGTGGAGGTGGACGTGGTGGTGGACGTGGTGGTTGTGGACGTGGTGGTTGTGGACATGGTGGTTGTGGTCATTGTTGGTGGTGGACATGGTGGTGGTGGACATGGTGGTGGTAGACATGGGGGTGGTGGACATGGTGGTGGTGGATGTGGTGGACATGGTGGTGGTAGATGTGATGGTGGTGAATGTGGTGGTGGTGGATGTGGTGGTGGTAGATATTGTAGTGGTAGTGGTGGTGGACGTGGTGGTGGTGGGTGTGGTGGTGGGTGTGGTGCTGGAGGTGGGTGTGGTGGTGGTGGATGTGGTGAGCTGGACATGGTGGTAGTGGATGTAGTGGTGGTGGACATGGTGGTGGTGGACGTGGTGGCGGTGGTGGTGGACGTGGTGGTGGATGTGGTGGTGGTGGACGTGGTGGTGGAGGTGGGTGTGGTGGTGGTGGTGGACATGGGGGTGGTGGACATGGTGGTGGATGTGGTGGTGGTGGACGTGGTGGTGGAGGTGGGTGTGGTGGTGGTGGTGGACATGGGGGTGGTGGACATGGTGGTGGTGGACATAGTGGTGGTGGACGTAGTGGTGATGGACGTAGTGGTGGTGGATGTGGTGGCGGTAGATGTGGAGGTTGTGGACGTGGTGGTTGTGGTGGTGGTGGTGGATGTGGTGGTGGTAAATGTAAATGTAAATGTAAATGTACAGGAATTTATATAGCGCAAATCACCAAGCGGTTTCTAAGCGCTTGCTTAGGGAACCCGTCCTGGTATTCCCCTGTGAGATAACCCCGGCAGGGTATCCGCAAGGTGAAAGCCAGGCATCCCGCCACGAGGGGCCGTTGTGGAGATTAAGCAAGCTATTGCCCAGAGTCGCAGAGTGTGAACCCGTGAATCGAGTAGGCACCGGAGCGAGAATTGTCAAGTCCATGGACATTTTAGGGCTCAAGACCCCTCCGAGCTGGGAATTGAACCCTGGTCCTGGGCTGACCTCTGCTTCCAGGTCTACCTCCTCTAACCAGTGAGCCACACTTCTCCACGAGTGTGGTGGTGGTGGATGTGCTGGATGTGGTGGACGTGGTGGATGTGGTGGTGGATGTGGTGGTCATGGTGGTGGTGGTGGTGGTGGATGCAGTGGTGCTGGATGTTGTGGTGGTGGACATGATGGTGGTAGACGTGGTGGTGGTGGACGTGGTGGTGTCATATAGATACTGCTTCCTATATACCGTGTTAGGTTAGCATGAGCTTATTAAATGTTTAAACGCCATTTTTCCTTTTTGCTGCTTCTGCACACGGCACATAATTGTTGTTTTAGCTTTTAGCCTAGAAGAGCGTTGTGATTTACATGAGAATAATATGGTATTGCTCTGATATCAGCTTTGCTTGGTAAACTATGTCTGTACAGTGAGTGCTGAAGCTTCAAGGATAACTCGACACAGTATTGTTGTGAGGTCTGATCTTTGCACCTTCATAGACATAACATAAGTGCAGCTCCTGCCAAATTCTGGCTTTAAGAATGTTTTATATTGCTTTGCTTGGGGCACACGTTACACACTTGATGCGGTTTGCATGCAGAGAGCTGGTGGAAGATGATGTGATCCCTTCACACTAGGATCTTGAGGTATGGGGCCGCCCTGCTAAAACCCAAAGAGACCTTCTTAGATATTGATATAATATGCTAGTGAGGGAGGGTGAGAATTAGGTGTTGTTAACCCTTATTCATTACAGCCTTTTAGCATGCTGTCACCTTTTGCTTTCTATGGACTAGTAACTATGCTGATAACTTTGCTTCTGATAATATGTTTCCTTGTATTATCTGAGATACTGCGTTTGAGAAAACGGCATTAGTAAATAAATATTTCAAATGTGCACGTGTCCTCATTTACTCCACGTTCTGGTTTGAAATGATTGTATAACGAAAGAGTGCTCATGTGTTCCACGTGACCTGAGGTATTGTAAGTTCATGTTCTGGTTTGTCTAAAACGTTGGGAGTTTGTTATGACCAATGAGACACTGTAGCTAGCTCGGTACGGGGATTTTGGGTCCTGAGGTGAGTTTTGGGCCACCCTAATTCACTGAGGTTCCAAATCTCTATGCACAGTTCTGTAGGAGAAGGGAATCCCTGCTACATGGCGCCCATTCGTTGGTGGTCTTATATCATGGCACTCGAGTAGTATATCTTTCACTCCTTAACCCCTTCACTGTTGTTTCCGGAAAACGGTGGTGTCGGACAAAACCTACCTATTTTTGAAATAGGTCTTTTCAAGCTTGAATCTTTCTAAAACGGTTTCCTTGAATTACTACCCAGTTGTGCTACAAAGTTTACTTTGTTTTTCTAATTTCCTGTGCTGTCATGGCCCAACCAGTGGACATTCCGCAGCATAGTCGCATTGCGGTGCGCAATCATTTGCAGGCTTACCAAGTGCCATTGGAAGGCTTGGCCGTGATATTAGTGGTGAGTGCGGATGCAGCTTACCCATACGAACTGTTTTATTCATGGGTGACATTTCCTGCTGTGGACGCTAATTCTAGTGTGTTCCACACTTACACTCCCGCTACTGTACCGAATGAATATACTCCGTACAGAGCACAGGAAGTTCCTATTGATACTTGGCAGCATCGCGTTTGGTTTGGTGGCGCCCTACCCCATTCTTTAACCGCTCCGAGGTTAGGTCCTTTGTCCATTCCAGGCGCAAATTGGCCTGTTTTGGCTGGATTTACTCCTCATCCTCAGCACGGCAATTGTACCCTGGCGGAAGTTCGTAGACTACATGTTGTCTCGATTGCTGTGATTCGAGCTTTAGTACAATACATAGCCCGTAATCTTCCGGGTGGGCCCCCGGGGGGTGCGGCGCTTTCAGCTGGACAGGGCGGATTGAAGCTCAGTCCTGTGATGGTCAATGCTGTAATGGGCAAGCGTCCCCAGGAGAAGGATGATTTTCCTTTCTGGCTTGATGAGAAATTTGACTAGCTGGAAGCAGTATTTCCTAATACAACTACTGGTGACAAACACAGGATTTTGACGATTAGTTTGCCTAAGGATTTGGCCCCTGAACTCGGTGACTGTGAGACCTGGGGTAAAACATTTGCGGCGGTCTATGGCGGTGTTATGGCACTCCGTCTATGGCTGTCCTGCTTACGATCATTAAACGTGTTCAAGATGATCACAGACCGGAGGCAGCGGTTGAATTGGGTATGCGCCTATGTGGCTCCTTTGACATAGTTTGCGATCTCATACTTGCTAATGTCAAGGGAGATGCAGTGAGCTTTCAGGTAGCTAATGCTTTGTCAGCGATTCCCGATGCCGAAAAACCACAACAGTTTGCGAGAATTATTGTGGCTGCTTATAAAACCATGGGTCGCAATAGCAAGGGTCTAAAGCCTTTTTCTGTCAAAGAGAAAAAACAACTCCAAGGGCAGACTTCGGAAACGGAAGTTCATCCCAAGTCCAGGAAACAAACTTTGGCCAAAGAAACAGAAACAGGGAAAGCAACAGCAACAACAGCAGACACAGGAATCTCGTCCTGCGACTCCGTTACCTGCGCAAACAGAACGTGTTTATGACTTGAGCGATCGCGCGACGATTAAATCACCTGATCGATTTCAGGTTTCTGATCAACGCTCTCCTCGTTACTTTCAGGACTCATCGGCCTCGAAGACAGGTGGTGGAGGAGGCGGAAGGGGTCGGGGTGGTCAGCAGGGACGTGACCAGCCCCGCCAGTCAGACGGTGCTGGAAAGCAGGACGGCTCAACGCCGAAGAGGCAGCAGTTTGCCAACAAGAAAGTCGCGGCTTTAACAGCGCATCGATATGCCACAGATAGTGAGAACACGACTTCGGAATCTGACATGGGTTCTGACCTTGCTGGACAGCGCGGTGGAGATTACCATTGTGAGAGAGGCCCTGCGTCCACTACTGAAGGTGGCAGCGACTGATATTTATGTTGTGATAGAAACAGCTGATACACGAGTTGCTCCCCCTGATAGACTTTATAAAATTGTCCTGTTAATCGAAGGTGACATACAACGTACTATAAAAGAGGTATTTTGGGAAAATCTCTCGTCTACGTATGACATTTTGCTTTCGGAGGCTGACTGGCCCCCACCTTTTGTTCTCGCAGTTCTGCGAGGGGAGGAGGTAATCCTCCCCAGTTTCGCGAACACTGTCTTGAAAGAGCATGCGCTGCAGTTTGCAAAAGAGTGGGCTAAGGCTCTAGCGCCGGCTCTGTACCGCAACCAATGTGGTTGGGATAAATTGTCCCCTAGCCACGAGATTCCTTTACGGTCTCAGCCACACCCTCAATATCCCATACGGCGTGAAGCTAAGGCTTCTGTTGCGGCGATCCTTGAACAATTGGAATATCAAGGAGTGATTGAAACTTGTGTGTCACCGATGAATAACCCTCTTTTTACTGTAACCAAGCCTGACGGGTCGTATCGTTTGGTATTGGATTACCGGCATTTGAACTCGCATTGCCGTAACTGTGCAGTACAGAATACTCATGGCTCTGCCCTAGTGGATAGTCTTGTGCGTAAGCGTTTTAAGACCACGCTTGACATTTCCAACGGTTTTAATGCCCATCGATTGGATGGTCTAAGTTCCCAATGGACCTCCTTTACTTGCGGCGGTGTCCAAAAACAATTTCGGCGTTTGCCTATGGGCTATAAGAATAGCCTTGGGACTTTTACCGCCCGCATTGTCTCTCTTTTGGAGAGAATCGACCGAGATGCATGCTCGTATGTGGACGACATATATTTCACAGACAACGAAATTTGGGAGCATCTGTGTCGAGTAAACAGCATAATTTGTAACTTTGCAGACATGGGTTACAAATGTAACTTTGCGAAATCGCACATTGCAGAGTACACAGTGTTGTTCCTGGGCTATGAGCTCAACAACAAAGGTAGAGGTTTGGCTCCTCACTTCCTGGAGAAATGCGCACAGCTGCGCGCTCCAACGACACTGACAAAATTACAGTCTTTGCTGGGTTTTTTAAATTTTGGGAGAACATACAATCCGGAATATGCCCAGCGTATCAAGCCTTTGTATGCTTTGATACAACCAACTTTTTCCAAATCATGCTGGCTGCCTGAGCACTCAGCCATCTTGCAATCCTTGCAGGCTGATCTGCTTGCTTCTAAATTCTTACTGACTCGTGATAACCACACTAACCTGGTGATAAGAATCATTCCTGGGACGGTGGGTTTCACGTTCCTAACTTTTAATGAAGGAGACACGGTACCTATTGCTTACAAGTCAAACTTGTACACTTCGGCTGAAATGCGGTTTTCCACTGTGGAGAAAGTTTTAACGTCTGTACAGATGGCGATTCTTAAGGAACGTGCTCTGTCACAGGGAAAACGCATGTTGGTTGTTACACCCTGTCCTCATTTGGAGGCTGTTACAAAAGCCAGTGTACCAAATTCTAAAGCTTTGCACCCTCGGTGGATTCAATGGGCTGCTTCCTTGACGTCCACGGATGTCACGTTTATTTTTCACACCTCATTACGGTCGCAAGAGTACTTGCAGTATGAATTTGTTCATCCTACTCCTCTAGCTATGCGACCTTTGGAGGACTTCCATTGCATCATTTACACTGATGGTTCGGCGCAGGTTGCGCATGGCTCTAAACACGCCTACGTTTCCGCATGCGCCATTGTGGTCGGTGCCATGGTGAACAATGAGTTCAAGTCCAGAGTAGTGCACACGCAGACTCTAGGGGACTGCACCGCACAATTGGTGGAGCTTCGTGCTCTTTTACTCGCATTGGAGTACGCTGATCCTAGTGTGACAACTCTAATTGTAAGTGATTCGTTTTACTGTGTCCAGTCTTACAATGAAAACTTGTTCTTTTGGGTTCAGAATGACTTTCGTGATTCCAAGGGTAGCACAATAAAACACAAGTTTATCTGGGTTCGAGTGGCAGAGCTCAAAGAGCGGTTGCCACTCGTGTTTGTGATTCATACTCTCGGCCATCAGCGTGTGGGGGTTCACGCTGTCGGTAACTCGCTTGCTGATGAAGCAGCGAAATCAGCGGTATGTACATATTTAGTTGCAGCCGCTACACGGTCCAAAAGTAAGATTGATGATGACATCTTGGCAGCTGTTGCTGCCACTGAGAAGGGAGGTAAACATCCTACGGGGTTCCCTTCGAAATGCACATACCACTTAGGTCCCGAAAAGGTTCCTTTTGTGAAAATTCCTGAAGTTGGAGAACGTTCGATTCCCAACTTGGATCGCAGGGCTAGCTTGATTACAGCGGCACATGAAAGTGTGGCGTCTGCGCATGTGGGCGACTCGGCCACTGTAGCTCAATTACAACAACGTTTCTGGTGGCAGGGACTGTACAAACAGACGCGTGACTATGTCCTTCAATGTGACATTTGCCAGCAGATTAAACCTTCAACTGCTGCGCGTCCGCCACAGACACAGTTGTACATATCTAATAAACTGCTAGGTTGTGTTTATTTAGATCACTGCGGCCCTTTTTCTTCTGATACTGCGTATAAGTACATCTTAGTAGCAGTTGATTCATGCACACGCTTTGTGTGGGTATGGCCCCATCGCAGCGCTGATTCACGGACTGTCATAAGAGATTTGCGTGTCTTTCTAGGGATTTTTGCCTGTGGTACCTTCCATTCAGATCAGGGTCCGGCTTTCGGCTCTAAGGCGTACAAGGATGCCATGACTTGGATGGGGTCCAAGTCAAGTTTTCATCTCCATACAGGCCTGAGGGCAATAGTGTAGTGGAGCGGATGAACCGTGACTTAAAGCAATCATTGACAGCTCGAGTTATAGGCACTGGCAGAAACTGGCTGGCCCACCTCAATGGCGTGCAGCGTGCTCTTAATAATCTCCCTAGAAGGTCTCTGGGTGGGCGGACCCCATACGAAATGCTCTTTGGCATCAAGATGTACGTCCCTGACCTTGACGGTCTAGACTGCGTGGCTCGCGCCACAACCTTTGACAAAGATGAACATTGCAATGTTTTCCAGGATCTACAAAAGACCAGAGACAGTCTTGGAAAGGAACATTTGCCCTCCACATCGGATGTTGTGTTGCAGATCCCGGAAGTTGGCTGGCTACCCCAAGTTGGAGAACTGGTTCGGGAGAAGATCGATAACAAGAAAGAATTTGGTCCTTCCTACCGTGCTCCGGTTCCAGTCCTTGGAGTGAAGGGCACAAGAACAGTCATATTACCACCGCTTCCAGGTCGTAAGGAAAACAGGTTTATCTCAATTGACAATGTTAAGATACACAGAGTGGCCGATTCTTCTTAGTATGACACCGGCTGTCTCCTGTCCTTCCATGGTGAGAAATTCTGTTTTGGCCACTGCTTCTAATCCTGAACCGGAAGTGGCCATCGAGTTGCCTGCAATTTCCAGTCCTTTATTAAGTACTTTGCCTGGTACAGACCTTGATCAAATTGATTACACTTACCCTACTGACTTATCTATGCCTGATCTGCAAACACGTTTGGCCACAGAGTCCAGATTTTCTTTTGACACTGTTTCGAATGCCTCAAAGAAGCCCTCACGGTTTGCAGTGTATGCCAGTTTATTTAAAAAACATTTTTTGATTCCCCCTTGGACATATTTTTGGCTCTTGCTTTTTTCAATTTAACTTTTTATGTCTATTGGTTTTGTGTTTTATTTTTTTCGAATCGTCTGTGGACACTATGTCGAGGAGAGAACATGCATTCGACATCTCAATGGAACTTTGGCCCCCCTTTCCTCGTCGCATTCTGCACACAGACTGAAAAGAGACTTGACTTTTGTTAACATCACTGCTTGGCCTGTCCTTGATGGGATTGTGTGGGATGCCGTTAGGTTTCAAATCCATGGCCCTACTGAGGTTGTTAATGTCCCTAATGTGCTTAGAGTTAACATGGGGGATGTAGTGAAACAAAACATACGTTCTGATGATTGGGATGTTCAGGCCGTAGAGACTTTGTTTTCTGATTTGAAATACTATGCTGCCTTTGATGCTGAGGATTTGTACTTAGAATCTGCTAATTATGGTGATTTGTTTTGTTTTCAACATTTTGGCAATCACTTCTTACATAAAACTACTTCCAGAAGGAATACTGTAAATTATACGCAACGGGAGCATTGCCCAGCTCCTATACAAGGCAGTTCGAGCACTTTTTTGAAAAAGTACACTTATTATACCGACTTCAATCAGTCCAAACCCGAGTCCTTTTATTTTAAAATGACACAGAAGCCAATGTCCAAGGTTAGACTAACCAATACTAAATAATTGTACTCGAAGTCCTTTCTTGATCAGCTGGCTGTTGGCGGCTACGAATTATGGAAGGAAACTATTGACCTTAAATCTGTTTGGGGTTCTAAAAACTGGCAGGTACAAGGCACTGAGGCTTTGCACTGAGCATGTCTCATCCCAAATCATATGTTGTTTTTGAATTCTTCTATTTCGCAAACAACTTGTTTTGGATTGGCTACTTCTAAAAAGTTAAATACACCTACCATCCCTGAGTTAGAAGAATATTCTGGCTGGAGTCATTTTACTCAGTTTTCCATTAAGGAATTGCAGACCCTATTGTAAAATTCTTCCTTTAGCATATACAGTATGGATCCAAAAGGTTGGCTGATGTGGCACAGGAGTGCTGATTCATGCCAGCATCGTTTTCTGGGTTTATCTGATGGCTTTATACAGGTCATACCTGATCCACGTTTTGAAACTGACCATTCTGTCACAACTTATTCCGTAGGCAAATTATGTCAAAATTGGCTGAGACATTCTACCTTGGCTGCGGTTAAACTGCATCTTTCCGAGCTGAATGATGATGTAGACTTAAATAATTTCATAAAAGGCCCTGCTAGTGGTAGATCAAAAAGATGGATATATGCGATTTACAATGAAATCTGGAAGACATCACAGATTGAGGCGGCGACACGCCTTAGGGCTATTGATCAAGCTAATCTAGAAAAAGTGCTTGCAGTGGGAGATAATAGTATTAACATGCTTTCTTCCAGCATTTACACATTAGATAATATTGTGTCCTCTGTGGTGGATATTGTACAGGATGAAGTGTCTGTGTTGTACCATGGTCAAAATCAGTTGCGTTCTATTATGCAATTTGCGTGGACCCTGCAGACGCTGAAGGCTGGCAAGGTGCCATGGACCTACATGAATGTGCCCTCCCTCTTTGCCCCTTTTAATTTGACTGACAAGCAGCGCTTGCTTTCCATGCGAGATGCGTCTTTTTCCATGTTACATATTGAAAGGTTGGAATCTTTGCCTTTCTCTGTGGCAGAGGCCACTGCTGCAACGTGGCTTATCCACGGGTTAATAACATTACCATTTGCTTTATATAAATTTACAAATTGTATGCGCTATGTTGCCATAGGTCGATATGAACCAATGGGTAATGCATTTCTCCATGAAGTTTGGTCCCTCCCATTTACTTACAGATGTTTAAAAGACGGACAAGAAGTGTATCTGAATGGGGAGGAGTGTACAGAGACACCAGATCACTCTTTAATGTGTAGACACATTCAATTGCACGGTTCTTGCAACCAGGAACGGCCTAATTTAGCCTGTGTTTTGAAAGGAACACCAGTTCCCGCAATCATCCCCACTTTTACATTACTGGCAAACGGCAATTATTTACTTTTAAATAATGAGGATTGTTGTGGGTTAATTAAAGGTGTTGCTTATGTGGTGACTGTATCTGAACCTGTGGTTTGCTGCAAAAATGTTCTGTACCCACCCCCGCATGGGAAATGGGATGTTTCCATCTGGCCGCGCATCCCAACCTTGACGGCAGAGTTCAATGGCATGAGTAGAATAAGAGCTCTTTTGTCCCAAAGAGAAGTGGCCTTGAGTTCGGCTCGAGAAACATTTGTGCTTCACATAGCTAACACCCGCACAGAGGTTCAGACCATTTTAAATACTGATTTGCCGTTGCATTTCAGTGAGCTGGTTCATTCAATCTTTAACGCGTCCTCCACGACTGGGCTCGCGCAATTTTTTTAAGATAGTTAGCAGTGGTCTCGCGACTTCGTTTGAAAAAATATTTGGGGTCATTCCTGCTTTCTTCCATTCTATATTTTCAAGTCTGTTTGGTGGATTCCCAGTTTTGCTGGCACTGGCGGCAGGCGTTCTGGTGATATTTTGCTTTATTAAAAATGGATGCCCTTCCTGTGCTAGACTCCGCGCAGCCCCTCCTGGCACTGTTTCGCAACAGGATGCTTGAATACTATGGCTCACTGCCGCTTGCGACTTTAAGCACGGCATATGGATTATCGTTTCGAATTTCCTATTTTACATGTGTCCAGCCTGTGTTTCATTGACTGAGCTGCGATTTCGACTGGGCCCTTGATTTTTGTCTCTGCAAGATGGTGTCTCCTAACGTCGATTTTAATCATCTGATGAGTCCCGTAGTGACTCACGAGTTGGTTTGTTCTGGCGAAAGGATTATGGCCTTGGCAGCGATGCATGGACTAATGGGTAATTGGAACATACTTGCAGCAGCGCAAGATTTCTTGGCACAGAGCTTTCTTGGGAACCCACCGAGTTGTCCTCTGATGGTGATAGAGGCTTTGGTACAGGAAGAGCACGTTTGTTCTTTCCCATTATTAAATTGGATGGCTGAACTGTTTTCGGATGATGACAGTGACTTCATGTTGGAGGCTGTTGCTGCATATTTTGCGTATTCAGTCTTGTCCTAAAGACTTTCAGCTTTTTGATGACAACCCATTTTTTTTCCTTACAACATTTTTTGGGGACGGGTTGTGTATACATTTTTCATCACCCATGCATATTGACTTGAGTGAAAGTGAACACTGGATTGGCAAGTTGGATTAATTTAAATTGGCTTAAGAGACATTTTTTTCGACCATTTTTAAATTTGACATGGCTCGTCGTTCTTGAACTCTGCTTTCATGATATGCCCCTTGCCTTATCTTATCTTATCCGTGCTCAGATCATGGTGGGGTGTCATATAGTTACTGCTTACCTATATACCGTGTTAAGTTAGCATGAGCTTATTAAATGTTTAAACACCATTTTTCCTTTTTGCTGCTTATGCACATGGCACATAATTGTTGTTTTAGCTTTCAGCCTAGAACAGCGTTGTGATTTACATGAGAATAATATGTTATTGCTCTGATATCAGCTTTGCTTGGTAAACTATGTCTGTACAGTGAGTGCAGAAGCTTCAAGGATAACTCGACACAGTATTGTTGTGAGGTCTGATCTTCGCACCTTCATAGACATAACATAAGTGCAGCTCCTGCCAAATTCTGGCTTTAAGCACGTTTTATATTGCTTTGCTTGGGGCACACGTTACACACTAGATGCGGTTCGCATGCAGAGAGCTGGTGGAAGATGATGTGATCCCTTCACACTAGGATCTTGAGGTATGGGGCCGCCCTGCTAAAACCCAAAGAGACCTTCTTAGATATTAATATAATATGCTAGTTAGGGAGGGTGAGAATTAGGTGTTGTTAACCCTTATTCATTACAGCCTTTTAGCATGCTGTCACCTTTTGCTTTCTATGGACTAGTAACTATGCTGATAACTTTGCTTCTGATAATATGTTTCCTTGTATTATCTAAGATCCAGCGTTTGAGAAAACGGCATTTGTAAATAAATATTTCAAATGTGCACGTGTCCTCATTTACTCCACGTTCTGGTTTGAAATGATTGTATAACGAATGAGTGCTCATGTGTTCCACGTGACCTGAGGTATTGTAAGTTCATGTTCTGGTTTGTCTAAAACATTGGGAGTTTGTTATGACCAATGAGACACTGTAGCTAGCTCGGTAAGGGGATTTTGGGTACTGAGGTGCGTTTTGGGCTACCCTAATTCACTGAGGTTCCAAATCTCTATGCACAGTTCTGTAGGAGAACGGAATCCCTGCTACAGTGGTGGTGGTGTTGCTGGACATGGAGGTGGTGGATGTAGTGGTGGACGTGGTGGTGGTGGAGGTAGACGTGGTGGTGGTGGACGTGGTAGTGGCCTTGTGGTTGCCGTGGTGGTGGCCGTGGTGGTGGTGATGGACATAGTGGTGGTGGACATGGTGGTGGTGGACTTGGTAGTGGCTGTGGTGGACATGGTGGTTGTGGTGGATGTGGTGGTGGTGGTGGAGGTGGGTGTGGTGGTGGACGTGGTGGTGGTGGACATGGTGGTGGTGGACATGGTGGTGGTGGATTTAGTGGTGGTGGATGTGGTGGTGGTGGTTGTAGTGGTGGTGGTGGTTGTGGGCATGGTGGTTGTGGACGTGGTGGACATGGTGGTGGTGGACGTGGTGGTGTTGGACGTGGTAGTGGTGGATGTGGTGTGGTGTTGGGTGTGGTGTTGGTGGTGGACATGGTGGTGGTGGTGGTGGACATGGAGGTGGTGGACATGGTGGTGGAGGTGGGTGTGGTGGTGGACGTGGTGGTGGTGGACATGGTGGTGGTGGATGTAGTGGTGGTGTATGTGGTGGTGGTGGACGTGGTGGTTGTGGAGGTGGTGGCTGTGGACATGGTGGGTGTGGACGTGGTGGTGGTGGATGTGGTGGTGGTAGACATGGTGGTGGTGGATGTGGTGGTGGTGGTGAATGTGGTGGTGTTGATGGTGGGCATGGTGGGTGTGGACGTGGTGGTGGTGGACATGGTAGTGGTGGACATGGTAGTGGTGGATGTGGTGGTGGTGGACGTGGTGGACGTGGTGGTGGACATGGTGGATGTGGTGGTTGTGGACATGGTGGTGATGGATGTGGTGGTGGTGGAGGACGTGGTGGTGGTGGACATGGTGGTGGTGGATGTGGTGGACATGGTGGTGGTGGATGTGGTGGTGGTGGTAATGGTGGTGGACATGGTGGAGGTGGGTGTGTTGGTGGTGGACATGGTGGTGGTGGATGTGGTGGTGGTGGATGTGGTGGTGTTGGATGTGGTGGTGGTGGTGGGTGTGGTGGAGGTGGACGTGGTGGTGGACATGGTGGTTGTGGACGTGGTGGTTGTGGACATGGTGGTTGTGGTCATTGTTGGTGGTGGACATGGTGGTGGTGGACATGGTGGTGGTAGACATGGGGGTGGTGGACATGGTGGTGGTGGATGTGGTAGACATGGTGGTGGTAGATGTGATGGTGGTGAATGTGGTGGTGGTGGATGTGGTGGTGGTAGATATGGTAGTGGTAGTGGTGGTGGACGTGGTGGTGGTGGGTGTGGTGGTGGGTGTGGTGCTGGAGGTGGGTGTGGTGGTGGTGGATGTGGTGAGCTGGACATGGTGGTAGTGGATGTAGTGGTGGTGGACATGGTGGTGGTGGACGTGGTAGTGGTGGTGGATGTGGTGGTGGTGGACATGGTGGTAGTGGATGTAGTGGTGGTGGATGTGGTGGTGGTGGACGTGGTGGCGGTGGTGGATGTGGTGGTGGTGGATGTGGTGGTGGTGGATGTGATGCTGGATGTGGTGGTGGTGGGTGGTGGTGGTGGGTGGTGGACATGGTAGTGGTGGCGGTGGGTATGGTGGTGGTGGACGTGGTAGTGGTGGACGTGGTGGACATAGTGGTGGTGGATGTAATGGTGGTGGTTCTGGTGGGGATTGTGGACATGGTGGTGGTGGACGTGGTCGTGGTGGATGTGGTGGTGGTGGACATAGTGGTGGTGGATGTAATGGTGGTGGATGTGGTGGTGGTGGATGTGGTGGTGGTGGTAGTGGTGGTAGACATGGTGGTGGTGGGCGGTGGACATGGTGGTGGTGGAGGTGGGTGTGATGGTAATCCTGCAGGAGACTGCCAGCAGGCTGTGCAAAATTCAGCAGCACCTCCAGGCGTTTGTTGCAATGCACGGACTTCACACAGAATTCGGCATCACGATCTAGTAGACAATAAAACATTTCTTAGCACATAATTAAATAAGGAGCTCAAAAGAGCTCTTTCGGCATCTCTGGCAAGTGTAAATGAACAGCATCATAAACCTCTAAGAAATGAGACCAGAACGGGTAGGAATGCGTACAGTGTAGTTTCTATAAGACTTTCCAAAAGTGACCCTAATCAGGACATAACTAAACCTTTCATGTCTATTTTACAACATCTAGATAGCAAAAGACTGATGAAAGCGGAGGTGACACCAAAGTAGCAGGAAGCAACAATATAATTTATGGGCGCATTACCTCGGCTGTTTAATCGGGTGTGATCTTGGGCATGACAGCCTTCAGCGAGCAAAGCCAGATACGGCGGGGGCCGGGGAGCGCATTCCTTTGAAGTCTGATGCCGGCTGCAAGCAAACCAGCATGAGTGAGGAGAGAGGCAAATGGTGTGCGATGTTAAGGCGCCCGCACGCATGCCCTGTAGGCAATCCACCTTTTGGGTGCATTTTTGAGAGCCCTTACTTAAGTCTCCCTGAGAACGCATGCGCGTTCTCTCAGCGAGACATAAAAACGCCTGGTACAAGCAAAAGGGGCACAAACTTTGGCCAAAGATACAGGCGTGATAAATTGTTCAGGACTAAATTCAAGCTCTGAGAGCTCCGCAGAAGATCCGTTTGAGCCACAGCTCGAGCTACAACATGGAGGAGGGGACCCCAATCTTGTAAATCTTTTTAAATGATGGACCTAATGAAGGTGAAAAGCGACAGTCCAGCGAGTCCATGCCTGGAATTAACAAGACAGAACAATTTTTTTTAAAGATTTTCCCTTTTTTGCCAAGAAGAGCATCTAGTCGTTAGTTACCCAAGGCTCATTACATCTAACTGTCCCGCTAGTAACCTCAGTAGAAGAGACAGCAAGTAATCCCCTTGAGAGGCCAAATATTTCTATATCTTCCCAGGCTCCAACTCTAACTCTGGTACCGTCAACATCTTCTCACTTTGAGGGGGGAACCTTGTTGCTCTCTCAGGCATGTCCACTAGCCTCATCTGATCAGCAGTTGCTTCCTGAGCATCCCGTCAATACAGAAAACATCTCAGAACAGCACCAAGAAAGTTTGCAGCGATTACAGGAAATATCTTGTGCAACAAGGCAGAAGGGCCCGCAATCACTGGGTCAGGTTATTAATTGAGAGAATAAAAATCCACAAGAAAAGCTGAAACTCTCATCCACCGGAACAAACTTGCACAGATGGAAATTTAAACTTTACTTAATCTCATTTTGGAGGAGATCAGGGATATGAAAAAGTCCCAGGCACTCGAGACAGCCGCTTTCCATCTCAGAATGAAAAATAAAATTGAAGAATCCATTTCTGGCATCCCCGCTAGACTTGAAGAGGCAGAGTCAAGGATAGCTCACTCGGAGGATCAGATGAGCTCTACGATCCAGAAAATTATCTCAGTGACGGGGAATAAGATTGCCCTTGAGAAGAAGCTGGAAGATTTGGAAAATCATTTACGCCGCTCTAACCTTTGAACTGTGGGAGTACCGGAGGGAACAATTACAGTAATTTGTACACAGTTGACATCTAAGCTTAACCATATTTGGCTCCCAGAGGGATACTAGTTCACTGGTAATATTCATTTAAAAAGATCCAACCCATGACAGTTTATACATATAATCAGCAGGGTAACCCCCTCTAGTAAATTAGGGCCACACTCTCTCCTGGTCGTGCTCCACTACTACCGTCCCTCTTCATCTAATTTTTGAAGGAACTCTGTTACTCTGGCCAAAAACAACCCCAGGCTGTTCTTATACCCCTGGGGGAGTCGACAAAATTGGCCCATATACTCTAACGCTGAGAATGCTGTTAAATACCTGCTTATAGGCACTATATTTTGGCAGTAAAATCCATTTGAGACATCTAATGTTGTTTGGTATTTTTTCCGCACAATGTTATTCATTAATATGGCACTGTGTGCATTTTGGACTGCGAATGTCTTAGTGCAAGTGTTTAAATGTCTGTAATCTAAACCTAGACGATATGTATTGTCAGGTTTCATGACTGGAAACAAAGGATTGTTTATTTGAGAGGTGCATGTTTTGTGAGATTATACCTCTTATCAGAGGGCTCCTGTGGATCAGATCTACCTCAAGATTGAGATCTGTTCCCCTAAATGTTTGTTGTTTTTTATTGTCCCACTTCTTTTTAGAAGAAGCAGGTTTCTGCTTGGAAGTGTCCTTTTCAGGGCTGCCCATCAGTCGTAGTTTCAAAGCTTTACCAACCAAACTATCTATGCCTAATTCTGCATATGCAGTTTCAATTATTATTGGTAGATCGTGTTCCTGTTCTAAAGGACTGAACTCCCTTAGGCGTTGGCGGATAGCCACTGATGGTGCCTCTTCTTTAATATTAGCTAAAATTATGGTTGATACCTGGGCATAGTTACCTATTAACTACATCCTTAAGTTCAGAGCAGGATCTGCTCCGTACTCGTTCTGCATTTGTCTTAATACATCGGGTATCATCGCTAATGAAGGAATACCTTAAGTTTTGGTATAAATGGCAGCAAAGACTTTACCCCAAGTGGTACAATCCTCTACTTGTGGTGTTATCCCCATGGGCAAGCAGATTGTTAGCATTCTGTGTTTTTCAAACGGGGTAGTATTTGGGAATACTGCCTCTGTGTTATTTTCTGAGCTACCCAGAATGGCATTTGTTTGCGTTTTGTGGGCATTTTGCCCATCACTGCGTGTAATTTTGTGGTGTGATTTTAGTTGCTGCACCCTGAGATTGAGTTCTATTTGTTGCAACTATCACTGGTTGGACTGTAAATGTCCTCATGATGAATTGCGTCATGTTTCTATAGATTTTAATTGAATCTTTATGTTGTATGAGTAAGTCTCCTGGGGGAATTGTTTTAATGTCAAGATGTGGTGTGTAGCCCACTAATATCGCCCATGTTGCCCCTTCTCCTCCGAGCGGGCCTAATCTTACCCTTCCTCTTATATGGGGTAGGGCGGCTTTAAACCAGTATAGGTGTTCCTGGTACATGAGCGAAACCTCTATGTCCTCAAACTGACAATATTCCGCTGGTGCATCTCCTTCAGTGTAAGAGCGAAATGTCTTTGTTCTTGCATTTACTGCTGGGAATGTAACCGACAAATAAAATACCTCTGTTTTGTTAGATGTGTACGCCTCAACCACGAAAGCTACAACGCCACCCCGAGGTGTTAACTAATCCATGCTCCAGCAGTTTCAGTGTGACTGTATTTCTAAATTTTTCTGCAATTGGAATTGCATCTGCGTCTTCTTACCTAACTGAGAGTTGTAGATTTACTACAGGGTTATCTTTGGTCAAAGTCATTTTGTATAGAAGAAGTTTTTTCAAGCAAACTAAGGTAATGTTTTTTATGCACAATTTTAGGAACGCTGTGTCTTTCAAGCTTGATTAACCAACATCTAATAAATAGGATTTTTTGCCTACTCAGCTATGGCGGAGTTTGTGCCCACCCACTCCAATAGTCTCTGGGGTTTGTGAGTAGGGGTCTCTTAAAATAGCACAACTGAACTATTCAGATTCTACTGTTAAATAAATACCCAACCCACATCGGGCGCCATGATGTGTAGTTCATATGTAACCTATACAGGCTATGCACGTTCGGATAACATAAACTGTAGGTTTGGTGGCAATATACTACTTTTTGCTCAGTCATTCATGCTCACTTAGTTTGTCTCAGAGATACACAGAATAAACAGTCTGGGCGTTTCAAAAATACTTTTTTGAACAGTTGTTATTGTATTGTAGAATAGGTTTGCTGTAACAACCATTAGACAGTAGCAGAGATATATGATTTTTTGCAGTAATCATGAATATATACAGGTACATAAAACACATGATAAGAAAATGCATACTCCTACGAAGTCTCCCTAACTAGATGTTTTAATTATTTATTTATTTATAAAGCGCAGCACTCATCCCATCGGCATATCAAGGCGCTGAAGCACATAGTCCAGTGGAGCAGAAAGGGTCGGGCTAAAGTTTCTTACATTTTGGGAAAAAGGTGGGTCTTTAGTTTTTTTCGGAAAGCCAAATGGTTGGAAGTAAGCCGTTGGTTCAGAGGTATCTCATTCCATTTTTTTGCCGCTAGGTATGTGAAGGATCTTCCGCCGGACCTCACTCTCTTGATACGCTTTGTTCTAGCCAGCGCTAAATGTAGTGACCGCAGGCTCCTTGAGGGGATATAAAATGCAATTTTGTCCTGGAGTATTTTTGAGCAGCTTTGGTACAGTGCTTTATGAGCGTGGCAGAGCAATTTAAATACTGCTCGTTGACGCACGGGTAGCCAGTGCAAGATCTTCATGCACATTGATGCTGAGCTCTTCCTATTTTGCTTGCAGACTAGTTTGGCTGCTGCGTTTTGGAGTATCTGAAGCCTAGTGAACAGATGCTCGTTCATGCCGACAAATAGTGCATTACCATAGTCAAGTTGACTTATTAGCAGGGCCTGCATGACTGATTTCCGACAGTCCATTGGTATCCACGGGAACAGTCTTGTTAATAGTTTTAGCATCGGAAAACCCCTTCCACAGAGGATCCGCACGTGGTCCTTCATGGATAGGGTGTCGTCGATAAAGACTCCTAAGTTTTTTGCACATTGTTTAGGACTTGGGGCAGTGCCCAGTGTTTGTGGCCACCACCTGGTGTCCCAGAGAAGCTCAGCCCCTCCAAAAAGTAGAATCTCAGATTTCCCCGCATTTAGTTTTAAGCAGTGCTTATTAATCCATTGGGACATCTCTGTCAGGCAGTTATGAAGTTTATGTTTGGAGACTTCAGGCCTTTCCTCCAGTGCTACCATTAATTGTGTGTCATCTGCGTATGAGCAGATGCCGATTCCCCACTTCCCCAATTTTGGCCAAAGATAGATTAGAGTTACAGCCTTGTAGAGAGTGTGACATAGAAAGGATCTCCTGGAACACGTTGTTGATAGCTCACTGCACCGCTATGTTATGCTGAATTGTAGCTAATATCGAATTGCAACTTAATTTTTTAAACCGCCACCTTTTATTTGAATTGTACTCTATTGTGAACTGCAATTTCTTTTAAAGTGAGCATTTTGCCTACCTGTCTTTTGGTGTTTCCCCTGTTCCGTCACGGTGTGTGCCGATTGAGCGGAGAGGTCCTATCACCAGCGAGCCTCATTTCCGGGTCTCAATACTGGTCAGCGCTCCACTCTCACTGCTGCCAGGTGACCCGCCCACTCAAGAGATAAAAGGGAGTGCGCCAAGCGGACACGCGCAGCGTCGCGCGGACGACGCACCGGAGTCGCGCCAGAGTCAAGCCCTGCCCGTCTGTTCCCGTCCGTGCCAAGTCAGCGCCAAGTTAGCGCCTCCCCTGCTCGTTTTCTTTTGTTCGCTCTGTGTCATGGTCACTCTTAGATACTCAAGACAAGAACTTCTAGCGTTCAATACACTCCCCCTCGAAAATGGCCAGAAACTGATATATCAGTCAGCTGTACCATACCCCACCCATCTCACTTGCCTGTATGGTAATTTCCGCTCTCTACCGCAGCACTCTCTTGAAATATGGGATTTATTAGATCAAAATTCTCCAGACCTTTTCTTCATTACGGAGACCTGGCTCCAAGAAACATCCTCCTCTGACATAGCCATAGCCCTGCCTACTGGCTATAACATCTTAAGGTTAGACAGGAATGCAAAGAGGGGTGGGGGCACGGCCATAGCCTACAAATCCCATATAAAAATCTGTATAGCGGACACACACATTGCCAACTGGGGAGAACTTTTAACTTTTTCCCTTGACCTAAACAACAAGGAATCCTGGAAAGGAACACTTGTTTACAGACCACCAGAAAGCAAAACGAACTTCGCCTCGCAGCTTCTGGATGTTCTGGCCCCACATGTATTAGCCTGTAAAAAAATTCTGTTAATAGGAGATTTCAATTTCCATGCTGAACTACGTAATGACCCCAGCACTATCAAACTGATCAACAGTATCCATGCATTAGATCTGATGCTATTAGACACAGAGGCCACCGCGCAGTGCTGGACACACCCTAGACCTGCTATGCACTAACTCTCATGAAGTCCATATCTCTGAACTACACCCAGTCCTATGGTCTGACCATTCAGTAATTAAATTTACCATTAATATCAAGTCAACCAAATCTGTTCATCAAAAAGAGGTAAAAATGAGCCGCGCTTGGAATAAAATAAATATAGACTCCTTCCTGCACTCCTTTTCGCCCCCCCCTTGTGAATGAAAGCTCAGATCTAAATAAAGTGGCAACTGACCTCGAGATACCAATTACTGCGACATTAGACCTTATAGCTCCAAAACAGAGAACTAAGTGCCCAAACAAGCGATCCCCTTGGTTTACTCCAGAACTAAAACCAGTTAAATTAGCCGCTAGGACCGCCGAGCGCAAATGGCGCAAAACAAAGGACGAAGAAGATAAATTACAATATAAGACCCTACATAAAGAGTACATGGCCCAGATAGCACTAGCAAAGAAAACCTATCTGGGAACGAAAATCACTCTAGCTGGAAATTCCCACAAAGAACTGTACTCAATAGTAATGGAATTCACGAACCCCTCGGCCTGTCAACCCCCAATTACGGAGTCCCAAGAATGGGCTGACACACTTTCTTCTTACTTTAGAGACAAAATTAATGACATACACAAATCTTTTCCTATATTAAACATTCCTTCCAGGGCCCCAAACTTAGTCAATTCTGCACACACTGGTCAAATATCCCTACACAAGACTCTAAAAGAATTTAACATTATATCGGAGGAAGAGATAGGAGATATAGGGCCAGATGTAGGTAGGATTGATTTACCGATTCTTAATTACCGAATTTTACCGATTCGGTAATTAAGAATCGGTAAATCTGAGGGGTGGGTATGTAGGTATTCCAGATGTGCTGGAATACCGAATCGGAGAAATTCGGTATTTACCGATTCGGTAAATACCGATCTGTAATGCCCATTCATTCCTATGGGCTTTGAAGCCCATAGGAATGAATGGGCATTACCGATTCGGTATTTACCGAATCGGTAAATACCGAATTTCACAAGGGTGCAGGGGGTGTCACTTTGACACCCTCTGGCCCCCCCAAAACAGGCTCGGGTGCCATGTGGCAGGCATACATGCCCCAAGGGCAGGTCTGCCTGTCATATGGCAGAGGTGTGCATGCACACATGTGCATGCACACCGGAATCAGTATTTTACCATCAAATTGGATTTGATGGTAAAATACCGATTTTGTAAGGCTTGTGGGACTCAGAAGAGTCCCACCTACATCTCAAATTTACCGAATCGGTAAAAATACAGATTCGGTATTTTACAGAATCGGTAAATTTACCGATCGGTAAATTTACCGATTCTGTAAAATTAAGGGCCCTACATACCATTTCTGAAATACCGGTCGGTAACGGCCGAAAATACCGATTTTCGGCCGTTACCGACCGACCTACATCTGGCCCAAGATGAGGAAAACTAAGTCAGGCTCCCCTAGCGATCCAGCATCAGCACAAATCCTGGCTAAAATAGCCCCAGCCTTAATCACTGAATTAAGTGCAATTTTTAATCTATCATTAGTACAAGCTATTTTTCCAGCAATTTGGAAAGAAGCCACAGTAAGACCCATTCTGAAAAAAAATAACGCTGATCCCAAACAACCTGTTAATTACCGTCCTATCTCCCTCCTGCCTCTTTTTGGTAAAATGATGGAGTCACTCATTAATAAACAATTAACAAAACATTTGGAAGACAATAAACTATTAGATCCATCACAGTCAGGCTTTAGAGCCTTCCATAGTACGGAGACTGCCGTCCTGGAGGTAGTAGACAATATCCGTATGTCACTGGATGCAAAACAGTCAGCCATTTTGACCTTACTGGACCTGTCGGCGGCCTTCGACACCATCTCACACAGCATTAGTTTGGAACGGCTGGGTGAGTTTGGTGTCGAGGGTTTAGCGCACAGGTGGATCCAGAGCTACCTCTCGGGAAGAAAATCTAGGGTTAAAATAGGTCCTTTTTCATCTGACCATGTCAAAAACGACAAAGGCGTCCCGCAGGGCTCTATATTAAGCCCAACATTATTCAATATCTACCTGTCTCCACTGGCCAAGATAATTAAAGATCATGGGTTCGATACGGTATCATATGCCGATGATTCCCAGATCCTAATCACCCTGGGCCCTAATCCCATTGACACTAAACACAGATTTCAACAGTGCGTGATGTCGGTTAAAGAATGGATGACAAATAACTACCTCATGCTAAATGCCGGAAAAACTGAAATCATCTTATTTGGTATGGCAAATAAAATCTGGACAGATGAATGGTGGCCCACGACTCTAGGCTCTTGCCCGGCACCAAAAAACACCTTTAGAAACCTAGGTATAACCATCGACGATAAACTGTCCATGGCCTGCCACATAAATAAAACCGTGCATACAAGCATTGGACTGATGCGCAGCCTTAGAAAGGTCTTCAAATGGATACCGCTGGCATCACGCAAACCCCTTGTCCAGGGGCTTTTAATCAGTCGCTTGGATTATGGTAATTCATTATTGGCGGATGTTAATGAAAGCTCCTTAACCAAGCTTCAGACTCTTCAGAATGCGGCGGCCATGCTGACCCTTGATCTTCCACCCCGCACTCCCTCAGCCCCATGCCTGAAAAAACGACATTGGCTGCCTATCAGAAAACATATTAAATTTAAAGTCTGCTGCCTGGTCCACAAATCTGTGCATGGACAAGGCCCACAGTACCTGATGCAAAAGCTCCGAGGTTATTGTCCAGGAAGAACTCTTAGATCATCCAATAAACACCTTTTAAAAATCCCTAAGGTCCGTACAGTCAGAAATGGAGACAGAAGTTTCTCTAAAATCGGCCCCGCCACCTGGAACTCACTTCGTCTATCCATCAGATGTGATCCGAATCATAAATCATTTAGGAAAAATCTGAAAAATTGGCTATTCTAACCAAGATGTTCCATACCTCTCTTCTTCCTCTCTATCTGATCTCTCTCCAGCGCTATGAGACCTATAGGTGATTTATGCGCTATAGAAAACCAATTACATTACATTACATTACAAAGATGAAACATAGGCATTAAATAGGGTCGGGCTAAGTGATGCCCCCTGAGGGACACCACACCTGGAGGTGCTAGGTTTAGATTGGAATTGGCCCAGGCGGACTGATTGTGTTTGGTTGCTTAGGAATTATTCAAACCATTGTAAAGCAATGTACCTTAATGTACCTAGTTTCGGTGTGGATGTTATGCGTTATGCCAAGAATCCCTCTTGGGTCTAGTCAACCCCATTACCTGAATGAGGGGAGAATATGGGACCCCGTCCTGGTCTCGAGTTGGACACCCCGAGAGGGATGTTAGACCAATGCTATCTGGAGTGTCTGCATGCAAGAACCTCAGCGTCTCTGGTCAGTGTGTCAGCCGGGAAGTCACAGTCACCTCTGTCTGTCTAAGCAAGACATGATGTATATATACCCACAAGTCTCACCAGGTGTCCTACCATGCTGTGTTACTGTGGCGGCCTAAAGGATGACATCATGCTTGAACTTTATACATAAATATTAAACAGGAGATGTTCGTCCTGCTGTTAGTCCTGCTATGCTTCCAAGAAGCATCATGCATAAAGTATGAGTTTCGAACTAGGGAAAAACCCACGTTCAGAATGCAATGTCGTATCGAGGTAAAAGGTCAGTCCCTATGAACTGTTATGTATGAAATGTAGGGAAGGATATAGGTGAAAGGTTGCAGTGTTAACTGCACCTATATAGGGTAATATATGGAATAGAACAACCCCTGGGGTCACTATGCCACCTATATGACCACTTCCTGTGGGAAGTGGGGATAACTCTGTTCTAGAGTTCCTAGGTTCAGTATAACCAAGATGGCTACTTCTGAAAACTCATGTCCACCTCTTATTAGGCCACCTTAGGGGTGGTACTAGACTGGGGGTGGCATGCCTACCTGACTTTCTAATTTGCCCACCTGTCAAGGTGCCAAAGGAGTTCAGCTTCTTCTCCTGTGAGGGAAGCCAGACTCGCATTTCAAAGACCGTAGCTTCATTGAAGCTCCACCGCATTGGAATGTTAATCAGAAGGTCATCCTATGGCAGGGGGTGTAAACACCCTTTCCAGAGTATGCTTTGTTTCTGACCTCCAGGCTCTCACCCTTGGGGGTCAGACATTCGTCTCTGGTGGCAGGCTGGCAGAAACCAGTCAGTCAATACACCAAGGGCTGGTAGGCTATCAGCGGGCACCTCTAAGGTACACTCTGGGTGCATGTACTAATAAATTGAACATGGAATCAATGTGGGTTTATTAATACAAGATGTTTGATACTCAGCCTCCCTATCTTCAGTGTAGCTTTCCTGTAGATTGGGAACTCATTTTCTCCAGTGTCCAGCACATGTTCTAAAATGGCTTCCCTGTTCACGTGTTGCTGGCAGTAATGGAACTGACCAGCATGGGGCTTATATACTCATACAGGTATGCCCTCACATGTAATATTAAGCACCCTGTCTTAGGGCTGTAAGGCCTGCTGTAGAGGCAACTTACAAATACTAGATGCAATGTTAGGGGATCTGGCACACAGGAATGTGTGACATGTCCAATTTTCACTTTTGTCTGCATCAAAACATGCATCCTGTGATGCCAGCCCTGCATGTGTTTAGTGAGGGGACCCTTAGGGTGGAACAATTCGTACTGCATCTCTTAGGGATCATCTTTAGTACCACAGGACCTAGATACCAGGGTTACAATTCATCAGGGACCTACAGGGAGTACTACAGTATTGCCAATTGGAGAAACAATTGTATCATTTTTGGGAAATAGATCTGGCACTGGGGACCCAGTGAACAGGCAGTCAAAATCACGTCAAATACCAGACAAAAAGTGGGGGTGACCATGTCAAAAAGGGGTACTTTCCTACAAAGCACATGCACTTTGGCACTAGTTGCAGTGGGACCTTGCCTGTCCCGGGTACTTGGGCCACCCACACAAGTGAGGTATTATTTTTTATCGGGAGACTTTCCCACACAGAAATCTGGGGAAAAAGTGATTTCTTTCAGCTGCATTTGAGGTTTGCAGGGGATTCTGGGTAGGAAAACATTGGGGGGTCCATGAAAGCCATACCTCCCTGGACTCCCCCAGGTGTCTAGTTTTCAGAAATGTGTGGGTTTGGTAGGTTTCCCTAGATGGCCGCTGAGCCCGGGCCAAAAATCAAGGTGACCCCCCCTTGCAAAACAGGTCGATTTGTGATAAGTAATTTTGATGTCTCCTTAATATGTTTTGGGCCTTTGCCTATCGTGGGTACTTGGGCCACCCACATGAGTGAAGTACCATTTTTTTGGGGAGACCTGGGGGAAGCTGGGTCTTAGGAAATTTATGTCAGCCAGATGATCCCACAATTTTCCCACACAGAAGTTTGAGAAAACATGATTTTTTTCAACTAAAGTTGTGGTTTGCAGGGGATTGTGGGTAGGAAAACATCGGGGGGTCCATACAAGCCATACTTCCCTGGACTCCCCGGGTGTCTAGTTTTCCAGAAAAGTGTGGGCCCTTGCCTGTCGCGGGTACATGGACCACCCACACGAGTACGGTACCTTTTTTACCGGGAGACCTGGGGGAATGCTGTGTGGTAGGAAATTTGTGTTAGCCCGGTGTTCCCACAACTTTCCCACACAGAAATTTGAGAAAAAAATTATTTTTTTCAGCTAAATTTGAGGTTTGCAGGGGATTCTGGGTAGGAAAACGTTGGGGGTCCATGCAAGCCATACCTCACTGGACTTCCCTGGGTGTCTAGTTTTCAGAAATGTGTGGGTTTGGTTGGATTCCCTAGATGCCCGCCAAGCACAGAGACAAAAACCCAGGTGACCCCGCCTTGGAAAACAAGGTTGTTTTGTGATAGATAGGTGGCCACCTAAGTTTTTGGTCCCCGGTTTGCAGACATCTAGGGGAACCTAAAAAACCCAGACATTTCTGAAAACTAGACACCCGTGGGAGTCCAGGGAGGTGCATTGATCCCCCAGCATTTTCCTTCCCAAAAATTGCTGCAAACCTCAAATTTTGCTAAAATGTCACATTTTCCTCTAAAATCTGTGTGGGAAAGTTGCGGGATCACCGCACGGCACAAATTACGTACTATCCAGCATTCCCCTCAGTCTCCCGATAAACATGATACCTTGCTTGTGTGGATGGGCCAAGTGCCTATGACATGGAAGGGGCAAAAACATGTAGAAATTGGTGGGGCCCAAAGCGGGTCCAAAAGGGCAGTTTGTTTATACGTTTTTAGGTTGACGCTACTTTGGGCACCCACACAAATCAATTATCATTTTTATCAAGAGACCAAGGGGAATGCTAGGTAGTAGGAAATTTGTACCTGCTCTATGATTCTACAACCCATACAGAAATGTGAGGTAAATGTGACTTTGTAAGTAAATTTGAGGTTTGTAGGGGATTCTGGGTATAAAAATGCTGGGGGCTCCATGCAAGCAACACCACCAGCCAAGAGTCAGTACATTCACACCAACACCCATGCACACCACCAGGCAAGTGCTGTCCACGCGCACTGCCATTCACACACACTGCCAACCAGATGCCACCCATGCACTTTGCCAGCCAAGCGCTATCCCCAGACTCTGCCAGCCAAGTGTCATCCCCGCGCACAGACAGCCAAGCAGGGCCCATCTGGGAACAGCAACTAGCCCTGGGAACCTGCTGCTCGACCGGCCCTGGTAGGGAGGGAGCATGCTAGTAAAAAGCACTGCTCCCTGATTTTGTTACTGGGGCCCGATATTGTGGCACTCCTGCAAAACCGGCCCCCCTTGACAAAACTGCCCCATAGCCGGAAAACTGGCCCACCCCTCCGGCCTGCCGCGGAATCGCCTGGTGTCCGCTATGGCCAGTCCAGCCCTGAAGCCAAGCACCATCCATGCACACAGCCAGCCAAGCACCAGTCCACGTACACCGGCAGCCAAATGCTACTCCACGCACACTGTCATTAATCTGCACGGTGGTTGTAGATTGGCGCTTGCCTGGTGGTCCCCTGCTTGGGGATCCACACACTAGGGGGGGGTACCATTGGATTCTCCAATGATACCTCTCCTGACTTTCTATGTGCTCAGGGGGCTTAGATAGCCCACTGAGCACATAGAAAGTGAAACTGAAATGGGCCCATCATCTCATTTCCATTTTGTTTTCTGTGCAATGAGGTCAGCATGACATGTGTGCTGATCTTCATTGCACAGAAACAAAAGAGACAGCCTCAGGAGCTGGGGAAGCCATTCCTCAGCTCCCGAGGCTGTCTGGAGGAAAAGGGATTTCCCCTGCCATGTGCGAGGATGGCCAGGAGCCGTCCTGCGCACACGAGCCCCATGGAGCAGGAAGGCTCCCCGCCGTCCTGCACATGGAAGGGGTTAATATAATAAGGAAAAATGATAAATAACTCAAATATTACAGAGCAATCATGGGCAATCCATCTTGCAATCACATCTGTAATAAATAAACAATCCTTTCTAGCCAAGTACCTTGAGTGCAATCAACTAGGGAGGCTGCTAATAATGGAAACCCCAACTCCAGCCTCTGATGAAGACTTTTATTCACCATCACGTCACAAAAGTCTTGCTTAAGGGGCGTTGTGGAGGTGCACCAGGGCCAAAAAACCTACCACAGGTCATCTTTAAATTAGACGTAGAATTCTTGTCAGAAGTAATTGCCACGCTATTCAAGGAAGTTCAGTTCAGCAAAACTGTACCACAGTGTTGGAGTGGCTTCATCATAAACCCTATATTCAAACAAGGTGACATGGCAAATCCCGCCAACTACAGGGTCATAGCCTTTGACTCAGAAGCTAAATACTTTGATTTCTTGTTACTGGTAGATTTAACTGATAGGTCAAACAAAAACAATATGATCCCACTAAACCAGACTGGTTTTAGAAAAGGCATAGGCACACCAATAAACCTATATACACCCGTCTTTTTGATTGACCAATGAAAGCGGGCCAGGAAAAACGTACACCTCTGCTTCATGAATTTTAAAGCAGCCTTTGACTGTATAACTAGGGCTTCTTTGTGGATTAAGCTAAAGAGCCAGGGTCTCCATGATAAACTGCTTTGAGCAATCCAACTACAATACTCTGAAACCTGGATTCAAATAAAAATCAGAGATGGCACTAGAAAATCCAGGAAGATTCCATCTTATCAAGGGTTAAAGCAGGGATGTAAGTTAGCAGCCACCTTTTTATCCTCTTTATGGCAGACCTATTAGAAGCAGTGGACTCTATCATAAGCATATGACGTGCTCTTTAGCTCAATTAAATTGGGCTTACAAAAATCAGTTAATGCCTTGGCACTGTATGCTAGAACCAACCATCTGGAGGTAAGTGTGACCAAAACAAAACCCATGCCTGTCAGTAATCAACCAGGACAGGCCGCCTCAATCGTTTTCAATGATGTGCAACTGGGGACAGTATACAATTATAAATACTTGGCATTGTACCTCAATTCAAAAGGAAACTTCTCCCAGCAAAAACAATACATAGAGAAGAAGGGGATTGCATTAATTCACACCTTTACCACCTTGTCAAAAAAACTGGACGGGCCAACATTTCCCTTCACTCTTAGCAGTTACCTCTTTTAAGTTACTACCAGCCATCATGTACGCCAGTGTGGCAATGGGAGCATAGGATGGAGCAATAATGGATCAAATACAGAATAACACCTTCGTTCAAGCATTCAACCTGCCCCAAGGCTCATTGCCAGCACAACTTCGGCTTGAATTTGGCCTGATAATGCAAGATCTGTCCAGAAGATCAAAAACATTAAAAAGCTGGTAGAAAATCAGTTGAGACCAAGATTCCACACTAAATAGCGCATTATGTTCAGCTCTTCAAAGTGATCAGCAGTTAGAATACTATAAATATATGAATGTCTCTCTCAAACAATTGTGTCTAGCCGAAGTATTGTCCGCACACGAGCTGTATGACACCATCAAATAGGCAACCAACAAGGCTACAAAGGTACAGTCTAGCCTTGGACAACCACCATAAAAAAAAACGAGTGCTCGGTGATGATCATGGTTGATTGAACTCAATATTACTGTGCCCAGTTTACTGACAAAAATTTAAAACTGTACTAATTTGGATTGGGTTCATTTGGCAGCCAAACACCAGTCAACCTTGTTTTGCTTATTTGCACATACATTTTACAAGTTTTATATAATCAATTTGGGGTAAGATACAGTGTATGAGTAAATATGTGAATCTCAGGGTAAAATGACTGCACTTTTCTCAGGAGATTCTATTTTATCTAAGTTTACATTAGTCTGGCGTATTTGCACAAATATTGCACCAGTTTTAAACAATTAATTGGTTTTAGGATATACCGTAGTAGAAAACATATAATTCCTAAGGTAGAAAGATTAGTTACACTTTCTCTCAAGATGTAATATTTTATGATGTTTTATTGTTTTAACACTGCAAAATTGATATGGTTTTATTTAACTGAAACGATAATCTTGAGTAGGGAAAGAGTATCAAGTTATTCCGGAGACAGTTATACTATTCTAACCATAAACAGCCAGACAGTTGTGAACGAGCATCATGTGCAATGGTAAGATCTACTATTCTAACTCCAGTCCAACAAACACTGAAGAAAGTGTGTAAAGCTTGGTGAGTGGCAAACATACTATTCTAACTCCAAATCCCCAGACATTTGGGAAAGTGCATAATTTGGAGAGGTGAGATTTTACTATTTTAACTCCAGTCCAACATACATTGCAAAAATAGTATAAATGGAACTGGGGACTAAACTGCTTTTATAATGCCAAACAATGGCACAAATGCATATTTTGGAGGGGAAAGATTTACTATTCTAACTCTAGTTTAATTTGAGTCCTAGAAATACAGGTAAACCTGTCAGGGCTGGTCAAATTGTGGCGCAATCTACTCCTGTTCATCTCTTTACTAGGCTTAGATTAAAGAGATTACCTAATTACCTATATGGAAGGTGCCATTGCTCCATCTCACTGAAACTCCTGTTGGTACTTTTCAAATTAATTCACAGCCCTCAGCCTCAGATCTCCAAGATGGTGGCCGCAGCTAATAATCTTGATTGTTGCTGGTTTAGTGTTTTGCCAACAAGGAAAGTGTTGCTGCCATCGCGCTCGCGCTCTATAGGCTAAAGCGCACTTCAGCTGATTTTCCTGAGGATAAGCAGCGTTTCCCGTTTGCACGCATGCTTGGTGACTGAAACCCTCTGGGATTAGCGTTTTACCTGGCAAATTCTAGTCGGTCACTTCAGCTTGTTCCTTTCACTTTTGCTTCATTGAAATTCCTTGAGCTTCCAGTATTTGTTAGTAGGAGAGCTCTGCTGCCTCAGATATTCTCGTGAGTACATTCTGAAGTACTCATTCTGTTCTTGAAGAAGATTTCAGAGAGTGAGAAAAGTCTTCAAGTAAGTCACTACATTTAATTATTCCACAGAGACTGCGAGTAGTCTTACTCCTTACTCCTTGCTGACTAGATTTTGAGAGGAATTTCAAGTTTGTTCTTTCTGGAAATTAGACTTTCTGAACTGCCTAAAAGTTTGTGTTCTACGTAAATACTTGAGACAAGTACAATTCTATTCTTCCACTAACAGACTGCAACCAAGAATATTACCACAAATTATAGTGACTATTCTCTGTAGATATAAATATATATCTTTATATATATTTGTACTTACCACCAAGAGTCTTTACTGTTCCATATCTGAAAAGAAAAAAGAGAAAGAACTGTTAACTGTTATATTTCTGAGGACTATGTTCAAAAATCTAATTAATCTCATTTAATAATTAAGGAGAGCAGCTAGACCACTGAGTATAACAGGTAATTAGGTAGTGAACTAGAAAATAGTGAGAAATGTAATCTATAGTTATTTTAGGAGAGTTAGGTTGTGTTTTTACATTGCAGGTGCCCTAGAAGACTTTCACTCAGAACCAGTGATTAAGAGGTACATCAGTGGCAGTCTCTCTTGTCATCCCAATCCCCTTTCTCCCTCTTTACTGTGAGTGAATCATAACTAGTTGGCTGGCAGTGGAGTTGGGGATTGTGCTATAGTTCTTCTGCTCCTGTGGAAACTAATTTTCAGGTGCGTGGTACTGACAGATTGAAGTGCCATTTACCAATTTTCCACCTGGGCAGAATAGCTGAAGGGATAGACGATAAGGCTTTAGCAAGAGTTTTGGAGGGGTTACAAAAACAGTTGAGTGAAGCAATGGCAGAAAACAAGATCCTTAGAGAAGAGGTTAAGAAGTCGAGTCAGGTAGCTAATTATCTCCGACAGAGATTTTGACGAGTTTACTGTAGGATCCAGCCCCAAGTCCAAGGAAAATAACCCCCAACAATTTTCTCTGTCCCCTTATGCAGCTGAATTGACGACACAAGTAATTCATGTCATCTCCCCTACTATTCCTTTAGCAGCTCCAGTGTTCTTTGCACTTCTTGAGTAGATCCATAATCTTTAAGGAAGATCAATCCCAGGTGGCTTTCATATTTATATCTACCTGAGCAGAGATGCTGCTGCCTGGTCGATGTCTCAAGTAAACAGCAATGATTACATTTGATATGATTTTGAGGAATTTAAAGTTGAGTTTCTGCGCATTTTTGATCGACGAACCATCTCACAAACTTTAGATAGTGAACTCTTAGACCTGAAGCAAGGGAATTGAGAATGAATTGCCTATTTGGCGCAATTTAACAAATTGATAGTCGAAACCAATTGTCCAGAAGCCAAGAGGGCAGCTATCTTCTACAGAGGTCCTAAAGACGAGTTAAAAGATGGGTTGACTCAAATTCCTAAGAGACCCACTGACATTTCAGAATTATTCGATCTAGTATTGCAGATTGATCAATGTCAAAACAAGAGAAGAAGTGAACACAGAAAAGACGCTCAACATTTTCCCCCTCGATTTAACAGGATTAAGCCAGACACTTTGAAATCCAATGAAGTCCTGCCGGAAGAAGAACCCATGCAAATTGTCTCAGCTCGAGGGCCATTGACCAAGGAAGAAAGAGAGAAACAACGAATTGGAAAGCTATGTAAGTAATGTGGAAATTCTGGACATTTTTTCAAAGAGTGTCCTAAGAAACCTAAGAACATTACCTTGGTAAAAGACAGGCCCCATCAATAAGAGGAGTTGCTCTGGTGGGTGCTTTCGATAAGAAGACTCCAGATTGTCAACTAGTCGCAAACACCTTACAATCTTCAGGCCCTCATCTAATTATTTCCAGTTTGATCAAATTTGGAGCTTCAGTCATAATAGATTCCAGAGCTATAGGGAATTTCTGCGATATTACATTTGCCAAGTTGTAAGGAATTTGCTTTCTCAAGAAGGAGATGCCAGAACCTGTCCGAGCAGAAGATGGAAGTAACCTTTCTTCAGGATCCATTGTCTATAATACTGAAGAAATTTCCTTTTGGGGACCAGGCCAACATCTACGTTTGTTGAAGGTTAGTCTCATCGATGCCCCTCAATTTCAACTTATTCTGGGATTTCCTTGGCTCACGGAGCATAATTCGAAGTTAGATTGGGCAAGAAGAACTTTTGAGATGAACTCAGATTTCTGTAAGGAACAGTGTCACAATTGTCTAATTCATGTAATTTAATAATTAAGGCGAGCAGCTAGACCACTGAGTATAACAGGTAATTAGGTAGTGAACTAGAAAGTAGTGAGAAATGTAATATTAAGTTAAGTTGTGTTTTTACATTGCAGGTGCCCTAGAAGACTTTCACTCAGAACCAGTGAGGAAGAGGCACTCACTGGCAGTCTCTCTTGTCATCCCAATCCCCTTGTCCCCTCTTTACTGTGAGCAAATCATTACTAGTGTGCTGGCATACGAGTTGGGGATTATGGAATAGTTCTTCTGCTCTTGTGGAAACTAGTTTTCAGGTGCATGGTACTGACAAAACTTGGCTAATATACTATCCTAGCAAAATTCATATTTTTTTTAATGAAACAAGGTTCAGAAAATGTTTAATTTCATTAAGAAGCTGTAAATATAACTCCTAAACCATTCACAAAAACAATAGAATAAAACACATTAAATATATTAAAAACGGATAAATTTTCCTTTTTAAGAGAAAATCCCCCACAAAAAGTAAAACAACTGACAATAACACAGGTCTCAGTGGTGCAATATTCATGTACCTTATGTTTACAAGCAAATATACGGATCTCTTTATCAGCAATACGTGTTTAAAGTCTAAAAGTAAGTGATTTGGTCCTTTTTAGGTTTTGTCTGCACAGTGCTTGCGTTGTGCATGACAAATCTATTGTTTTCAATATAAACTTAAAAGGTACTTGCATCTCACCTTCCCTCTTTCCTGGCTTCTCATAGGTTCCTGTGTGTGTGCACTTACCATTCCTCCATTTCTATTGGCTGTGGCATATTTTCCTGCATTTACCAATGTATGTTCATTGTCTGCTTCTCACTGCTGAAATTCTGTTAACATCCACTTTGGTAGAACTATATTTTCATAAAGTTTTGCCTTTTACTCTTGCAGGTTCTACCTAAGAGTAAAGAGCACACTATACCACCCATAGGGTGGTATAGGAAATGTCCTGAAAAAGGTACAAGTTTTTTTCTTTATATTTTTGCCACTTCTCATGGCAGGGTAGAGAATTAGTTAATGACTTCATCTAAATTAAGTAATGCTGAAGGTTTATTCTAACACAGACAAAGTAGTACCACTGGGCAGGCGATAAAACAGTAAAATGACATATTTAGGCAGCTTCTTACCTGCAGCAACTCAAAGGAAGGTGATGTTTTAGTTGCTTGGAATGGAGTCTGAGGATATAAAGGCTATGAAACTGGGATGGATGCTGTCCAGATGGTTAGGCTTTTAAGGGCCGGTTCTAGGATTTTTGGGGCCCCCGGCAAAGGGGAATGTGCGAGGCCCCTCTAATTTACATAAGTGACACCTTCAGTGCTCTGGAAGCTGCTTTGTGCAGACTCCTCCTGGGCCCCAGCTCCCTTGTCTGCCACCTACAAGCACCTCTTCCACAGCTCATATCGGCTGAAGGTGTAAGAATAGCTTGGGGGTTGAGATTTAAAACTGTGCAGGCGGTAAATTGCTGACAATGGGTGTCCCGCAGTGTCTCTCAATGGGCAGCCAGGCAGGAGGATTAATTGCACGACAAAATGCGTCTCCTTGCAGCTGGCACAAGATGAAGTGTCACCCTACCATAGGCCTCCCCACACCAGGGGGACCCCTCCTTTAAGCCCAATTGCAAACAGACACCTTTCTTCAATGGGATCCGAAGGGGCACAAGAGGATTGGTGGTGTCTTGCACTGGTGCGGGCCCCATGATGGTGGGCTAAGTGCGAGGCCCTGGGCAGCTGCCCGTACTGCCCATGTCTAGCGCCGGCCCTGAGTCCCTTGTCAGACTTCTTTGCCAAGTTTGCGTTCTGAGTTATACACATAATTAATTTTAATGACACTCAATCCCTTATCTATTTTTTTTCAAATATAATAATTTCACACCAGTCCACCAAGAAAATACTAATGCATTAATGTAACATCTCCAGAGAGCTGAAGCTATTTTAGTTGCCTTATGTGAAATGAATAAAGGTTTCTCAAATAATTGACAGCATGTATTTTCGGAGGATTCCTCTGCTTTCTGTTCCTCTTTAATTACAAACCTTGTGAGAGGGAAGGGCTGGGTAGTGCCATGTGTCGGCAGATAGAACAGTAATACGAGTGATTGTCACATTGCCCGAAGTCCTCCCGAAGTTTCCCACAAGTAAGCAGACAAGCAGCACACCCAGAGAACAACCGTAGCTCTGTTCCTCGAGCGAAAACGTCTCGTGGGGGCCTCTACCTATGTGTGCATGTGAGCAGGGCCTGACAATCAAACGTGCTAATGAACAATCCTGTTCTCTTTTCATTCTTGACTTCCACCTTTGCTTTTAATGAGATACCTGTCAGAACCAATGCTAGCCTGACAGCTCGGTGACACGAGACCGGCGTTCATTACAGGGATTCCACCTAGCACCATATGCTCTCGCTGAGGAAAGGGGTGTGCAGCGCGAGATGCTCGGCGGAGGGTCGTCTGCCTCCCACTTGCTGCATTCCCTAACCTTTTTTTAGGAATTTAATTTACTCGAAGAGCATCTGTTCCTCGGTTTTCCTCCTTCGGATTCTCCGTGAAGGTCAGACGGCTCGCGCTGGCAGGCACGTGCAGCCAGCTTCTCTGTCAGCTCGATCACTGGCGCGTAGCGGAAGCGGAAACCAGTCTGGCCTGAGGCAGCGTTCTGTGTTCCACACTCGCAGGATCATTGGGTCGCAGAGTGGCGCCCTGTAATGTTGTGGAGAAGGTGATTAGTTCGGACTTGGTGCACTTGCATACATGGCAACATTTTAAAAGAGGAAAGTGGGAGATTTTGGAAAATAATCGGGAGAATATATTTCTCCCATTGACTTCTATTGAAGGAGAGGCAATTTCAGGTGCGAGATAGCCAAAATAAAAATGGCTTAAAAAATTGGGAGTCTCACGCTGAATCGGGTCTATTGGCATGTATGCAGTTGTGCCTTATTTTTCCACCCTCTATAGCGTATGATTTCACCTAAAAGTTTTTTAAAGCGCGCCAGAAACAAATAATAACATTTCGGCAATTAACCATTCTGTGTAGATAGGGCTCAGCACTTGAGCCAGATGCTCTGCAAAACAGTAACTGCAATAACGGGCGCATCTCGTATTCACGAAGTGCATGTGAGCAATCAACCGCTCTGTCCCGTAAATGAAAAATAAAAAATCTTGGCCAGTGTTCTGAACCGTTCATGATCGTTTTTTTGAAATGACAAGGCTGTCTAAGGTCCGGGATATTGAAAGACACCACTTCTTCATTTTTACAGACAGTTTAGCATCATACCTCATTTTATACTTTTGCTGATAGTTCAAGAGTCTGGACTGCCTTGACTCATCAGTAACACCCACTCTGCTACATTCAGGTAACCACACAGGAGTCAACTTAAAAGTGGCCTTTCTTCCCCTCAAAGCCTCAAAGGGAGATCTCTGTGTGACCAAATTAGGGACAGTACGATGAGCCCACCATGTTTCTCTCAAAACACTTCCAAATGACAGGCTTGATTCTAATGCCCGTTGAGCACAGCTTTTAACCACCCTGTTCATTCTTTCTGTCAAACTGTTAGTTTGTGGTGCATACAAGGCTGTCTTCTGATGGACAATATCAAAATCTTTGAGAAAAGCCTGCATCTCTTGAGACGCAAATTGTACTCCATTATCCGTGACTAAATATTTCGGGACACCCTCAGACACAAACACATCCTGAAAGAAAATCTATCACCGTTGTAGTGTTGACTACAACCACAGCTTAGTCACAACCCTCTTAGAGGTGTAATCCACCAGCAGAAGAACAAACCTCTCATAAAAGGGCATACGTTCAAACGGACCAATTATGTAGAATCCCAATTTGGACCATACTGTTTCTGGGACCTCCACTGGAGATAAAGGGGCATGACTGGTGACATGAGATTTGTCATTGGTAGCACACGACTGACAACCCTCGACCAAACCTTCAATCATGCAGTCCATCCCAGGCCACCAATACCTCCCCCTCACACAAGCTTTGGTTAGACTTCTGCCAAGATGCCCCTCATGAGCAAGGTTAACGATCTTGTCTCTGAAATCAGCAGGCGGAACAATCCTATCTCCTTGTAACCACCCATTTATGTAGAGCACGGAGTGAGGGTTAGTGGGTATTTTAATAGCTTGTCTACACAAGGTGGGGAGCAGCTCATATGGGGTCAAAGCAAAGGCATAAAACCATAACCAAACACGGGGGGGTTGGTCTTTGGATGTTAGTCCAGCCACTGTACAACGGGGAGGTTGTCTCTTTCAGCCTCTCTTAGAGAGAGAGAGAGAGTGTAAAGTCGTGGTTTGTTGCGTCCCCTTGTCAGGACGCCAGAAGAGGGTAGTGTGGCCCGGTCCCTCGAAAAGAAAAAGTAAACAATGATCAGGTACAGTGGGTTAGCGCCAGTCTATCTACCATCACCATCACCCACAACAAGGTTTGTGAAGTTAAGGGGGGAACCGTGATGGGGGATAAGGGTCTAAGTGAGTCACGATAATGTGGGCTCCTCACTGCCCGACGTCCACCAGCCCGCAGTGAGGTAATTAAGAAGAGGTACTTGCCTATGGCCCTGGCCCTCCTGGGTTGTGACTCTTGAGCGTTGCCTCTGGGCGGTTCCTCCGTCAGTGGTTTTCTTTTTTGCTCTTTGTCTTCTTCATGTAGCCGGGGTTCTTACCAGCTTTTCAGGTTTGGATCGTCTGGAACGCCAAAGAACGACCCCCTGGACTTTTTCTCTTCCGTAGATTGTCCTTCCTCTCGCCGGGCCGACCCCTGCGTGTGCACGGGGAATAGACCGCCTCCTTCATGCCGACGGTGGCCGCCATCTTGGAAATACTGTCCGTGAAGAGTGCGGGATTATACTCCTCTCATGAGATTACCTTGGCAAAAAGTCAAATCATTTTTCACAGACCAAAAAGGCCTTTGCCCATGCCGAAAGGGTAGGCGAGACAGACAGTCAGCAGACTTGTTGCTCAGACCAGGTATGTATAGCACACAGCAATTGTACTCTTGAAGTCCTTCACTCCAACGTGTAAGCCGGGAAGTCATGTGATCGTTATGATGACAAAAAAAAAACTTGCACCAGAGGTCGATGATCAGACCTGACTAAAAACGGAATACCCAACAGATAAAATTTGAAATGTCTCACTGCCCAAAACACACTCAAAGCCTCTCTCTCTATGCAAGAGTAGTTTGCTTCAGCATTCCTGTGTGCCCTGGAAGAAAAAGCAACCACTCTTTCCTCACCTCCAACAACCTGAACAAGTACAGCCCCCAGCCCCTTGAGACTGGCATCCATGGTCAAAATTGTTTTTGTTTGACATCAAAATGCCCCATGGTCGTCATTTTCCCAATTTCAGATTTAGTTGTCACAAAAGCTTTCTCACAGTCACTGGACCACTCAAAACGCACTCCTTTCTTCAACAGTACCTGATAGGCCCAACCACACTTGCAAACCACAAGACAAATTTGGAGTAAAACTCTGCCAGTCCTAAAAAGAACCTCACTTTCTCCTTATCCACAGGTGTGGGAGCCTTCACTATACTTTCAGCAAGCTCCAATTTAGGTTGAATTCCTTCTCCAGACATGACATGCCCTAGGTAGGTAACAGATTTCAGACCAATACAACACATGTGTATTTTTACTGTAAGACCTTTCTCCTTCAATGTTTCCAACACTCTTCTCACTCTTCTCTGCTCCACTTCATCCTTTCCATAAATCAGGATATAATGCTGAAAAAACAGGACATTAGCCAAATCACCAAAGACCACCTTCATAACTTTCTGAAAACAAGCTTCAACCGAGGCTAGTCCAAAGGCCATCCTCAAAAAGTGGTAAGCTTCCAAAGGAGTTACAAAGGAAGTCAGGTGCCTGAGGTCACTATGTAGAACAATTTGATAGTACGCAGACGAGTGGTCTAATACACTAAACATTGTGGCACCCTTGAACATGCTAATGGACTCAAAAATATTCGGAAGAGGCTGACGATCCACCCAAATCCACTCGTTCAGCCCACACTAGTCCACACACATCCTGACACTGGCGCCACCATCCTTAGGAGCCAAAAACAATCGAAGCCAACCATTCAGAATCCTCTATTTCTTCAATAACTCCCAAATCCAACAATTTATTTTTTAAGCTCCATTTTTAAAGGTTCTGTCATCATGTTAGGCATTCTGCGCACCTTATGCACACATGGCTTTGCCCCCTTTTTCAAAATATTGTGATGTTCAAAACCCATGAGACATCCCAGCGTATCAGCAAACACCTCAGTAAATTTTCAAAACATTCCATTGCACTACTCACTAAATCAACCTGTGACCTGATCTTTAGGGTTACTGGCACCTGTATTCAAAATAATACCCACATCATGCTGATGCCTCCCCCCAACAAGTTGTCACCCCTTTCAGCCACGTACACCTTCCCAACAGTATGTCTGCCTCTAAATTGAAATTTCGCTACAACATATCCAAGTACATTAATGCGTGAACCTCCATATCTAACTGGATCAGGAGGCAGAAATGTCATGTTACTTAATCCTACACTTTCATCCCACTGTTTGTTACCAATCATGGTGAAAGGTGAACCAGAGTCGGCCAATACAACAAAATCTCGCCCATCCACTTCAATGTCACATTCCAGCATAGTCACCTTTCCAGAGTCAACTTCACCATCACCATCCTTAACATTCAAAATGATGGTGCGTACAGCTTTAGACGTGTTCTCAGTCACACGATTCCTCCCAGAGGACCTACACACTCGAGCATAATGGCTTTTAATACCACATTTTCTACACACTGACCCTCTTGCATAACAGTTGGGATTATTCAATAGATGTGAAACACTTCCACATCTTTTTTGAGAGTCATTGTCATGAACATCACGATCAGAACTTCGCTGTCCGGTGTCACTCTCAGGACGCGATTGTGAATACCTGTCAGAGTTGTGCACAGCACGGGTGTTCTTCTCAGACCCTTTTCCCTTATCATTGGAAGAAACTTCAGCAACATTATCAGAAAACGCTTGACAATTGTCAGAGTCGGACAAGACATGGACGTCACCTTGGCCTTCTTTCTTAGCCTCAAGTTCTTCCTCATTTCATTTACCCAAGTTGCTGTGTTTTCCACTTCTTCAACAATATCTATAGACTGTGCTAAAGACAGTTTCTTAGATAACAGCTTCTCTTGTACCCTGGTGCTGTTGGTGCATTTCACCAACTGGTCCCTCACTAACGAATCAGATAATTCACCAAATTCACACGTTCGAGCAAGTCTTTAGTGATGCCACATAACTACCCACTTTTTCAACTGGCCCTTGAACTCTGGTGAAAAATATGTGACGTTCAAGGACTACATGAATGCGAGGACCAAAATGTCTTTCCAGCATTGTCATTGAAATTTCATAGACATTAGCAGATTCTCCATCACCATTGCCAACAGGTATCTGATCCATACTGTCATACATGTTCCTCCTTTTTACAACTAAATTGTGCAAAAGAATAGCTTGCTTTCTGAAGGCAGAACATTTTCCCTGCCAATTGCAACAATATACGACTTAAAGAGATTCCTTCACCTCTTCCACAGAAGAATGAGATCCCCCTTCTCTGATAAGAATGCAGGGGGTTGCGAGTTGCGACATGCTGGTTGCAGTGGCCATGACAACAAAAATGGCTACTGGAGAGGAGCTCAACAATGGAGCTTCATAGACTGGGGATCAAAATTGTCAAAATATCCCTGTTTAGCCTTCACCAGCTCTGCTGCTTCAGACACTGGAACATAGGAACTACATCGCTACAGATACGTGGATTCAAACAACTGTACCTGAGTCAATCGGTGGGAGTCCTCCGCTTCAGGAGCAGGACTTCGTTGGTGGCGATCCTCCGTTCGACCAAGCTCGCACACATCGCTGCTGGCTGGTTGGGGCCTCCAGGTTACTGCCGTGACTGGAGGCATTCCCGCAGGGAAGCGGCAGAAAATCAGCACCCGGTTTGCATGAGGTCATCCCAGGAGAAGGGCGCATCGCTGAAGGCATCGCTGGAAGCATAACTGGAGGCAGCACTGCATTGTCTGGGGTTGAGGAGGCTCTCCTTGCAATGGGCGCTCAAGTCCCCAGACCAGAGTCTATCTTCCCTCATCGCCGAAAAGGAGCGATGACTGATGCGGCTTCATGACCCCCCGATGATCTCCTTGGCAGGGTCGCAGCTTCTAAATGCAGGTATTTTCTCTCTCTTGCCGCAATAACCACCGTTTGAGACTGGCGGAGTGACGTGCTCACTCCGCTGCTAATCAGGACTTTTCCCCCTGGCGCCTGCTATTTGTATCGTTGATCGGTGCAGGCGACAGCGCTCAGTGTATTTGGCTCACATCGCGCCTGCTTATTTAACCGGTCACGGAGCACTAGACCACACTGCATTTCAACTTATATAAATGGATGTGTGATGCAAGGAAGAGAAGTTGTTTTGCTGGGTCCTGTGACAGAGCACGACGCCTGGTCCCCCTCACCTCGTGACCTGCAGGGGGCTGCGCACCGAAGCGGCAATGACTGGACCCAGCAAGCACGGTACTGGTAAGTCCCTGAATCACTGCCTGGTTTGCTTGGCGCCCGGCAAACATAGGGGGATTGTGCGGAAGCGGCTCTGGGGCTGAGCATGTCAATCGTTAGAGGCTTTGTCCCGGGGAGGTTGAGATCTAGCCACACGGGAGGTTATGTGTGCTCAGGAGGCGGGTGTGTTCCGGCCCTTACGAGGGGAAGCGACACACCGCATCTGATCAGGAGGCCAGATCGATGCCTTCTTAAAGGGACAGTGCACAACCGAATTGTTCTAAGGGCGATGTTTTCCCTCCCTTGCTGATGAGAGCACAAAGACGTTGGACTGACACCACGGATGAAGTGCAGTCAGCACGATTATATCATCGTAGGATTGGTATCTGAATGAATACTGGGTCAGCTCACGTCTGATCATTTTGGAGAAAGATTTCTCCCCCCACTGCTTGCATATGTTTATTACTTTTGTTTTCTCTGCTGGTTTCTGGCCTTTCCCCGAGGTCCTGTCGCCAGGGAAGAATCTCTCCATTTTTTTCTCTTGGCCCGTCTTCGTCTCCCTAGTTTTGATACAAAATGGTGCCTATCCTTTGGCCCGGAGGGGAAGGCCAAGTGGGGAACATCGCGTGTATATTGAAGCTATGCCCTCAGGCATCGACAGGGAAATAGGATTCAGGTTTGGACTGTTGACAAACACAAAAAAGGACTATGACTAATGGAGGAGCAAGTTTCAACATGCTTGGCGGACATCTTTGAAAGTTTTTTTTTCTCTCTCTCTTCTTTCCCACTGAAAGACATTTTGACTGAGGATGTTTGCAGGAACTTACTCAGTAATCACTCGCCCTTGACATTGCTAAAGTGATTGCCTCCACTGCCTCATCTACGCCCACCATGGAGTCCAACAAGGCCTTCAGCCTGTCAGAAGGATCTCTCTCTAGAGTGGGACTCAGTGCATTTAAGATCACTTATCCCCCCTACCTCACTAAGAATTCATCAAAAAAACTCAAACACAGCATAATAAAAAGAAACCCAAAAAACACTTATATCAGATAACTACTCCTGTATGTCTAAGGGCAACAGCTTGTGCGACCTAATCTTCTACACTAATAGGAGAGCCCAATGGAGAAAATCTCTCTTATAATTTTTCCAATGCAAACAGATACGGAAAACTAACCACGGTTTTAGTCTTACTATCACTTCCTCCCCATCCACAAAGTAGATCTCACCATTACTATCTACAACAATGGGATCGTCCTCATTTAAGCTTCCAATCAAAACCTTGTGCAGTTTGATAAGCTCTTTCTGAATATAAAAAGCTGTATACATAACAACTTAACCCCTGTACGACAAGACTCAACACTATCTACCTCAAGACCACGCCAAGCCCTCATTTTCTCCTCTGATTCACCTTTCTCCTCTCCCAGGACCCCTCTCCTACCCAACGCAGCCTCTCGTCCAAGAAGATCATCCAGCCATGCGCCCAAGGAAATTAACAGCCTGCTCAAGTCTTATCCGTCTAACACAGATAGCAACTTGAGTCCAAAGGGTATAATTCAAACCATTCATTCCAATCCTAATAGAGAACCCTACCACAACCTCAGAGTCATAAATAACAGCAACCTCAAGAGAGTAAACATCATTCAGACTTCTCCCACCCTCACGCCGGCTCCACTCAAGTGCATACTACTGAATTGCAGGTCTGCCAACAAACACGCCTCCGAGATCTTCGACCTCATACAACATAATGAGATAGAAATCATTATCCTCACTGAAACCTGGCTCAACCCTTCATCCACCCCAATCTTAGACCTCTTGGTGCCCCCCTCACATGACATAATTTGCCTAGATAGAGTTAGGAAGCAGGGAGGTGGTCTTGCTTGTATACATCGGAACACACTTGCGGTCCCCCTCGCAGAGCCCTCCTCGCCAGCTAATCATGAATACCTTTGCCTCAACATCTCTAGTGACAATCAATTGGTCTGCAAATTACACACTTTCTATCACCCCCCAGGCGACAATCTCCCCTCATTGAGCAATTAATGGAAAGCATCTATGGCAATGTGGATTCAGTCCAGCCCCACATTTACCTTGGGGACTTTAACCTACATTGGTCAAATACTAATGACCAAGCAGTATCATGCCTTAAGTCCTTCTTGAGTGATCACAAATTGATTCAACATTGTGACCAATCCACACACACTAAAGGGGAAACTCTAGACCTCATCATCTCCAAAGGTCATAACATCACTTTGCACTCCATCATACCATGTGATTGGTCAGATCATCACATCATTACATTCCATCTCAACTCGGAGGTCCCCCAGTGTAAGGCACAAACAACTAAACCAAAGATAAGGAAAAGGGACCTCAGGGATATCAACACAGTTGACCTAGCAACCCGCTGTAAGCGGGCCCTTTCTCCCCAAGGAGAAATACTTGAAGTCAATGCACTCACAGACCACTACAACTCCTCTATTGCCAGTATCATGGATTCTAGAGTGCCACTCCAACAAAAGAATGCACCTACTAAAAGATCTAAACCTTGGTTCAATGGCAACCTAAATGCGGAACGTCTCGATCTAAGGGGCCATCGAATATTCCTGGAGATCCACACCATCTGCGGACCATCTAAAAACCCTAAGATCATCAAGAAGCGCTTATAACAAACAAATCAAGACAGCTAAAGCAGAATATTTCAGATCCCAACTTAGCCAAGCATCTAATTGACCCAAGAAATTGTTTGAACTGGTTAAACAACAATTGGTGGAAGTCCCTAACCGTTCAGCTGCGGAAGTCATCCCTCCCTCATGTGATGAGCTGGCTGCCTTCTTCACAGAGAAATCTAGACTTATTAACATCGATCTGGAGACCAGGAAGGCTCTATTTCTACACAATGAACCTGCACCCCCCTGGCCTTGTTAGACAAGGCAGAACCAGCCAGATGGAGTATCAAGAACAACGCTTCCTGGGACACATTTATTCCCCTAACTGAAACAGAGATCAAAAAGGTTCTTTGGAGTATTAACCCATCAAATCAGTTCAACGACCCGTTACCTCCCACCATCTTCAAATAAATTAAGGAAGAAATCTCCCCCTTCTAAGATCGTCAATGCATCTCTGTCACAAGGCACGATCCCTGATTGACTAAAAGAGGCACAGGTAACACCTATTTTAAAAAAAAACAACAGCTGACAGTACAGATCTTAACAACTTCCAACCTATCTATAGTATCCCTACACTAGCCAAACTCCTTAAAAAATGCGTCCAGTCTCAACTTTATGCGCATATCAAAAATTTCAATCTACTGGGCCAACACCAATCTGGTTTAAGGAGTGGGCATAGCACAGAATTGGCTCTCACTCATGTGATGGATGACATCTTAATGATGATTGATCGAAATTAATCCTGCCTCCTGTCAATCATGAAAACCTTTGATTTATTCTTGAACATAGGACGGGCCTCTCCGGTCAGGTGCTTCTTTGGTTCTCATCCTTCCTGCAGCACAGGTCACAAAGCGTTAAAGCTAACCACTCCCTCCCCCTGCCATCCCCAGTCACCATGGGGGTTCCCCAAGGGTCCACCCTATCACCCATTCTTTTCAACTTGTTCCTTGAACCCTTAGCTAATGTTCTAAAATCCTTGGACAATCGCTTCCACATGTATGCAGACGACACCCAACTCTATCTGAAAATCTCCTCCCTGGATGACATCACTTCACTCAACTCCACCCCACTGACTACCCAAAACTGGTTAACGGAGAACCACCTCCTGTTAAATACATTTAAAATAGAATTCCTCCTCATTTCTCCCCCGAAACATACTCCTACAATAGATCTCTGAATGAACCAACTCACCGCTTTCAACTGCTCCCCCCGCATTATTGATTCAGCTAAATCTCTAGGAGTCACCCTGGACAAGCATCTGAATATGAAGACCCATATTAGCAACGTGTGCACGGGTGCTAACACGTGTTGAGAACACTCAGGAATCTCAAACCCTTCCTACCTCAATCTGACTTCAAGCAAGTGGTCCAAGTGCTCGTTCTGCCGAAGCTGGACTATGGCAGTGCTACGTTATGTGGCCTCCCGAAATACACTCTGGCCCCCCTATAGGCTTCACTGAACGCGGCGGCCAGATTGATCACGAACACCAAGCGAAAGGACCACATCTCCCCGGTCTTAAAATCTCTAAACTGGCTCTCCTTTGAAGCTAGAATTCAACTGAAGATTGCCTGCCTATCACACAAAGCCCTCCACTTCAAAACCCCCATCTACCTTGCGTAAAAACTAGTACTATCAGGAGGGGGTAGACCGTCTAGGAGTGCTAACTACCTCCTCTTGAAACCTCAGATCTTCCGCAAAAAGAGAACTTGCTAACAAGCCTTCTCTGGCGCTGCACCAAAAATTTGGAACTCTCTTCCACCGGAAATTCGTAGAACCTCCTCCAAGGTTGCTTTCAAATTGGAAGCAAAAAGATTCCTCATGAATAAGTTCTTACCTTTACACGATGGACCCTAATCGCTCTGTAAATACTACAGCATTGGTTAATAAATCTGTTTGTTACAATTGTATTCGCCCCCCTTACTTCATTATGTATCATCACTCCCTTGATGTCATCTTATCATTGACTAGCCGACTCTGCATTAATCCTGAATTAGATAGGATCTGTTATCTTTGCACCATATGATTCCATGCATATTAGTTTCACCATTTTAGTCGTGTTATGATCTTTTTCATTCCTCTCCCTCTAACTGTAAAGCGCTCTGATATCCTTCAGGATCAAGTTCACGCTTTATCAAACTTTATAAATAAATAAATAAAATAAATATAAAGTGAATATTAATTGGTAAAGTAAAGTGGAAATGGCACCATATAATATGCTTTAGTTGGGAAGACTTGCCGTGTAGAAACAAAGTCTCAGTGAACACAATCCTTGGCTTATTTGAAATGTCTCAGTCTCAGTGAACACAATCCTTGTTTTATTTGAAAACACAATACTTGTTTTATTTGAAATGTTTCAGAATGTTGCAAGTACAAGCCGTTGTTTAAAGTTATTTTAAAATCTTACCGTATGTATGAAAAATGCCTTTCCGTGCCTCGTTTCTAAGTAGATAACGACATCAGAAGTCAATCCGGTGTTTACAGTATCAGCAGCCACTTCACCAAGATGGCTGATTGTCGCGTCATGCAGTGACGTAATGACGTGCACGTCGGGCATCAGCGCACGTTGAGCGTCAATGCCAGAGATGCCAAAATGCCACGGAATCTCGAGAAGCAGGTGCGGGAGCTCACGGGCTGACAGTTAAACAGAGGTGAGCCTTGCGCAAGCGAAGACAACAGTTATTTTCAAAGGACTCACAATTATGAAGAAAAATGTGAAGAAAGTCAAAAATCTGGCTCGTAGAATTGATGCAAGAAGAAATCCGGTTTAGACACAATACTCAAATTACAAATGCATTTTCCAAGTAAAAATCCATATGGTTGTTTAGAATCTTCCACGTTTCCTTTGTGGTCCAAGTTTGCAAGTAGGGGAATCGGTGGTCAGATCGTCTGTCCCCAGTCAGGCGAAGTCACTTGTCGCCAGTATTAAATCCACGATATTGTAGGTTTCCAAAGTCGTTTTATTCAGGAGAGAAAAAACACCGACATGTCAGCTGGCCAGCTTTGCATAGAATGAATCCTTCATGACATTCTCATGAGATTATACCATTCCATGCCATGAGCAGACATTTAAAAAACAATCATGAACAAGTAGATTATAACAGTTTCCCCACTATGTTTTGCCTTTGCCTCCTGTGTTTTTGCTGTGTGTTGGATTTCGTTTTGCTGGTCTAGATGCTTTGGGCACTTTGCCAGTGCTGTTCAGTGGCAAAGTGCAAGTGCTCCCTTTGTAAATTATTATTGTGGATTGGTGATTCCATTATTGGCATATTTGATTTACTAGTCAGTCCCTAGTATAGTGCACTATGTGTGCCCAGGGCCTGTAAATCAAATGCGGCTAGTGGGCTGCAGCACTGGTTATGCCACCCACCTAAGCAGCCTGTAAATGTAACACAGGCCTGCGATTGCGTAGTCTATGTGCAGTCTGGTACTGCCATGTCGACCTGGCAAGTGCACCCACTTGCCAGGCCCTAACCTTCCCTTTTCTTACATGTTAGTCACCCTAAACTAGGCCCAAGATACCCCGGTGGGCAGGGTGCAGTCTATGTGAAAGGTAGGACATGCCCTGGTGTGTGTGGCATGTCCTGATAGCGAAATACTGTCAATTTCGTTTTTCACTATTGCAACGCTACCTGTTCCCATAGGATGGAATGGGGAGTTTGCTTATAACATCTTATAAACATTACTACCCCTGGGAACAAGGTAGGAAAATAAAGTTTAGTATGCCTGAACTCAGAATGCTAAACGTCATCTTTTAGTGTGGGTGATTTTAGCATTCTGTGTTTGAAAAAAACTCTTTTAGTAGGTATTTTCTTGCTTAGCCATCCAGTGTGCTTCTGCTAGGATGTGTATTGACTGTCTGGCTTTGGGATGACAGGGGCTAGGGAAGGTCAGTGGCTCCAGAGAGTCTGGATGAGTCAGGACTGGGATGAATAGACCTGGACTGCATTTAGAGTAGGGGGAGGAGATTTCCTTCCACCTGAATGGGCATTTTCTGCCTTCCACAATGCTGTCTTCACCTCCTGCCAGGAAGCTGCACCAGAGAGGACGGAACTGGTTTCGACTGAGCACAGGACTTCCCTGCCACCAGAAAACAAAGGATTTTGATGTATAAAAAGAGGGGGCCAGACCTCAGACTTTTAGATCACTTCTGGGAAATCAAGAGGAACCTTTGCCAAGGTGAAGAGCTGGAGTAACTGTGAAAGAGTACTGTCCGTGTGCTGTTTGCTGTCTGGGTTTGGCCTGCAGTGGCTAATTTCTGCCAAGGAAAGGGAAAAAGAATTTGCTGTTTGCTTTGTGCCCTGCTTGAGGAAGATCTCTAAGGGCTTGAAGTAGAGCTTGCCTGCTTTTCTGAAGTCTCTGGTACACAAAGACTTCACCTCAGCTCCCCTGAACTTCATTGGTGGGAGTTCTGACCTGCCAAGAGGCGCCTGTAGCTTTTCTGGGCCTATAGAGGTTTTTATGGCTGTTGGGAGCTGATAAAGCAATGCAACAACAACAAGCATGACGCATCAGTGCCTGTTGCCAACGCATATCTTAAGAAACCATCACAGCACCTGCCCGCGGCTCGAGAAATAGCTGCACGCCGCATCGAGAGCACAGGTCTCCGAAGTCTGAGACCACCGCACCAATTCCTATGCAAGCCCTGCTGTGCGGCTGAAAGAATCCACGCATCGTCCCAGATTTTCGCATCGCATCGAGGCACCAGGTCTGTCGCATTATTGAGTGACGCAGTAAGAAACCGACACATCACCTCCTATCCGGTAAGAAAACAACGCATCACCTCCCCTCCCCAGCAGTAAGGAACCGACGCATCACCTCCCCCGGAGCAAGGAACCTACGCATCACCTTCCTTGAGTGTAAGAAACCAACACATCACCTTTCCTGCAACTCTTTTTGTTTGTGTGCGTGGCACATCCAAGGTACTTTGTGAGAAAAGTGTTGCATCTGCAGTTTGCTTTGAACTGAACTATTTCTACCATTTGAAAGCCATATTTCTATTACTGTATTGTGCATTTTTGTCGTTTTGGTCTTGTTTAGTTTAGATAAAGATTACCAATTTTTCTAAACTGATGTGACATCGATTTGTAGTGTTTTCACTGTATTGCTGTATGTGTTCACAAATGCTTTACGCACTGCCTCTGAGATAAACCTGTCTACTCGTGCCAAGCTATTAAGGGGGTGAGCAGTTTTTTTTAGGAGTGTATCCCCCTTACCCTGACTAGAAACAAGGGCCCCTAAGATCTGTGATTTTGGGGGCAGGCGGACGTCAGTGTGTAAAATGCAAGTTAAAGCTATAACTACAGCAGCACAGAGGACTCCTGTGCCGCTGCATAAATAAATGTGTGCACATCTTACAGGGCACACAGGGTTGCAAGCCTTGGTGAAAGAGCAGGGCAAATTAGAGCACCTCCTGAAAACACCTTTGTGTAACTGCAAATTACAGGTGTGATTCCTTGGATGACAGCGGAGTAAGTTCATGTGTAATTGTGAGTAGTGCAAAGTGCCTGGTGTAGCATTTGATCTCCTGACCTAACAATAGTACTGTTGTCATAAGTATGGCACAGGAGAAGTAATATTATCTTGGAACAAGACTTTATGGTCTCACAGCTGTGTTGTTATCATACCTTGAGCACCTTCTCTAAAAAAAGTTTCCTATAAAAATCTTTACAGTTTCCAATGTCCAGCTTCCGAAGTCCTTCATTTCTTTTTTGCCCTGTGCACATTCACAGGTAGAAAAACACCCAGGGCGTCCCCCATCCTGTCTTGCACCGAAGCCCCAACCTTTCACCATGCCAGTCCCACACACACTGCACCTGCTCCAAGCTATGTAAGTGCACAGAACGCATAATAAAGCAACAGTTAGCTTTCTATTTCAGGGGGTTTGCAGCTGTTTCAAGATATTTTTAGAGCTACTCATTGTTCAAAAGGGTGCAATTTCTGATATTTACCTTAGCCCTTGCACTTCATTGCTTGCTTTTACTTACAAGAAAGTGTCACACATTTGGCAGTTGAATGTCACTCATAAGTGCGTCATGAGTGATGTCACTGACCATGTCATGAGTGATGTAATATGTGACGTCATCAGCAGTGCATTGCACGCGCAAGTTATAGTGAGTCCAACTAACTATAACGTGGGAATTTCAATGGTTTTATGCGAGTAAAATTTCCAGCTAACTATAACTGGTGTAAAACCTATGGTTTTTTCAGTGAATTTAATAGGTTTTTTAAATGCTAATTACTAACTATAACTGGTTTGAAACCTATGGTTTTTTCAGTGAATTTCAATGGTTTTTTAATAGCAAATCTTTATAGGTATAGAAAGTGATAAATGTTAAAACGAATTTTATATTGTATAAATATGTAATTATTTTATTTATTTATTTTTTTATCCCGGGGGCGCTCCCGGGGCGCGTACCGGTGAACCCATGGGTAAGCGCAATATTACGGCGCGCCCCGGGGTGCGTACCGGGGAGTGTCCCGTTAGCGCTATTCTCGCGAACGAAAACAACATCGTGACGTATCGCGTACACGCGTAATGCGTCATATGACGCCCAGCGTAATCGCAACCGAAAGCACGTGATCGCGAAACGTCCTGACGCGCTTACGCTACGCACCCGCGGGCGCCCCCCCGGAGCGCAACTACGGGCGCGCCCCGGGGCGCGTAGCGTAAGCGCGTCGGGTCATGTGACTTGAAAATAACACTTTCTATTGGTGCAGAACAGTTTTGGTTTCTAAATGAGTAATGCCTGGGTCTTGTGACCAGCCTGGGTCTTGTGACCTGCAAATGACACTTTCTATTGGTGCAGAACAGTTTTGGTTTCCAAATGAGTAAAGCCTTGGTCTTGTGACCTGAAAATAACACTTCTGATTGGTTCAGCACAGTTTTTTTTTCCAAATGATAAAAAAAACCACCTTTTGTTCCTTATTCTGACTTTGTCCTTTGACTGAGGAAGACCTGTTTCATCTACAGAGACAATTCTTTTGTACTTTGAAATGGCTACTGTAGCAGCAACAGCTGGAGCATCTGCACCACCACCACCACCACAACCACCAAGAGGACCACCACAACAATACATTGGTGGTGAAGAAGAGGAGGAGGAGGAAGAGGAAGAGGAGGAGGGGAGCAGATGGCTGCCTGAACAAAATACCCCATACAAGCCAAAAGAACACACTGTATGGGAGTTTTTTTCACTTCCAGAGGGCAAGAAAAAAGTTAATGCGGCCAAGGTAACATGTCGAATCTGTGGTGCAGAACTCTCAAGGGGCAATCCAGATAAAAAATATTCATTTGGTAATAATACCATGATTCGGCATATGACCCGGAAGCATCCTGCTAACTATTCTCTTGCAGAGATCAGGGAACTGGCCAGTCACCTCCCCCAGTGTTCAAGGACCAGCTCCAAAAGAAAGCAACCCACTCAATCGGGACCAGAAACATCGGAGGTGATGCCTTGTATCCAGGAACGATTTGGTGATTTTAGAATCACCTGTATTGCATGTGGCAAGCTCATCGCCTATGGTGAAAAGAGCATGAAGCTCGTCGTCCTTGCTGGTGACAATCACAAATGCCCCAAAAAACAGTAATTTTTTCCGTTTTTTGTTTTTTGCTCCTGTTGAGCCATTTACAATTCCCTGTTTTTTGTTTCTCCCCATAAAAAATACAAAAAAAATATAAAACTGTTTTGAAAAGCCAAAAAAAGTACAAAATGTTCAAAAAAACATTAAAAAATATATAAAACAACAAAAAGAAGAAAAAAAACAGTTCTTTTTAGAACTACCTTTCATTTATAAAAAATAAACCTATATTTTTAATGAATCTCTGTCAATTTATTTTCTAAGGGTACGCGTACCGGGACGCGCCCCCCCCAAAAAATAGAAAAATAATAATTTCATGAAGGAGTTAGCATGAGGGTAGAACACAAAGAGAGTAATGTTAAGAGAAAGAGAACTATAGGATGAACACAGAGGGATTGTTTATTACATAGTAAAAAACAGAGAAGGTGTAATAGGGTGAAAGTGAGAAAAGTAAAATGACTAAAGGAGCGAAAGAAGGGAAGAGAGAGGAAGAAGACTAAAGTAGAGATAGTGGGAGAATGTGAGTGGGTGTTGAAAGAAAAAGAAAGGACAGTAAAAAATTGACAATGAAGGGTAGTGGCGTAACCGGGATAAATGAAGAACGGTGAGTGAGGGTAAGAAAAGACCAGTTAGTGTAAGTAAAGAGGGGTGAAAGAGGGTGAAAAATTGAATTAGGATAAGACATGGGGAGTGACAAAGAGAAAGGACAAAGAGAGTAAAGAAAACAGTACCTGAATGGATTTGAGTGAAACAGCAAAGAAAGATAAGTAATGCGGGGTGTGTGACTTATAGGGAGTCAGTGGCTGTAGGTCGGGGTGTGGGTGTGTAAGGTGTGTCTGTGGGTGTGGGTGTGTGGGGTGTTTTGGTGTGGGTGGAGGTGAGGGTGTGTGAAGTATGTGTGAGGAGTGTATGGGTGTGGGGTGTATATGTGTGCGATGTATGTGTGTGTATGGAATGTGTGTGTGTATGTGAAGAGTGTGTGTGGGGGGATTTTTTGTGTGTATGAGGTGTGTATGTGGTGTGTGTGTGGGGTGAATGTTAGCGGTGTGTGTATGTGTTGAGAGGGGGATGAGGTGTGTGTGTAGGAGTAAGATAAATAATTAAGAAAAACAAAATGAGTGAAGAAGGAAGGGAACAGAGGATAAGTGAAGTAAAGAATAGGGATTGCAAGAAGTTGAATATGAGAGGGGAAATAGGAAAATTGGAGTAAACATGGAGAATAAGAATAAGTGTGGTAAGCAGAATAAAGACACAGGAGTGAGGTTGGTTGAGAAAATATTAGTAAGCTTAAAGCAAAGGGTGATGACAAAGTACATTTTTTTAGTCATACTTACCATATAATAAATGTAACTTTAATTATTTGTTTTACTGCACTTTGTATCTGTGAAAGAGAGAAGAAAAAATAAGTTATAATTAGTAAAATGTGTATTTTAAATTAAAATATACAAATGAAGAGGTTAAAAATCATAACAGTGTATCTAGAAATAAAGTAAGAGTGAAGGACACAGAAAGGGAAATAAAGTAAGTTAGAAGGATAAAAAGAGAAAAAAAGAAATAGAATGAGAGCAAATTACTAAAATTAAGGCATATAGATTCAGTGACAGAGAGGAAGAGAAGAACAGAGAAATGAACTAGAGGTAAGAAAGATACTAAAACAATGTGACTTAGCAAAACTAAATCAGGAAACAGTAGTAAGTAAAAAGATAATGACTGAGACGGAAAAGATAAACACAAGTGAACATAACACAAGGAGAGTGAGGCACTGAGGACATAGAAGTAGTGAACGAAAAATAGAGAGAAAAGGTCAAAAGTAAGGAGCAAACAAAGATAAGCGAGGGAGAGTGGGTGATTTATAGTGATAGAGTGCGATAATACTGCTGAGTGAGTAAACAGGAATTAGTAAAAGAGCAAAGGAGGAAAATACGGAAAAGGGAACTAAAGCAGAGAGATTGAAAGATGAAAACTTATGCAAGGGAGAGAGGGGATGCAGACAGTTGAAATGAGAATGAGGGCTTGTCAAAGAATTGGAGTAAAGGAACGGGGTTACAGAGAGTAAGAGAAAGACATTATAAGTGAGTAAAAAGAGCTGAAAAGGGATGGAAAAAGGAAAGTGAGTGTCAGAGAATGGGAATACAATTTAATTTACACAATCCAAAGTATAGAATAACTTGTACAACATGTTACATAGTTTATTTTTGCTGTTCTCAGAATATATTGAATTTCACTTAAAACAGTGAGTTCAAATTACTCATCATATGACAGCGGGGAAAAAATAAACACAATCTAAAAGATTGTGTTTTAAAAAAAACCTTAGATACTGACAAATAACAAAGGTACACTAATGTTTGATTGACTTTTCCTTGAGGCCAAATAGTATATCATAGAGGTCCTTTTCTCGTTGCAAAGTACTTTGCTGTTCAGTAAAAAATCCATTTCATCGACTTTCTAGAAGAAAAGCTCCAAGAACATCTTAAATATTTTCATTATTTTCATATATTCCTTTTTTTCAGTCATGACTCTTTACTCATTCCTGTACCTTTCCTTTTGGCCAAATAGTGTCAGATGTATGAGTAAATTTTCAAATTAATTCCAAGAAACTCTGAAATTACCTTTTTTCCGACGTTCTGAAAGAAAGGCTCTACAACATTTTCACAATATTTAACTATTTGTAAAACCATCTCTGACTCACTCATGTTCATCATTTTCTATAATACTAATATCACTTACTATGAGATCCACTTACAGTACCTATATGACAAGTCAATTTTTTATATTACCTGGATCATTTTTACTCATAATATATTTTTAAACAGCAAAATAACCTTTATTAACTGCTCCCGTCTTCATAGGCCAATTACCTTTACCTAAATTTTGGTTGTAAAAACACTAGGTATGAATTTTTTAAGCCAAAAGGCAAACGTTGTTTGAAAGTCAAATGAGTGTTGTTACATTGGGTCCAACCTTTACAACTTTTTAAATAACATGTGTAATGCCCTGATGTTGTAGAAGGACCATCATGAAAAATAATAGCTGCAGTTGCAAAGGTTCTACCTGATATTGATAACTGTGAAGCCACGAAATTTTTAATAGAAGTTGTCAATTTAGTTCCATCAGGTCTACATCGTTGGAACATTAAAATGACATACTGACCATAATTTTGTAGAAATAATGTGGACAGCATTGTAGACTTACATTGGGGACACACCATATTGTGATCCGCTGCTTTAACTAGATTATTAAAAGGCACTGATTTGCAGTCTGGTAAAGTCAAATATATAAATTTTTCAGTGTCTATTCTAGTAGTACTTGATAAAGTACAGTTGTCGCAGTCATGCTGCCACTGATAAAAAAGGCTAAAAAGATGTTTAATATCTACACCTTCATCTTCCAATACATCAAACATATACATTAAAAATTCCTGACAATCCTGCTGAATATTCTGTGAAAATTGATTTTGACCAGTAGATATGTCTAGAAGATTTCGAATTTCTGAAACACTTTCTATTTTTGCTCTATCACTGGTACATTTCTCAAACACGGAATTCAACAAACAACATAATCTTTGATCCCGATTTTCAATAATCTGTTCTTCAATCAATCACGGCATTTATAAAGCGCACTACTCACCCAAAGGGTCTCAAGGCGCTAGGGAGGGGGGGTCCGCTACTGCTCGAACAGCCAGGTCATGAGTTGCTTCCTGAAGGCGAGGTGGTCCTGGGTCTGGCGGAGGTGGGTCGGGAGGGAGTTCCATGTCTTGGCGGCGAGGTAGGAGAAGGACCGTCCTCCTGTGGTGGCACTTCGGATGCGGGGGACGGCGGGGAGGGCGTGGCCGGTCGATCGAAGCTGGCGTTTGGGAGCGTAGAAGTTGAGGCAGCTGTTGAGGTATCCCGGGCCTTGGTTGTGTAGGGCTTTGTGTGCGTGGGTGAGGAGTCAGAAGGTTATTCTCTTGTTGACCGGGAGCCAGTGCAGGTCTCTCAGGTGTCCGGAGATGTGGCTGCGCCGGGGGATGTCCAGGATGAGACGTGCTGAGGCGTTCTGGATCCGCTGGAGTCTCTTCTGGAGTTTGGCGGTGGTTCCGGCGTAAAGGGAGTTGCCGTAGTCCAGACGGCTGGTGACGAGGGCCTGGGTGACCGTCTTCCTGGTCTCGGTGGGGATCCACCGGAAGATCTTACGTAGCATGCGCAGGATGTTGAAGCACGACGAGGAGACGGCGTTGACTTGTCTGGTCATGGAGAGGGAGGAGTCCAGGATGAAGCCCAGGTTGTGTGCGTGGTCTGTAGGTTGGGGTGCGTTGCCCAGGGCGGGGGGGCCACCAGGAGTCGTCCCAGGCGGAGGGTGAGGATCCCAGGATGAGGACTTCCGTCTTGTCCGAGTTCAGTTTCAGGCGGCTGTTCTTCATCCATTCGGCTACCTCTATCATCCCTTCGTGTAGGTTGTCTCTGGCGGTGGCGGGGTCGTTGGTGAGGGAGAGGATCAGCTGGGTGTCGTCGGCGTAGGAGATGATGTTGAGGTTGTGCTGGCGTGCGATGTCAGCGAGGGGGCCCATGTAGACGTTGAAGAGGGTTGGACTGAGCGAGGAGCCTTGAGGGACGCCGCAGATGACTTCGGTGGCTTCCGATCTGAACGGAGGGAGGTGGACTCTCTGTGTTCTCCCGGCGAGGAAGGAGATGATCCACTCCAGTGCCTTCTCCTGGACTCCGACGTTGCTGAGGCGCTGTACTAGGGTACGGTGGCAGATAGTGTCGAAGGCCGCGGAGAGGTCTAGGAGGATGAGGGCCGCTGTTTCTCCGTTGTCGAGCAGGGCACGGATGTCATCGGTGGCTGCGATCAGGGCGGTCTCGGTGCTGTGGTTTGCCCGGAAGCCAGACTGCGAGGAGTCGAGGGATCCGTTCGTCTCGAGGAAGGCGGCCAGCTGCTTGTTGACGGTCTTCTCGATGACTTTTGCAGGAAACGGGAGCAGCGAGATGGGGCGGTAGTTCTTGAGGTCGGTGGGGTCGGCTGAAGGCTTCTTGAGTAGGGCGCTGAGTTCGGCGTGCTTCCAGCTCTCCGGGAAGGTAGCGGTGTCGAAGGAGGTGTTGATGATGTCCCGCAGGTGGAGTGCGATGACAGCGTCGGCCTTGTTGAAGACGTGGTGAGGGCAGGGGTCGGTCGGAGATCCGGAGTGGATGGAGTTCATCGTGCGGATGGTGTCTTCGGTGTTGATCGGGGTCCAGGCGAGACGGGTGGTGGTGGGGGGCGGGGGTTCGGTTGTGGCGTGCGTCGGTTGAGTGCTGAAGCTGTTGTGTATGTCCGCGATCTTGTTGTGGAAGTAGGAGGCGAGGGAGTTGCAGAGGTCTTGCGAAGGGGTGATGTCGTTGTTTCCGGCGTTGGGGTTGGAGAGCTCTTTGACGATGTTGAAGAGTTCCTTGCTGTTGTGTGCGTTGTTGTCCAGTCGTTCCTTGAATGCGGTTTTCTTGGTGGTGCGGATGAGTTGGTGGTGCTTTCGGGTGGCGAGCTTGAGGGCAGCCATGTTGTCCGGAGTTGGGTCTCTGCGCCAGGTTCTCTCGAGGGCTCGGCAGTTCTTCTTGGAGTTCTTGAGTTCGTCGGTGAACTATGGGGCTTTCTTGCTGCCGGGTCTGCTAGGCGGGGTCCTCAGGGGGGCGAGGTCGTCTGCGCAGTCGCTGATCCACTTGGTGAGGTTGGTGGCCGCCTGGCTTGGGTCCAGTGTGCTGGTGGGTGCGTTCATGCTCAGGGAGGTCGCGAGTTGGTCGGCTGTGATCTTGTTCCAGCTTCTGCGTGCAACCTGTTGCTGGTGGTGGTGGATCGTGGTCCTTCTGAAGCTGAAGTGGACGCAGCTGTGATCCGTCCAGTGGAGTCCGGTGGCGTGGCTGAAGGCGATGTCCTTGCTGGATGAGAAGACGGGGTCGAATGTGTGTCCGGCGTAGTGGGTGGGGGTGGTGACCAGCTGCTTGAGTCCCAGGTTAGCGAGGTTGTCCAGCAGGTTGGTGGTGTTGCGGTCGTTGTTGTTCTCCAGGTGGAAGTTGAGGTCCCCGAGGAGGATGTAGTCAGCAGAGCAGAGGGTGTGCGGGCTGATGAAGTCGGCGATGTCTTCGCTGAATTCTGTGCGTGGTCCTGGGGGTCTGTAGATGAGGGTGCCTCTGAGGGTGGTCTTGGGGTTGATGTGGACCTGGAAGTGAAGGTGCTAGGCGGGTGCGAGGGTTTCGTTGGTGTTGGTCGAGATGCGGATGGTGTTCCTGTGGATGATGGCGACACCTCCTCCTGTGTTGTTGATGCGGTCCCTTCGGATGATCTTGTAGCCGTCTGGGATGGCGATGGCGATGTCGGGCGCTGAAGAGGCGTTCATCTAGGTTTCCTTGAGGAAGGCGACGTCCGGTGAAGTGGTGTCGAGCAGGTTCCAGAGCTTGACGGCGTGTCTGTGGACGGAGCGGGTGTTGAGCAGGATGCACTTCAGGTGGGTGCTGCTGGTGTTCGGCTTGGTCTTGGTCGGTGCTGGTGTAGCGGAGGTCTGGATGCAGGTGAACTTGCAGGAGTTGCAGCAGAAGGGTCCGTGGGTGCGTCTCGGGGTGGCTCGGTAGCACCCCGGGGTTCTTCCGGCGTTGACTGCGTAGAGTTCGGTGGCGTCGTAGGTCCGTCGGGTCGGCTTCCGTCGGTGGGGGCCAGGGGTCCTGGCGCTGGGCGCGGTCCAGGCGCGGACGGACGCAGACGGGCTTACCTTTGGCGCACCTTCGGTGCTCCCGCTGCGTGCGTCCGCTGCGCGGTCGCTCTGGGGCGTCATAAGAAGGGGGACGGGAGGGCGGGTCAGCTGGGCTGGGCTAGCATCTGGGCCAATGGGCCGGTGGTGGGCGGGGCCGCAGGGGGCCAGCGGCGGGAAAAGTGGCGAGCGGCCGGCCCATCAGTGGCTGGGCCGCTCGGGGGGCTGGGGGGCGACGGTGTCGGCGTCGGCGTCAAGGAGGCAAGGAGGCTGGCAAGGAGGCTGGCGATCAGCAGGCGTGGGGAGCAAGGGGGTGACCCGGCCTTGAGAAAGGCACAGCGGTCATTCTTGTATACTTTGAAGAAAAAAAACAACATTAACCACTACATTAGCATAGCAGTTGACACCAGAACTGTTTTCGAACTGAAATCCAACAACATCTTCAACAGAATCTTTTTTCCTTCTGCTTACAATTACAGTTTCGTCTACTTTTTATCTTTTTGCTACTACCTCACTGCAATTACACTCATTTCTTCTTTTTCGGCCTACCACACGTTTTTCAATCAGAGGATATTGAGGCAAATGTGGAGCATACTCTCTTCTTAACCTATTGTATTCTTTAACACAATATAGATCTGCACAAATCTTTGTTTCATCACACTCAATCAAGTACAATCCTGATAAAGTTCTGACTCGTGATAATGCCACATATGCCATACCCTCTTTTAACACAGAACTTCCAATGTTCACCAAAGCGCTATCTACACTTAAACCTTGAGACTTATGAATTGTCACCGCATATGCCAAACAAATAGGAAACTGTTTTCGCCGAACATATAAGTCTGTCACGAGCAAAAATCTAGCTGAACAACGACAAATTTGTTCTATTTCATCAATGCCATCAAATTACATTTTTAAAATTTCAATTGCATCTCTATTTTTGTAATTCACAAAACCAACAACATGACCCATTGCTCCCTTTACCAGACCTCTTTCAACATTTAAATTCCTTCTCAAAATGATACGACAATTTAAACACACATTCAGAGTCTTTTCAAAACCAGCAGTTTTAGATATAGTCTTCTCTAATGAATCCAATTTTGATTTCAAATTTTCAGACAAAATAATTGTTGCTCCCATATGCTCTATTTTATCTGTAGCTTTCAGTTTCACTATCTCTTCATTTTCTAATTGTAACATTTTGTTGTTGAACATGGAACATTCTTTCAGAGTTGGCATCAAACATATGCCAGATTTCTTCTCGTTAATTTTCTTAAAAATATTCTCTGGAAGAATGTTTTCATTTGGGTACAAATTTGAAATTAATCGTCCATGTAAAGCTTCTTTCCCTTGCTGACTTACTTTTCCGATTCTTACATCTTGTAAAATATTTTTATAATCTTCATCCTTTGCCTGATGCATATTTTGAAGCAGTTCTGCATATTTGAAGTTTAACCATATATTAACGTTTCCAATACTTCCTAAGCACTTCTGGTATCTTCATGCGTGAGCATTTTGAACACAGGTTGTCCTTTCCCTGGAGTCAACTGCAGTAGATCTCCAAAAACAATAATGTGTTTTCCTCCAAATAAGACATCATAGTCTGTTCTAAGAATTTCTTGCATTCTCAAATGCACAAAAGCAAGCATTATATTTGACACCATGCTTACTTCATCAATGATAAGAAGTTTCATTTTCTTCAGGACTCTCGAAACTTCGGAACACGCATCTCCAGATAGCTTGTGGTACTCCAATTTGTTATCATGCTCCACTGGCAGCATCAGTAAACAATGTAAAGTAATTTCTTTAATGTTATGTGCAGCCAGCCCAGTTGGAGCGGTAACAACACAAGATAGCGGTGATTCAGTCCTTTTCTGCAGATAAGTTACAATTGCTTTAATCAGAAAACTTTTTCCAGTTCCCGCTTCTCCACTCACGTACAGTTGGACAGGCTTAAATGATGTACATGAGCACTCTTTCTTCTCATGACTGAATCCATGTTCAATCTGTTCTGTGACTTCGTCATATATCTGTTTCTGCTCAAGGTTTAGTTGTTTCACCAAATCTTCTAAGTTAACTACATCATCTTGAGCTTGTTCCATAGCTCTTTCCACCTCATCCATGGCAGTGGCAGCTTAATTTTGTATAATTGGTCCTCCAAGTGGATCCTGACTCAATGAAGCAGAACTCTGACTGTCTTGAGAACTGTCTCTAGCAATCTCTGCAGCAATTGTGGCTTCTTTCTCTATTTCTTCGTTCAACATTTGCAGATAATTTGGAAAAACAGGGCATTCTATGGTATCCTTGATTGCATTAAAAGAATCTTCGTAACACAGAAAATCTCCAAGTAGTTCCTCTTCTGTACGCCATGGCTTAAAGAGTTGCAAAAGAGCTAAATAGTAAAATTCCCTTTTCTCTGGATTTTCGCAACTCAATTTTTGATGATTAATCAAATGGCCTTTTTTCTGTCTCACTAGACATCCTTCACACCCAATGATAGCATATATTCCATTGTGATATCTTCTCTGATGGTTCTCTTATAAATATAGTTTTGCAGAACTTCATACAAACAACTGTTCTCAAGATGACTACTTCTATTTGGATAGTATGTATCCAACATGTTTGTCTTCAAAATATCTGTACTTTCTGGTTCTTTCTCCGCCAAATACTCTATTTTTTGTACAGATTTCAAAACTCGGTTTCGTGTTGCAGCAAGACCTAGACCCACCCAAATGGTGGTTCTAGATTTGGAATAGAGACTTGCTGACGACAATCGATCAGAACATTCATATGCTCCAATTTCTCGATGCGACAACATCTTCAGACTGTAACTGTATAATTTCTTGCTTAGACTCTTTTCATGTGAAATGTCCTCCCACATTTCCTTCAGTTCTGTCTTTTCTTTTTTTGTGATGTAAGACGTCACATATCGAGCCACAGCAATAGAGTTGTCAGCAACAAACTGAATATCCATGTTAGCATTCCACATGGACAAAATCACTGGGTTGTAGTCGTTGATGTACTTGGACTCTTCGTTTCTTTTTAAATTGTATGTATTTTTTGGTGATTTCCTCGTCACAGTATGTCGCAGAGAAGACATCAAATTATTTACTCTTCCATTAGAAATCACTGGTCGTGGAAAGCCGAAACGACATTTTGTGTAGAACTTGTCCTTGTTTCTGAATTTTCGACGACAGTACTTTCCACAACGATGGGATTGAAAGCGTAAAACTTGTTGCCTTAAACTGTTTTCCTCTGTAGTTTTCGGAACAGCACATGTTGAATACTCTTCAATGAAACTCATCACTCTTTCATCCGAATCTGTTCCAAATTTGGGTGCATCTATAATCCACAACAACATATGTATGTGAGGAGCACCTCTCGCTTGATACTCCTTTCTCCAAAAGAAATCCAAAACCTCTCCAAGGGGAGGATTTTTTTTGTTGGTAATAAAAAGACATCATAGCTTCAAATCTATGATTGAAATATCTGCATACATTCACTGGATCCAAAGAACACAGCTCTCCAGGTGTTTTGAATTCTATATTTTGTATATTTGCATTTGCCTCCCGTAGAAATTGAAGTAAGTCGTCCCATGCATACTCGGCACAGCTAAGAGTGAGGAACCATGTAGGAGTTCCTAAGTTTCTTAGCATACATTACATTACATACATACATTACATTACATTAGTGGAAGAGGTGTGGCGCCCCGGCCAGGGCGACTGACTCCGGAATCTGGGGATCACGGTTCGATTCCCGGCTCCGGCAGCAGATTAGCCCAGCACCATGTGACTCTGGGCAATAGCTTGCTTAATCTTCCTGACGGCCCCCAGCGCCTAGAGACCCTTACGGGTGATTGTGCGCTTAACAAATGTGGATTATTATTATTATTATTATTATTACATTTCAATTCCCCATGACGATGGTACCAATACTCATTTGTACCACGCTGACATGCCATGAGATTGATTAGATGAGATTCCAAAATATTATCTTGCAGATTCACTTTCTCCATAAAGTCCCTCGCCGAAACATTTTGCAGATGTGCTCCACTTTTCAGTATATGGTTTACTGCATAAGAAAGCCCAGACAAGTCACTTTCATACAGTAGATGAAACAAATAGGGAATGCATTGACGAAACCTTGGATCTTCAGCATATAATCTTACAGTTCGATATTCAGATGCAGGAATTTGAAGTGGACGATCGTCATATCATCCACCTCGACCTGTTGGAAATAGCTGTGGAAAACAACGAGCTTCCAAACTTTCTTCCCATACACTAATGGGACTTCCTTTTGCTGCTTTCATTTGAAACAATTCAATTGCATTCCCCATTACTTCTTTGGAATGCAAAGGATGAACAGTATAATGTTCATATATTTCTTCACTTCTAGACACATCAACTTTTTCAATTTGGCCGCCTGAACAATCACAGTCTTCATCTGCAGCTGTTTCCTCTGCTGCAACATATACATCTTTGTAATATTCATTGTTTTTGACTAAATACAACGTTGCCTTTTTGACTTTCCTAACATCCACTAAATCTTGCCAGATTTTCTTACTCTTTGTCGGAACCCCATTAACTAGAATAACTAAAGGTTCCTCTTCTACTTTTTCTATACCAATTGTATCAATATTTTGTTTTCAAATCAAGAGGCAAATAAACAACTCTTCCCTTTAATCCTCTCTGCAAATCTGTAGGAGGCAATTTCCCTATCTTAGGCTCCATGCGAACAATTGCCTGAAAAGGATGGACACATTGAATCAAAATAGACTCATATGTATTTAAATCCATCAATTCACGGGGAATGTCTACCAACTCCAGATTATTATGAACACCTCTAGCAGGCATTCGGTTTTGATTTAATTTATCATAACAATATTTACAAATACGCTGATCAGAACTCAAATCAAAACAATTCTCCACCCACAAATAAGTTGCAAAATCCTTCCACTCATAATTATTCATCTTTTCACTTTTTACTTATAAATCAACTAATCTAGTTTGATACTTATAATGACTTCGTCGACAACACACACAAGTAAAATTTGGCCTTTCACTTGATTTCACCTTAAACCTGGTAATTTCCTGCTCAAACTTTTCTGTACTTGAAATCTGTACATTGTCTTCCACATTACCTTGAATTGCTGTGTCAATTTCTACACTATCCTCTTTTTCACCAAAATAACAAATCTCAATTTCTTCACAAATCTTCTTCACATCTAATTCAGTTCCATGCAAAAGAGCACTGTTTAATTGTTTAAGCTTAAGTGCTGGACTTTTTGCATAATACAACATTCTCACTAATTTCCTCATTTTGGTATGATGCACTGCTAACATCCTAAAATGATGAAAAACACTCTGACAGTCTTTTCTAGAAAGACAAGCCAGTGAATGCCCTTGCAAACCTGTGTTTTCTCTCACTCTGCAAGGATCTAAGTCTTGCAACAACTTCACTTTCTGCTTTAGACTTTTCTTACTATATGTACGTAAGAAATTACAAAACAAATCAATTGATTCCTGTCGCACACTACAAATACGACTACACTTCCACGTGTACACTGGACCCTTAGTACGTCTCCCTAAAACTTCATCAGTTAACACCTCTTCTGGTTCTCTAGGCACAAGTTTCTCTTTTTCAATCGAACAACCGTCTTTCACTTCATACGCTCGACCACTGGTGTCAACTGCATGCACTAAATCATTCTCCTGGAAGTAACTCTCCTCATTAAAAAATGGCTCACAACTTGAACTGTGCATCCATTCTCCAGAAAAAACTTTACAAAAATTAGTCCGATTAATTACTCTTTTCCATCTACTGTTTGATTTGAAAACATCAATTGTCTTGTTAAGTGTCCTAATTCTATTGATTATTAAAATAAATAATTTTTTCTTAACTTCAAAAGCCTGATCAACAATCTTCTCTACACTTTTCTTTTTCTTATAAAAAGCAGCTCTCTGTTTACCTTTCCTAATGTTTTTTAACAAATTTAAAACCACCCTATTGCGAAACATTCGTTTACGAATGTCTCTAAACTGATTCTGCCTTCTATTCCTATACATATTATTCTCTCCTGCTCCAGTTGTAGGATTCTTTGAGGTTCTCTCCTTCCTTTTCAAATTTACTCTCTCATTCTCTTTTTCTACATGCTGTCCAACAATATTTTTTGAAGTACATAGGTTCCGTATAAAAGACTTAGTTCTCTTACCAGGAGCTTGGTTCCTGTTTTTTGAAGTATTTGTTGTGGAAGAGTGCTGTAATTCCGTTGCTGTTTTTGTTTTTTGTATGTATGTATGTATATGTATGTATAGGCGTTCTTATAAAGCGCTATCACTGTCACCCACCGGGCATCCTGGCGCTACGACTGTTTCTGACACTGAGCGAGATTTTACCAGCTTCTACTCATACTACATTCTACATTGTCCTAGGGAACAGGTAAGTTTTTAGCTCCTTTTTAAAGATGGGAAGGGCTTCCATGCTCCTGAGGCTCAATGGTAAGGAGTTTCACAGTCGCGCCGCGGCCGACCTAAAGGAACGACCTCCCATCCTGGTCCTCCGAAACCTGGGAACCACCACCAAAAAGGCCGAAGCCGACCGAAGGGATCTTACGGGGGTATACCAGGAGAACAGATCTTGTAAAGGGACCAGGCCTTGATGATGCAAAGCTTTAAAGACAATACACAGAGCCTTGAAATTCACCCGTTGGAAAATTGGGAGCCAGTGAAGGTCCCTGAGTGCCTTAGTGGAGGAGTCCGAGCGGCGCCTTGAAAGCGCCAACTTAGCGGCGCAATTCTGAATCCGCTGAAGTTTCCCAAGCACGGTAGTTGGAGCCCCCAGAAGCAGTGCGTTGCAATAGTCCAAACGACTTAGGATAATGCTCCGCACTACTTCTGGTCTTACCGGTGCTGGGAGTAACGGTAAGATCTTTCTCAAGGATCCCAATAAGCCCATGCACGTAGCCACAGTCTTATTTACTGCGGAGCCCAGTTGTAGAACGGAGCTGATTATCACCCCCAGATTCCGAACTGAATCAGCCGGCAGATTTACACCCCGAAAGTCAGGCGGCCAAAAACCGTGGGGAAGGGGTCTGGGAGCCCGATCCAAGGAGCAGTTGTTTTCTTCTCCTTTCCCTTGTGGGCATGTTTGCTTACTCTTGAAATCTTGATTTCAATCTGTGTTAAAAAAAAATAGCACATTATAGACCACTATTACCAAACAACAAAGCAATGACAAAAAGCAAACGATCTATTCAGGGTTACAGATCAGCTGAGGATTCTCCAGGGGTGCACAAAAGGTGGGGCCTGTATTGAAGAGTATAGTGGAAGTCAGCTCTGTCCACAGGTACAAAGAAGATGAGACCTGTGTCTAAGAGTCCAGTAGGGGATAGACTTCATGAAGTCTAGTCCACTGCACTCTTATACACAGGCTTCACCACCTATGCTTCCAGTCGTGCTCATAAACCTCACCTCCTCTGTCCCTCTGCACATGTCTCACCTCATCTGCACAATCTACTTCCTAATCTCAGGTAACACAGGTGACATAATTGTGAAAAGGTCAACTTTTTTTATGTAATCATGCACACACTATTTATTCTTTATCAAAAATGTAGAATTCATTGATTAGTCCCAAAATCGATTTTTCAATAACATTTTAGAAACACAGTGCAGGTCCTACTATTTAAACTTTATCAAAAATGTAAAACTTATTAATTTACAGCAAAAATATTTTAGTAGTGTAATGAAAAGCTTATACATATGACCTTTTCATTGTTTTTCAAATGTTATTCTAAAAAAAAAATTATAAGGCCTAAGCAGGAATACTCATGTGATGAAGCCTGTCCAGGGAAGCACAAAACGTGAGGCTTGTGTCCAAGAGTGCAATGGACAGGACTAAACTGGTGTAGTGTGCAAGAAAAAGATGAGCCTCATTTATAAAGCCATGCGTCAGTTTTGCGCTACTGATGCATCACTTTTTGTGACGCATTGGCGGCATAAAACATGTGCCTTGTTGCACCATATTTAAAAAGTGACGCATGTAGGTAGATGCGTCATTTTTTAAACCTCTGCGCCACATTATTCCTCTGTCAAGTGTAATGTACACAGAGGGGTCATTTCTCCGCAAAAAGCCTCGTAATAATGACGCAGTGAAATCTATGAGATTTCACTGTGTCGCTTTTAGGACACTGTTACATCAAAATCTTGCACCTGCCTCACAGCAGGGATAAGACTGAGGCAAACACTTTCACATGAAGCTTTCCCCATGTGATAGGATTCTGACACCACAGCAGGAGTGCAGATGAGATGAAGACTGTCCAGGGGAGCACAAAAGGTGAGGCTTGTGTCCAAGAGTGCAGTGGACAGGACTAAACTGGAGTAGTGTGCAAAAAAAAAAGAACCTCATTTATGAGGCCCTGCGTCAGTTTTGCACTGCTGATGCGTCACTTTTTGTGACGCATCGGCGGCAAAAAACATGTACCTTTTTGCGCCATATTTAAAAAGTGACGCATGTAGGTAGATGCGTCACTTTTTAAACCTCTGCGCCACATTATACTCAAAAATGTAAAAGCCATTCATTTTCCCCAAAATCGTTTTTGACATCACATTTAGGAAACACAGCACAGGTCCTATGTACAAGCATTCCATGTCATTACTGAAACCTCACTATTTTACAAAATACAATTCCTCTATGCAAACAAACTCAATATGCTTCCTACACTGAGTTAACACAGGTAACATCATTGTAAAGAGTCAAATTGAGGCCTGTGTCTAAGAGTGCAGTCGGGCATATGCTTCATGAAGCCTAGTCAACTGCACTCTTAGACACAAGCCTCACCACCTACGCTCCCCAGGAAAGCCCTCTCTCCCACTACAGTCTTGAACAAAGGCCTCACCTCCTCTCTACCTCTGGACATGCCTCACCTCATCTGCACAATCTACTTCCTAATCTGAGGTAACACAGGTGACATCATTGTGAAAGGGGCAAATTTATGTCTTTAAGCATACAAACAGTATTTATTCCTTCTCAAAAATGTAAAACCCATTTAAGAAACACAGCACAGGTCCTATGTACAAGCATTCCATGTCACTACTGAAACTTCACAAATTTACAAAATACAATTCCTCTATGCAGTAAAAACTTTTTACCAAGCATTATCAAAAAGCATGACACAAAGCAACATTAAAAAAAACAATTTGCTTCCAAATCTTCTCCATAGAGTATACAAGTCTCTATGTATATTAAATGAATCATAACTCACCTTTACAAATGCTCTAGGAGATTCACAACAGTGTCAGATACACACACCAATATTTCTTTAGCAGAGCAAAAGGTATGTTCTCCAGGCACTGCAACCATTAATGGCACAGAAAACCTCTGTTTCTACACACATATTGCTCATGGTAACCAATCAAAACTCTTCCCTCTGTATTTTCAAACCAACACCCTTCCCCCCCTCAGCCCTTTCTACCTGTTACCATAGCAAGTCCCTCCTCACTGAGCTCTCAGGTTTAAAAGTTTATTCTACAATGTTGCAAATCACCTCAGCAAGGATGTTTGACCTTCAAATACACCAGCTTATCTGGTGCAATGTTTCTTTAAATGATTTTTTTTAACCATTCAAATTACTTCTTACACAGAACACAACCATGGACCCTAACTTTCAGTTTTCAACTTTCTCAATCTACCAATCATTGCTTGTGATTCAAGAGCACTGAAACTCCACAGGTTTTTTTTTGCAAACTCCTACTGTTCCAACTGCCATTTTATTCCTACACTTCATCTGACTGCACCAGAACCTCCTCTACCATGTATTCTGTCTGGATTATTGGACATAGCTATATCCACTGGGCTCAAAGGTATGCAGCTACCAGAAATTTTCACAACCTTGATTTACCAAATGTGAACATTAAATGGATTGGCCAGAGAGGATTGAGATGTCACCAATTGATACAATTGGTGAAAACCTTTTTGCATTTGCCACACCCTAACCTCATAATTCTGCACTGTGGTGGAAATGACTTAGGCACTTTGACTGGGGTAGGTCTGGAAATGCGTTTAAAGGACACCTTTGAACAATTGATGTCACTTTTTCCTCAAACTGCCTTGGTATTTTCCAATATTTGCCAAAGACAGAAATGGAACTGGTCCAACCAATTTTGTCCACAATTTGAGAAAGCACGGAAACATGTGAATAAATCTGTTTCTGCTTACATGAGAGACTATGGAATGGGTTCAATATACAACAAGAACTTGCGTTACAACATGCAAGATATCTACAGAGGAGATGGTGTGCACTTTTCAGATGAGGGGAATAGAATATTCCTCCTGAATTTAAGACTGTGCATTGGTACCTACTTGTAGGTACCTAAATCAGCCACAGAACCCAAAAGCTCTTTTCAGAGCTACCCTACCTCTGATCACTCCAAATGATTATCTTTTTCTAACTTTTTTCACTATTTTTCACCAAAGTACGCTCCCCGGTACGCTCCCCGGTACGCGTACCGGGCGCTCCCCCCGCGAAAAGTTAAAAATATATTGTTGCATTTTCACTTGTATATATATTTCCCTTTTAATAACTATTTCCTTCTACCTACATATTTCCCTTTTAATAGAATTTATCTGTGTTAATGCACATGCACATTGTGGTGAAATTCCATTTGGAATTGTATTGATATGAAATGTACTGAGGGACATAAACTGGATGTAACCTGGAGAGTGGAGTACTGTGCTGCATTGCAATAAAATCTGGATTTTTCTTACTGAATATTTACTTCATTATTACAAAATTGGCGACGAGGGTGTCTAGTACCTACTACTACTTACTGCAGCACAGGTGTGGTACACCTTTTGGAGAAAATTCTACAATTTTATTCAATTTTGAGTGTTTTTTTGGACATTTTTAAATCTTATTGAAGATCTTCATTGCTACCAGCTGAGAAAATTTTCATTCTAAACTTCATATACAAGAATTTTGGCAATACTCCTGGATATTTCAGCTGCTCAATCCACTGCTTGGATCTACTGCCTTAAGGTTAATTTTGAGCACTGTTACCTGAGGACGCTGAGCTGGGAAAGTGCAATACGCTACAGAAATAACGAGTTTCCTGACATTAAAAAAGAAGGATTTACGTTATTTTCTGTCTGTGGAAATTGTTTACCTTCAAGTTGCCGGGTCAACGTTTTCGGCAAAGCACGCGAGGTACGCGAGGCGCAAGCACACTGTTCCCGAAGTCTCCGTTCATCGAGGAGTTGCCATGGTTACTAAGCTTGTTTTCTGACGCATTGGATGACTCTACATGTATTGCGTAAGGTCACGTAACGTCACCCTGCGGCCATATTTGTTTACATTTCGGATAACGGAGAACGAGTAGTCCTTGCCTGACCACGTTAGAACATGCAGCATTAGTTTAAGGTACTGTTTTCTATTTCACTAGCTAGTACTGCATATTCGAAAGCTGGGATTTAAAGAGGATTCCACGAACCTTGTCAACGATTGCATTTCGTCTTCCTTGAAGCAATGAAGGATCGCTTTCATCGTTGATTGGTGTTGATTCTGGATTATAAAAGCTGCGATTACTTTTAGACTCTGTACCATCGCTAGCATATATTCAGAAGTCGCTTTATTTTACAGTTATTTCTTCAGTTTTTATTTCTGTTTTTTTACTGTGGTTGCATTATCTCCTACTGTATTTCTATTGTTTATTATACTGTTTGCTTGAATTTTAAACACTATGCAATTTGACCCTCCCTCTAAATTTTTGCAAAGCAAAGGTGATCCTCCCATTCCCTGGAATAGATGGAAGGAGGAGTTTTTGACATATTTAAAAGCCATTGATGGGGAAAGAATGGGAAATGAAAGAAAGAAAAATATATTTCTGCATTGTTTGGGATCCGAGGGACAAGCTATATTTAGGAATTTACCGCCTGCGCCTGGTGACTCTGGTGTATTTGATGAAGCCATGCTTCGTGTGGAAACACGTTTTAAACCCACAACAAGTATTGCTTTAAATCGTTATAAATTCTATACGAGGGCACAAAAAGATAATGAACCTTCTGATGACTTTCTAACAGGTTTGAGAGCCTTTCGGGGGGATGACTGACGAGATGATTAGGGATCAGATCATCGTTAATGTCAAGTGCAAAAAAAACCAAGAACAATTGTGGATTTTGGGAAATCCTACCTTGTTAGAAAGCATTTCCACAGCTAAAGCTTTTGAGAAATCTAGCAAATGGATGAAAACCATTGAAGATACGAGTAATAAGGGTGGTAAGAATGACAAGTTGAGTGATGAGGTTTGTGCTATAAACAATAATACAACATGTTTTCAAATGTACAGAAATACACCACGGAATCGAATTGTATGTTTTAGGTGTGGAAGCTACAATCATGTGGCTTCTTTCAAATGTTGTCCTGCCATAGGTAAAGAGTGCAATAAGTGTGGTAGAATGTGTCATTTTTCGAAAGCTTGTAGAGAAGAGAAGAAGAAAGTTGGAGACAAGAACAGTTATTTAAAAAAAAGGGGAAGTTTCCTATGTGAGAGAAGACGCAAATTTTGGGTCTAGTATATCCAGGTGTGAGCATGTTGTGGATGATGAATCTCTTAAAGAAAGAGGTATGATAGTATCTTTGGTGAATTTGGGGTCACTAGAAGAAGATGTTTTAGACTCTCCTAAATGTGTGGTCAGATTTAAAGATGTTTAGCTTGAACTTATGGCTGATTCAGGGTCTCCTTGGACTATTATAACAGAGGAATATTTTGATAAGAAGTATGAATCCAAAATTACCAAGAGTGAGTTAAGCCCTCCAGACATAATGGCACAGGGTTTTAACGGATCTAGAATAGATTTCATTGGTTACATTGCTTCAACGATTTATTTTAAAAATAAGTCTGCTTACATCAAGTTATATGTTGTGGTCAAGGGAGTAAATGTTCTAGGTTGGCGCGATCAATTCAAACTTAATATCATGTTGAATCCACGTAGCAAAAATCCTGTGATGGTGTTGCAAGATGATTGTGGCCCTAGAAGTAGAGTTATGTTTGTGGAAGAAGACAATGCATGGAAGCTGTTGTCCAGTGAGTTTCCTTCTGTATTTTCTGAAGAGCTGGGTAGACTAAAGGGTTTCACCCATGTTATTAAACTTAAACAACAAGCTGAACCTGTTGTACAAAAGCTTAGACCAGTACCACTTAATGTTAGAGAAGAGTTGAGTGGTGCACTAGATGAAATGTTGAAGAATGATGTCATTGAGGAGATAGAATCCTCAGAATGGGTTTCGCCAGTAGTTTTAGCACGCAAGCCTTATAAATCCCTGAGGCTCTGCATAGATTTGAGAGCTTTAAATGCCAACATTGTAGTGGATTGTCATCCGCTGCCGAATATCAATGAAGTGGTGAGTATGCTTGGTGAAGCTGTGGTGTTTTCTACTTTGGATTTGAGATCCGCGTACCACCAGGTTGTATTGGCTGAAGAATCGCGTCATCTCACGGCATTTATTACACCTCAAGGTTTATATCAATTCAAACGGATGCCCTTCGGTTTAGCATCGGCAGCCTCAGTTTTCCAGAGATCAATGTATCACATATTTAAGGACATAGGAAACTATGTAAAGTGTTTTCAAGATGACATCCTTGTTTTTTCCAGAAGTGATGATATACATATGGAACATCTTAGAAATGCATGTGTGATGTTGACTAAGTTTGGACTTACTATTAAGAGTAAAAAGTGCAAGTTATTTAAAAAAACTATAGAATATTTAGGACACACTATATCTGGTAATGGTGTTGCTCCAAAGAAGTCATTGGTTGATGCCATTTTGAAAGCTCCTGCACCGGATTGCAGAGATAAATTGTTATCATTCTTAGGACTCTGTGAGTATTATAGTAAATTTATCATTGGTTTTGCAACTAAAATGGAACCGTTGAGAGAGTTGATCAGGAAAGATGTTGAATTTGTGTGGAGTACTAGGCAACAAAATGCTTTCGATAGTATTAAGCTTGACATGGTGCAGCTCCTACACTTAAGCCTTTTTCTTTGAACAAACTATGTGTTTTGACAGTTGATGCCAGTTTGTACGGTCTAGGGTGCGTGTTGTCACAACGAGCGGGCAAAGAAGATTGGAATGTTGCCTTTGCCTCAAGGTCTTTAAATCTTACTGAAAGACGGTACGCAGTGATCGAGAAGGAGTTATTAGGTTGTGTGTGGGCGGTTGAACACTTTAGAAATTATATTTGGGGTGCAAGATTTCTGATACGTACAGATCATAAACCTTTGGTGGGTATACTTTCACCAGGTGGAGGTTTAAATGCTACTGCTCGGATAGCGAGGTTGATGTCACGTTTACAGGAATACAATTTTGACATAGTATATGTTCCAGGTAAACTCAATGTGACTGCGGATTGTTTATCAAGGCTACCATGTCCATATGCTGATGGAGATGGAGATGAAGAAGTAGTAGTTAGCATAACTGAAAAGTTGTCTGAGAAATTCAATGTTATTTCGGAAGAATTATGGATGAAAAGTATGAACGAAGATGCTGTTTTATGTAAGGTGAGAGATTTTGTCACTTTGGGTTGGCCTTCCAAAGATCTAATTTCTGCTGATGTTATGCCCTTTTTCAATGTTGCTGACGAATTAAGCATTGAGGGTGATTTATTGTTCAGAGCTGGTAAATGTATTCCACCATTTTCTGTGAGAAATGTTATTTTGCAAATGAGTCATGAATGCCACATGGGTATGTCGTCCATGAAAAGGTTAATTAGGTCAAATTTTTGGTGGCCAGGAGTAGATAAGTTTGTAGATAGGTTTGTTAGAGAATGTCCTGAGTGTATTGAAAGTGATAAGATGTGCAAGTGTGATCCGGCACCTTTGACACCTGTAAAGTGGCCAGATCATCCATGGGAGAAATTAGGGGTCGATATTGCAGGTCCTTTTAATTTTTTGCCGCTGGAGTGTAGATTTGCGATTGTTGCTGTAGATTATCACTCCAAGTGGCCTGAGGTCACACTGGTGCCTCATCCCAACACTGAAAGTGTCATTCTGTTTCTGAGAGAAATTTTTTCAAGAGAAGGTTTTCCTGAAAGTATTTTATCTGATAATGGTGTACAGTTCAAATCTTTGGAGATGTCAGAGTTTTTACGCTCTTATGGAATAAAACATTGTACCACTGCTTTGTACGAACCACAAGGTAATGGACAAGTTGAGAGATACAACAGAGTTCTAAAACAGGATATCTTATGGGCGCGGAAATTTGGTGGAATGTGGAAAGAAAAGTTAAGAGAAAAACTATGGTTATATCGTATAACACCTCATACCACGACTGAAGTATCACCATTTCGGTTGTTAAAAGGAAGAGATCCTGTATCATGTTTGCGTCCTTGGTGGTTTAGGAAGAGTGTTGGTTATCGCATGGTTGATGTGAATGTCAAGGATGTTGCAGGAAAAGTGGAGCTTAAACAAAACAAGAGCAAGTCTGATTATGATTCCAGGATGAATGTCAAACAATCTTCATTTATGGTAGGTGATGTTGTTAGGATTTGTAAACCGGGTTATGTTACCAAAGGTGAGACCAAATTTGGTAAACCTATGAAGGTTGTGAAAGTTTATCACAATAGTATTGTTACACAAGATGGTAAGAGATGGAATGTCAGGAGAGTATCCAAATGTGCTTCAGGATGCTCCAATACTGATTCTTAATAATTTTGAACTACATGTATATTATGTTAGATTTTGTTTGAGTTGTTACTTATTTTCTCATAAGGGAAAGATGTGTTGCATTTTCACTTGTATATATATTTCCCTTTTAATAACTATTTCCTTCTACCTACATATTTCCCTTTTAATAGAATGTATCTGTGTTAATGCACATGCACATTGTGGTGAAATTCCATTTGGAATTGTATTGATATGAAATGTACTGAGGGACATAAACTGGATGTAACCTGGAGAGTGGAGTACTGTGCTGCATTGCAATAAAATCTGGATTTTTCTTACTGAATATTTACTTCATTATTACAAAATATATATATTTTTTGGTCTATATGGGCCTCCTAACACCCCCTCAGAAAACCTGGGGGGTCAGGGAGTGCCTACCGTGCCCCTTATACCCATTCCCAAAGTTGTTTATCCTCCATTTTCTGTCTCAAATCTACCGAAACACAAAATGGAGGACTCCCGTAGCGCTGCCGGTACGCGTACCTGGGCGCGCACCGGGAAGCGCTCCCAAAAAAGGTGAAAAGTTAATTTACATAAAAACCACTGGAGACACTTTCACCAAATATAGAATAGCTCATACTACATACCAATCCCTACCATTTTCCCAAATTTGGTGGAATTCCATTGAGCCATTTAGCCTGTAGACCTCTCTAAATATCCTGAGGTAAATTTTGACTACTACTTCCTGAAGTACATTTCAAGAGCATTTTCACTGACAACTTCAACTGCTTTCTCAAAGGTAAGTTATTATTTTGAAAACTGAAGTATGTTGTGCACTTTAAGTTAATTTGGAAAACTTTTTCTGATAGTTATATACTATCCCTCTGTAATAGTTATAGATTGAGATAGACTTCTCTATTATAGTTATGGATGGAGTTAGGCTTGTCTTGTATAATTATGAATTTGCTTAGGCTTCATCACATACACTTTTTTATATTTCTACTTCCAGTCTTATACCATACACTGCCCAAAGATAAATTCACTGTTAAAAAAATCCAAACTACCTGTCTGAACTTAAACCCAACAGTGCCCTATCCCTACTGATAGATTTATTTTTTATGCAAATTACAGCACGAAAATGGAAGGAGAGCAAAACATTTCCTTTGAAATTGTTCTGGAGAGCAACAATGAAGAAATTATTGTTCCCAATGATAACTTGGAATTCATGGATGAATCACGGGACTATGAACTACTTCAATGTGTAGAATCAGTAGATTTGCTGATTCAAAATGAGGACATTTCTGACAGTCAAATATTAGAAGTTCTATCAAATTTTGAAAAAGAATCTGAATAATTCTAAAATTGTTTGAGACATTATTCATTTTTATATGTAATTCTTAACCTAGTACCAAATTGATTATAATGTAAAGCCAGACTTATAGTATACTGTGCAACTTTTTTATGTTACATAGTAATTTTGCTCATAGATACTTCCTTTCTCCCACTATATTATCTCCAATGTGTATTTGACATCTCTTTTTCATCTCCTGCCTCCATGTTCTTTCTGCTTTCCTGACAGACTATAGTATAGATTCCATATACCACAATAACTTCTGTAACAAAATGACTCTGCATTGGTACCTACATGTTGGTACTTAAGTCACCCACACAACACAACAATTCTATTCAGAGCTACCCTACCTCTAAGCACTTTAAATTATCATTTTACTGTTTCACTGAGTTTTCCCCATGTGTGTGGGGGCGGGGGAGGTGTGTGTGGAGGATGGTGGGGTGTGTCTGTGAGGTGTGTGTGTGTGTGTGTCTGGGGGGGAGAGGTGTATAGGTGTATGTAGGTGTATGGAGTATGTGGGTGTGGGTGGGGGTGTGGGTGTGTAAGGTGTGTGTGCGGGTGTGGGTGTCTGGGGTGTTTGAGTGTAGGTGGGAATGTGGGTGTGTGAGGTGTGTGGGGGGTGTGTGGGTGTGGGGGGTATGTGTGTAAGGTATGTGTGTATGTGTGGGACGTGTGGGTGTGTCTGTGAGGTGTGGGTGTGTGTGTATGTGTGGGGGTAGGAGGTGTGTCTGTGGGATGTGTGGGGTGTGTCTGTGAGGTATATGTGTGTGCGTGTGTGTGTGTGTTCGGGGGGTGGTGAGGTGTGTGTATGAGTGTGGGTGTGTGGAATGTGTGGGTGTGGGTGTGGATGTGTAAGGTGTCGGTGTGGGGGTGTGGGGTGTTTAGGTGTGGGTGGAGGTGTGCGTGTGTGAGGTGTCTGTGGGGAGTGTGGGGGTGTGGAATTGTGTGCGTGTGGGTGTGTGTGGGACGTACTTGTAGGTACCTAAAACAGCCACAGAACTCAAAATCTCTTTTGAACCCAAAAGCTCTTTTCAGAGCTACCCTACCTGTAATCATTCAAAATGATTATTTTACACTATTATTTTAACTATTTTTCACCAAGGTACGCTCCCTGGTACGCTCCCCGGTGCGCGTACCGGGCGCTCCCTCCGCGAAAATCGGAAAAAAATGTGGGTTTTTTTTGTCCCGCGGGACCCTTTTATGGCCCCCACATCAAACCTAGGGGGTCAGGGGGGGTGTACCCTGCCCCCTTTTGGTCATTTCCCCCTTTGTTTTTTGCCACTTCTTGTGTCTCGATCCTACCGAGACACAAGATGGCGGCCGCTGCGGACTGTTTCGAATGTTTACAGACACCAGAGAGCCAATCAGCTTTCCGTGCGCAAGTCGCGTGGCGCGCCCGGAGCGCTCCCCGGTGCGCGTACCGGGGCGCTGCCATAGATAATTTTTTTGAACCTAAATTACTCAAAATCCTCTGGAGCACATATCTTGAGACATAGCAAAGGCACATCGGGCTACTAGTCCCTACAATTTTGCCAAGTTTGGTGAAAATCCATTCAGCCGTTCGAGCTAAAAGTGCGACCGACCGCCCTATGGAAATTAACATGGGGAAAACACGTTTTGGGACTCCCCTTTTATCTCGGCCCCCACTTGACGAATCCCCCCAAAACTTTCAGAGAAGTAGCGGAGCGCCGCGAGGCAAAGTTGCTGAAAAAGTCAGGCAGATTCCTCAACCGGCGCCAAAGTTATTCCCAATAGAATGTTGCGATTTCCCTATGGAAATCAATCCTAACTATAACTACCTACTGGCGACCGCCAGTTGGTAATATATATATATATATATATATATATACATATTCTGTCAGTGATACATCTAGGAGCTTTCACATTGTTTACTGGATGAATATGTGCAAGGCTCATGTATTACCACATGCCTGCTTTCAGAAAGACAGTGAAGATTAAATTGCATTTATATAGCACCATAATTTAAAATCCTCTTTAATGGTAATGGTGGATTTTTAAGTCACAATTTTGAAAATGTCACTTTTAAAAAGTTGCCATTTTCTTCTCCCAACCATTTGGTGCCTACAGCTTGTTCCTGGTTCACATGACTAGATGTGAGTGGTAGTTGGCCTTGGTAGATACTTCCTAGACAGCCGCACAATAGAGGAAATAGGTCTGTCTTAATGGGACATCATTGGCAGCTGCCCAGCTTCCAGATTGATATGAAGGACGCTGCTCATACACAAAGAACTTCACACTATCCTTTTGTGCCTGTAGCCAGACTAGACCCAAGGCAGGGAGCTAGGATATTCCAAGGACTTTTGAAAAGGGAAAATCTAGAAACTTCTCCTACTTTAAAAGAGGCACCAGGTATAAAAATATGATTTTCAGACCCACTCTTCTGTTCATGGAGGGAATATTGTGCACGTGTCATGGACAAGGGCTGATCTTTATGCTTCCTTTAAGCACATTTTCTTAAATTGCTAGAGGAACCAGAGAAGTGGTACAAAGAAGTGCACAGGTTGACAAGCATATCACAGGTACTGTGAACTGACTTGAATTCATCATTTAAGATTGTAGTTCCTAGTGCTTTGTGGGTACAGTGTAAGGCAATGGTTGCATGGCCAACTGACGAACCAGCTGGGATTGCTCCTGATAATGCTATTTCTGAGGAAGTAGCTAATAAATACATAGGTGATTGAGCAGTTAAAAAGAGAGGCTCATGCAGATGTATTTGTCAAGGAAAACAACAGAGTTGATGATGCCGAGAAAAAGGGTGTTAGTGGCTTTGTTCTACTTTTGTCATGGGTTTGAGCATAGAGCTAAGTGATCATATTCTGCAAAGCAAATTATGCTGGATGACAAACAGCATGGATGAGATCTTGAAGCTGGCAGAGTATAGTAGTGATTACTTTGACACAAAGCAGGCAGAAGATGATAAAACAGAAGTTGATGACTGCTCAGACAGAGCAGTTTGAAAGAGGATCTCGGAACCAAATGGGACCAAATGGGTTCAAATATGAATTCTGTTCAGCTTGGAATGAATTAAATGAATGGGATGAATCTAATAGAAGATGTACACATGAGATATGGAGCCATGTAAATGCAAGGTGATGGCAGAGGAATGATGAATAATAATGGAATGAATGTGAATGTTGAAATGATGGAAAAAACACTGATTGTCTTTTCTGTGGGAAAATCTGGCACTAGAAACACAAGTGTCAATAGAATTCAAAAATAATTCAGAGTGAAGCTGTTCCTCAAATGCAGAGAAATATGATGATCCCAACTCTTTCAAATCCTGAGCAGAGTGTACAGTATTAGAAATCACTTTGAATGACAATACCTTCAGCACCAGTGATACAAAATATAAGAAATAACATGTCATATTGTGGAGGGTACTAATTAAATTCATTGATTTTAAATGACGATTCAGCAAGGACCACTTCACAATGATGGTGCCACAAGGAGGGAAGGGGATTGCCTTCTTGGGGCAATCCTAGAGGTGGACCAAAGTGGCCCATACATTAACACGAACGTCAATAGCTATCCTGTTTCATTGTTGATTAATATGGGGGCTACCCATTCTTCAGTTCATTTTGTGGAAGTCCCAAGCCTAACCCTTTGAGGAAGACAATTCCGAGGGTTAGTGTGGAAATTGGCAGTGACCGCTGTTAGCATGAGCTGAAGCTATTTTGTTTGAGGCAAAACTACATGAAAAAATAGAAGGACCAGTGTGCACCTTTAAATGTATTCAAATGACTGTCCTCAACAAGTTGCACCCAAAGGAGTACCGCGGTAAAGTCATAAAAGAGAAAAAGAAGAGCAGTCACTTGTGTGAAAACTAATTTCCTCCTAGAAATGGACACCGAAGATCTTTGTTTAAAAACATGATGGACGCTTTTTCATGAGATGGATTTTGTAACACCATAATAATGTTGAAACGTAATTACCATCAGTACACAAAATATGATGTTTTATTTCATGGTCATATAAACAGAATTGTAATCACTCTGAAAACGGCGTTGAGTAAACACCTGAGGGAGGGAGGGTATTCAAGTATATTAACTGGGAAAGTCTAGTTGATTGAAAGTGGGTCAGTGTCACCGCTGGTAATTCATTGGAGAGCAACATGGGATAGATGTGGTGCTCAAAGCAATGCAGTATGGGATTGGTAGTAAGAATTGGTAATAGGAGTGAAGATCTTGGTGAAGGTGATTGGTTTGAGTAGAAGGGAGGAGTTCAATTTAATGAAAGTGAAAGGGGCAATCGTAAAGGTGAGCAGTTATTGCTTTTTTGGGAGGATGAGAACACGCACAGAAAGAGATTACTATGTGGCAGAAGGAAGGTACGTGAGAATGCTTGTGGGCATGGATTAATTCAGACGAGGCATCAAATCTAGGCAATGGCAAATGGAAAGTGGAGGTTTAATTAAGTGTACGGGGAGAACATATGGGAGATCAAAGAAGGTGGAGAGAGGCTTTTCTATGTATATTTTGTGTGCATAACAGCGCAATTAGAGGGATAAACGTCAAGTTTGGGGAGAACCAAAGATACATGGGATATATTGTTGAACATATTTGACCATATTATTTACATATTGGTTTGAAATCTTAGATCTAATGTCAATGTTTTTAACATTTGTAGTGAACGCCTGAGGAAGGGCCAAACAGCGCCCGAAATGCATTGGGTTAATATTTTTAACTGCTACGGATGTTTTCTGTATTCATCATACTGTAGAAAAAGGCCTGGATCGGCATATTTACAGTAGCAGAAACGGTTGACTACATAAGAGTTCCACATGTGACAATACAATAAAGTGAAGAATTGGATGAAACTTTTGGAGTACATGGATTAATATTGTTGAAACTTTGATGAACTTAGAGTATCTGGGTTATGATACCACGTAACTGCTGTGCGTTCGGCTTTGGAGCGAAATCTAGTTCCAGTTCATGTTTTAGCCATTTTAGTTAGCCATGTGCTTGTCACGTGCTTTTCCGTCCTCACTGTTGTCTGTCCTTGTATTTCTATGGAGTCATCAAGTATAGTTAACTGTTTCAGTACTGAGCTAGAGCCTTGCGCATGCTCAGAAAGACTTGTAGTATTTGCAATGCACTTGTTATAATCGTAACTGTCAGACTATTGTAGTTAATGTCAGCAGTTGTGTAGCTCCCCCCACCTTGTTGACTAAGAGATTCTCATGTGTCCATGTATGTACAAATGACTATTTGTGTGAACACTTGTACCGCCTCTTTCCGAGCTTCCATGCTTACCATGCAAGTATCATGGTATAAAGGTGCCACGGTTTCTGTACTCCGTGTGCTGCCTCTTACATTGGCTGAGGGTTGTGTATAGACGTAGTTCCACCTCATGAGGTCTAATAAACTGTTTTAATATTACACCCCTCGTGCCAATTTTAACTTTGTCAGTCTAAGGACCAGTGAGATAAGGAGGGCGAACTTCTGCACCGATGGGCTCAGTAAGGCCCATCCCACAAATTGGCGCCCAATGTGGGTCTCATCAGCGAATCGATACCCGAAGGAGTGGTCTCGATGGAAGTTTGGAATCTCGCTAAGTTCGTACACTGCATGAGGAGGCCCTTGTGCAGGCCAAAGTGTTTTTCCGATTTTCCAGATTTGACCCTCCAGGTGGTGCCGGTCCTCGACTGAGATCCCTTCTGGCGTTTGTCTCGCAGGACCATTTGGTCGATTCAGAACTTGGCAGTGGAGGCTGGAGACTTTTGTTTGGTAAGGTCATTGGATGCAACACTTTTTGATTTGTTTGGCCAAAGATTCTGGTTTGGTTTGGATATATACAAATTGCAATGTATATAGGCAGGTAATGAGGAGATTTTTCTCTCAATTGTGAAGTCTGGAATGGTACAAATTGTGTTATAATAAGATATATACTATAATATTTTTGCATGCCTGTTTCAAGCACGCTCCGAAGGATGTGTTGCTTTCTTGAAGGTACCAATATGGATTTAGAGCGAAATCAGCCGGCTCCCCTGAGGGGACACCAAATAGGGATATGTACATTAAACACGGTATTTCTTTCATAATGTATAGTGCACTATGGAATAAATATACTGGGAAGGATCCTGATTTACGGTTGCCAATACATGGGTCATTCAAAATTCAGTATGTGGAACAGTGTAGAAGATATGTTTGACTGTGTACGAATGTGGGAGAAAGCAGCGCATGAGAGAGTGAAACGAAAACAAGCACTATTGGAAAAAGACCAGCGCAAAAATATTTATGCAAAAAGGCTAGAACTAAAAAATAAAGAAATGAAGAAACTACAATTGTTAGAATGAACAGGAAGGGACCAGTCTAACTCCATTTCAAGCTGCACAGCCGTTTCCAGACTATGAATCCAATAAATCAAATTTGTATTCAACTTTTCATTTCATCCACTTTTACTCTGTTCATTTAAAACAATGGATGTGCAGCTTGAAATAGGGTCAGACTGGTTCCTTCCTGTTCGTTCTAATAATTTCAGCGCAATTGGGCGGAGCACGGAGCAAGCTTACACGCTGACAAAAGGTTGAACTGGTGAATACTCATGAAGTAAAAGTTGAAATGGAGTAAAAAGCGGTATGCATCTCACCACCACTGTCCTTTATATGAATGACTCTTCCGTCCAAACACGGTGAGATTGCACCCACGATGAAAACCGAGTATGGACAAGTGAAAGAAGTGGAATGCAAATATTTGGTGAACTTTATGGATTACACAGGAGACTGGTTTCCTCGTCATTGATGTTTTTGACAACATACAATACAACAGATTATAATTTGGACGATTTGGACATTAATATTCTGATTAAATGTGTAGTTTCACGATGCAATGTTCTAAATTGACTTCGCCACTCACTGATTCAGAGTTACGTATTCCCAACTGTTGGAACATTAATATTGTGCAGGTAGCCTGGTGGTGATCGAAAGATTGGGGTGGGGTGATTCTCAAAGCATTCTGGGAAACTGAGTACAATGAGGTGAGCAGTGTAAATGGGCGCTCGCACGTAGCAGCTGACATTTGGCCCACTTAGAAATAATGATGTTGTTGGGAGAGGAGGAATTGAAGGGCATGTTCAACACTAATTAGTAGGATTCCGGTCCGTATTTTAGTTAGTACACTATGACACGTGTTTGATCACCTGGGGGGAGATAGCGTTGTTAAAAGGAAGAGGAAGGAGAAATGGTGTAAAGCAGGACTATCGGGATTGAAAGGTGCGTGGAGGGCACACTACAGAAAAACTATGGGATGGCACGGGCAAGCCTGGAAAGGAGTGGCATTTTTAAATGTTTTTAAGAAATAAAGAAGCATCAGTCATGGTAAGAAGAGTGGAAAGCTTGAGTGCCTCACAGAAGTAGTAATAAAATTGAGGTTTAGTGGCAAGCTTGGGGTCAGATTGTACTTTAGAGTTTTGATGTTTTTTTAAAACCGAGTTATTATGAAAGTGTCTAGTGGGAAACATGTGTATTTAAGCAGCATTGGAGGCTTATTTCTTCTTTAGGCGTAAATATGGTGGCAATGAAGGGTGAATCATGGTGGGTGTTTGTATTAATGATGGAAGTTATTGATAAATGAGTTATGTAGAACGTAGCAGTGTTTCATTTTTTTATTAATTGAAATTGAGAAAGTCATTTTTCGTTTTTAGTCAGTGTATTGTATCATCAACTTATTTATGGTCATTATTATTTTTTTTATAGATACCCCTGACAAAGGGTTGTCCCAAAATGCATTGGGTGTTTTAAATAAATCGTGACTTGTGGAAACACTTTGACTCTCCTGTGTTTGTGTGAAAAACGCGAGAGCATAAAAGAATGAGTAAAATAAATCGAAAGTAAACAATGGATAAAAAGGATTAAATGAACAGAGTAAAAGTGGATGAAATGAAAAGTTGAATACGAATTTGATTTATTGGATTCATAGTCTGGAAACGGCTGTGCAGCTTGAAATGGAGTCAGACTGGTTCCTTCCTGTTCGTTTCAATACTATGAACGTCAGGAATTGGAAGAAAAAGGCAAGGAGGATAAAAAGACTAAGGATTTAAAAACGAAAGTTATGTTAGCTGAGGTTTATGGCCCATCTTATAGAGGTGGTGGAAGAGGTGGACGTGCGATGTTTCATCCTGGTGCACCCTCTTCCCCTCAAGCTACTTTGTATTCTGATGTGCAACACATGAATGTCCAAGGAGATTGGACATTGGTGTGTTGATTGTCCGCTGTTACGTAACCAGAATTATCAGCGTGGTAGGGGACTAATGAGAAGCCACCCAGGGTACTGAGAAAATAGGGGAGGTATGGATAATCGTGCTAGGTTTGAAGCCGTGGAACAAGCTCAAAATTCTCTAATACTTTTGACAGACAAAATCAGTATCAGATGTCTGATTATTTGTCCGATGATTTGAAAGATTCTAATTACGCATTGGAATGCCTAGGATGGGGTAAGGAATCAGATGAAATCCCAGTACACCTGAAGGTTCCCTATGTTAATGCAAATGTTTTGGGTTCGGTTTTTGGTTGATACAGGAGCTACTCGTAGTGCCCTGTCTAAACAATTGGTACCTAGGGCTCCCCTGTCTGGCTTAACAATCACATCGATAGGATTCGATGGGACACCTTCCCTTAGCCCACGATCACAACCCCTTGCATTTCATGTTGATACGTTTTCTGCTAGATATTCATTTCTGCTTTCTTTTAACACACCAGATAATATTGTGGGTCTCGATATGCTAAAACATTTCCGTGCCACGATACGCTGTTGTCCAGTAGGTGTGTTTGTTATTTTAAATGACAACTATCCAATGGCTGAGAGGTCTTCTCTTCTTAAAGAAGATACTGCTTTAGCATCACTACTTTGTGGGCTACCTCGGATACTGATGTGGGGCAAATGGTTATTCCCCCCAGTTCATATTCAAGTGAAGAAGGGGGTTTCATTGCCTCGACTGCCTCAATATAAAATATCTCCAGAAGGCGAGGAGGCACTGATGCGCATTGTTCAAGATTTGATTGCAGTAGGAGTTGTGGAAGAAGTCCCTTACAATGTTTGTAATAGTTCTATCCTTCCCATATTGAAGAAAGATACTGATACTAGAATATACAGGTTTATAATTGATTTGCGAGAGGTTAATAAGATTGTAGTGCCCCAATATCCAGTGGTTTTCGACATTACAACACTTCTTACTATGGTTCCGCCCACTGCCACTACATTTAGTGTGATTGACTGGAAAGACACTTTCTTTTCGATACCTATTCATCTTAACAGCAGTTATTTATTTGGCTTCACTTTGAATAATCGATCCTTCAGATTCTGTAGAGCTCCAGAGGGGTATACAGAGGATCCTAGCATTCATAGCCAGAAAGCTTGATTCTTTCTCTGTACCAAAAAGGGTAGCTCTCATACAATATGCCGATGACATCTTGTTGGCAGCGGATAACCCTAAACAGTGTGAAGAAGGAACACTGTCCTTGCTTTCTTTTCTTGTATCTCACAATCACAAGGTTTCTCTGAAGAAATTGCAATATTGTAGACAGCAGGTAACCTATTAAGGTCACCTACTGTCTAAGGAGGGACGTGCACTTACACCAGATCGCATTCAAGCCCTTTTAGACACGCCTCTGCACTGCACTCAGAGGGATGGTTGTGCGTTGATTGGTCTTACTTCTTTCTGTAGGCAGTGGATTCCTAGTTTTTCACATATTGTTAAACCTTTGTTGGCCCTTTTGACTAAAGACACTCCAATGCCCCTTCCATGGACTACTGAATGCCAGAAGGCTTTCCAGCAGTTACATCAAGCTTTATGTTCCGCACCAGTGTTAGGCACTCCAGACTACACTAAGGCCTTCACACTCTATGTACACAAAAGGGATGGTTGTGCTCTCTCGGTTTTAGTACAGTCACACTGTGGTAAGAAACGTCCTTGTGCGTATTTTTCAGCTGTCCTTGATCCAGTGGCTTGCGCGTTGCCTTGGTGTTTTAGCTCTGTGGCAGCTTCAGCTGGGTACATACGTCAGAGTGAGGGCATTGTTTTGTCACATAGATTGCTGGTGTTAGTACCCCATGCAGTTGATGCCCTTTTGAATCAAACGAAAAAGCAGCATTTAACTAGTGCCCGCTTTACAGGATATAAATCGACACTTTTAGCCCCTCATGTCACCTTGAAAAGATGTTCGACTCTTAATCCAGCTACCTTATTGCCATTCCCAGCTACTAAGTCTCAGTCGCAGGAGCCTCATGACTGTATATTTCTTACAGAGGAACAGACAAAGGGTTGTATTGACCTGCAAGATACGCCCCTTTCAAGTGTAGATGGGGCGTTATGGGTTGATGGGTCCTGTTTGAAGTTACCAGACGACACAACATCAGCTAAGGCCGCCTTGATATTATTAGATCTATCGGCAGCCTTTGATACCGTCAATCATGACATCTTAATCTCCAGACTGTTGGAAGTTGGTATTCTAGGCTCTGCTACCGCTCTACTAAAATCCTATCTTACTGATAGATCTTTTAGAGTCGAACTTAAGGAATCCAGGCCCAGATGTAGGTAAAATAGATTTACCGATTTTTAATTACCGAATTTTACCGATTCGGTAATTAAAAATCGGTAAATCTAAGGGGTGGATATGTAGGAACATCCAGATGTTCCTTTTACCGAATCGGTAAAAATCTGTATTTACCGATTCGGTAAATACCGACCGGTAATGCCCATTCATTCCTATGGGCTGCAAAGCCCATAGGAATGAATGGCCATTACCGATTCGGTATTTACCGAATCGGTAAATACAGATTTCCACAAGGGTGCAGGGGGTGTCACTTTGACACCCTCTGGCACCCCCAAAAGAGGCTCGGGTGCCATGTGGCAGGCATACCTGCCCTAAGGGCAGGTCTGCCTGTCATATGGCACAGGTGTGCATGCACACATGTGCATGCACACCGGAATCGGTATTTTACCATCAAATATATTTGATGGTAAAATACAGATTCGGTAAGGGTTGTGGGACTCAGAAGAGTCCCACCTACATATCAAAATTATCAATTTGGTAAAAATACCGATTCGGTATTTTACAGATTCGGTAAATTTACCGATCGGTAAATTTACCGAATCTGTAAAAATATGCCGCCCTACATACCATTTTGTAAATACTGGTCGGTAACGGCCGAAAATACCGATTTTCGGCCGTTACCGACCGACCTACATCGGGCCCCCAGTTCCCAAACTTACAATCTTCAATGTGGAGTACCCCAGGGCTCTGCGCTTAGTCCCACTTTATTTAACATTTATGTAGCTCCACTGGCAGAAATAATAAGACAATATGGGTTCTCTGTAATATCATATGCGGACGACACGCAGGTAGTCGTCACAACAACCAATAATGTGGATGATACTGCAGATCTTTTTAACAACTGCATGCGCCACGTAAATGCTTGGATGCAATCCAACTGCCTCAAGCTGAATGGCACTAAGACAGAGATACTGCTGCTGGGCACCAACCCCTTGGCTTGGTCACCTAAGTGGTGGCCTTCAGAGCTGGGTGAATGTCCTACACCCGTTTCTAAAGCAAAAAATCTTGGGTTTATTTTTTACCACAAGCTGACTTTTGATAGTCAAATTAATTGCCTGTCTTCCAGCGACTGGGCCATCCATAAAATGATTAGGAAGATTTGTGCCTTTATTCCGCCTGAGGCGTTAAAAACAGTTGTAAAGGCCCTTGCCATTTCCAGGCTGGATTATGGCAACGCGCTGTATTTGGGGATCCAAGCTCAATTCATGAAGAAGCTGCAACGACTGCAAAATGCTGCAGCTAGACTGATTTTGAATATACCAAAATATGAGTCGGTATCCCGGCAATTGGACACACTGCACTGGCTTTCAGTCTGGAGGAGAATAGTGTTCAAGCCCTATGTATCATCTTCAAGGCACTCCAGGGGAATGGTCCCTTATACCTGAGAGCGCACTTAAAAGTTTATGCTCCATCCAGGAATCTCAGATCTGCTCAACAAAAATTGCTGCAAATCCCCAGTTTCAAACAAGTACGCTGGGGAGGCAGGGGTTTCCTGATAAGAGCTGCCAAATCTTGGAATCGCCTGCCATTAACAATTAAAAACAGCGCGGATCTAAAAACTTTTAGGAAGTCAGTAAAAACATGGTTGTTTCAGTCTGACCTCTAAGCTCACTTACACGCTAGTTCTTTACCTGTCTAGTCCTCAGCGCCAAGACGCCTTCGGGCATTCGCTGCGCTATATAAATTTAACTCAAATCAAATCAAATCAAATCAAGCTGCATATACAATTACAACACTTCAGACTGTAGTTGAGACAGCTCGCATCCCACAGAAGTCAGCTCAGGAGGCTGAGTTGATAGCATTAACAAGGGAGTGTGAGCTTAGTACTGACTTGTCTGTCAACATCTGCACCGATAGTCGATATGCCTTCGGAGTGGCACATGATTTTGGGCTACTCTGGAAGGAAAGAGGCTTCCTTACATTACATGGGACGCAAATAATGCATGGAGAATTAGTGCATAATCTTCTTACTGCCTTGACATATCCCAAGAAAACAGCAATTGTTAAATGTAGTGCACACAAGAAAGCGACTGATAAGATAGGACAAGGCAATGCCTTTGTAGATTACACAGCTCGTGAAATAGCAATGCAGCAAAGCACTACATCCATGTATGCGGTGAAGTCACAGGCTGAGCGTTGGCATAATGGTAGACAAGAAGTGCTAGATATACAGCGCTCTGCTGCTGAGGAACTAGAACAATGGGCTAAGGAGGGAACATTGGATGATGAGGGCTGCTGGAGAAATAAGGATATGACTAGATGGAGATTTCCCGCAGCCTATTTACAACCTATGATTCATATGGCACATGGGCCGGCACATGTTGGAGCATCCTCAATAGCGAAGCTAGTTAGGCAAGTTTGGGATCATCCTGAAATTGCCAGCACAGCTAAAAAGATTGTCCAGTCCTGTCTGATTTGTTTCCAATATAACCCTGGAAAGGGAACACAAACTCCAACAGGAGGGTTTGCTACACCAACCGCACCTTTTGAGGTTCTGCAGATGGATTACATCCAGCTTGAACACTGAAATATCTTAAAGTATGTCCTGGTTGTGGTGTGTGCCTTCAGTAAATGGACAGAGATGTACCATATGAAAGATAATACAGCTCTTACTACAGCCAAGGTGCTTCTGGAGGAATTCTTTCCTCGATTCGGTGTTTGACGACTTTTATGGAGTGACAACGGACCCCATTTTATTGGGCAAGTTGTTGAGTATGTTTTGAAAGGATTAGGGATCAAGCAGAAGTTTCTTACTGCTTTTCATCCACAATCAGCAGGACTAGTGGAGTGATACAATTCCACCCTCAAACTTAAGTTATCGAAGATTCAGGCGTTCACATCTCTGAAATGGCCTGATGCATTACTTTTAGTGTTGTTATCCATTAGATCCGTACCACATACACTATCTGGCCTCATACCATATGAGGTGGTATTTGGAAGGCCTATGATTATTTGCGAGACTCCTATGCCACCCCTTGTACATGATGTACCTTGTGTCTTGATGAGTGACTACCTGTCCCAGTTAAATGATCATTTGCTTTTTATTTATCAACAGGTTTGAGAAGCTCTTTCTGGCAGGTCCAGAGGTGATGGCCACGACCTATGACCTGGTGACCAGGTCATGGTAAAGAATTTCCAGAGGTCGAATAACCTGGAGCTGCGATGGTGAGGCCCAGAAACGGTCTTTCTCACAACTGGAACTGCAGTCCGAGTCACCAAAAAGAAAGCCTGGGTACATTTAGCCCACTGTAAGAAGGCGCTTTCTGACCACCGAGACCTCCTGGATACAGAGAAAGGACAAGCCATCTCACCTGAAGAACCTGAGGAAGTCTTCACGGACCACACAATCCCTGGTGCTTCTCGATATCAGCTGCAACCCCGGAGAGAAACTTAGTTGTTTAAAATGACTGGTTTAGCAACCGTCCTGGGTTAGTGAAAACTTGAGCTAAAGAGGGGGGGATCGTTGCATAGTGAAACCAATCTCAACCCTCAGTGAAGAAATCAACGGCTGCCCAGGACTTTAGAGCTCCATCTACTTTGTTGTTTCAACATCGAGATAAAACATGCCTATAGAGAAGAAATCTACCGCTACGAGAATCTGCGATAATAAAACTATGTTCATTGCTGGGTTCACTTTCATCATGATTAATGTGGCAGTAATAGCTTGGGTTGTAGAGGAAGTGGCTCCTGTTTGACAAACGCTGAATGCCACTACTCCAGCCCCCACTGAACACCATTATTTCTCCCTTCCATATCATGAGCAGCAGCATTGAATGTCCTACCTCAATAATACGTTCATCCAGATATTGCATCACACCCACAATGCTACAAATGTCGCCAACTCTTAGGTGTGTGGAATGATGCCAGCTCATCAGAAAAAGGGAGGAACACCTTGCATTCCTCTCCCATTCTCTCACAATGGTTCTTGTTGAGCCTGGTTTGCACTCTTTGGGGCTTCTGAGGTGGCTCATATTACTGATGCTGGTGTAGGGAGACTGAATTATTATCTTAATAAAGTATGCTATCCTGATGAGGAAGGAGATCCACTGGCTAAAGGGACTGTATGGGAAATGAAGGAGTATCGACGAGGAAACTCTTCTATGCGTTATATTTTACCAAATACTCGAACATCTAAGGGTAATGGACCTCCCGTTATAGCTGTTACTAGAGCCAGAGCAGATTTGTGTGTGAACAGTGTCAGAAGAATTCCTGTGGGGAAGAGGGACTGTTCCCTAGTATTGAACACTACTGGGGTCAACAAAAGTAGTTTTATGTCCTCGCACAATACCTACTTCATTTGCGGGAATAAAGGATACTACCATCTGCCCATTGGATGGTCAGGAACTTGCTATGTGTCCTTTTTGTTTCCACCTGTGTTTTTGGCTCCTGCATCCTATCATAAAGACTATAAACTGTTTAATGACATTTCCAAGAACCGATATAAGAGGACAATAAATCACGATGAGGTGGATCAGACGGACACTGCACTGCAGCAATATGTTGACTTTAATTTGGGAGTGTTCTTCTTTGCTGGTGCCGCTTTGAACATTAGGAAAATCAGACGCTTGACACGTATTGTAGAGGCTATAACCAATTAGACAGCTATGGCATTTGGAAACACCACAGAAGCACTGAAAATTGCGAGGATTGTAGCTCTACAAAATCGAATGGTCCTTGATGTGGTCTTGGCTGATCAAGGTGGTGCATGTCGTATCATCATGAGCAGTTGCTGTGTCTACATACCTGATCATGCCCCTTCTGTTTTCGGTCCAATTTCTAAACTGCATAAAATTGCATTTGAGATTCACCCTGATACTGAAACATGGACTTTTTCTGGTTGGCTATGGACAATATTTTTTACTTGGGGCTGGAAGCTCTTGACAGTACTGTGTATATTTTGTACAATTCTACTATTATGTTGCCCATGTCTGCAATGTGGTCCAATGCTTTGCTCCTTTTGTATTACCGCTTGTATACCTACTAAACGCAACGTTAAACTGTAAATGCTCAATATGTACTGGATCAAGAAGTTATTGAAATAATACGTATCGATATACAAGATGTATACCTCGTTCCATCTAAATAATAAATGTCTCCAGCTAATGCTAAAAGTGTAAATTGGCAGTGACTGCTGTTGGCATGTGCTGAAGCCATTTTGTTCATGGCAGCCATTTTAGTTAGCAATGTGCTCGCCACGTGCTGTTCCGTCCTCACTGTTGTCTGCCCTTGTATTTCGCTGGAGTCATCAAGTTTAGTTAACTGTTTCAGCACTTAGCTAGAGCCTTGCGGATGCTCAGAAAGACTTGTAGTTGTTGGAATGCACAGGTTATAATCGTAACTGTCAGACTATTGTAGTTAATGTCAGCATTTGTGTAGCTCCTCCCACCTTGTTGACTAAGCAATTCTCATGGGTCCATGTATGTACAAATTACTATTTGTGTGAACACTTGTACCGCCTCTTTTCCGAGCTTCCATGCTTACCCTGCAAGTATTATGGTATAAAGGAGCCACGGTTTCTGTACTCCGTGTGCTGCCTCTTACATTGCCTGAGGGTTGTGTATAGACCGGATGTATGACGTTACAGCGCACACTTTTACAACGCATACCTTTACAACGCATTTTTTACAACGCAACATCCATTACAACGCATTCCATTACAACGAAATTTTAAAAACTACATTTACAACGCATTCCATTACAACGCATACTACCTTTACAACGCATACCATTACAACGCATTATATTACATTGCATGTTTGGTAAGTATTGGATAGTGTAGGGGTTACATTTACTATTCTAACTCCAGGGGGTGCAACAGTAGGGTAAGTGTTGGATAGTGTAGGGGTAAAAATTACTATTCTAACTCCAGGGGGTGCAACAGTAGGGTAAGTGTTGGATAGTGTAGGGGTAAAAATTACTATTCTAACTCCAGGGGGTTCAACAGTAGGGTAAGTGTTGGATGGTAATGTTATGCGTTGTAATGGTATGCGTTGTAATGACTGAGTTGTAATGACATGCGTTGTAGTGGTGTGCGTGTAGTATCATGCGTTGTAATGGTTGCGTTGTAAATGCATGTGTTGTAATGGATGTTGCGTTGTAAAAGTTTCGTTGTAATGGTAGTGCATTGTAAAAGTTGCGTTGTAAAGGTTGTTTCCCGTATAGACCTAGTTCCACCTCATGAAGTCTAATAAACTATTTGTTTAATATTACAGTTTCCCTGTCAATTTCTACTTTGTCAGTCTAAGGACCAGTGCGATAAGAAGGGTGAACCCCTGCACCGATGGGCTCAGTGAGGCCCATCCCACAGTAGGGATTAATAATAAACACATTGTTACCCAGATTACAGCAGATGTCCACTTACAATTGGTTGGATGGAAAATAAACACCAGTTCTTCCTGTATGATTCAAGTCTTGTAAATCTGTTTGGCAGAGACATGCTTTGCGAGATGAATTGCGTAATTTATTGCACACTAGAATGGTGTTGCCATTGAAACATATGATGAGGATACAGAGCTTGTTTCGCAAAGAGGCTGTGCAGTCATAGCAGAGGCTCTGCAGTCATGGTGGAATCTCTGCAATGAGAAACTGCGTTGATGAGATTCCTCCACATTTGCTGAGCCTCCCCCATGACTATGGAGGCTCTTTGTGAATCGGCCTCTCAGTGTTTAAAATGAAATCACAAAAGACTAGAGTTCAGTTATTCCTTGCTTTAATAAAAGAAGACCTGTCTCTGGATTTAAGACATACTTTCAAAGATGAGGTATGGGATTTCTCTTTAAAAGAGATTGAATTGATAAAAAGTGCTGAACCAGTTAAATAAATGTGAGACCAGGTGCATTTCTTCATAGAACTAAAAAGTATAGGTTTTTGAAAGAAGCAGAGGAAGGAATGAAGCCGGTGACTGAAAAAATTATTAAGTAGGGAAATCTAGGGTAGGAACTAGATAGTCCTTGCAACTCTCTTGTGATGGGGATAAACGACCAATTTGGAAAATGGAGAATTGTTCGGATTTACATAGAATAAGCAGAATTGTCATTTCATGTTGTCCTGTGGTACCAAAGCTGGTAGTGATTGTGTTCCAAGTCCCTTCAGATGCACAATCATGTAAGTCATTGACTTATGTATTAAGATATTGATGTTACTTTCTTCTCAATCCCCTTAAATGAAGAGAGATAGTTTCTCTTTACATTTCAATTCCAAAAAATAAAGTTCATGATCAGTTCAGCCTCAGGTAAATGCAAAGATGAAGGGTAATAGGGCTATGATCATGCAGAATCGCGTAGCATTAGATATCCTCCTGGCGAAGGTAGGCGAACTTTGCAAGGTAATAAAGGCCAAGATGTACTGCACATACATACCAGATAATAGCAGGGTTATTATCTCCTATAACACTAATATTTCACATGAGGTTCAATCTTTTTGAGAGAATGACTTGTGGGAAGCTGTTGGTTCCTGGTTTAGTGGGTTATGAAATGGCTTCAGTAAGGTTGGTGAAAGGTTGGACAGTTTGGGTGGGGGCACATTGCGATTAATTCTAACCCCCAATTATATGATTTGTGCTATTGTCCTATTTCTTTTCTAAAATGTTCCTGGTGATGTTTAAAAAGTGTGGAAAATTATGGGTTTAGAGAGAAAAAGATCCAAGGAGTATGAAATGGAGAACATTGAAGATTGTGTCTACAACCAGCTAAAATAGCATAGGAGAAATTCAGAAAGAAGCAGAAAGTGATGCTGACTGACTGAATTTCCTGATTAATAAAAAATGTTAATTGTTATGAATACAAGCTGTCAAAGAAACGTCTATTGTTCCAGATATGTTGAAACATCCAAGGCCTGTCCATTGTGGGTCTCTGGATAACAGTACTCTGGATAAACAAGACCTACTCATTTGTGTGAAATAATTTTCTTTTTTAGCATTTCCTATTTTGTACAAATATCTCTGGTTGGCAGAAGCACAAGAGATGCAGGATGCTTTCTTAGACTTGTAGGATGCTTATGTATTAAGGTATTGACGTAACTTCTGATTTTCTAAAAGTTGTTACTTGTGATCATGCGATAATGAATCTGCTGTTTTAGCTAATTTGTTATATAAAAATTGTGTATAAGAACCCCTTGAGAGCAGAGCCAGGCAAGTTTATAGCTTTACTAGATGTTAATAGGGATGCTTTCTGACCCATTTCTGATTTTGCTCTTTATCTGGTACTTAGAATATTTTCTGATGCTGCACTACTCTGTAATAACTCTGCAATTGAGCCTTTATGACATTTATTCTGTGCCAATTGATTTTCAGATTTTTCATAATAAAACACTTTAACTTTTCCTTCTGATCTAGAACTACATTATTGAGTGGTTCCAGTTACTTATTTTGATACTCTGCTAAACAAACAGCAGGGGTGCCTTTTTGCACAATTATTTTCCGTGAGAGAACCATATGAGGTAACATTTCTGGGTTTTTTAATTTTGAGGTGTTCTAAAAATTGAGAATGTTTTTCTCCCAGAGTGGCTTTCAAAGTAAATATAGGAGGCAAAAATCAGAAGTTTAGGTCAAGGTCAATTTTGCATGCAGGTTTATATGAATGTCGCAGGTGGAAATTGCGGTAGTATGCGAACTGTGGACCTATATCCGTAGAAAGAAGCAGTTTTTATATTGTATTATAAAGGAATGTGGCTTTTAACAGTCTTTCTAGAGATGCTTTAATTTTCAAAGAGGTATTTTCTATGGACCTTCATGCATCTGAGTAAGAGCATCCTGTGGGGCATGCTAATCATGATGCCTCCCCAGAAAACTGCTTATGTGACTTGTGCACCACCAATAATTTTGTAAACCTTGCTCCAATGGAGATGTCTCTTCTATCAGCTGCATGCCTAATCTTCAAACGCTATTTTCGTTTCAATGGTAATGGAATACTTCCAAGCAATCAAGATTAGGATTTTCCAATTCTTTTATGGATACATGGGCAATACTTCTGTCTTCTGTAACTTGCTTTACTTTCACAGCAGCTGTGTCAAAGAACAATAAACAGTAAATGTTGTGTAGAGATAGAAACTGCAATACCAATAATGTAAATAGTAAAAACAAAACCATAACTGCCATGATGCACAAGGTCCCTTAATCAATCACAATCTTGAAGCACAGTTAATTAGTGGTTTAAAATACAACTTCTTAATCATTTACTCTGAAGACCAGTCTACGATACAGATGATATCCTCAGATCGTACCCACAGAGTGAAAGAGTTAAATTACAGGAGCCTCTGACCGAATGAGTACCAAAGATATTGACATCTACAAAACAAGATCCATAATATCCATCTAGCCACAATGGGTCATGAAACAGGGGTGAAAGGAAATAAGAAATTCACTAGTAGGAGAAGTTCTGAGATCTTTAGTAGCTGTTTCATAAGCTGTTCAAACCATGAAGCTTTGGAACTTCTGGAAAAGCTGGATAAGACATGTCTGGACTCGTTTTTTGTCCTTTTAGACATTACGCATTTAACTCCTTCCGGAATGAAATACCTACCTGCCAGATTCAAAGCTCATACATCTGAAAGTCTTTGACATGAAGGTAAACAGAGACGCATGATGACCTTGGCTGAGAGTTGCTTTCATGATGATGCCTGATTGTCTGGCCAATCTAGGAGAAACTTAAGAACTATGGAGACATACCATAGGAGGACTTAGGTTGCGGGGAAGAGGGAGACTCCTTTCAGTAGTTTGGACCCTTTATGGGTGTCCTCTTTGTAGGGTAAAAGGCTCAGGTCTGGTTACACACGAACATGTGAGCACATGCATGTGTGTACATGTGAGCACTTCATTGTGAGACTACTGTTTTGCATAGCCCAGTACCTGCGCACAAGTAGCCTATCGCTTAAGGGACTCTTCAGATATAGGCACTGTCTTGTGCCAGGCCTTATAATGTGAGTGGCTATTAATAGTGTAGGTTCGTAGTTCTTATGAAGGTCTTTGGTGCTAACATTGTATAACACATTATCGGTGAAATCTGCACTAATGTACAATTTTGCTCCATTTAGACTGACAGGGTCCAGCAAGGTACCAATCTAGGGCTAAACTTGAACCCAATGCGCAGATTTACAGTCCCTTCCATCATATCTACACTCCATATTACACTGTAAAAATAGTCATAGGTACCTGGTTGAGCTCATAATCAGATTCCTGACCCTCACTGGAACAAGTTAATGACTCATTCCCCAGCAGGAGGATCAACAGACTACACACACAATAGAGCAATTGACCCAGTTCCTGGGAAAGGAAGGGATGAGGAGGAAATATTCACCTGTTAATTAGCTTGTCAGACTCCACCTGGGCTGGGACTGACCAGGAACAAAAAAAATATGGAGGAGGGCCAGACCTCTGGAGCCAACAACAAGAGGCACTCTCCTTTTAGGTGTTAATGGGAAGGGATAACAAAGTTATGTCAGCTAGGGGCAGAGCTGGGTATCTCTTTCCACAGGCAACTTGAAGTCTCCTTTTTTGATTGGCTCTGAATGTTGTGCAGGAGGGCTGAGACAGGGATTAAGTGATGATGTAGCACCATAGGTTTGGCCAGGGATACCTGGCATGTAGAACTTTCCTTCCCCACTTAAAACACCTGCACAATGGAGAGTTAGTTGAGAAAACTCTGGGCCTGGGATCAATGATGTTTAAGGACTGCCCAGGTGGAAGGAGTGGCCACATGATGTCCCTGCAAGGATGGACTTTGAGAATTTGGCTGCAGGTGACCTCCAGTACTAAGAAAGGTCTTTCCAGGGCTAGTGGTGCTGGGAAATGTAAAACTTTACAACACATTCTCCTTTACCACGCAAGCCCTTACCATACATACTTTACCATCCTTGCCTGTACCAAACATGATAACATGATTTTTACTTTTACCACTCATAGGTGTACCATAGATGACTTTACCACTCTCATCTCTGCCTGCATTTTTAACAATAAAAATGCATTTTTTAACTATTAAACACACTACTCATAATTGAAAAAAAACGATACACTTATTCTTCAAGAAAAAGCACAGTTTTAGTCATACATTACATTGTATGCATGTAAACATTCCAAAACGTATTTAATTTTAATTTAAGGTTAACTCGTCAAATTACTTTGAAAAGAGTCATCCACCATTTTGTGCTCAATGGTACACTGACCTGTGAGGTGACCAGCTGCACTGCTGACAGGAGGAGAATCTGATTCAGAGTGTTATTGAAGCACTACCATCTACATAGGGACATCAGTTTTACTATGAAAAATAGATGCAAATGAAATTAATATCTATTTAAATGAAATAAAAATATATATAATTGTTTTTACATTCTTAGAGATTATTTGTGTGGAAATTCACAAATTAACAACTTTATTTTAATACTAAGTACATTTTTTAACATGCTAAAACATGAGAGACCGCTTTCTTTTTTAAATCACGAGCATACTGTGAAGAAATACATTTCAATGCATTTTTTGAAACACAAAATACTGAAAGAATTAATAGAATGTTTCCAGATTTTATTTTATCACCTCAAAAGAAAGACACCTAAAAAAAAATACTAGAGAGTGAAGGGGCACATCAGGGAAGGAACTAGACACTAAGGGGTCTATTAGAATAGCGGTGGCGATCCGCCCGCCATTCCTCACCATCCATCTACCATTTCCCCCACGCCATATTACGGTGGCGGGGGGACCCCAGCGGATGCAAAGACCGCCCGCCGGTTTTCCGCCCGTCGACGAGTCAACCGGGCAGAAAAGGGGCTCAATATGTTGGCGGTGTCTGCAGGAAATTCCCCCCTCTGTCGTCTCGGAACAAAGAGAGCTGTTAGTCCTTGAATGCAGTGGCCGGGAAAGGCAGCTTAACATATTCACTCTACAATGTAGGTCAGGCTAGTGATGCCGCCAAAGGGCCCACCTCATACGAATTTTGACAATCGAGTTGGGTGTTAATCCACAACCTGAGTACGTTTTTTCCTAAGTAGAAAATGCAAAGGGAGGCAAAATATCAAAGCATGCAACACTAAGGGGCCGATTCCAATCTCGGATGGTTAGGCACCGAATCGGGTTCGGCATTAGCGGATCCGATTCGGAGGCTGAATTTCCGTCCGAGTCGTACACGGGTCTGGACGTAGAAGTACAATGCGAACAAGCACGAAATCTCCGTCCGAATCGTTTCCGGGTCCTAACCGCTCTGTACGGCTCGGTCACAAGCAAACTGTGGCACGCTGAGATGTTTCACGACCGAGCTAGTACGATGCTCCCGGAGATGGACTTCAGGGGTCCGCATCGGACCCCGGTTACCCGCAGCCTTATGACTCGGACACTGGGGGAGACCCATGGGTCTCCCCAACACAGGCATGTACAGTGCGGATGGCACCAACACGTACCCACTGTAGGGGGCGCACTTGTCCGCGACGTACCCATTCAGTCAATGGGAGCCCACGTACGCGTTGTATGGCCGGCTCCCATTGACTTCTATGGGAGTCCGACCGAACCGAGTCCGACAGCGTACGGCCGTATCGTACTAACTCGGTCAGACTGCAGGAGTCTGGATCGGTCGGAAAACACCCCGGATCCAGCTCAGTCGGAGTGCTTTCCGACCCAGATCAGAATCGCCCCCTAAAAGTTGCTAAATACATTTTAGTGTTGGGCGGTTGTTATCATAAACTTTGACTCACTGCAAACAATACTCTATACAAATCATAACAGTTGCCTAGTGAATGTGTGTCAGGATAAGATAGATATACACACGAGCAGGTTACAACTCCCGGTTAAGAAGTTGAAATGGTAAAACTCATTCTGGGCTGTTTATTTAATTAAATTAGGGGGAGCCCACCTGCCGCATGCTTGTTCTTTTCTGTTGTATGTATATGGCTGTGATTACAATGGCCTATTCATACTGGAGTGTAGGCCGTAATACTAGTTATGTAGTTGCACAACAACTGTTATCATGTGCGTCCCATTCTTTTTCTATTCCGTTGTATATAACACGGAGTCGCGCACAGAGAACTCTCACCCGATTGTTACACAAGGTGCCGATATATGAAAAAATTAAAACAATCAAAGGCACCCGTTCCAGAGCTATAGGACCAAACTGCATTGTCCCTAGCACCTATTGATACCCCGTATTCCCTATCTATGACTCACCTCTCGTATCGTAGTTTCTACTCTTCCACCATCAGATAAGGACAGGCATTTACGGGCAATTCAATTTAAGTAAAGAAACTACCGGAAGTAAAATGGAAGTAAAATGGTATAACTTCCCCGTCGTCTGTTCTTCCATGGCGGCTATCTTTAACTAGTTCTAAGTGTGTTTTTGTTTGTTTAAAAATACCAATACAAGGGCTTCCCTCCCTCGGTACGTTAGACAGATCATCACTGCAGGGAACGTTCATCAAGGCAACCACCCCCTAATATTTAATGTGAACTTTCCGCTCTCATAGTATATATCCCATCCTGTCTAGTAGGGCTACACACCCCTACATCTTGTTACAGTGGTCGATTGGACCTCATTTTCATTGCAGCCATCTTAAACTAGTTATCTACATTTTACCTGTCCATTTACAGTGAACATCCACAGTACTACAATATTATTTATAGGACATCATTCCAGAAAAGGGTAATTGAACAATGACTTCCTCTGTCATGCAGAGTATATATCCTAATAGAATGTTTTTATTTTTTTATTTTTTACGGGGCTAGCTGAAGTTATCACTGTGTAACGATACCTATTTGGTTAATAGACTAAAAAGAGTTAATGACCAGTGAGTCAGGTGAATTACCCAGTGATGATCCTTTGCCAGTCTTCTCTTCTATTCAATCCTCTTCTAATGGTGTCAAACTTAACCATGAACCACTGTTGCCTCAGTTTTCTTTTGCTTTCTCTATTCCCTCCTCTTTTGAGGTCTTTAACTTTCTCAACCACAATCCATTTAATATCTGAAAGAGTGTGATTCTCCTTTAGCCAATGATTGACCAGGGGTGCAATTTCTTTCTTAGTCTTAATGGCTGATCTATGTTCGCAAAGATGTTGTCTAAATTCCCGCCCTGTCTCGCTAACATAGCCAAAGCTGCAAGGGCAGAGTAACAAATAAATCAAATTTTTACTCCTGCAGTTATTGAGAGTGGTTATTTTATGTGTGGCTCCATTGAGAGATGTTTCTAGAGTCACTATGCATAAATCACAGATACAGCAGGTACAACATTTGTGGTTCCCTTTAGCTTTCCCCCCTTCTATTCTATTCTGTGTCTCATCCTAATCATCTATGTATGTGTACACTAGAGTGGTTCTAAGATTTCTGTTTTTCCTAAAGGCTAACAGTGGTTTAGGAAGTCTCGTGTTGGTGTCTTGATTAGGATTTTCCAGTTACGGTTCCCTATATTTTTTAGTTTGTAACTCATACCAGAGAATTGGCTGACCATAACTATTCTATCCTTTGGTTGGTCACGTTTTCTCCCATTAAGGAGGCTGTCCCTATCGTAGAACCTTGCTCCCTTGTATGACCAGTTAATACGTTTCTTAGGGTAACCACGTTCTTTTAGTCTAGGGGGTCATTAGGATGTAGGGCGGATCGCCACCGCCCGCATGGCGGTGGCGTTCCACCCTACATCCATTCCTGCCCGCCACCCATTAAAACCCGCCACATTAGCATGGCCGGGGTACCGCGGAGAATGGGAAGACTGTCCGCCGCTTTTCCGACCAATCAACAAGTCGGCCGGGCAGAAAAGCGTTCAATATGGTGGCGGTGTCTGCTAGACACCGCCAGCCATATTAGAATGCGGCATGCAGAGTTTCCTTCCGCCGCGGTGGCGGTGGCATCCTAATCGTCGGGTGGAACCGCCGCACCACAGGCGGTCGGTCCCAGCTCCGTCGCCATCCTAATGGCCCCCTAAGTTTTCAGCTTCTTGGAATAAGTATTTAAGTGCTGTACAGAGGTAAAGTTTCCGCGTAAACGCAGACACTTCCCAAAGGGGATGTTGTGTCTTTGACTTGTGGGAGGATAAGTGGTATAGTGGAGAAGGGTGTTCTTATCGGTGGGCTTAGTGTATAGCTCGATTTCAAGAATCCCTTCTCTCTGTTTGATAGTAATATCCAAGAAATTAACACTAGTATTGCTAATGTTGGCAGTAAATCTAAGGTTGCTGTTGCCCAAGTTTAGCCAGGCCAGGAATTCATCTAGTTCCTCTTTGGGTCCCTGCCAGATGAAGAAAATGTCATCATTGAAACGGGAACACCTATAGATGTTTTTATAAAATGGTAAGATTTCATTGTAGACATGTTGTTCCTCAAAGGCCCCTCCATATATACAGGCCAGACCGCAGGCACATGTGGGCCCCATGCTGGTCCGCTTAAGCTGCATCTATAAGTTGTCCTTAAATAGAAAGATATTATTCAGGAGAACCATAGAGACGCATTCAACGATAAAATCTTTATTAGAGCCTTCTATCTCTGAGTTATTTAAGGTTCTCCTCACTTCAGCAATGGTGTCTTTCTGGGGAATGTGTCTCTATAAGGCCTCTATGTCTAAAGTGACCATATACTCTGTTTGGTCATTGAATTCAAGGCCCTCAATTTTAGAGATCATATCAGTCGAGTCTTCAATGTAAGCCTTCTGTCTCTGTACTATCGGTTTAAGAAAGACGTTGTGTATTTACTCAAAGGTTCAAGTGCAGAGTCAATAGATGCCACTATTGGTCTCAAATGGGGATCTAACATGTTCTTATGTATCTTAGGGAGGCCATAGAATGCCTGGATTTTGGGATTCTTATTGTCTAAAAACAGATGCTCTTCTCCATTAATCCATTTTGCTTCTTTAGCTGTTTTTCTAGCAATTCAACCATCAGCGAGTTGTGAACTCTGCAATAATGCTGCAGGTTGGAAAGCAGTTCTAAAACCCTCCTATCATAGTCTGTAGTGGCAAAAATCACTACTCCGCCCCCCTTATCGGCGGGTTTGATAGGGATGGTCTGGTCCCTGGATAATGAGTCCATAGCATTTCTTTGGTCCCGGGACATATTATGTGTCAGAAAACTCTTTTCCTTAAGTAAATTATTAACCTCCATACTCACTACTGATTCAAATAAGTCTACACTTTTGTCAACTTGTCCAATGTTAGGGGTAAACGTAGACTTTGAACAGCCACATCACGCACAACTCCACTGGCTCCCAGTCACCGAGAGAATCACCTTCAAGATTCTCACACATGCCTACAAATCTTTCCACAATGAAGGACCAGCATACCTGAACCACCGCCTTCCATTCTACATACCCGTCAGCCAACTCTGTTCTGTCCAAGTCAGCCTAGCGTCCGTCACCAGGATCCACAAGACCAGAACCGGTGGAAGTTCTTTCTCCTACCTCGTCGCCAAAACCTGGAACAACCTGCCCCTCCATCTCAGGCAGCCGCTGACTCAATTCAAGAAGGATCTCAAGACCCGGCTCTTCAATGATCCCCTACTAACAGGGACCAGCAACCCCCTCCCCCCTGCCCTGCACCTTGAGACCCTCACGGGTGAGTCGCCGTGCTTTACGAGCCCCTGATTGATTGATTGATTCATTCATTCATTGATTTGTTGTTTGGCCAGCATTGTAGAGGCAGGCATGGTTTAGCCATGCGTGTCTCTGTTATACAGCTGTGTAAAGATACCATCTTCTTCTGCTGAGAAATCCTGGGAACCAGTTCCAATAAGACATTTTGCTGTTTCTCTGTACTGGAGATATGTGGAACATCTGTACAACTGAAAACCTTGAACTAGAGCCAGTAGAAGCAGTGCTAAAGTTTTGAAGATATTATATAAGGGATGATGAAGTGCTACAGGAAACATTTGTAAAAGAAGGGACATAGAAATCGATCTAGTGCTGGAATAGGATCCCAAGAACGGAAAAAGTTGTGCCTCATGAAGCTTCATCTCAGGCCTTCATTCTGACATAGTCAGATGAACCGGGGGTGAAATTGCCCAGGAGTCAAATCCATTTCTGCCAAATTAATTAATATCCCCGTGCCCATGACCAGTGCCTGGATACCCTCACCGGTAAAAAGATGCGCTATATAAATCAACTAACAAACAAACTGCACTTGAACCGCGCTCTAAACCCACACATTTCTTACTTGCACTGTGCTGTTTTTTCCATGCAGAGTTCTGTCGGTTTCATCTAGAGGAATGTTTGTCGAGGCACCCCGAGAGTGCTGTCATCTCACCCAACTCCAAACCCGGTGTTCAGGTTAAACCCAGCATTGGAATTAAGGCCTAATCAGCGGGTTTTCCTCCTCTGATACGGCTGCGCTGCCTTTTCCTTCTGTGCCTCAGCTTTCAGGCGTACCCAACACAAGATCTGAAACCTCCCAAAATGTTTTAAAATCCGGAGGTAGCACTCCTTCTGGGGAATGCCAATAACCCGGCATGGCCCCCTGTCAGCCGGCAGGGAGGAGGGCCCTGTCCCTGGTCCACTGCACCCTGCAGCCAAGTTATTGACTGCTGGCATCCTGTGGCTTTTAATAGAGCAGTCTCTGATTTTGCTGCATTTTTCAATCTCGTCATCTGATTTATTACATTTTTGTGATTAGATTTTACTCATTCAATGTTTCTCTTGTAAACTACCCTGATCTAACTCACCGAACCAGCAGCACAGCTCAGCGAGTTAAACGCTGACCCCACAAATTGAACACCATTGAATTAATATCGAACCGTTTTTTTACAGCCCTGCAAAACTGTTGTTGCAAGTGAAGGATGAAAACAGCAAGTATTTATTTCGAATGAACAGTAACCGGGGTTTTTACGAGTCCACTTTGTTCTGAGGTGAATTATTGGGCTGGTACATGGAGCCGAGCCATGAAGTCTCTCTGTCCTTTCTTTTATTCTCCGTCTTCATTTTCAAGAGACACGAAACGGTGCATCCTCCAAAGACCAAAAGCATATTCCCTTGATTCCTCCACTGCAGCCCTTGCGGTTCGCTGCCCTTGAGTTGTTATTTTACAGGACATTTGTCTGCATTAAGCCCTATTTTCAATTTACTGCTCCGAGCCACACTAGGAGGCCGCATCCCTTCTCGCCCTCTGAGAAGGTTCTGCTTCAATTTCTTAGTTGCCTCTTCTCATTGCGGCCCCAGACCGTGGGTGGAGGGGGCTCATTTACACAACTGGCCCTCGGCCGAAGACTTGGCACACTGTAGGGCATATTTACAAGGGGATAGTGCCACCTAAACGTCACTTTTACTGAAGCTCCGATGGCGCAATGCCCTGCACCATATTTACAAAGTGGCATTATGCCGCAAAATATGGTACTCTTTCATGCAGGTATCTGCTCGAAAGGGGCCTGCAAAGGGTGTTGCTGTGGGTGTTCCACCGCAACACCTATTGCTTTTTGACGCTATCCCAGATTTACAAGGAGGTGTAAATTTGAGGCACGCCAAAAACTAACACCATGCAAGAGCAGGCGTTAGAATGGCGAAACAAGGAGAAATACTTTTATTTCTCCTAGTTTTTGCTTCTCCTATGTGTGCCACATTCTGCAGCACACATAGAAAGAGCAAAACGCCATGAATGATTGTTTATGTGCAGGAAGGGATAAACAGAAACAATCACTCCCTGCAACGCAGGCACCCTTGCACTATGGGTCAAGGGTGTCTGTGTTGGCGGCAGGAGGATATTTTTAGCGCTATCTCTAGCGAAAACACAGGGGTGCACCGTATTGTTATAAATACGGTGCATCCTTGCATATTGGAACTTGCGGAGCGTGGCACTGTACAATTTGCCACAGCTCCGCGATTCGCCATTTAATTATGAATACATCTCTTATTGTTCTATAGCGTCAAGGTAGATTTCAAGAAACTTTAAAGACCAGCAATATTCAAAGCTATACAAATAAATACAAACTAATCTATCATTATCGTTAGCACAGCTAGACAACAGCCACTTTAGACCTGTCGTAAATATATATCATAGCAGAGAAAAGCAAAACTGACATGCTACTTATAAGTGACATGTTATGTTATGTTATTGGCTATTTAATAGAGCGCACAAATAACTGGGTAGGTCTCTTGGTGCAAGGTAATGAGATGTCGTAATTCCCTACTGTTGCTATGCCTGTGTAAACTACCACACCTTCAGGAGTTGCCTAAATTTGGTGTAGACAGATGACGGCTTAATTTCCAGGGGGAGTGCATTCCCGCAATAGAGATCCTGCGACCTCCTATCCTGAGTTTCTTATAGGTTGGGGTGACCAGGCAGTGTAATTGTTTCAATCTCAGTTCTCTAGTTGGAAGATATTTTTCAATTTGAGCTTTCATAAAGCCCGGGCTGCTCAAATGCAGCGCCTTAAACGTCGTGCAGAATGCCTTAAATCTGCATCTTTGCGCCACCGGCAGCCAGCGGTGGTCCTTTGTCACCCGGGTGATAGAGTCCCCTCTTGGTAGCTGAACTATCAACTCTGCGGCCTGGTTTTGGATTAACTGAAGCTTACGGAATAGGGATTTTGGGAGATCCAGATAGAGAAAGTTTGCATAATCAACTCTGGACATAATGAAAGCCAGGACAACATGGATTAGGGCGTCCCTCGTGGGGAATTTCCTAATCTTTTTTATCCGGCAAAGTTGCAGAAAAGAGGCCAAGGTCACTTCACTGACCTACTGTTTACATAAAAGATCCTCGTCAAGAATCACCCCTAAACTTTTTACTGCCCTTTTCGGAGTGGGAGGGGAATTCATCTCACTTGGCCACCACCCCGGTTTTCCACAGACTGTTCTATTCTTTGTGAGGACTATCCCAGTTTTATCTGAGTTAAGTTTCAGTTGGTTGTCATTCATTCATCCCCTGATGAATAGCATGGTGCCTTGAAAGTGCTGTCTTGCTGCATCGCTGGCATTGCTCGCACACAACAGTTGCATATTATCAGCATAATTGAATACGTTTACTCCCATCGCCTTGAGGGATCTGTCCAAGGTTGAATATAGATGGTAAATAAGTGGGGGTAAAGAGAATACCCTTGAGGCACACCACAGCTCACCTTAACCTCTTTAGAGGAATAAGGAGAGAGTCGCACTGATTGGGATCTATCCTTCAGGAACGACAGCATCCAGTGCAACGCTGCGCCTCGTAAACCCTCGGCCCAGACACGGGCAGCCAACAAGGTGTGGTTCACTGTGTCAAAGGCCGCCGACAGGTCGAGTAGAACCAGAGCTTGTGTGTTCCCCTTATCCACTTCACTTCTCAATTCGTCCAATACCAACGTCACCACTGCTTCGGTTGAGTGTGCTGGTCGGCAACCCACCTGACATAGGTCGAAAAACTCTGACTTCTCTATGAAAGCGCAGAGATGGTGAGCAACATGGGTTTCCAAGATTTTAGCTAAATACGGGAATAGGGATACAGTTTGATAGATCTTCATATCTGAGGGGTCCGTCCCCACTTTCTTCAGGAGGGGTACGATGATAGCTTTTTTTAAAGGATTTAGGTACCAGGCCCGAGTTGATAGAATAGTTACGAAATTGTAAGAGACTGTCTCCACAAGCGGTTGCCACCTCTCTAAGGACCCTCTGTCGTTAGGAGATTCCATCATTAGCTCCATCAGATCGTCTTGCGAAACATTGGGGAGATGCAAGAGCATGAGGCTATTCATGTCCCCAGGCGGTGAGTCGTTGGCGGACAGGCCCAAGAGGATGCTCTTTTTTACTGCAGCAATCTTATTCACAAAGAAGGCATTTAAATTGTCACACAAATTCTGTGACGGTGCAATGGGGACCGTCACCTTGTCTAAATTAGACAATTCATTAATGATTCTATAAAATCACCTTCGATTTATTGGGTGCCTTCAGGATTTCATTCGTGAAATGGCTTACTTTAGTTTGCCTTACAAGTGATATATACATTTTGAGTTGTTGGAGATAACTAGTTCTCAGGGCTGGCGAGTATTCCGATCGCCATTTCCTTCCTGCGCGTCGGAGAGTGAGTTTCGCCATTCTTAGATCTGCAGAGAACCATTTATCGGCCTCCTGGCTTCTCGTCTTGTTAGAGCTATTACTGCGGGTATAAAAATACACATATTAGTACTGCAAATATGAATAAATGGTAAGAGGTTCATTCTAACACATTCCAAAGGAGATAATAAATATGTTTAAACGTGCATCTCTGCACTGCTAGTTTACTGAAAAAAAATCTGTCTCTATTCCTATTTTTGGTCTCTTGTTATGTCACTGTGAAATACAGTTTTGTATGTGTTCTCTTTGGAAGTAGAGCCAGCAGGTCCATCAGCTGGCGTGGAGTGCTTATGGAAAAGGCTTACCTAAAAGTCATTACGTTTTTATCTCCTCTGCACAGAAAGACATGAGTAAAGGCCAGCAGGCGGCTGATAAAGGATTTGAATTTGTTATTTCTCACTTCAGACCCAAAAACTAGACCGACTCCAGCTCTGCGAGAAGGCTTTGCATGAAACCTTTCAGTTGAGAAGCTTGTCAGTCAACATTTGGCAGTGGTGTGCCCAGGTGACTAAGGCCTGTGGCTGCAGAACCTCCAGAATACCTTACAAAGCAGTTTTGCAATATTCTACATGAAGTTTTAAAATAGGAAATTTAATTTATTAACATTTAAAATAATCACAGACACAAGTCCTATGATTCAGACTGGTATGTTGGGTATACATTTATTGTGAAATTTTGTAAAACTCTGCACCTCGCCTTTCGGATACTTTTGGGCAGTGACAGTACCAGAGAGTCCTGCGTAGAGTGGGCAGTGGAAGATGGAGATCAGTCGGATAGGGTGAGTAACCACATCCCATATATGTTAATCACGATCCACTCTGATTTCAGTCATTTGAGTACAGCTTTGAATAATTCAGTTTTTAGAAGGTTCTAGGACTATCTTTGGATTTCAGTTTGGGGATGGAGGCATTTCAGTGACTAGAGGCCCTGTTAGCAGGATCCTTTGCCATCTGCAGCCTGGGAAAGAACAAGGTGGAATGCTGCACTCTGTTGAATATGGACAATATCTCCATGGTGCAATACTTCAACAAACTGGGAGGAATTAGATCCAAGGCCTTGGCCAAGATTGCCATGGATTTTTGGCAGTTCTGTCAGAGGTAGAGGATTTCAGTGTTGGCGAAGAATCTACTGGTCAGCTCCAAAACCATTTCGGACTAGAACTCACGATTCTTGAGGAGTTCCAGCGATTAGAAACGGAGTCCTCAATTATTTACTTGCTTGTGTCAGAGATGGGGAACACCATTCCTTACTTGTTTGTGTGGAGACAGAATACTCAGGTTCCACAGTTTTACAGTTGGAGGCCAGATGTGGAGGCCACAGGAGTGGTTGTCTTTCTTCAGGATTGCAGCAAGAATTTGACTTATGGCTTTCCCCCTTTTTTCATGATTGCCAGAGTGGTGAACCAAGTGAATAAATTATCAGCAGATGGAGTTGATTTTGATGACCATGGTCTGGAGATCGCAACCATGGTTCCCGCTACTTTTTGAGATGCAGTTCGATTACCTGATACTGCTAAAAATGTTACTGGATCTCTAACAGAGTCTGGGGAAGAATTCCTTCATGTGATTCGGGAACATATCTACATCTTATAGCCTGGCAGATCTGATATCAGGAAAGATGGAAGGTGCCTTCAATTTCACAGACGGCTTCTTCTTTCAGAGAACAGGCATGGCAGCAGGCCCTCATAAGAAATACCTGGTCAGCTTGGAGCAGTTGCATGTGGAGAGAAACATGGCTCACATGGGGGTTGACATTCTGTTTATAGTGAATTTCTTACAACAGCTGGCTGAGGTACATAGAGCATAATCAACTGTTAATGTCTTTCGTTCGGTGATTTCAACAGGTCCTCTACTGGTAGCTGGTAGGTTCTCATCCTTTGATACGTAAACTAATGAAGGGCAAAAGGTTCTCCAATCCTCAAAAACCTAGATACACCCCATGTGGGATGTTGACAAGGTATTACCTCTTCCACAAAATGTCTGGAAAATGCTGACTTTTCTCAGAAATAACTTTAGCTAACCTAACAATGCAGCTTTGTGTTATGTCGGTGGGCAGTCATAATATCGAGTCTTTTATTTCGACTGGACAGAATATCGAGTAAAAAATATAGAATGGACATAATATCGACTAGACATAATATAGACAACAAAAATATCGACTAGAGAAAATTAATATCGAATAGAATGGACATAATATCGAATCAAAAATATAGAATGGACATAATATCGACTAGACATAATATAGCCAACAAAAATATCGAATTTAAGGTAAGTTAATATTAATTTTTATTTTTTGTGTAATATAAGTCTGTAGCGGGTTGTGGGTTTATAGGGGAATAGGGTGGGAAGTAATTTAATTATAATTAATTAAATATGTTAATTTATTTATTGATATTTATTTAGAATTATTTGTTAATTAATTATTAATTGGTAATTAATTAAAATATAATTGGTAATTAATTATAATTGATTAATTGATAAATATTTTAATTTTAGTAATTTATTTTCTGTAGCGGGTTGTGGGTTTATAGGGGAATAGGGTGGGAAGTAATTTAATTATAATTAATTAAATATGTTAATTTATTTATTGATATTTATTTAGAATTAATTGTTAATTAATTATTAATTGGTAATTAATTAAAATATAATTGGTAATTAATTATAATTGATTAATTGATAAATATTTTAATTTTAGTAATTTATTTTCTGTAGCGGGTTGTGGGTTTATAGGGGAATAGGGTGGGAAGTAATTTAATTATAATTAATTACATTTTTTTTTTTTTGAAGACCTTTATTTGCATCATTAGGATAAACATGTACGGGCCTACAACCAATCCGGCCGGCCACAAATCAGAGACAATCAAGAGGCAAAATAGGCAACACAAGGCCAAATGGCAGGCAAGCAAACATAATCGAACAATGCTAGAAATGGGATAAGCAGCAATAACGGCCCAACATCATAATCATTGAGGTCTATTTTATAATAAGGGGACAAGGCTCATGGTTGACTCACAAATGCGGAAAAACCCAGAAACAGGATTACACCAATGCCAAAACGAGAGGAGGAGGGGGGGTGGGGGGGAGGAGGATGTAAGGGCATGATACGACCGTAGCACAAAACAGAAGCAAAATGTAGTGGAGAAGCATACAAGTGCTACCAAGATCTAATGACCCCCACCCAATAACACGCTAACGGAGGCAAGGGGAACGAAAAAATGTACGAATCAGCCCACTTCTCACAATACGAGCCTGGGAAAAAAGGGGAAGGGGGGGAGGAAAGGGGGGGGGAAGAAGGGAAGGGGGGGAAAAATAGGAAGGAAACAAGGGAGAGGAAACCAAAAAAGGACAAAAAAGGGGGGGAAAGGAAGGGAGAAGAACAAAATAAAGAAAAATAAAAGAGAAACACAATCGTGCGAGATGGGCGCCACCCCGGGCCAAGCAGCCCGCGGCTAATAGTACAGAAGAAAGTGGTAGCTGGCGAAAAGAGGTATGGCAGTCGCAACGAAGCATCAAAACCGGGAAGAGTGGCATAGCAATAGACCCCCACCCACCCAAGCCTGAGAAGCGAGGACAGAAGCGGCACCGATATAAAGGGATAGAAAAGGGCCATAGAACCAAAAGAAAACATCTGAAAGACCCCACCCCGCACCCCTGCAGAAGGCTACGGCCTAACCTCCAAACAGCGTGCCTGTCGCCCTAATCCGAAACCCGAAATATAGTGAAAGAAAACTAGAGGAAGAAGACAAAAATAGAAGGAGATGGAATACAAAACAAAAATAAATTGTGAGGGAGGAGCCAGAGGATATGAGCAAACACATTCGGCCACGACCCTCCCCCGACCAACAAATGAATAAGTATCAAATCAGTACTACACCTTCACATACAGCAAGAACCACAGGGAGGGGGAGGAGGGAGAGATCGTAACGTTTCACCGTGTCGGGAATGCAAACATCAATGCGACGGGCAGGTAGACCAGCAAACTATCATGTCGTGCAACTCACCCCCAACCCTTCCTGATCACGAAACCAACCCAATAAAGGATAATGTGGAGCGGACCACCCAGCAAAAAATAATCATAACGTAGTCCAGAGTAACGGCAATGATATAAATCAGGTAGAGCTTTCGTACGGAGGGAACACAAAAAGTCAATTAAGCAAGTCAATTGTAGCAGTAACGACAGGGCAAGCAAAGGCAAGCCGGAGTCCAGATGCGCAGCTCGACAGTACAAAGGTATCCCTCCAGAACAAAAGTTCGAATCCAACGAAGCGGGAGCAAACAGCGGCCCACCATGAGTCCCAGGTACCCGGGAAGGAGCAGATCTCCGCGGCGTGTGGAAGTCCTCGAAATCCAGGCGACGAGGAAGCAGAGGGTCAATAGGCACCGGCCCATCAAGCGGCAGAAGAACAACAACAGCAACTCCTGGCGCAGCCGAAGGGGGCGAAGCAATGGCGACATCAGGACGACAGGGGTGCATGAAAGAGCGGCGGCCCAAAATGGCGGCGAGCCGCACTGGGTCAGCAGAGGCACCGGGGGCCAAGACAGCGTACAATGACATCAAGGCGTCCAGGACATCTCCGGGCGTGGGCGCTCGAGTACACACCCAGGCCTCCGCACAATCCGGCCGGCAAGGAGCATCGGTGCAGAGCGGAGTACCCCCCACGTTGCCGGCAGCCATCTTGTGAGTTTCGCCGCCCCACACTCCACCGTGGGCCCCCAAACAGTTCCCAAATGTAGGACTTTACAGACCCCCGGAGGCTCCCAACAACGGCCTCACCGGCACAGGATGGGAGAGCGCCTGATGGGGGGGGGATCCCCTCCGAACAGCGGCAGGCCCCACAGGCGAGAGCCAGGCGCGGGGTCCAGGACTGCCGGACAGGACAAAGGCGAAGGGACCCCTTCACACGGTCAGCCCCCAACACAGCTCGTCCCCCTCCAGCCGCACGGCCCAGTCATCTGGCCGGTTCAGGATCTCCGGGGCATACGCACAACGGTTCCCACCAGTGGCTCACTTTCGCGGCCGGGGCCGGCAATCTCTTCTCCGCCGGTCAGGTCCCGCAGGAATCTCTTCTCCGCCGGTCGGGTCCCGCAGGCGAGGTCCCGGTCTCGAGCGCCCGGAGGCCCCAATCTCACCGAGGGCACAGCTGCGGATCCACAGCACCCAGGGACCTCCGGATCGGACGGTGAGTAAGAGTGGGTTTTTAAAGTTCGAATTCTGTATGGAAGTAGCGTCGCAGTGCAGGATATATGGCAGGATAGTCGGAGTTAGCCGGAGGGCCGACGGAGCCGAGCTAAAAGGCGGCCATTACGTCCGCGAGCTAGGCTCCTCCCCTAATTACATTTATTAAATTATTTATTGATATTTATGTATAATTAATTGTTAATTATGTATTAATTGGTAATTAATTAAAATATAATTGGTAATTAATTATAATTGATTAATTGATAAATATGTTAATTTTATTAAATTGTTTTCTGTAGCGGGTTGTGGGTTTATAGGGGAATAGGGTGGGAAGTAATTTAATTATAATTAATTAAATATGTTAATTTATTTATTCTTAATTATTTGGAATACATTGTTAATTAAATAATAATTGGTAATTAATAATAATATGATTGGTAAATAATTTTAATTGATTAATTGATAAATATGTTAATTTCATTCATTTATTTTCTGTAGCGGGTTGTGGGTTTATAGGGGAATAGGGTGGGAAATAATTTAATTCTCATTAATTAAATATGTCATTTAAATTATTGGTATTTATTTTGAATTAATTGTTAATTAATTTTTAATAGGTAATTAATTAAAATATAATTGGTAATTAAAATTAATTTATTAATTTTGAAATTGTAAATTAATTTATTGTTAATAGGTAATTAATTAGTATGAGTAGGCAATTTTTATAATTAAATAATTTTATTTTGTATTTATAAATAAATATGTAATATTTTTTATACACAAGTACAATATTTTATTTATTTGTAATTGGTATTACTATTTATGTTATTTATATCTATTTGTGAAGTATTTACTTTCCCTATTATTGCACTCTCTGAAGTTGGAATAGTAATTTTAACCCCTACGCTATACAACACTTTCCCTAATGTTGCACCCACTGGAGTGGGTATGCAACGTTTACAACGCAACTTTTACTATGCACTACCATTACAATTAAACTTTTACAACGCAAAAACTTTTACAACGCATACATTTACAAAGCATGTTTTTACAACGCAGATACCTTTACAACGCATACCATTCCAACGTAAGTATTGCTAAGTATATAATTATTTTTAATATGTTATATGTTTGGGTTTTTGGGTAAAGGGGTATTTTTAGGGTTCAGGGTCAGTTTTCAGTATTTGGGTAAAGGGGTATTTTTAGGGTTCAGGGTCAGTTTTCAGTTTTTGGGTAAAGGGGTATTTTTAGAGTTCATGGTCAGTTTTCAGTTTTTGGGTAAAGGGGTATTTTTAGTGTTTAGGGTCAGTTTTCAGTTTCTGGGGTAAAGGGGTATTTTTAGGGTTCAGGGTCAGTTTTCAGTTTTTGGGTAAAGGGGTATTTTTAGGGTTCAGGGTCAGTTTTCAGTTTTTGGGTTAAGGGGTATTTTTAGGGTTCAGGGTCAGTTTTCAGTTTCTGGGGTAAAGGGGTATTTTTAGGGTTCAGGGTCAGTTTTCAGTTTTTGGGTAAAGGGGTATTTGTAGGGTTCAGGGTCAGTTTTCAGTTTTTGGGTAAAGGGGTATTTTTAGGGTTCAGGGTCAGTTTTCAGTTTTTGGGGTAAAGGGGTATATTTAGGGTTCAGGGTCAGTTTTCAGTTTTTGGGTAAAGGGGTATTTTTAGGGTTCAGGGTCAGTTTTCAGTTTCTGGGGTAAAGGGGTATTTTTAGGGTTCAGGGTCAGTTTTCAGTTTTTGGGTAAAGGGGTATTTTTAGGGTTCAGGGTCAGTTTTCAGTTTTTGGGGTAAAGGGGTATTTTTAGGGTTCATGGTCAGTTTTCAGTTTTTGGGTAAAGGGGTATTTGTAGGGTTCAGGGTCAGTTTTCAGTTTTTTGGTAAAGGGGTATTTTTAGGGTTCAGGGTCAGTTTAGGGTTTTTGGGGTACAGGGGTACTTTGTAAAAATAAAGTAAAATTACATTTAAATTACATTAATTAAATACAATTAAATAAAATTAAATTATATTATAATATTTTAAATTAATTTATATTAAAAAAATATGATATACTTACCAATACTTACGTTGTAATGGTATGCGTTGTAAAGGTATATGCGTTGTAAAATCTTGCGTTGTAAATGTATGAGTTGTAAAAGTTTTTGTGTTGTAAAAGTTTTGATGTAATGGTAGGTGTTGTAAAAGTATGCGTTGTAATGTCATACATCCCTGGAGTGGGAATAGTAATTTTAACCCCTACGCTATCCAGCGCTTTCCCTACTGTTGCACCCACTGGAGTGGGAATAGTAAATTTTACCTCTACGCTATCCAACACTTTTGCTAATGTTGAACTCACTATAGTTGTTACAATAAATTTTAACCATTTTCTATGCTACGCTAAAAATGTTATATATGTTTATTTAATAATATGTTTATATATATATATATATATATTATTTTTGGTGATATAATTTTTTTAATTATAGAAATTATTTATTAAAATTTTAAAATAATTATTTCTAAGTTTATATTAAATATATTTATTACTATATTAGTTTTAACTTAATTTTAAGACATTTAAAAAAATCGATATTTTGACAGTCTATATTTTTGTAAGTCGATATTTTGGAGTCGATATTTTGGTACTTACCTGTTTGTAGATAGGGAGTCGATATTTTGTCACTCGATATTTTTCACTCGATATTTGTGTATCTCGATATTTGTGACATCGATATTATGTCAGTGATCCGTTATGTCATGCAAAAGGGTATTCAATGTTAGGGCAATGGACATGCAAGCTAGGTCACATACATCGGAGGGGTAATGTTCAACATCTCACAATATACCAAATATAACACTGGGACAGTGCTCTGTCCCAGCCTCCACAGACAACCCCAGACTGTGTGTGATTCGTTGTTTGAGAGAGTATGAAAGTGTGTCTCAAGAGCTTGAACGTAGTGGGGTAAACCAGCTACTGATCACTATTTTGAAACCCCACAGGGCAATATATACAACCACCATGGCCAGATGGGTTAAATGGGTGATGTAGGAGGCTGGTGTTGATGTTTACATTTTCAGGACACACTCTGCTGGCTGGGCTGTGGCATCGAAAGCCTTCACTTTGGGGGATAGATTGGAAGATATCTTAAGGACTGTGGATTGATCAACAGATTACACATTTACGAGATTCTATTTCAAGCTATTGGATCAGTTGACCTCATTGGTGGTAAGTAAGCGAAATCAAACCTCTGGTCCTAACATAGAAAGAAACATTTTCTAGCTAGCGTGAAGGAAAATTCCAATTCTATTTAGGATACAGAGGCACAGATTATCTTCCCTATGTATTCCCTACAGTGCCCATCCCAATTTCTAAAGAATTTGGAGGACCCCCCCCTTTCTGTATAGTATAAGTATCTTACTTCACATGATATGGTACGTCATATGTATATTTGCATTGTTGGACCGTTCAATTTTACCCTTGTCAAGGTGACTACTGGTTTTTATAAGGGCTTTGATCACACAGAGGATAAATACATGATTTTTCTTTCTGGTTATGGAGGATCAGTGGCAACTTCTCCATTAGTGAAGTAAGGGTGGGTCTGCACACCTGTTATAAACTGAATCTATTCAAAATTAAAGAACTGTAACTAAACTGTTATCAGTGTGTAAGCGTGCATGAACATTGGGGAAGAGTACCACCCCTCCCTATGTAATATATGTTCAAGGAGACCCCGGAAACCAGGGACTATGTTCAGCACAACTATCTGGCAATAAAGCCTATAAGCTCATGATTGATAATTAAATGCACTTTTATTCATATATTTATAGAAATCTCATTTCGTAATTAGAACCTTATGATTCCAAATTCATTGAAACAAAAGTATCTCATATTCCATGATGCACAAAATGTAAATGTGTCATAGCAATTCATACAAACAGTATTTGCTCATAACCAATAAACAAAATACAGAAGAAAACCCAATGCATTTCGGGTTCACTCTGAACCCTTCTTCAGGGGTTGTAATAACTTTAGTAGTTGTTGCAAATCTTCAGGGAAGTACGGTTCTCGTGTCTACAACAAAATTCACAGTTTTAGAAAATTGAAAATTGAAAAGGACTACGTCACATGCCTGTAATCACCTTCAACAATTATCTCAAGGTTTGCATTCTCCGTAATATAAACCAATGAATACCCACAGGAATAAAAAGAAAAAGAAAGAAATGTGCCTCATGTTAATAAATAAACTCTCAACGTGTGTTCCAAAGGCCGAGATACCATGAGAAATCCACCAAGTGCATCCTGAGGTGACTGTAATCCATATGTGGAATGTGATCAATGAGACTAAATAAATCTGTGAAATCGATGTGAAGAAATTACCTCCTGGTTACAGAAGGTCTCTTTCATCGTGTGGATGCCAAAAGTGCGATGAATTCATCAATGTCTCTAAATGTGAATATGACAAAACTCAACATTATTGACCATTAACCTGTATGAGTGCCAAATTATTCAAATGTGAAATCGAAAGTAAACATACCACTCTGGAAGCTCGATATCGAATCCAGATTTTACTTCGATGACAAAAACTCTTAACCTCTATCTTCTTTATCTTCTGTAAAAAGATTAAGTAACATGGTATGGATATTCTAAATGTACCGTTGCTAACTTCTTACTCGCCGAATTCAAACCCTGGGACATGCGTCTCCCTCTTACCTAATGACGAGAATGTCTTCTATAACGTGATGGTGTGCTGAGGAGAGACATCCATCATGAAGTAAACAGGTTACCACCTAAAGACAAGTACGTAAACCTGAGTAAACTTGAAAAAAGAGTGTCAGCTATTTTCCTCATTTACAGCTCTGTAGTTGTTACTGAAATTACTGCCCAAAACGTACCTTCAACAGACGCTTGTTAAACCGACACACCCCGATCTCCACCTGTAGTCTAAACGCCAAGCCGTCCAGCTGGCAAGCTGACAACTATTTAAAGTAGCGTGTACCGCGTTGCTAATAATCATAGAAATAGGACTTTACAGACCGTCCAACCCGATCCAAGATGGCGTGACATCGCGTCTAAATATTAGGGTTCGAAACTCCTGTATTTTATGTGTTGTAACAAAATATGTGGAGTAATATGTATAAAACAAAAGAAAACGAAACAAACCTCTGTGTCCTAATGTCGGGCATCTATACTCATATATTATGAAGAATGCAATATTACTCCTTACATTCTAAATGTTCAAGGTGATTATAAAAAACACAACAGTTCATAATGGTCATTAAGACCCCCCGGGATTACTGTTCCAAGTTTTTTAATCCATTCTGTCTCTTTGCGAGCCAGTGTAGTGTGAATGTCTGTACCTGCAATAGGTGTAATATGTTCTAGAATGGTGAATCTAAGTTGAGGAATAGTGTGAGCACTATTCACCCAGTGTGCTGCCAATGATGAGTTCATGTTTTTATTCCTGATGCGGCTCTTGTGTTCCACTATTCTGGTTTTAATTCTCCTACTGGTCCATCCAACATAAACTAGACCACATGGGCACTTTATGGCATAAATAACATATTCAGTGCTGCAGTCTGATGTGTGTTTAAGAGATATGGATTTTCCAGTCTTCGGATTTTGAAATTCTTTGCTTACAATAACATTTCCACATTGTCCGCAATTGTGACATTTGCGCATCCCCTTGTATTGTGACCCTTTTAGTCTACCCTTAGGTTTCTTCAGCAATTCACGTAAATGTTGTGCTCTGGTGTGTGCAAATAATGGAGGTTGGGTAAAAATATCCTGAAAATCTGGTTCATTCTCGATAAGTTCCCATCTCTTCCGTATGATGGTTTTGGATCTGGGAGCCTGCAATGAATGTTTCAATACAAAAACCTCTCTTTTTTCTGAAGATTTAATTTGTTTTTTCAAGAGTTCCTTTCTGCTTTTTTGTCCACAATGTTCTTTGCTTCTTGCAATGTGCAATCAGGATAACCTCTCCTCCTATATTTGTTCAACTGATCATTAATCTGTGTTTGACATGTGTCCTCATCCGAAGTAATTCTCTTGATGCGCATCATTTGAGACACAGGTAAATGTTGTTTCAGTGACCAAGGTTGACCACTGGAAAAATGCAATGCACTGTTCACATCTGTCGGTTGTGATAAACTCTGGTTTCTAATCCTTCTGTTGTTTTTAGAATTTCGATATCCAAAAAATGTATCCTCTGTTCATCAATCTCAGACGTGAATTGTATCCTGCTGTTAAATGTATTCAATTCCAAGATGCATCTCTCCAATATACTCCTGGGGCCTTTCCAAACGACGAGAATGTCGTCAATGTATCTCAAGATTTTTTTTTGCATATTTACACCACTCTGAATGATTCAATATCTACTGGTTTTCAAAACATGCCATGTACGTATTCGCATATGCGGGTACCCCCGGAAAGCCCATGGAAGTTCCAGTTCTCTGAATATAGTATTCATCTTGCCAGCAAAAATAGCTGTGATAAAGAGCAAAGTGCAACAGTTCTAATAAAAACACACTTTTCTCTTCCTCAAAATTGGATTGTAATAGTCTCCATTCTGTTGCCTCTAACCCCTCACCGTGAGCTATGGACGTATATAACACCACCACGTCATCAATGGTACATAGGAGAATGTCCTCATGAAATACATCTTTAATGGTCTCAAGTTTTTCTTGACAGTCTGTCGTGTCCCTTACATACGTTGACCATGATTGAACAAGTGGCTGAAGATAGTAGTCAAGGTAATAACCTACGTTCTCATGAATGGATCCGCACCCTGCTACAATGGGGCGAAACGGTGGATTATTTCTGTCCTTGTGCACTTTAGGCAACATATATATTGAAGGAATTTTGGGATGTTGATTGAACAAAAATTGTCGCGTTTTAGTATCAATGACTCCCATCTCCACCTACTTATCTAGAATTGAAGAAAGAATTTGTTGAAATTCTTGGGTGGGATCCTTTGTCAAATGAATATACGTATCTTCATTCTGAACATGTAGATTTACACTGTGGAGATAAAATTCAGTATCAAGGATTACCAACGCTCCCCCTTTATCTGCTGGGAGAAAGGTAATAGTGGGATCCTGTTTAAGTTTGTTTAAGATCCTCCAATCTTGTGTGGAAAAATTGGAATAAGAAGATTTCTTGTAATTAATTTGTTCCAGATCTTTTTTTACAAGTACCTCAAAGTTATCCAATGTCTTATCGGTGAAAGAAATGTACTTTTAGGTTTGAATTGGCTTTCAGAAGAGTCAGTGTCAGTAGTCACTTCATTAGAAAAAAACCAGCGTAATCTCAGTTTTCTCATAAATTTAAATAAGGACACCTCTGTCTCCAGCTCATTAGAAATGTACGTTGGTACAAAGGACGATCCTTTGTTCAATATACTGAGCTCCATGTTATTCATTGACTTCTGTGAAATGTTGATGATTAAAGATTCTTCTGAATCTATTTGTTCTTCACTTCCCTTCTTGGTCTGCCTGTCTCTGCTGGTGCAGTCTTTTTTGTTGTTTTGTCCCCTACGGGTCCTCCGTTGCCTGTGGTTGTTTTGTCGGGTGGTTGTTTGTCTCCCTGACCTGCCTCTAAAAAAGGCTGTCCTGATGAAGAACTCGTAGATGTCTCGTCTCTAGTTCTCCCTCCCGTTTGTGTCATCGATGCTGCACTTGGTCTTTGCATCAATAAGTCTTGATCCGTAGCGACCCTTTCCTCAGATGAAGCAGCACCTGGTTTTTTGAAGGCTCTTTTCTGGGCATAGTTTTCGGCCCACGTATAAACTTCATCCAATTTATAATCAATCGTGTCCCTCTTAAATGTGCGTGTTTTACGTTCGTGCACTTCTCTAGCATGTGTTTCCAAAGTCCTATTGATGTCCTCTAAAATCTTGGTCCATTCATCTTGTTCAATTGTGTTTGATAGTTCGTCTTTAAGTTTGTCTATATCCAAGGTTAATTCCCTTAGAACACTTGATATCTCCTCAATCAATAATAATAATAAATCCAACGAACACTTATTGAGAATCGCGTACCAACGCGACATAAAAGCCTTGTCAAATTTAAATAGCATCGGGCGAAGGGCGATGCGTAGTCCACGGGTAATCCTCTTGACCTTGTGGTATTCAATGAGCGTTGTCGCATGTAAACGCTGATTAATTGCCTTTTTCATCAAGTATTCAAGTTGCCTTAGTTGATTTGTTGTAGACCCGGTGGTCGAACCGAACTCTCTGACTCCTTTTACCAAAGCATAAATGGTATCGGCTTCATCATTGGTGTATGCTTTAGTTGCTGCTTGATTCGTGGTAATGCTCGAAATATCTTGCCACATCTTTATAGGGTGCTAGAACCACGGAGTGGTACCTTAAGGTAAGAAACGTGAAGTAAGGGTGGGTCTACACACCTGTTATAAACTGAATGTATTCAAAATTAAAGAACTGTAACTCAACTGTTATCAGTGTGTAAGCGTGCATGAACATTGGGGAAGAGTACCACCCCCCCCTATGTAATATATGTTCAAGGAGACCCCGGAAACCAGGGACTATGTTCAGCACAACTATCTGGCAATAAAGCCTATAAGCTCATGATTGATCATTAAATGCACTTTTATTCATATATTTATAGAAATCTCATTTCGTAATTAGAACCTCATGATTCCAAATTCATTGAAACAAAAGTATCTCATATTCCATGATGCACAAAATGAAAATGTGTCATAGCAATTCATACAAACAGTATTTGCTCATAACCAATAAACAAAATATAGAAGAAAACCCAATGCATTTCAGGTTCACTCTGAACCCTTCTTCAGGGGTTGTAATAACTTTAGTAGTTGTTGCAAATCTTCAGGGAAGTACGGTTCTCGTGTCTACAACAAAATTCACAGTTTTAGAAAATTGAAAATTGAAAAGGACTACATCACATGCCTGAAATCACCTTCACCAATTATCTCAAGGTTTGCATTCTCCGTAATATAAACCAATGAATACCCACAGGAATAAAAAGAAATAGAAAGAAATGTGCCTCATGTTAATAAATAAACTCTCAACGTGTGTTCCAAAGGCCGAGATACTATGAGAAATCCACCAAGTGCATCCTGATGTGACTGTAATCCATAAGTGGAATGTGATCAATGAGACTAAATAAATCTGTGAAATCGATGTGAAGAAATTACCTCCCGGTTACAGAACGTCTATTTCATCGTGTGGATGCCAAAAGTGTGATGAATTCATCAATGTCTCTAAATGTGAATATGACAAAACTCAACATTATTGACCATTAACATGTATGAGAGCCAAATTATTCAAATGTGAAATCGAAAGTAAACATTCCACTCTGGAAGCTCGATATCGAATCCAGATTTTACTTTGATGACAAAAACTCTTAACCTCTATCTTCTTTATCTTCTGTAAAAAGATTAAGTAACATGGTATGGATATTCTAAATGTACCGTTGCTAACTTCTTACTCACCGAATTCAAGCCCTGGGACATGCGTCTTCCTCTTACCTAATGACGAGAATGTCTTCTATAACGTGATGGTGTGCTGAGGAGAGACATCCATCATGAAGTAAACAGGTTACCACCTAAAGACAAGCACGTAAACCTGAGTAAACTTGAAAAAAGAGTGTCAGCTATTTTCCTCATTTACAGCTCTGTAGTTGTTACTGAAATTACTGCCCAAAACGTACCTTCAACAGACGCTTGCTAAACAGACACACCCCGATCTCCACCTGTAGTCTAAACGCCAAGCCGCCCAGCCGGCAAGCTGACAACTATTTAAAGTAGCGTGTACCGCGTTGCTAATAATCATAGAAATAGGACTTTACAGACCGTCCAACCCGATCCAAGATGGCGTGACATCGCGTCTAAATATTAGGGTTCGAAACTCCTGTATTTTATGTGTTGTAACAAAATATGTGGAGTAATATGTATAAAACAAAAGAAAACGAAACTAACCTCTGTGTCCTAATGTCGGGCATCTATACTCATATATTATGAAGAATGCAATATTACCCCATACTTTCTAAATGTTCATGGTGATTATAAAAAACACAACAGTTCATAATGGTCATTAAGACCCCCCGGGATTACTGTTCCAAGTTTTTTAATCCATTCTGTCTCTTTGCGAGCCAGTGTAGTGTGAATGTCTTTACCTGCAATGGGTGTAATATGTTCTAGAATGGTGAATCTAAGTTGAGGAATAGTGTGAGCACTATTCACCCAGTGTTCTGCCAATGATGAGTTCATGTTTTTATTCCTTTCCTAATGCGGCTCTTGTGTTCCACTATTCTGGTTTTAATTCTCCTACTGGTCCGTCCAACATAAACTAGACCACATGGGCACTTTATGGCATAAATAACATTTTCAGTGGTGCAGTCTGATGTGTGTTTAAGAGATATGGATTTTCCAGTCTTCGGATGTTGAAATTCTTTGCTAACAATAACATTTCCACATTGTCCGCAATTGTGACATTTGCGCATCCCCTGTATTGTGACCCTTTTAGTCTACCCTTAGGTTTCTTCAGCTATTCACGTAAATGTTGTGCTCTGGTGTGTGCAAATAATGGAGGTTAGGTAAAAATATCCTGAAAATCTGGTTGATTCTCGATAAGTTCCCATCTTTTCCGTATGATGGTTTTGATTCTGGGAGCCTGCGATAAATGTTTCAATACAAAAACCTCTCTTTTTTCTGAAGATTTAATTTGTTTTTTCAAGAGTTCCTTTCTGCTTTTTTTGTCCACAATGTTCTTTGCTTCTTGCAATGAGCAATCAGGATAACCTCTCCTCCTATATTTGTTCAACTGATCATTAATCTGTGTTTCACATGTGTCCTCATTCGAAGTAATTCTCTTGATGCGCATCATTTGAGACACAGGTAAATGTTGTTTCAGTGACCAAGGGTGACCACGGGAAAAATGCAATGCACTGTTCACATCTGTCGGTTGTGATAAACTCTGGTTTCCAATCCTTCTGTTGTTTTTAGAATTTCGATATCCAAAAAATGTATTCTCTGTTCATCAATCTCAGACGTGAATTGTATCCTGCTGTTAAATGTATTCAATTCCAAGATGCATCTCTCCAATATACTTCTGGGGCCTTTCCAAACGACGAGAATGTCGTCAATGTATTTCAAGAAACTTTTTGCATATTTACACCACTCTGAATGATTCAATATGTACTGGTTTTCAAAACATGCCATGTACGTATTCGCATATGCGGGTGCCCCCGGAAAGCCCATGGAAGTTCCAGTTCTCTGAATATAGTATTCGTCTTGCCAGCAAAAATAGCTGTGATAAAGAGCAAAGTGCAACAGTTCTAATAAAAACACACTTTTCTCTTCCTCAAAATTGGATTGTAATAGTCTCCATTCTGTTGCCTCTAACCCCTCGCCGTGAGCTATGGACGTATATAACGCCACCACGTCAATGGTACATAGGAGAATGTCCTCATAAAATACATCTTTAATGTTCTCAAGTTTTTCTAGACAGTCTGTCGTGTCCCTTACATACGTTGACCATGATTGAACAAGTGGCTGAATTGCTGAAGAAACCTGAGGGTAGACTAAAAGGGTCACAATACAAGGGGATGCGCAAATGTCACAATTGCGGACAATGTGGAAATGTTATTGTAAGCAAAGAATTTCAACATCCGAAGACTGGAAAATCCATATCCCTTAAACACACATCAGACTGCACCACTGAAAATGTTATTTATGCCATAAAGTGCCCATGTGGTCTAGTTTATGTTGGACGGACCAGTAGGAGAATTAAAACCAGAATAGTGGAACACAAGAGCCTCATCAGGAATAAAAACATGAACTCACCATTGGCAGCACACTGGGTGAATAGTGCTCACACTATTCCTCAACTTAGATTCACCATTCTAGAACATATTACACCCAATGCAGGTACACACATTCACACTACACTGGCTCGCAAAGAGACAGAATGGATTAAAAAACTTGGAACAGTAATCCCGGGGGGTCTTAATGACCATTATGAACTGTTGTGTTTTTTATAATCACCTTGAACATTTAGACTGTAAGGGGTAATATTGCATTCTTCATAATATATGAGTATAGATGCCCGACATTAGGACACAGAGATAGTTTCTTTTTCTTTTGTTTTATACATATTACTCCACATATTTTGTTACAACACATAAAATAGAGGAGTTTCGAACCCTAATATTTAGACGCGATGTCACGCCATCTTGGATCGGGTTGGACGGTCTGTAAAGTCCTATTGCTATGATTATTAGCAACGCGGTACACGCTACTTTAAATAGTTGTCAGCTTGCCGGCTGGGCGGCTTGGCGTTTAGACTACAGGTGGAGATCGGGGTGTGTCGGTTTAACAAGCGTCTGTTGAAGGTACGTTTTGGGCAGTAATTTCAGTAACAACTACAGAGCTGTAAATGAGGAAAATAGCTGACACTCTTTTTTCAAGTTTACTCAGGTTTACGTACTTGTCTTTAGGTGGTAACCTGTTTACTTCATGATGGATGTCTCTCCTCAGCACACCATCACGTTATAGAAGACATTCTCGTCATTAGGTAAGAGGGAGACGCATGTCCCAGGGTTTGAATTCGGCGAGTAAGATGTTGGCAACGGTACATTTAGAATATCCATACCATGTTACTTAATCTTTTTACAGAAGATAAAGAAGATAGAGGTTAAGAGTTTTTGTCATCGAAGTACAATCTGGATTCGATATCAAGCTTCCAGAGTGGTATGTTTACTTTCGATTTCACATTTGAATAATTTGGCACTCATACAGGTTAATGGTCAATAATGTTGAGTTTTGTCATATTCACATTTAGAGACATTGATGAATTCATCGCACTTTTGGCATCCACACGATGAAATAGACCTTCTGTAACCGGGAGGTAATTTCTTCACATCGATTTCACAGATTTATTTAGTCTCATTGATCACATTCCACATATGGATTACAGTCACCTCAGGATGCACTTGGTGGATTTCTCATGGTATCTCGGCCTTTGGAACACACGTTGTGAGTTTATTTATTAACATGAGGCACATTTCTTTCTTTTTCTTTTTATTCCTGTGGGTATTCATTGGTTTATATTACGGAGAATGCAAACATTGAGATAATTGGTGAAGGTGATTGCAGGCATGTGATGTAGTTCTTTTCAATTTTCAATTTTCGAAAACTGTGAATTTTGTTGTAGACACGAGAACCGTACTTCCCTGAAGATTTGCAACAGCTACTAAAGTTATTACAACCCCTGAAGAAGGGTTCAGAGTGAACCCGAAATGCATTGGGTTTTCTTCTGCATTTTGTTTATTGGTTATGAGCAAATACTGTTTGTATGCATTGCTATGACACATTTACATTTTGTGCATCATGGAATATGAGATACTTTTGTTTCAATGAATTTGGAATCATGAGGTTCTAATTACGAAATGAGATTTCTATAAATAGGAATAAAAGTGCATTTAATGATCAATCATGAGCTTATAGGCTTTATTGCCAGATAGTTGTGCTGAACATAGTCCCTGGTTTCCGGGGTCTCCTTGAACAACTTCTCCATTTGGGCAGGGGAGCATCGCCCCACATACTGCGTGTGCAGCAAAAGTAAAAAAAGAAATGGTAATAAAATGGCTCTGTTGTCATTTTATTTTTTCATCTTCCAGCCTGAGCTGAGTGTGAGAGCGGGACGGGGCATTTTCTGCTGATTGGCAGTAATTGTGGTCATTCCACCAGTATAAATTGCATGTTACTTTAGCCGTCTCTCTTGCATTGGCCAGTCTGACAGGCACACTTTAAACCTCTCAAACCCGAGCTGTGTTAGCCGGGTGGAAAAAAGGCACAGGTGCCTGAATGAACGCTGAGCCAGCACAATTCAACCAGTCCTGGTGCTTCCCTCATGCTGGTTAACAGTATGAGGTCAGAGTCTGGGTTAGTTGGGGGAGCTGGCTCTTGGACCTCATACTCGGACGCTTGGAGAGGAACACCATAATCATTCATTCAAGATTTTATTTAATTTGATTTAGTCCTCTGCTGAGGACAACAAATTATAAAAATTACATTCAGTTAAAACTATGAAAATGTGACCACATCAAAACAGTTTTTAAAAAACTCTTAAAAAATGTATACAAGCTATTATATAAAAATTAATCAGGAGGTAATTTAAAAAGCAATATAAGGCACTGTACGGTGATTATATTGTGTCTGGTACATATAGGGGTTAATATCGGCATCTGGCCTCGAACAGTGTCGGATTTGGACATTCAAACAATACATGTGGTAATCTTGCACTGCTCCGTAACATATATCACAAGTGCTGGTGGTAATTTCACAGGTGTTCCATTTAGCTGTAGAAGCTTTTAATGGTAAAATCCCTAGCCATAATAAAATAATACAACGCCGGACCCCATGAACTAAAAAAAACGAGTATAACGTTGCTGGATTTGATATTCTATTGATTCTGCATACTGTTTATAATGTTTTAGTTGAGAGCAGTGTTTAACATCAAAATGAATTTTTTAATGGGGTTAGGTGTTTTAAGAAAAGCCTCAAGTGTGCAGGTGTCCAGGATTTCAGAAGTGCTAATGTGCAATTCGAAAAAGTAAAGTCCTGTGTTTAAATTCTGTTTAAAAGTATATGTTTTGATTTGTTCCTAAAGGTCTCCATTTTTAATATACACCATAAGGATCCCTGCTCGGCATGTAGGAGAGTATAAGCCCATTTTATGATGCAAGAAATTGCTCTGGCGTGAAAGCTAACTATGGAGAGCACAAGGTGCAAAGCTTGAGCTGGAACTGCTTGGTTGACTTTTATCAATTTACTAACAATATTCTCTTCTCTACTTTTTACTGGATGCCAATTTATTATTGGGATGTATTCAAAGGCATGTGATAGAATAGGAGGAATTTCTAACTATAAACCTCTAAAAGGGAGTAAAAATGTCTGTTCCCGGAGGAGGAGAATAAACGCTGCAGAGCGCCAACATGACAGTCTGCTTTGCGCCCTATGTGCTGAAGATGAGAGGAATTTTGTAGTGTTTATGTGAAGGTTCACCACAGGTATATACATTCTTTAACCACCTCTATGGGCTTTCCTTCTAGTGACCAGTTACATTTAGTAAATTGCTTTCTTCCTCTAAAAGGTACTACTTTTGTTTTAGATATATTTGGCACAAAACAATTTTCCTCTGTATAACGGGTGAGTGCCTGTAAATTTCTTTGTAGACTGATTGGTGTGAGATCTATAACGATTGAGGATGAGAAGTTGTAACGGTTGCTATCCTACTTTTCAATTCAAATGTTAATTTGTTGTACTCTGTGTTGTAGTACTGTCTGGGTGCTATGGAGAATCACATCCTGATCACGAGGTATTGGTTAATTGCTTAGTGAAATCCTTAATAACTGTAAGGGCAATCTTCTTTGAGTACTCCTTCGCGAAACTATTGCTTTAAACAATCACCAATCTTTTCAACTTGGTTAATTTTGGTTTATTCAGCTTTATATACCATTGGTGAAACTTCCTTCAATTTCATATATATTCAATCATATATATTCTTTCAAAGATGCTTTTAACTGTTCAGTCATTCCAAAACAGTAGTTATTTAGTTCACAGGTATAACCATCCCGATGCATTTCGGGTCAAGCCTTTCTTCAGGGGTTTCTCCCTTGAAAATGAAAAGAAAAACACCCATTGACCCTGGGTCCTAATGCGACATTCTCGAATTAATGTTTGCTATCACATTCAGTGACATATAAAAAAGGCAATAGTCGAGTGTCCCTCATCTCAATTTCTATAGATTCAAAAATAAAATGGTGCTCGTGAGAATAAAAACGGTCAGACCACTAGGCGTGCAATCCAGGAAATTATGCTTGTGGAAAAAGTGAAATCAATAAGTGAACTTTTAGTCATGTAGAGTGCTCGAAAGGTAGCGTATACCTACACGTCTGTGAAATTAGAATAGGCAAAATGGTTTCGCAATGTGCACTAATTTGCGCCCTCAAATGAGGGTGAAAGTGTAACTCTAACTATTGAGCTCAAAAGTGATATGTCGGTGATTTATAAAATGTACTAGTGTGCCAGTAACCGAAAACGAGTAAGTGCTCAATTAGATAATGGTAAAGTTATAACAATATGTGAAGCCTCGTACCTGTGAGTGCTCTTAGGTAGAAAACGTAAAAGTTTTTTTACTAGACCTGATGCACTGCACACTGTATCATAGTTACTTCACTTGGCAAGATCAAAACTATATTCAACTGTCTGGTACATCGATGGGGAAATGCGCAGTTCCTGCGTATGCTAATCTTTTCTTGCACCGGTTTGAGCTAGACAACATTTTGTCGTAAAACATTTGGACGGAAAATCTTATTACTTATCATCGGTACATTGATGACATATTCCTAATTTGGAAAAGGACAGAAAGTAACCTACTACAGGCCATAGCGAGATTAACAATATTGATGAAAGCATACAGGTCACACATACTCTAGAAAGACTAAGGGGGCCATTAGGATGGCGGGGCGGGCAGGAAACGGGACCGCCCGCCTCGAGGGCGGGGGTCCCGAAATGTGCATTAGGATGCGCCCGCCACACAGGCGGGCGCATCCTGTATTGTTGCCATTGCGGCGGGCGGAGCAGTAATCTCCGCCCGCCGCCTTGTGAAACGTGCACGTTGTGCATTTCTAAGTGCAACATGACAGGCACAGCGCGGTGCCTGCCATGATGCACTTTGAAATGCGGGGGGGTACCATAGGTACCCCCCATGTGCAACCCCCCAAGCCAGGGACTCCCAGGGGGCCCGCAACGGGCCCCCGCAGGGAGTCTCCGCATGCCTTTCCGTGGCGGCATTGCCGCCACGGAAATGCATTTGTGTAAACCCATTGTAATATGGCGGTCGGTGTCTAACAGACACCGCCACCATGTTACTCGTTTTCCGCCCCGGCTGCCAGGCGACCGGGGCGGCAAACATGCGGGCGGTGTTTCTCACCGCCGCGGTCCACCCCGCCATACTAATATGGCGGGGGGGATTTGGGCTGTGGATGTCGGGCAGATTTCCTCCGCCAGGCTGGCGGTGGCTACCGCCAGCCTGGCGGAGGAAATCCGCCCGACATCCTAATGGACCCCTAAGGATTTTGTTTATAGATGTGGACATTGTAATACAAGATCGCAAAATAGTAACATCAGTATTTAGTTTACCAAACCTACCGATCGGAATAACTTTTACATTTCCTTAGATTTCACCAAATGAGTTTGAAAAAACATCTCCCATACTCTCAATTGTTAAGGGCAAGATGGATAACATCCTCTGAAGACCTATATAATAATAACAAGGAGAAAATCCTTTTGAAATTTAAGAAAAGAGAATATCCGTATACTATTTTGAAACAAGCAGAGGAAAGGGCTAAACAGAAAGAAAGAGCGAATCTACTCAAACCTAAAATTTAGGCAGAGAAAAAAGAAGAAAGAACAGTATTTGTGTCTAAATATTCCACCAACAGTGTGAAAATCAAACAAATAATTTGAAAATATTGGCCTTTATTACAGGCAGAAGCGGATTTCAGGATTACCCAATTGTTGCGTATCAATGCACAAAAAATCTACAACAATTTTTGTCACAAAAGAAATGACCTACAGATGCAATTCATACAGGCACGACCCAGTGCTATAATTGAGGAAATTGCAACAATATAAGAGGCACTACACTGATGCATCCTACACAAGGCTCTCCCATCAAATTGCGAGTATCAACTACCTGTGATACTAGCAACGTAGTATATTTGTTGAAATGCCCATGAGGGTTGCCTTATGTAGGAAAGACAGAAAGGAAAATAAAAACTTGTTTGGTTGAACATAAAAGTAACATACGACTAAAGAACACTAAATCTACGGTTGCAGTACACTATTCGGACAACAACCATAATATAAGCCAATTGAGGTACTTGATCTTGGAACAAGTAGAGATAAAAGAAGGACGAGATAATAAGAACTTCTTGTTACAACGAGAACAATATTGGATTCATAAACTGCATTCACTCAACCCAAGAGGTTTGAATGAACAAATGGAATTTTATCTATAGTAAAACCTGTGTTAGGTCTTGTTATATTGGCTGATTGAAGTACCAAGCTTGAAGGTCATCAGACCATATATATAGTTTAATATACATCCTATTGGTAACAATGTACTGGTGTCTTAAACATCGTAATGACAGAAATATTTAATTTTGCATACAATGAGATTGTAATCCTATTGTGACTGTATAAGAGTATTGTGTCTTTCATAATACCTTTTCCACACGGATTTAAGTAGTAGTTTTTTTTGCACACAATGTGAAGAAGTATACACCTAAACAATAGCCTTTACCCGAGACGGCTTCTTTGAGCCTATGATGTGGTCTAGTCTTTTTGAAGCAGCAAGCATGCATCCGATACTCACTTCCGGGCTACAGTATTATTTACTTCCGGCTTGGATAGCCGAATTTTACAAACAACACAGAGGTCGTTTTTTCGGATCACGCTCTACCTAAGAGCACTAACAGGTACGAGGCTTCACGTATTGTTATAACTTTACCATTAACTAACTGAGCACTTACTCGTTTTCGGTTACTGGCGCACTAGTAAATTTTATAAATCACCGACATATCACTTTCAAGCTCGAGGGTGCAAATAAGTGCACATTGCGAAACCATTTTGCCTATTCTTATTTCATGGACGTGTATGTATAGCGCTACTTTTCGAGCACTCTGCATGACTAAAAGTTCACTTATTGGGGATGGTTATACTAAATAATGTCTGTTTTGGAATGACTGAACAGTTAAAAGCATAAGAATATATAACAGAGTAGGGAACCCTGAACCTAGGACAAGGATACAGGGGAACAACCCTCCACGGAGTTCAATAATAATCAAAACATGAGCGGGAAGTTCCCATTACTTTTGCAGGACCAAATAGTTCCAATAACTGCAATTGCCCACAGAGACGCTATAAGGTATCAAATCATTTTATTTTAATACAATTCATAGTGAGAAAAACTTAATTTCTTTAACATGTTCATTTATGTATAAAATTCATGCAATATTAGCCCAGAACAACAAAAAACAGTAAAACATTATATGCAAAAACCATTCGTACTCTCAGGCATTCACGCATCCAGCCATCACCACATACATAAAAAGGAAAAACTGTAAACACATTTAAGACCAACAGACAAAGAAAGCGCCGACGCGCGTTTCGGAAAAAAGTGCCACCATTGAGGATTCCTTCATCAGGGCGCAAGTAAGGTTTTTACTGTTCCATTTCAACTTTTCTGGGCAACAAGCTGCTATTCGTAGCGTTTCTGTGGGCAAAAGAGCGAAAATTATAATTCTACAAAGAAAAAGGGGGGAAGGGAACTGGTCAATTAAAGAAACACATTCTGTCATTTACACATTTAAAATATATACAAACACACCAATTTCTAGTAAATAGTTGCAGAACAGGAAGGTTGAACATTTAACGCGGGATAAAAGGTAGACTAAGGGGCCATGGGGTAGGATTAATAAATAATCTAGGTAGGATCGAACAGTTAAAAGCATCTTTGAAAGAATTTATATGATTGAATAAATATGACATTGAAGGAAATTTCACCAATGGTATATAAAGTTGAATAAACCAAAATGAACCAGGTTGAAAAGACTGGTGATTGTTTAAAGCGATAGTTTTGCATAGGAGTCCTCAAAGGAGACTGTCCTTCCAGTTGTGAAGGATTTCACTAAGATCTAATATAACCACATCGTCAGCGTACATCAAAATATGTATGTTACTAGATGATAATTTTGGGGGGAAGTTGTTAATTTTTATAAATCAGCCTAGGAGGTCACTTATATAAAGAGAAAATAAAAGGGAGGATAAAAGACAACCTTGCTTCAGACCATTTGGTGTAGCTATTGATCGGGTAAGTCCCTTCTCTCTCCCCATTTGTATTCTACACTTTGGTGCTGTGTGTTGCTATATGATTATCTCAAGAAGTTTATCAGGCATTCCTAATCTTTCTAGCTTCTTCCAGAGTGTAGGTCTATCTACTCTGTCAAAAGCTGTTGTAAAGTCAACAAAAACACAATAGACTAACTGCGATTTTGATACTACATACTTGTCTATGATCATTTGTAGAGCAGCATTGTTGTTGGTTACGGAGTGTTTTGGACGGATCCCAACTTGAGTCTTAGGGATCACTCCATGTGAGAAGCCCAGTCCTTCAAATGTTCAAGGACACTGGCCATGAAGGTCATCCCTATGGCATACAACAAGGCGATTTGTCGATAATTACTGGGAAGTGTCCTGGATCCTTTTTTTAAAATTGGGATCACATTGCTCCCCACCAGTATTTTGTAATTTCCCCTGTGGCATAACAATGGGAATATAGGGGAGCTAAAAACGTACTCCAGTCTTCTGGGTTGATTTGAATAACTTTGCTTGTGATCTTGTTGGGTCCCATTCCTGCAGAGGAGTTAGCGTTCTTAATATGGTGGACTATTTGCCGGACTATTGAGGCTAGAATAGCTTGGTTATTTTTTTCTTTCCTGAGTATTGCTGTGTTCAATATTTCCTGCCTCTTGTTTGATTTATATAACTCATGGATATTTTTCCCACTCCAATGATGGACCTGGAGAACTTGCAGGGATTGCCTTGTTCCTGTTTCTTTGGCGATTAAACTCCAGAACGCCTTGCTATTTTTCTGTTTGACTGCTATTTGAATATTGACACAATTTTTATCCTTATCCTATTGATCTTGTTGTTTTTTCTCTTTTTCCCTCAAATGTTTTTTTTTAGCTTTTTGATTCTTTTTATGTCTAATCTCCGAGAAGTTTCAAATTGCAATCAGATTAATTTATTTAGCTTAGTTGTTTCATAATCTGGACTCTTTCTTTTTCGATGTCCCATGTGCATTTTCTGACTATTTGGTATTTCCTGCAAGGTAGCCACTACCTTCGAGATGATCTCTTTGAAATTTATTAGCCGGGGTTAAACCAAGGACAGACTCCTCTATAGTTGCATATGACAGCTCCACCGGGCTTCGGCCAAGGTTGCTTGAGCACCGAGGTAAGTACAACCAGTTTTGGTATCCACCCAGAGTTACAGGTTACATAGTTACATCAATTAAATCAAAGAATCACGGAGGGAGGAGGGAGGAGGAGGGGATGGGGGGGGGAAGGAAACACAACGGGGAAACGAGGAAAACAATGTCAGATGACCAGCTGGGTAGGTGGCGGCCGAGGGGGTGAAACCAGGGCCAGATTTGTTTATAGCTGCATATAACAGCTCCACCGGGCATTGGCTAAATTTGCTCGTGCACCGAGATAAGTATAAACAGATTTGGTATCTGCCCAGGGGGCATCGTCAAAGGTCCATCGAAAGTTCCATCAATGTTCCACCGGGCATGGGCCATGTTGATCCCGATCCGTGGTGTGTACAATGTTCAAGTTTTCAGTCATGGGGACATTGTCATAGATCAATTGGCAGCACCCATCCAGCACTTACTCTACTGATGCACTCACTGGAGTGGGAATTGTCATTTTTTCCCCTCCGCTATCCAGCACTTTCCCTACTGTTGCACTCACTAGAGCGGGAATAGTAATTTTCACCCCTCTGCTATCCAACATTTTCCGTGCTGTTGCACTCACTGGAGATGGAATAGTAAATGTAATTCCTCTGCTATCCAGCACTTACCCTACTTTTGCACTCACTGGAGTAGCAATAGTAATTTTTACCCCTCGGCTATCCAGCACTTTCCCTACTGTTACACTCTTTGGAGTGGGAATAGTACTTTTGCCCCTTCGCTATCTAACACTTTCCATACTGTTGCACTCACTAGAGTTGGAATAATAAATTGAATTCCTCCACTATCCAACCCTTACCCTACTTTTGCACTCACTGGAGTGGCAATAGTAATATTTACCCTTCCGCTATCCAACACTTTTCCTACTGTTATGGTCTTTGGAGTGGGAATAGGCATTTCTGCCTCTTCGCTATCCAACACTTTCCCTAATGTTGCACTCACTGGAGAGGGAATTGTAATTTAAGTGATATTTGTAGAATTCATTTTGTTATTTGTTTTTGAGTTCCATATCAACCGCCCTTTTTCCTGATCTATTTCGGCGGTGCTGTGCTTCTGCTTTAAGGGCCATTGGAATGTAGGCTGCAGTGTAATTCCAATTTTGAGATACAAAATTGCGTGATCCTGTGTGAATTTCATATTTAGTAAGTAAGCTTTCCTGAATAGAGCTTGACTACATTTTATGTAGTCTAAGATAGAAAAGTTAGAGTTACCTTTTCTTCTAAACTTTCTGTTTAAGATGACTCCATTCATAGCTGTTACGGAAGTGAGTAATATTTCCCCCATTTGTCTGCTTTTCGCTTTGATGGGAATACTGGTAATGGGATTGACAAGGCTTCCTGTTGGTCGCTGATCTGCCATTTTGTCCAGGAGTGCATTTGAAATTTTCCCAATAAAGTCTCCTGTTAGAATGGCAGGGGATACCCTTTGGCTTCTACTACTGATTCGAGTGCTTCAAATGTTTTAATCATTAGTGAACCATTTTGGGTCCTGGGGGATGTAGACATAAAAAATTAGCAGACCTTGAGAGGTGTCCAAGTTTTCATTCCATTGCTTGATCTTAATATGTTAGACATGCATAAGGAGCAAATTCATTACTTAAAGATCCCACTGGAATTCTTCTCTTAAGAGGATTGCGAGTCCACCTTTAACGTGGCCCCTCTTCACAGCTTCCGCCAGAACTTCATAGACAAAATAGTCTTTTTGGTCGAAGGTTTTCAGAGCCTAGGTTTTTTAAAGGATCACTATCATGGGGGTATGTTCCAGGATTAGTGCTAATTTCTCAGGATTTTTTCCTGCAATGTTCCATGACGCAATTTTCAAACTTCTGCTAAAAAGGGAGTTTTTGTGCCTTTCCTTGTTTAGTACTTTCCAGGTTTCCTGAAATCTAGGACCAGCAATTTTTCTTTGGTGTTGTCTCCACTATTGTTTTTTCCAGATTTGTCTCTCTCTGTTTTAAATAAGGATGGTTACATTTTCTTCCATGGTGTTAGAGGAATCTTCGGTGCCACAGGGTAATTGGTTATAGTGGAGATTTTACCTCTCCTTGGAATTATTTTGCTGTTTTAGATTTTCAATGTGGTTTACTTCTGCAACATCAAATCCAATTTTATGGAGGATATCGCTCTCTGTTAGAATTATGGTGAGGATTACGTGGGACCAGAACTCGACAGGTGCCACATTGGTTTGAGATTTATTCGGAAAGGCCACTAGTTTTACTTCTGGTGTTGTTAAGGAGTGAAGTGTGTGGATCTTATGAATGAGGTTCACAATTCTCCCTCAGTTTAGTGGATTGTTTCCCACGCGGAATAGGTCCGTTATTTCAAGTATACAAGTGTTGATCTGCTGCTCCTGTGTATAAACGGTCCCGAAAGTTGGTTCAGTTTCGTGTTCTGAGTTAGTTGTAGATGGATGGTTGTTTATAGATAATAAAGCCAGAGGATTTAGTTGTTTATGATCTTCTTTTAAGTCAGTTAGTAATTGATGCAGGACCTTATTGTCCAAGGTTTCTGGGGGCTTAATGGTTTGTGCATTGGCTATAACGCCCTGTTCTGGAGGCGGAGAGTGCGGACATTTTAAGTTCCTGTTCTGGAGGCTGAGAGTGCGGACATTTTAAGTTCCACACTTTCTGTTTTGTGAATGTTTGTTTTACCCTTTTCTTAATCCGTTTCCACTTGGTTTTTTCTGTTTTCCTTTCTCAATGAGACAGGCTAAGAAATGTTTATGGCTAAAGTGTCAGTTTTAATTATTTCTTTTTTGTGTATTAAGTGATCGAACGATTCGAAGGATCTTCTCCAATTAAAGACTGGATAAAAAGGAGAGGAACACCAAGAATTGTAGGACATGCAGCCAATGGGTAAGTAAATATTTAATCATCTTTTATAATATTTATGTAATGTACAAAGTAACTAAATCACTGTATACATTACAATTATGTTTTAAAGTTAACATTTTAAACATTTTACCTTAAAAAAATTAATGTAATTCATGTTAGTGATTTAGTTACTGTTTACTGTATGCATTTTCTTTAATTTTGCTCTGGTTGGCACCTTTTTGACCCACTGATAGGTACAGTGATAGGCTCACCCTGCTTACAGACTCAACTCCTGAGCTCTCAGTTGTGGCTGTCTATAAACACTATTTATAATGAACAATGGTTGACAGCTTTGGTATTGAGTCTAAAGGCATTGCTGGTTTCTCTAAGTGCCAATTTCCTCAACCCACCACTTGCAATTGTTGACAGAAACCATTGTAGAGGATAAACAAAGATGGTTCTGCAGCTGGAAGGGGAAGAGGGAGAGGACACTGTTCGCACAATGAATTCAATCAATCAGAATTTGAAGAGTGTGGCTAATCACCTGCAAGGATATCCTGGTGCTGAGAACAATGCTGCTCGGGGGGTTTAGTTGAACAACCAGGTCTTGAGTCCTTTCCTGAATTTCAGAAGAGATGATGGGCTCCATAGGTGAAGGGGAGGTAATGCCAGGATTTTGCTGTGAGACAGGAGAAGCAGCGTCCTCCGATGTTGCTTCCGTGGATGCGGGGTGTGTGTGCAAGGGAGAGACATGAGGAATAGAGAGAGGGCAAATGGAGCATCACTTGGAATGTTATACCCTGAGGGATAGCTTGCAGCCCGGTGGCAGAGGGCTTGCGTGCAACTGTTGGAGCGCCGCTTTAACTTATTTTAATTCTTGTTTTTATCCTGCTGACTACGAGCAATCTAACCTGTCTCCCTGACATTTTTGTCCTGCTGACTATGAGCAGTGACATTAGTTTTAAAGCTTCCCTCAATTTTGTTCTTGCTGATTACTAGCAGCCACACTTACCTAGTCAGCCTGCCTGAAGCCAGCAATCTTCCGTGGGCTGATCGCTTAACGGTGCTCCCCGGCGGTGGCGGGCGCCATCTTGGGTTGGGTTGGTCGGCGTGCTCCACCTCCGCCACACCCCCCTCGTCATCTTCCTATTTAGGACCCACCCTCCCCCTCTCTAGCGATAGCTTGCAGCCCGGTGGCAGAGGGCTTGCGTGCAACTGTTGGAGCGCCGCTTTAACTTATTTTAATTCTTGTTTTTATCCTGCTGACTACGAGCAGTCTAACCTGTCTCCCTGACATTTTTGTCCTGCTGACTGTGAGCAGTGACATTAGTTTTAAAACTTCCCTCACTTTTGTTCTTGCTGATTACTAGCAGCCACACTTACCTCGTCAGCCTGCCTGAAGCCAGCAATCCTCCGTGGGCTGACCGCTTAACGGTGCTCCCCGGCGGCGGCGGGCGCCATCTTGGGTTGGGTTGGTCGGCGTGCTCCACCTCCGCCACACCCCCCTCGTCATCTTCCTATTTAGGACCCACCCTCCCCCTCTCTAGCGATAGCTTGCAGCCCGGTGGCAGAGGGCTTGCGTGCAACTGTTGGAGCGCCGCTTTAACTTATTTTATTTCTTGTTTTTATCCTGCTGACTACGAGCAGTCTAACCTGTCTCCCTGACATTTTTGTACTGCTGACTGTGAGCAGTGACATTAGTTTTAAAACTTCCCTCACTTTTGTTCTTGCTGATTACTAGCAGCCACACTTACCTTGTCAGCCTGCCTGAAGCCAGCAATCCTCCGTGGGCTGACCGCTTAACGGTGCTCCCCGGCGGCGGCGGGCGCCATCTTGGGTTGGGTTGGTCGGCGTGCTCCACCTCCGCCACACCCCCCTCGTCATTTTCCTATTTAAACTGCCGCTATGCGTTAGCGCAGCGGACGAGCGCAGCGGGCGCGCCGTAGGCGCGCCGGAGTTGCGCCTGAGTTAAGCCCGTCTGCGCCCGTCCGCGGCCGGACGGGCCAAGGGGCCAGGGACGCTGCTGCCGTGTTCTCTTACACTTCTTCTGCTCTAAAGAGCTTACAATTTTACCCTAGTTCCCTCCCGCCTGCAGTCAGAGCTCGCATTTCTTCACTGGGAATCATGGGGAACAGTCCTCCCCACCTGGGATCGGATGTGCCACATATTCCACCTGCCATTACCGAATCTAACATCCGAATACTATATCTTAATACTCGTTCCCTTGTAAGACACCAAACGGACATCTTCCTCCTACTTTTGGCTGAGAGTCCTGATATTCTGCTATTATCAGAAACATGGCTCACCGACGACTCCCTCCCTGATATCCTGGCGGCATTACCCCCTGACTACTACCTGTTGAATGCCAATCACCCTGGGGGCCGTCCCGGTGGCGGGGTGGCAGCGGTAATACGCAAGAACTTAAAAACCACCGCTACCGCCTCTCTTATTCTCCCCGAAGTGGATAATATGGTGCTTAGTCTGGGAACTGAGGTGGGTGCAGTCACGGTCATAATTCTCTACCGCCCCCCTTCCCCTATGCCCTTCTTCCCCTCATCCTTCACTGAGCAGCTTGCCAATCTCATCACCTCCACCCCTCGTGTCGCCATCTTTGGCGATTTTAATTATTGGTTCCAACATAAGGATGCCGGGCCACATGCCACTGAGCTATTCGAGACTCTTTCAAGTCTAAACTTCACTCAACTTCTTAAGACCCCCACCCATAGCGGTGGTCATATCCTCGACCACATCTGGATTCATGGGGTGAAGTCTTCCTGCCCGCAGATCACTCCTTGTGTGTGGTCTGATCACTCCCTGATCGAGACTACAATCCTAGTCGATGGTAACACCAGGGCCCCCCCTCTGGAGGGCGGTGTCGCCCGTAAGTGGAGGGCTGTCAACCCCTCTAAATTCCTCTCCCATCTGTCTCAGTTCTGTCCTTCCCTTCCCAACGATATCTGCGCCGATGAGCTAGACGGTAATATCTCTCGCTGGCTCATGTCAGCTAGCGATATCTTTGCTCCGTTTACCAAGTTTCCCCGCTCTCGGCACAGTAACTCCCACAAATGGTTTGATCTCCAACTAAAAACCCAACACCTGGAGCTACGCCAATTGGAGCGTAAGTGGAGAAGAACCTACTGTCCCACGAGCAGAAACACTTATGTGGCTGCTCGCAACAAATACAAAAAAGCCATCGCTGCAGCTAAAACAGCCTATGTATCTAACAGAATTCTATCTGCCTCTTGTAAATCTAAGAAAATCTTTAGAGTCTTTGACGAATTTACCTCTGACTCTCGGACGCTCCCGACCCAGGCCCCCACACAGGAGTCATGCAATGCCCTCAGCACGTTTTTCCTAGAGAAAATTGCTATGATTAAGGACACCATCCCGGTCACCTCTCACGGCTCTAACTCTGTCTGCCCCCCTCCTAACGCACTCTCCCTGTCACACCTTCCCCCTCTTGATTCAAAATCCCTGGCAACATTGGCCGTTCGGGTGAAATCAGGTTCTCCGGACGATTGCTGTCCACCATCTATACTACGGGACATATGCCTTTCTCTCCCTGATAGCATTCTCCCCCTGCTGAACTCTTCTCTTTCTTCGGGCTCGGTGCCTAGCTCCTTTAAGGCAGCCGTCCTGGTGCCCTTACTGAAGAAACCTGGCGCCGACCCCACAGCTTTGGCGAACTATCGACCTATCTCCCTTCTGCCCTATTTTGCTAAAATCTTGGAAGCCCACGTCACCGCCTGTCTCTCCCAGTTCATCGAGAGCTCCAACTTCCTTGAAGCCAACCAGGCAGGTTTTAGACCTGGCCACTCCACGGAGGTAGTGATCTTGGCTGTGTTGGACGCTCTGAGAGTCGGCTTTGACAGGGGCACCCCCCAGGCCCTGGTTCTCTTAGACCTGTCGGCTGCTTTCGACACGATGGACCACAACATCCTTCTCCACCGTGTCGAGCAGGCCGGCATCCAGGGCCTGGCGCTGGCCTGGGTTAAATCCTTCCTAACCGGGAGGTCTCAGACATTCAGCCTGGGCACCTTTAGGGCACCCAGGGAGCGTTCACTCTGCGGGGTCCCTCAGGGCTCCTCCTTATCCCCTCTTCTTTTCAATCTTTATCTCCAACCCCTTCTCTTCTCTCTAAGGCAGTGGGACGTCACTGTCTTTAATTACGCTGACGACCTGCAACTTATTTTCCCTCTTGACTCTTCTTTCGCTATCTCTAATTTCCAGGCGGTTATGGCCCACATTCTTCAGTGGATGAGCCAGAACCAACTGAAACTGAATCCCGGGAAGACGGAGCTCCTCCTCCCTGGTAAGAGCTCCGCCCATTGGGGCCCGCATTTTTGGCCGGCAGAGCTTGGTCCCCCCCCCCACTCCCGTGGCCTCGGTAAAGAGCCTCGGAGTCATTATTGACACCGAACTATCCCTTAAACCCCAAATAGGGACGGTGGTTTCTACCTGCATGTATCAGCTGCGCAGGATTAGAAAGGTGGCATACCTCTTAACCCCCGAAGCCCTGATTCTAGTCATCATGGCTCTTGTCCTCTCCCGCTAGGATTTCTCGAACTCTCTCTACCATGGTCTGCCTAAGGTCCTTCTTTCTAGACTACAGATCGTTCAGAACCAAGCGGCAAGACTGGCCTTTGGGATTCCGAAATGGCAATCCGCCAAACCTCTTCTTGCTAAACTTCATTGGCTCTCGGTCACTTCGAGGGCAGCCTTTAAGATCGGCTGCCTTACTTTTAAATCCCTCACCGGCCCTTGCCCTGCCTTCCTGAAATCCCTCATTTGTCCCTACCGCCCCTCACGTAATATTAGATCTTCTCACCTCCGTCTCCTGGTTGTACCCTCCTTTAATCTCTGCAGAACCGGTGGCCGGAGATTTGCTCTCCTGGCCCCCAAATTCTGGAACTCTCTCCCTCCCTCACTCAAATCCTCTAACTCGCTCATTCAATTTCGTAAATCCTTAAAACCCTGGCTTTTCCCACAATCTGGTTAATTCATTTTGCCTCCCTCAGTATCAGATTAGCGCTGGGAAACTCACGGTGACAGTGCGCTCTATAAGCACCCCTTAACATAACATAACATAACATAACATGATTGGTTATTTGGGTCATATATTGTTGATGATTGTGGGAAATTCGGTTACTGGTTGAGGGGGTGAAACCCTACTCAGGCAGTAACCCCAATTCTTGTCAGAGTGGAGAACACAAGCGCATCTAAAGTTAACCCATGCTAAACCCTCAAGTTGCTTGACACAAAAGCACTCAGGATTAACTTAGGGGCATTGTGTAAAGTATTTATACTGCACTTCAAATAGTAATGAAGTGAAAATCCAACATAAGAAAAAATCGAGACCAAATTAAATAGAGTAATATGCAATCATTTATTTGATCGCAAAATGAGAAACAAATCTAAACAGTAGAACCGAAAAAGTGAAAATAGTTCCTAGAAACACAAAGAGCCAACTGTGGTTATCTGGTTCCGCCAGACCGAGACAAAGTCACTCATTCAGGCTGGGCTGGATACAAAGAGCAAATTGGGCCTGCCAAACAAAGTACCTAAAATCCAGGTTGAGATGCATTGGAAGATCCAGCGTTGAAGACGCGTCATGCATCAGTGGTTCCGATGTGCTGCGGGCAGCGATGCGAAGTGCAAGGATACATTGCACAGCAGTGGTTCCAATGAAGTTGGTGATGAGGCTTGCAGTGTGTGGTCCTGTGCTATTGAGGATAAGGTCACCCAAGGATTGGAATGCAACGTCCAAAAAAAAAAAAAAAGGATGTGCAGTACAGCGGTGGTTCCGAGTTGCTGTGGGCTGCAAAGTGATGTCTTGCCTCAGTGATACGTCAGTCAGTGGTGGTTCTAATGCCGAGCTGCAAGGAGATGCAGTGCGCTGCATCTGTTCTGCCCAAGAGTCCACTGCTGGGCTGGCAAAGCACTTTCAGGCCCACTTCCAAGTGTCCAGGACTGGGGTGGCACAACTTGGAGGGGGTCAAGACTCACTGCAGATTCCAAGTGCTTGCTCAAGGTGGTTGGAGCCTTTTCTGTCTCTGAGGCTCTGGTCAGGAATCCAGCCAACTAGCCCTTAGAGTCTCCATGGAGGTCTTGGGTTTAAGATACAAGTCACGTCCTTTTCACTCAGGCAGCAGGGAAGCAGGGCAGCTAAGTAGAAGTGCTACTTGCAGCATAACAATCCTGCTGAATATTGCACAGGTCCAGAGGTGCGCTGAAGAGTTGGATCTGAGAGGCCAAGATTTATACTTGGTGCCAGTTTTCGAGTAGGAGAAAGTTCTCGAGGTTTTCACCCCCAGAGGTGTTGGAATTTTCTGCCTCCCTGCCCTGGTCCTAGTTTGAATGGGGGCACAAAAGACTAGTGTCAAACCATTTACGACTAGTCTGAGGCAGAGGCTTTGTGATGTGCAAGTATGGTAGGTGACAGCTCTTCCACCTTTCAAGCTAGAGATGGCCCATCCTACCAGCACCTATTCCCCCTTTATCTCACTGTCTGGGAGCAATACACAAAGACCAACTTCCAGCTACACACAGTCATGTAACCCAGGATAAAGGATGTAGGCACCAAATTGTAAGGAAACGAAAATGTCTACTTTCTTAAAGGGATATTTTCAGAATTGTTGAAAGTTAAAACTTATTAAATGTGAGAAGGTAACCCCTGTTATCCTATGGGAGGGGCAGGCTTGCATTATTAAAGTGGTCTCCCCAGTACAGTCATAAAGGTGTCTGATCATGGTTGATTGATAGTAATACTTTATACCCAAGATCGAAAGAGGAGAACAAAGTATGCCTTGGCGTCATTCAGGCTAAGGAGAGGATTCACAAAGCATTTTGTATGAAATTTGCACAGCAGGAGGAGAACCTAATGATCAAATAGACTATTTGGTTAGGCATGGCTTATCCATGATGGAGTGTGAAAACTTTGCAGTGTCTAGTCAGATGACAATGTTCTGACGTTTAGGCACCAAACTCCCAAAATAGGGTACACACAAAGCACCTACTTTCAGACCTCAAGCAAGTGGACCACTTTGGATACATGCATACTAGTTTGGCAAAATATGTATTACACTTGGAAAGCCAGAGAGTATTTAGAAAGGGCATTAGATACCAAGTTATTAAGTTACTACCACCAACCTCTTACCATGAGTCAGACATATCTTAAGATTCCCATTTCACTCAGACTTAACAGAATTAAGTATAAAGCATATGCAGAAATACAATGTGGTGCATGTCAGAGTGTCTGAAGAATAAAAGCTCAGGTACAAGACAGCAATTGAAGTATTCTTCACATAACTCAATTGTCCAATAACCCAAGACACAAAATACCACCCCTTATATTGTAAGACACATAGAATAACAAGATACTTCCGGTTACTGAGAATCATGTTGTTTGTACTCCAACCACTAGATAACCCAGATCTTATAAGTACGCCAATTGTACACCTCTTTTCCTTTTTCCATTGTTCAAAGAATGTGGCCTCACGATCTAAAAGTGTCCCCTGCAGCAGTGGTGTTACATCAGCCATATATGAAATCAAGAAGAAATAGCTAATATTTAGGAATTGTGTGGTTTGTCTGGGAAAGAAAAACTTTTTTCTTCTGGAGGCCCTCACCCACCAACCTAGTTGGTGGCATGCTTCATCATCGGGCCCCACCCGGTGGCACCGAGCATGCCCCGGGTGTGCTACGACGCCTGTTTATAGCGGAGCGGGTTTTTGTGAGATGTGAGAGTGCTGTGATTGTGTAGGAGTGTGGTTAAAAACTGTCCTCGGTCCCTTTACCCACGGGGGTTATTTAATGAATGGGCCTTTGGCAGTGGTAAATACAAGGCGGATGTGTCTGGAATTATTGATGGTTTCCCACATTTATTGTGGTTGACATGTCTCAGCCAGCCCTTGATATTATTCTGGCTCTCTTCAGGGCATAAATGTGTTTAGTGAGTGGTCAACATCGAAAGTAGGAATGACCTGTTATGTGCTGCACTCGCTAAGGTGCATTTATAGGTGGAGGGTTAGTGTCCTCCAAAGATCTACCTGTAAAAAAGAGAGACGTACAGGGCACCTTAGCGAGTGCTGCACATAACTGGTCAGCCCTACTTCGGATGTTGACCACTCACTAAACTCCAGGGGGCCCCTCAGCAAAAGTGGTAGGTGGTGGGCCAGGGCTGGGGGCGCCCCCTCCATGTACCTTGCAGGGGGCTCTCTCCATGTACTTTGCAGGAGGGTCCCCTCAAGTTTCATTATGCCACTGCCCTGTAGGTATGTGTACCTCTTTTCCTCAGTCTTGCATTTGCTAACAGTGTTTTTAGTAGGCGCATCAGGTCCTCGGATCTCTATACAACTGAGTAGGGTCTGCAAAGTCCATTGATTCCAGTCCTCATTCAATAGAGTCAACAAAGACTCAGTGTTCCCATTTGGCCAAGCATAAGAAAGATATGCCTCCTAAATCAAAAACTGTAAAATCATAGACCTGGGTCTGAGTAAGATAAAGACAGCTCATTGATCAATGGCAGCTTGATACCAAAGCAAAATTAATAATTGTATCTCATGAAGACCAATTGGCCTTACACCCAGCACATTTATTACATGCTTCTTGCAGTCTCTATTACAAGATGGTTTGCAAAACATTAACTCATTTGCACTGTATGCATGAGGCCCTGAAACATTCTGCTGTTATGCCTCACTTAAAAAAGTCTAACGTTACCCATCACTGACCAAGCAAATGTCAGGCTGATCTCTAAACTTTTTTCTACTGCAAAGTCTTATCTATCCAAATGGGATATTTAGGCCCGCAATCATTCTGAATTTTAGTGTTTTGTATCATGGGAGTCTGTCCCAGGTCAACAAGGTTTGGCGTCTCCACCCACGGATGCCTGGACTGAGTTCAGGGCCCACTGCTTCTGCAGGGGTAACTGGACATAATATCGACTACATAATATCGAATGGACAAAATATCGACGGAAAAATATCGACATTAACAAAATATCGACTATAGGAATATCGTTGAAAAAAATATCGACTGCAAAAATGACCCAAAAATATCGAAAACAAAAATATCGACTTAAAAATATCGACTAGACAAAATATCGAAATATAGTGAAAGTAAAAAATATCGAGAAAATGTTAGAAAATATTGATTTTATAAAATAATATATATATAATATATAAATAAATAGTACCAAATGTTTAGGAGCGGGTTGTGGGTTTATAGGGGAATAGGGTGGGAAGTAATTTAATAATAATTAATTAGTTAATATATGTGTGGTAATTGTTTTAATTAGATTGTAATTGGTAATTAATTAATATTAATTAGTTAATTGTTTAATTGATTAATTAGCATATAATTTAATTGATTAATTGATTATTAATAATTAATATTTAAAAAAAAAAATTGTATATGATTTTCATTGATACATTGGTTATTAATTAATAATAATTAGTGATTTATTGTATTAATGTTTAGGAGCGGGTTGTGGGTTTATAGGGGAATAGGGTGGGAAGTAATTTAATAATAATTAATTAGTTAATATATGTGTGGTAATTGTTTTAATTAGATTGTAATTGGTAATTAATTAATATTAATTAGTTAATTGTTTAATTGATTAATTAGCATATAATTTAATTGATTAATTGATTAATTGATTATTATTAATTAATATTTTAAAAAATATTTTGTATATGATTTTCATTGATACATTGGTTATTAATTAATAATAATTAGTGATTTATTGTATTAAGAATTAGTATATTATTTACATTTATTAATTGCTAACACATTAATTATAATTAGTTAATGATGTCATTAATATATTGCATATCATTTAAATAAATTAATTGGTAATTAATTTATAATAATGACTTAATTACATTAATTGTATACATTTAAATGTAATGTGTTAATTAATGTTGATGTTAATTAATTAATTGGAATTAAACAATATTAATTAATCTAAATTATTATTATAGGTAATGTGATAATATATTTTATAATAGTTTTTGGAAAAATATTTGTTTTTTTTATATATTTATGTTTAATGTTGTGTTCATTATTATTTATAGTGTTCTGGCTTAGTTTCATATTTTTTGTTATAGGTTAATTGTTTAGGGTTCAGGGTAATTTTGGTAGTCGTGAGTGAAGGTGTATTTAGTGGGATTTGGGAAATTTTTAAGTTTGTGGGTAAATGGGTATTTTTGAGGTTGAGGGTCAGTTTTCTGTTCTTGTGTAAAGGGCTATTTGTAGAGTTCAGGGTCAGTTTTCAGTTTGTGGGAAAAGGAGTATTTGTAGGGTTCAGGGTCAGTTTTCAGTTTGTGGGTGAAGGGCTATTTGTAGGGTTCAGGGTCAGTTTTCAGTTTGTGGGTAAAGGGGTATTTGTAGTGTTCAGGGTTAGTTTTCAGTTTGTGGGTAAAGGGGTATTTGTAGGGTTCTGTGTCAGTTTTCAGTTTGTTGGGAAAGGAGTATTTGTAGGGTTCAGGGTCAGTTTTCAGTTTGTGGGTGTAGGGGTATTTGTAGGGTTCAGGGTCAGTTTTCAGTTTGTTGGGAAAGGAGTATTTGTAGGGTTCAGGGTCAGTTTTCAGTTTGTGGTTGTAGGGGTATTTGTAGGGTTCAGGGTCAGTTTTCAGTTTGTGGGTAAAGGGGTATTTGTAGAGTTCAGGGTCAGTTTTCAGTTTGTGGTTGTAGGGGTATTTGTAGGGTTCTGGGTCAGTTTTCAGTTTGTGGGTAAAGGGGTATTTGTAGAGTTCAGGGTCAGTTTTCAGTTTGTTGGGAAAGGAGTATTTGTAGGGTTCAGGGTCAGTTTTCAGTTTGTTGGGAAAGGAGTATTTGTAGGGTTCAGGGTCAGTTTTTAGTTTGTGGGTAAAGGGGTATTTGTAGGGTTCAGGGTCAGTTTTCAGTTTGTGGGTAAAGGGGTATTTGTAGAGTTCAGGGTCAGTTTTCAGTTTGTTGGGAAAGGAGTATTTGTAGGGTTCAGGGTCAGTTTTCAGTTTGTTGGGAAAGGAGTATTTGTAGGGTTCAGGGTCAGTTTTTAGTTTGTGGGTAAAGGGGTATTTGTAGGGTTCAGGGTCAGTTTTCAGTTTGTGGGTAAAGGAGTATTTGTAGGGTTCTGGGTCAGTTTTTAGTTTGTGGGTAAAGGGGTATTTGTAGGGTTCAGGGTCAGTTTTCAGTTTGTGGGTAAAGGGGTATTTGTAGGGTTCAGGGTCAGTTTTCAGTTTGTGGGTAAAGGGGTATTTGTAGGGTTCAGGGTCAGTTTTCAGTTTGTTGATAAAGGGGTATTTGTAGTGTTCTGGGTCAGTTTTGGCCTTTAGGGTCAAGGGGTCTTTTTAGTGTTTTGGGACAGTTTTGGGTATTTTAGAGTGCTGATGTATAGTTTAACTTAACAGTGATACATTAAATTTATCACACGAAAATAGATATTATTATAACTTTACATTAGTACACTTTATTTAGATAAAAACTATTTATGTATTAGCATGTTTCCAGACAGTAGCTAGAGTGGAGTTGGAATTCTAATTATTAATTGGTTGGTGTCCAGCACCATCAGTAATATTACCAACACTGGAGTTGGATTAATAAAAATACATTGGTTAGTCTCCACCACATTTTATGGTATTACCTTGAGTGTAGTAGGAATAGTAAAATAATTTTTGCTAGTGTCCTGCAGCTTCTATGATTTTAGATTGACTGGAGTAGTAACAATACATATAAAATTGGTCAGTGTGCAGCACATTTGTATACATTTGTTCATTACTGTATTTTAATAATAAAAAATTATGCAACATAGATGTTTTCAAATTAGTTTATTAAACAATTTTTAATTTTTTTATTGTGTACTACAATAAAATCAAAAACAAATATAACATCACATTTTTTTTAACTTTTATTATTCACACAATAACATCTTTACATTTATATACATGTGGTCAATGTAAACAATAATTTGGATTACTAGATTCTTTCAGTAAATTTTACATATTCCCATCAGTCATTTACAATTTTTATATAGAAATACATTAAACAATGATTTGTTATATATTTCTTACATTAATATTTAATAATGTTAATATTAAATATTAATATAATAAAATATATAATACATATTTCTTTGTAACAAGTAACATGACTATTATTACATTTCTTAGGATAAATTGAAATACCAAAATAAATTTTCTTGGTGTATATTTCACACAATGTTGTTTTTACATAAAACATATAAATCGCTTTGGTTGTAAAGTTTATAATTGTATAGGGAAACAATATGTTTAATTATAATATCTGGTATTTATCAAATATTAGTAAAGCAATTATATAATTTTGTTATAATTAGAAATAATTATATAATCTTTTTTTAATAATTAATAAAAATAATAATTATTTTAATAATTATTATTATTATTAATTAATAAACATAAACATTCATTGATTATTAACAAAAATATATATATTCACAGATAAAATAGAGACTTTTTTCAGGGCATTCTTTATATACTAAATGGTTCTACTTGTTATATTAATAACAATAAATAAGTTATATTATTTATCATTATTAATTATTCCCATAAACATTTATAATGTTTTATAAAAATTATACACAAAATTATTCTTATAAATATACAGAATAACTAAATATTTACATCTTTTATTCAAAGTTTTACATAATTATTTTATATTATTAATATATAATACATATTATATATTAATTAATATTAAATATATTATTTTTTGTTCATAAAGGAAAATTGTCATGAGTATAGTGTATTAATTTGTTACATTATACATGTGTATGTATTATATATTTTTTATTTCACATTGTTTATTCTATTATCCTTTTACACAAATGGGTTAAGGGGACTACTTTTTTACCGCGTAAGGTTATTGCGCTCCATTCAGGACTGGAGAAGCTCGCGGTTGGGAGTTGCTTCGCTTGGAGAGAGGTAAGGTTATTTTGTAATACTAATTATAAGTAAGTGGTCATGTTTGAGGGTGTAATCAAACTCTGTAGTGTTTTTTGGTGTATGTATTATTAGTTTAAGTAGCGTTTGGGTGAAAAGTCTGCGTTATAGATGTGTCGTGCTTTTTTTCCTTCAAGTCTAATTTTAATTGTTCGGAAATGTCTTCTTACATGGTTAATGTTAATTGTTAGTATATTTACTAATGTGAAGGGGGTATTTGTGGGTGGCTTTCGTTATGTATGTTATTTTACAGGTTTCGGTTCCTCGCATGAAAACTACATGGAAGGAAGCGTGTTTTTTAACGGAGAAACAAATGTTTAAGTTATTATGCTTATATTTTGACTTTTATCTCCTATTTTTCGTGTTTGCCTGGAGCGGTTTTTTCACTTTTTAAACCTTTTTCGGGTTTTTTGGAGGGTTTCGAATCGGATTGATACTTTGATATGCGTGACCGTTTTTTTAAAATTGTGTGTATATAACTTTAAATCCTAACGTGTACACACTACTGTTTTCGGGATTTCCTGGAGCGTTTTTTTACGTTTTACAATTTATTTTCGGGTTTTTGAGGGTTTCCCATATTGGAATAGTAAGATATTGGATTGGATTGTATGGATTGATTTTTCCTTGATTGCGTCTCTTAATTCCCAAAATTTTTTGTATTTATTTTACAATTTTGATTGGGTGGGAAATGTCGATTTCTAATGTTATGTGTATGTTATAAAAAATTATAAACATTGCATATTTGTTACGAATTTTTTTACATATTTTTTAAAAGTTTGTCAAACAAATATGTTTTATTTATAATTCATTATATATGTTTATGACATGTGATTTTTATTAGAATTGTAAGAAGACATTCGTATATTTACTTGACATTTTTATAGAAAACTTTTTGCTATTATTGCCAGGTATTCTAAACCTCTAGTTGTAGGGTATAATGTGACTTGACTTTGAAGTAGTCGGAACATTTGTTGGGTTTGTTTAGTGAGTTTGGGCCCTATTTGTGACACTGATTGTTCCATTTTTAGTTCCTGATAGCTTTGTTCTTTTTTCAAAGCTTCAAGAAGGTTGTGGAATGTGGGTTTGCCTCTGTTTGTAGTTGCTTGGAAAGCATTATGCCACCCTTCAACACTGTTGTTGGTTTTCGCCTCTTGGTTTAAAGTACTGAGATAGACATTCCACCAAGGGATTTGGAATTTGGGCTGGCGTCGATGTCCTGATCTGTGCAACCTTCCCACCCAAGTGTCTTCAAAATAGTCTAGCAATGGTGTTAGCTTATCCTCATTCCTCTTATAATATGCGCTGTCAATTAATAAATTGTAATGTTCAGCAACATCTGTAACAGGGACGTAGGCCAGGGCTATTAACTTTTTAACTTGATAGGCAAAGGTGCTATCTGTAGAGTATAGTACACTTAAAGTAGATTTTTGGAGATGCCTCCATATACTCTGATTAAAATGATAATAGCAACCCTGGATTGCTGTGTGGGGAAATGTTCTCAAAATGCTATTTATCATAGCTAATTCGAAATCAATAATTATTTTTTCGGGAAAATAATTACTGATTTCCGTTTTGAGAACATTTAAAATTTCGGTGTAGGTTGTTTGCTGTTTGTTGGGTAGCAAACAGTAAATGAAAGGTATGTTAGAATGATGGTATAAACCGTGGATGGAATACAGTTGGTAAAAAGGTTTTGGGCAGGGTTTAAATGTTCCATCCATCATCCATTGGGGACACTGTTGGATTTTTCGTAAATTACTTGCAGTTGCAAACATAATTATTCTGTTTGTACTGCTTTCATTATCAAAAAGAATAAATTTATCTTTATTGTGTGTGATGGCCATTTCGGGTGAAATAATAATTTCTTCAAAACAAGTTGGGTTGGGTTGGGTTGTGCTAGTGAGTCGTTTGGTGCGTGCAATTGTGCGTTTCAGGGAATCAATAGAGGGTAGTTGCCCTGAAGCATGGTTAGGGATTTTTACCAGTTCTTCTTTAAGTATTTGGGTGGTGGGTTTGTCACTTTGTGTGCTAGCACTTTTAATACTTTCTAAGGCATCTCTAATTTCAATTTCGGTGACATTTGGGGGATGATTATGTTCTCTAGTAAATAGCACATTAGTTTCCTTGGTAGTGGCCCTCCCATAACATTTGTTGGAGTAATATTGTGTACACTTCCAAAAAACCTTTCTACCACTTTGTCTCTCCTGATTATACACATAACCCATGTAGCATAATAGCAATTTATTTTTCTGAGACATGACAAATTCTGCACCTTCAGTCATTTTGATTTACTTGTTCTAGGAAAGAGTAGAAAGAAACAAAATCAGTACACATTTTTTTACTTATGTGGTGCTAACATCATTAGTGATGCATTTATACTTACAGTTAATCAAAGTAGTAGTCACAGAAGCAGAAATGTCTTTTGAATGATGTTCTTGTATGTATGTCTTTATTTGCTGTTGGTATGAAAATATAGAAAAACAACGTTAATGTTTATATATAACAAATGTATTTCCTACTCAAAAGCAGTTGTCATTTTTGTCTACTAGTGCATTTGATGTAAACATTACATATACTTACTTGTTTAAATAGTAGAATAGTAGTAATTGCTGGAGTTCATCAATTTAGTACAGGTATGATCTGTAGAGTAGATAGAAGAAATAAAAGCAAAATATTATAATTTTAATACTGAACCGTTTGGAAATGTAACAGATTTAAACGTATACTAACTTCTAAATATGTCGTTTTCTTTGTTGTAGGTAGAATAGCTGTATGATGTATTCAGAATATCTGTAGAGGAAATATAAAATAGATAAGATGTTGTTAAGAACATAGACTGTGTTATTTTAGGCAGTTTTAGAGAAATGATAAATATACTTACATTTTTTACAAGGCGATTCTTCTATATTGGTATATTTTGTGTAGGATGTTTTCATATGATATGTAGAATAGATGTATGATGTTTTCTGAATATCTGTAGAGGCAATTTAAAATAAATAACATGGTGTTAAGAATATAGTTAGCGTTTTTTGTGCCAACATTTTAGCAAATAACAATTATACTTACTTTTTTCTGAAGGGTAATTTTTGTGTTTTGCTATAGTTGATCTTGGATTTTTCAAATGATCTATAGGGAAGATGTAAAAAGCAAGATATGTTGTTTAAAAATGTGCATTAATGAAATTGGCCGTTTTATAACAAACACATCTATACTTACATGTGTAATTAGGTTAGTTTTATCGTTTTTGCTGTAGAAATAGCACCATTTCTGTATATCTGTAAATATAATGTCAATGAAAAATAAATACTCTTGTAAATTAGTGTTTAAACAAAGCAGTTGGTGTGTAACAGAGAATTATTATATACTTACTATCTGATTTTGCACATGAAGAAATATGACCATGTAATAGGAATTGTGTTGGAGTAGTTTCTATCAGAAAAGTAGGAAGACATGAAAATAAAATAAGTCTAAGAGTTAGGAGATGTAAGGAAAATAGTGCACTTCTAATGTAGTTTTCTACTAAAATGCTGTGTTACTTACTTGATTAATTAGCTAGTAAGCTGGATCTTTAAAGATGTTTATTCTGCAACAAAATCTTCAAAGTGTTGGCATCTACTTTCCAGATAGGTAGCAGCAACAAATGGTAGAATGCATGTAGCCCTTTTATAGTATATGTGTTATGTGTGCTTTGATTTGATTGGTTGTAGGATGTAAGGAAGCATAGTATAGGCTAGTTTGAATTTTTTTAAGTTAATTGGAGTGTTTGTTGATGTGAGAATGGTGGTATGTGGTTGTTCCCGCATTAAAGCAGGTTCGTGTTTAAATGAAATATATTTATATGTGAAAATAAGTAATGAAAATGTTAGTTAAATGCAAAGAATAATAGAAAATGATAAAATGCATGTAATAGAATGTATAGTAAATGTGGATTAATAGTAATTTTATGTAAGAAACAGGTATTATATGTGAAAAGTTTTTTTTACAGAGAAATGACTTTTATTGATGATAAAGATGGTATTTTAGAAAGAAAAGTGTGCAAACATGAACTCGATATTATTTTTTTTACGATATTGTGGTAGTCTATATTTTTGTAGTCGATATTTTTGTAGTGTTAGGGCTAATTTCATGTCCAACGATATAATTGTAGTCGATATTTTTTTAAGCGATATTTATGTTTTCGATATAGTTAGTACTCGATATTTTGTAGTCGATATTTTTGTAGTTTGTGTAATAAGTATAGTAAGTCGATATTTTTGTTCTCGATAATTTGTCAACGATATTTTGGTAAGTCGATAATGTGTCCGTCGATAATATTTCAGTGATCCTTCTGCAGGAGAGTCCAGTGTGTTGTAGCCCCACGCAACCCAGGCAGCAAACCTGCTGGTGTGAGTGGTGGCTGTGCTTTCTGGGTTACCAACAGACCTGCAAAGTATTCAGGGATGCAGTGGTAATTGAAACCCAATTTCTTTCTTTAGAATAGCAATCTCAAGTGCTGCACTAAGGAAATACACTATACGGGTTTAAAAGCATATTATTTCAGCAGTCTCATTCTGTTGTTTAGCATGAGTAAAAACCACACATAATATAATTAAAATAGTGCTTATGCATGTTTCTAGTAGCAACAATAAAATGAACAGTTCTAACATAATTAGAATGTTCCTAGCAGCCTATCACCTTAAAGATATCTCCCATGCATTACACTATGATAAGATAGAGTGGCTAACTTGGCTGTAGAATTTCTTGGAGCCCAGTGCACTGCATACCTGTCCACAGCAGATCAGCCATGGTTATCAGACTTCAGCTGGGAGAGACTGTTCACTTGGAAGGAAAACACATGATCAAATAAGCTCAGCTGAACTCAGCACAGCTAGTCTCCTCTCATGACATGACTCTTTATGTTATGGCAGTCTTGCAGTACCTCTTATGATACCCTGTTGCAAAGATCTCTCCAACTGAGTGGTCAATGCATGATATGAACATAGCGTTGACCATTGACTTTTAGCCTACACTGGTGGAGTTTCCAATAATCAGAGACATAAGTGGTCTGAAACAGTATGAAAAACTCAGACTACATGTTATTTTACACATCTACTGCCAGACCTTCAAACTTAGATATTGTGTAGCTTGTAGCAGACTTGTGTTGTTCGCTTTATGTGATAGCCCTGTCATTTTTAAGATGAATTGATACTTTTACAAGTTCTACAAAAGAAAATGACTTGCTGAATGTGGACCAAAGGCAGACAAACGAAGTTAATGTGCTCATAATGGAGTCATGCTTTGGGTAGTAATTGGACACATACTGCCTAACTTAAAATGTAGTGAATCGGTAAATCATCAGGTGAAGTTGCACCAGGATGCAGTGGAGTAAAGGTCAACTAAACCCCAATTATGTCTTTGTATCATGAGACAATCCTGGGTACCAGGGACCTCTTTTCTTTGCCTTCGGTACAGCTCTTGCCATAGCAGTCGAGACTTCTCTGGGCTCTGACAAGTGACTGTGGGGGGTCCTGCCATTTCTGTGCTTGTTGACTACCTTCTCGATGGTGGACCACAGGATCCATCTCAAGAGACATGAGTGCTTGCTTGGCCTGTGGGAGCCCATTACGTCTGACTGACCTTTTTTTTGGAAGCCCATTAATTTGTGTACCTGAGAACGTTCTTTACTCAAGTCACAAACCTTCTTTCTGGAGCCAGACTGAAGATGAATCTTTCTCTGTTGCTCTTCAATAGGTACATTATTGATTGCAGATTTGGAAAGCATTTGGGGGTACGCAAGGGTCCATTATTGCCATTATTGAAATAGAGTAAAGACTGAGCTAAGAGTCAGCTTTTGTCCTTGCTGGGGAATGAGAGGACACCTATTCCTGGGCAAATCCCATTTCTTGCCACCTCTCCAGCAGTGAGTGAGGAAGGATATGTTTCAAGTGTCCATTCTCAATGGAGAGCCAAATATCTTAAAGTGTATGGAACTGCAACCATTAACAGTGGTTAATTTGGAAAATAAAGAGTGCCGGTGGAGAAAGCAGTGCTCAGTAGCCTGCGGTCGGCACTATTAAGTTTGGTGCCCCAAAATCCAAGGCTGCAAAGTCCTGGTAATCCCCCTTTGTGCTCTTAAATTCACTGACAGGCACTAACTGCCCCTTTATGTCACTCTCGCAGGTTACTGCTTTCTCTCTATGTGTATGTGTTCTGTTTTTCTCTTCCTCCTTCTTTTCAGTTTGTGTGTTTTCCCCCTCTTGCTTTCAGGTAATGTCTGATGAAGAAAAATAAGTGTCAGCCCCCACAAATGAGAGCCAATCACCCCCACTGGCTCAAATTAAGCACTGATATTAATTTCATCTGCAAAGAATGTAGTTCAGAACTCTCGGACAGCATAAAGGACGCTTTTGAATGTGTTATTATGGCTTGGTTGGTCTTCATGTGTGCAGAATGGAATGGGTGCTAAAGGTGACCATAGAGCAGCCCAAGAGAGGATATTCTTAGACTCAAGGCATAGCGAAACCATCTCTAACCAATTAGCACTGGCTCTGAGTTTGGAGGAGGAATGTATTTTAAGCCCCTTGCTAGAGCAAGTAAGTGGTGGAAGGAATGCATCTGGAATTCTGTGGAACCCTGAAATGGCAGAAAATGGTGAAAAACAAACTTCTAACTTTTGTGACTCAGCCTTTGTGAATAGGGCTATGCATATGTTGGACCCTTGATGACAGACTAGGGAAAGAGTTAATCATGAACAGAGTACAAAAAGAAAACTCTGTGGACATCTACAATTTGTTGTATGTATAATGTACTTACATTCCACAGAAAATTCCAACACCTCTTTCCAACATCACTGATTTGTATCTAAGGTCTAAGATACCATCTCGTTAATATGCATAGCATTTCTGGCACATTTCAGATACAAGATAATGCAGAAGTCTGTTAAAGTGATTATTGGAGATAAATAGCACACAGAAACTATCACTCCCAGCAAAACTTTGGGCTCACGATCAATGTATCACTGTTATAGCTCTAAGTAGGGCCTCTAAATCACAAACTGAGAACTTCTTAATAAGCACATTTGTTTCTCGTTTTTCACAGAAGGCTCAGCTTAACATTTAAAACATGAAAATGTGCAACATTTTTCATATGTTCCAGTTAAAAAGAAATAATTATAATTGAATTCAAATCAGTATCAATTATTTGGATGCTAATACCGAAAACAAAAATCATTTAATAAGGTGCTGTCTCAAAAATTCTGTAACCCACTAGATGATCATTATTATGCAGCCCTCGACCAGTCTCACCCACACATTTCCAAAAATATTCATTTGAAAAAGAGGACTCCATCTGATCATGTAACTTTCTTATGCGACATATTTACCAACAGATGTGATCATTGAAACATTTACATTTTCAGGATAGTCTCAGGACAATTCAAGTGGCAAGGAATGCACCTGAAGAGTACAATATTATGCAACCCACCTGACTCCTAATGGTCGAATTCTGACAAGACACTAGCAACTAGATGTAAAGTAAAACAATGCATGCAAAAAACAAGCAGATAATGCGATTCTACCACTGTTAAAAACTGAAAATACGTTGAAATTTAGCCTCAAGCGGTTAGGGTGTTGATTAAATTATGCAAAACAAATCGAGGAACACGAATCCATATTCAATTTAAGTGGAAACCTTCACAATAAAACACATCATTAATCCACCGGCGACATTGTGAATTGTCTGCACAGAATTTTGGTTTATAGATGATTCTGAGATTAATGGATTAGCGAAACGAGAGAGACGGGTTTAGGCAAACACTGTTCCAGGAAAATGTTATCAGTGGCTGAAGCAGCAAGGTTGTACCCATGTTTTGCTTTCTTTGGAAAAACTCATTAAAAACTATTAGAATATATACTTTTTTAAATTAGTACCCGTGTCTTCATAGAACACAACGCATGACATAATTTCCCTCTCACCTGGGGATAACCGGAGACATTAGGTAGTAGAGACATGAAAAGCTCTCACCATGTAACCAAACCAGTGCTGGGTTAAATGCTCAAGGAGGACCTCAAACTCAAGAGGCCTTCCTTGGGGAATCAACTCTTATTTTATGCAGACCAGGCCAACAGCCCTAATAAAGAGTCAATATATACAGCAAGATAATCTGTGTTGGATTAGATTGAAATTATTTAATCCAACATTTATCTGTGTTAATGCTTTATTTTCAGACAGCACAGCTCAGTAACCGAAAGAGGTAATCCATGCTGACAGATTCTGAGCTTTACTGACTAAAAAGAAAGCACTAATTGAGACAAATATAGAGTTGAATGGATTCATTTTACACACTGCTGGTGCATAAAAGAGGCCTTCAGCTGTGCTAGGTGCCAGGAAAGGCCATCATGATACTGCCCAAGAAAATAGCATTTAATGATGAAACCAGCACACATGAACATCCAGCGACCATAAGTTTGTGGACTCATGTTTGTTTTGACAGCAATACTCACTCTAAACTGCTACATCAGTAATCACTTGCAACTTTTGTTTTGCATCATTGTTCACATCTCTGTAAGAAAATGCCTCATTTGTTTTTCTTGGCTTGATGTTGTTGGTTTTTGCACGGTGTACACTGGGGCTGGGCCGACCGTATCCCAGTGCTGTGCTCTGACCTCTAAAATAACTTTTTGAATTTGCTCAAATCTTACCTAGAAGTCCCTAGTATAGGATACCCAGTGTACCCAGAGCATGCAAGTTATTTGCCACTAGTGAACTGCAGCATTATTATGCCAACAATGCAAAGCATGTCTTTAGGCCTGCCCTTCAGCCTGTGTGCAGTATAAAGTTACAAGTTCGACCTGGAAAAATAACTCTTTTGTCTGGCCTAAACCTTCCTTTTTCATACTTATAAGTCACCCCTAAGGTAGGCCCTAAATGCTCATATGGCTGGGTACATGGTGTTTCAAAAGTGGGACTTGTATAGTTAAGATTTACATGTACTGGGAGTGTAAAATCTCCAAAGTAATTGTTCACTGTGACAAGGCTAGCTCTTGCATACAAAGCCCTGGACTGTAGTATTACCCCTTATAATGCACAGTGCCACTTTGGGAATAGCAAGAGCCATGACTCAAGGATTCAAATTAATATTAGTTTAAATTCCAATCTGATGGTCAAGTCTGATTTTAAAATGCTATTTTGAAAATTCCACTTTTAGATTGTTGGCATTTTGCTTCCTAAAGCCTCTAGTAGCTGTCAATCACCAGCTGTCACGTGGCAGACTGCTGGGAGGTGTGAACGGCTCCCAGGAAATCGAACAAAAGGGTTTTGGCTGGGACGATGTGTGACCTCCTCCTGACAGGTTAGCCTGGGAGATGTGCCCAATAACTGCACTAGCTTCAAAGAGGTATTCCCTATCATAGGCAAATATAACTCACACCTAGACCAACCCCTTCCATTGTCCAAGTAGCCAGGCACCAAGTCCAGTCAAGGGAAAACTAATTCCAGAACTGGTTTGCATGGGAAATTCACCATTTCACTAAATACACCTCAGAGGTGTGCCCAGAGCTCCGAACGGGGGAAGAAAGATAATGTAATGTTGGATTTTGGCAGAGTAGGGCACTATGGGATTGTTTAGGGACAACCCCCCAAGAAAGGGTGTCAAAGTGGGTAGAGTTGCCCCTGGGAACTTTTTTCCTATTGGCAGGAAGTTTTCCCTAACCACAAGCTAGTGCCAGGCATAACAGTGGCACCCCTGAATAGTTTGTTCTGAACACCTTTTGAAGCCTACTTTGCACTGTACGTTTTACTTCTGCTCCTACGTTCTTTTCAACACCCATTCTCTATGTTTGAAATCATATAAAGATATACCCTCGGATTACGTCTACAAGGGTTCCTTTTTCAATTAGGTCTGATGTGGTCTTCTGTTAAATGTTGACTATATACCTTTTTCCTCAGTTCAATTGTTCCAGTAGGAACTATTATTGCACATATATGGTTTTTAGTAGGGCAGTGAGCTCCCTATGTCTGATGTATCCTTACTAAAAAAACATCTTCTAAGTGTTCTCAACTTAACCTAACAGGGTTGTGACGTCTTTTGGTCAGATGAGCTACAGAGTGGTTGAAGGTAATCATGGCAATAGCCATGGCCTGCTACTTTCTTGTGCCATCTTTGCTAATTTGTGCTTTGCCTGAGCCCATTCATTGTTAGGTGTCAGAGTGTCTGATAGAGAGGTCTACTAATTAAAGAATCTGTTTTCTGGTCTGATTGTCATAAGTGACCTGTAATCAGTGAGCAAAATTTAGCATTAAACTATTTGTACTTCATAAGATTGTTCTTGCAAAAAACACTGGTGAAAGACATACTTAGACCAAATTTGCAGGTGTGACCTAAATTATAAAAAAATAATTGCAACTACAAAGTGTTGAGTGTATTACTGTTTGGTTCAATGGATATTTTAAGTTACTAGACCTGCATATTGGTATTTGTAGTATTTGCTTTTAGGTCTGATATTGCTCCACCAATATGTGAATAACCCCAATGAGCTGTGGTAAATGAAAGGAAGCTCCAAACACTCTGTCTTGAAAGGCACACATTTTTTTTTTACCACACCTATTTTACAACAATCCTCACATTATATTCGACATGGAATTCAGAATTAACAGACTTGAAATGATACTACAAAAATAATATTAATACCTGGCTTTTACCACACTTTATTCTGCACGGTTGTTATGTCTAAGCACTGTAAAAATACGTGGCACCATTACCCATTTTTGATAACAGACAATATACTGAACCAAAAAAGCATAGTAGTAGGGTACCTTGAGATGCCAAAAATACCTTGCAAAACTCAGTGGCAAATAGTGGCCCACCAGGAAAAGAAATTCCCTTATAAGGCCTAACAACATGAACATGTAGAAGCAGTTATAATGACCCCGATGGCTAGCTCTTTTGGGCAGTCTGGATGTATGTATTCGTATAATAATGTGAACCCAGCAAAGGAGCAATTAGTATTGTACGATAATGGGGATTTGCCTCCAATTACACTGAAACTTATGTATAGAATTTGACATTTCATATGTTTGACAGTGTAGACCAGGCAGTGCACCAGGCGCCCTTCTGAAGTTATAATGATATTGCAACTGCTTAGAACAGTTCAATTAAGCAAGGTTTGGACCTATTTCAATACACCACCACGTGGGATTTAAAAAATAATATTTAAATTAGCCCACCAACATAACCACCTATGCCTTCAGACTACTGTAAACCAGCCTATGCTGAAGAAATAATCCTAATGAGCTTGTAACAAAAACGAATGTGGATTATTTAGACAGTAAATATAGAAATTGTGAAGGCATGCAGACAGTGCAGCATAAAGATGAGAAAATACCAACCCTGAAACACTCTAAACGTCAAACTAACCACAAGTATACCATCAAATAAGCTGTCGTGTCACAAAACAACTTGAATAGCACCAGATGTGATATGTATATATTGCAAGTGCCATCCATCAATCAATCAATCAATCAATCAAAGTACTTGTGGAGCGCGCTACTTACCTGTGAGGGTCCCGAGGCGCTGAAGGAAGGGGGGAGTGCTGCTACAGCTCGAAAAGCCAGGTCTTGAGGAGTCTTCTGAAGATGAGTAGGTCTTGGATCTGCCGTTTGTGGGTAGGGAGGGTGTTCCAGGTCTTGGCGGTGAGGTAGGAGAAGGATCTGCCACCGGAGTTTGTTCGTTGGATGCGGGGGACACCGGCGAGGGTGAGGCTGGCGGGTGGGGGTGTGAAGCTGAGTCTGCTGTTCAGGTAGGCTGGTCCGGGGTTGTGGAGTACTTTGTGTGCGTGGGTGAGGAGTTTGAAGGTGATCCTTTTACCGACTGGGAGCCAGTGTACGATTTTCAGGCGGGGGTGATGTGGGTGCGGCGGGGGATGTTGACGATCAGTCAGGCGGAGGCGTTTTGGATGCGTTGTAGTCGTCGTAGGTGTTTGGCTGGGATTCCTGCGTAGAGTGCATTGCCGTAGTCCAGTCTGCTGCTGACGAGGGCCAGTGTCACCGTTCTTCTTGTTTCGATCGGGATCCACTCGTAGATCATGCAGAGGGTGTTGTAGCAGGAGGAGACGGCGTTGACCTGCTTAGACATGGAGAGGGAGGAGTAGAGATGAATCCTAGATTGCGTGCGTGGTCGCTGGGTGTTGGTGCTGTTCCCAGTGTGGTCGGCCACCAGGAGTCGTCCCAGGCTGAGGAGGACCTCCGTCTTGTCCGAGTTCAGCTTCAGATGGCTGGTCTTCATCCAGTCGGCGACTGCCTTCATTCCTTCGTGGAGGTTGGTTTTGGCAGTGTGTGGGTCCTTGGTGAGGGAGAGGATGAGCTGGGTGTCGTCAGCGTAGGAGATGATGTTGAGGTTGTGAGGGCGGGCCACTAGTGCGAGGGGGGCAATGTAGACATTGAACAGCGTCGGACTGAGGGATGAGCCCTGGGGGACGACGCAGATGATGTCGGTGGATTCGGCATGGAAGGTTGCGAGGCGGACGCTCTGAGTTCTGCCGGTGAAGAAGGACGTGGTCCAGTCAAGGGCCTTCTCTTGGATCCTGGCTTATAGGAGGCGTGTCTTTAGAATGCGATGGCAGACCGTGTCGAAGGCGGCTGACAGGTCCAGGAGGATGAGGGCTGATGTTTCGCCATTGTCTAGTTGGCGCCTGATGTCGTCTGTCGCGGCGATGAGGGCTGTCTCGGTGCTGTGGTTACGTCTGAATCCGGACTGGGACGGGTCCAAGATGTTGTTGTCTTCCAGTAGGCGGGTCAGTTGCATGTTGACAATTTTCTCGATGACTTTAGCCGGGAATGGGAGCAGGGAGATGGGCCAGAAGTACTTGAGTTCCTTGGGGTCTGCTTTGGGTTTCTTGAGGAGGGCGTTGATTTCGGCGTGCTTCCAGCTTTCCGGGAATGTCGCTGTTTCGAAGGAGTTGTTGATGACCTTCCGTAGTTGGGGTGCGATGGCTGCGTCTGCTTTGTTGAAGACGTGGTGTGGGCACGGGTCAGACGGAGATCCTGAGTGGATGGAGTTCATGACCTTGCGTGTCTCGTTGTCATTGACGTTGGACCAGGACGTCAGGCGGTTGGCGCTGGTGGTGTTCACAGGGGAGGTGGAGTCTGGCGTAGTCGGGGCGGTCGTGGTGTTGAAGCTGTCGTGGATGTCAGTGATCTTGCGGTGAAAGAAGATGGCCAGTGAGTCGCGCAGTTCTTGTGAGGGTGGGATGTTCATGGCGGTGGCGCTGTGGTTGGGGAGTTCCTTTACGATGCTGAAGAGCTCTTTGCTATTATGTGCGTTGTAATCCAAGCGGTCTTTGAAGGAGGATCCATAATAAATTCTCAGAGAAAACAAACCCTTATGTGTCTCAGAACTGATGGGGCTTGATTTAGAAAGGTGAATTTGACGTATGAGTAATTTACACTTTTGAGTAAAGTCTACTAAGTTTTGTTTATTCACAAAATCGGAATGTAAGTCACTACAAAAAAAAGAGACATTTGTAAGTTCAACACCACACATGGCTATCCATTGGTACTGCAACACCCTTCTTTTGAAAATTAAGGCGTTAGGACATTAAAATAAAACCCTGTCGCGAATAGTTGATAAATTACACAAATTATTGATTGTTAAATATATAAATAAACGTAAATTAATGTTAAACTAATATATGATAATAGTACATATTATACTCAATTAAATAACTTAATTGTAATTAACTCGGTGCATCACTTTTAATATTTATTTATGCATATTACAAAAATATTTTTTTTTCATTAGGTGGCAATTTCTTTTTTTATTTAATCTTCAGAAAAATTATTTTAATTAATTCAAGTAAAGCATACAACCACTTTGGCTCCTCTCCAATCCACGTTCGTCCCTTCTAAAGGAAATCTAAATGTGAATGCATAATTGAGTCAGTCCCCATCCCACAAATGATGGTGTTCTGGGCTTGGGAAAATTAGCATCTCTAGTTCCACTGGATCTTAGATTACACAGTGAGCATTATTAACTTCTCTTGGGTGAATGCATCCTGTGGCGCGCTAATACCAACCTCCTCCTGTCGGGGTTGGCACAAAGGGGTTGGACCAAGGCTGCATGGCTTGGTAGAACTAACAAAAACAGCTGGTATGGCCATATGTGGTGCTATTGGGGAAGACATGGATTCAGATCAGAATGAGAGTAGTCTGGTCATCTCATGGTTGTGGGTCCCTTGCCTGTCTTGTAGGCTTCCAAAGGTGAAATTCCACCCAGTCCCACATGACTTAATGGGCCTGCACTGGCTCGATAAACACTGTGGGTTGGGAAGACGGAGGATGCAGGGGGTCTGGATTGAAATGTACCGCCGGCTACTGTTGGATCCTTGAACGGGCACTCTGTGGGAGTAGGAAGAATCAGAGAGGTAGACTCGGACTGTGATGATTGTTAAGACTAATCACTGGAATCCAGGAGGGCTCCCTTCAGCCCAGATCTCTAAACATGGTTTTAAGGGCATCAATTCTCACATCAGTGCACCCTTCTCCCTAAGATGTATGGTGGATCATTCTCTGAACCTCTAGGTGGGCACAGATTCCTTTAGAAGAAGGTGGATCCTCCTCATCCTGAGTGCCCATCTGCAGCGGAGGAATTCTACTTCCACTCTGGGTCCTGCCCTACTTTGCCAGTCTCACCACTGCCTGCTGGGTGGAATGTGGGAGGGAGTGAAATGGAGCCATCAGTCCCTTGGTGTATGTCAACATGTGCTACAAAATATACTCACAATGGTCCTCATGCATGTCACAATTATTTTTGACTGTGCAATACTGATGTCAAGCTACTTATGCATCAGCGGCATGGGTCAAGATTTCAATGGTCAACCGACACATATTCTTCAACTAGGGCCAATGAACTTGGAAGGACAACACTCATATATTTATAGAGCGATGATGTCACATACCTAAGCGTCGCGTCTGTGAGATCGTGTTATTGCACAATACATAGTGCCTCATTGACAGTAGTGTGGTGCGTGTGCTATGCCTTTCTGCATGAAGGACATTACACACATTATCACATCACATGAACTGGCATTCAGGACATGTCATGCCATCACAGTGCATGCGGTGTACTCGCTGCCATGCTGCTGTATGTGGGCATGCACATGGCCAGCCTTCTCAAGGGTCCTCTCCTGGTTGTAATACGTTGCAGTCCACTGCCTGGTGAGTTCTTGTCGATTGCAGGGTGTGCATTACAAGTCATGTAGTTCTCAGGTCTCCACATTAGCCAAAGGTAGAGTTTGAGGAACCCTGCCAATAATGTCAACTTCTTCTTGAATAGAACAGTGGGCCACCACGGTTCTTTCATCAGCCATTTTGGAAAATGCAGGCAGATTGTTTTATTCCCTTTGGATGGCTCTGGAATGGCATTTTTCTGCTTCTAGTTCATCACTTACAGGTATATTGATTGGTGGGTTAAGCTGCCCATGATGTATATACATATGCAGCACAGACTTATAATAGGGCCAGAACAAGGTGACAGCCACGGGGAGCAGGGGTTACCTTCCTCGATGTACTGTGCTTTTCACAGGGTAGGCATACAGTCATATGAATGTACGGCTTTACAACGCGATCTTTTACACCGCGTGCCGTTACAACGCGTTTTTTTTAACGCAAGTCGTTACTACGACTTGCGTTGGAGGGGTGCGGACTTAGGAATTTTTTAATTTACTATTCTAACACCAGCCTACGTACAGTAGGGAAGGTGTTGGATAGTGAATTAAAAAATTCCTTGTCCTGCAGCGCCCTCCAGCGCAAGTCGTAGTAACGGCTTGCGTTGAAGAAACCGCGTTGTAACGGCACGCGGTGTAACAGCCGCGTCGTAAAGGCTGTAAACCAGTCAGATTAAGCACCCAGAAATGCATTAAACATACGTTTTCATGAGTAGTACTTTTAAATCCCACATGCATGGAGTATGTAAATGGTGTAAGCAAACCCAAAGCAGGTGTATACATCTGAACATATTGAGTCAAAAAGGAGGGGGGCGTTGGGTCATACTTAGTCATATAGGGCAAGGGAAACCTGTGTTCAAATCCTAGTGTCCTCACTTCACCAAGTTGTGCTGTCCTGGGCAAATCCCTTCACTTCATAGTTCTTCATTTTCTTTGGGCGACCAGTCTAAGAGCACCATAAAGTAATTCAGTTCAGGCTGTGCACTATACAAAAAAGTCACTCCTACACAGTTTAATATGGAGTTATATTCCTTCACATTTAACACTATTATTGACTGTTTATTTAATGCAGATGACAAACGGACCCTTTCATTTTAGAATCACAGACAACAGTCTTTCCTCAAATGGGCCTATTTTTTATGCAAATTCTTCTAAAACTGGGTTTGTAATTTCTTTGTTTAAAACTCATGCAACTAAATCTGGACTTTCCACTGCCTTCACAATGAAATTGGTGAATTCGGAATTGCAAACACAGCAACCTGTTGGACTGGGTTCTGTTTTTGTCTCTTGAAATAATTCACATTTGCTCTGGACAACCTATTTAAATCAATGTTGGCATTTTCCATATTTTGTGGGACCATCTTTGCTTGGAAAATTCCTGCCATAGGTACCTGTTTCTGAACTGACATTTGCATTTGCTTAGCTGGCATATTTTGCATCTGCATTTCTCCATGTTTTTGTGCATCATGTTTAAATTTATTTTTCTTCTTCCAATGCTCAAATCTGTTATAAAGATGGCAAATGGACACGTTTTCCAGCAGTGCAACATCCATACCTAAATTTGCACAAACCAAAACCCCTTTACTTCCATCCTGTGTTCTTTTAATTTGTACCCAATCAACATCCTTTGCTGGCACTCTGCCCTTCAGGAAAGTAATCTCTGCTATATTTTCCTCCATAACAACAGAAAATGATGGTGCATTCATGCAAACCCTTTTCATTGTCTCTTTACCTGGCCTTTACACAACTTTAGATTCAAGCCACAATTCTGTTTGCATGGCAATGTAAAAGAACATTTCCAAATTAATGAACAACTCTTTCATCAAATCCATCAACTTGTGGGTACCACAGCACAATCTTGTCTCTCAATTGTGGGATTGTGTTCAGAAATGCTGCAGGTTCACTTTTATTCTGTGGCATATGCACATACATTTCTCCCACTTTTTCTCTCAATGAGTAAGCAAAAGCATCTCCCTCTTTCTGCTTATTATTTTTCTCAACTAAATCTGGTGGTTTCTTTTCCTTATCCAGTTTCCTTGCTAGGTCTGGTGGTTTCTTTTTCTTCTCATGTTTTCTTGCCCACTTGTCTCCTAATTTCTCAAACCCATTGCATTAAAAAATATATTTTATTATTACTGCAATGTGCAAATGCATTCCTGAAGAACACATTTTCTCATTTGCTTCATCATCCATGTGTACCCTAAAACCTTTCTGAAATGGAAAACTTCCTGAAACATCAGTTTCATATTTTTGAGCCAAATCTGTCAGTCCATTATGTTTAGTTAATGCACATACAGCTGTTTCCTTACTCAGGGAAATTAATTCTTTTTCCTGACACTGGTTCACATTTTCATTATTTAAACAGCAAGGACTGTTAATTTCTCCATGTTCAAATGTTGAATTTAAACCACTAAGCTGTCTCTCTTTTTCAGGGCCTGTGTTAATATGTTCTCCCATGTTTTCTATCTTTTTAGTCACTGCTGCTTCCTCAAAGCAGGTTTGAGAAATCCCATTTCAATTACATTCATTTTATCCTGGGCTGCAGATGTTGTAAATACTATTTTCCCCTCACCTTTTAGTGCTTGGGGTAATTTCTGTTCAATAATCTGTGTATTCTGCGTTTCTGAAATAAACCCTGCCATAATCACTCCTGCAGCTCTTTGAACCTTTTCAGTAGGGACCATATTGATTGGGACAGTCATAATTTTTGTATTTCTCTCTGTTCAGCAGAAGCAGTAGCCCTTGTAGTAATTATTGGTGCACTATTTTCAGTATTTTTCATGGGAACCATATAAAGTGGTGGACACTCAGTTAACAATTCATCCATTATTTCATCCCCTGAATTATTATTTATGTGAAGCTCTTTGTCAGCATTAATTCTCTTCTCCTGTATCTGGTGCTTTACATTTTTATCCTCACTTTCTTTCTCTCTTGCTGTCTTTTCCCACAGGCTTAAGGCCTCAAATTGTGCAGCTTTAGATTGTGTCTTTATTTCACATAACACTTCCCTTAATTTGTCAATAATTTGCAATTCAAAAGTACCATCTTTTGGAAACCTCAAAGCACCTTCTTTTTTAGTAATCTTGCACCATTGGTGAACCCACATACATGTGTTTTGTCCCAAACTGGTAGACATAAAATGCACAGGTGTTCCTTCAGTAGCATCCCCAATAAAAAAAACGATTTTTTTCACTTTACCTCCTAACAGCTTCTTTAAACCTGCAAACATTTTCATTTTTGCAATAGATCAATGCAATTTCTTTTTTCCAAAGCTGTCAGTCTCAATTTTAGTCCGTTTTACTCCTACCACTGACCCGCCACAAAATCTTAATGCAATATTTCTCTTAATCAATAACTCTGTTAGTAACAACATAAATACATTCGCTACTCTGTCTGTTGTGCTAAATAAAGGATAGATTTATATTCACTGCGAGTAACACATTCCGCTTACCCTTTACAAAGTAAGACCTTCCGTTTACTCTTCAAACACTACAGGTAAATCCCTTCCGCTTACCTTTCACTCAAGCTCAGAAGAACCTGCTACTCCTTTGGACTTATCCTTCAGGATATATCTTAGGCCAAAGTTTCACCAGCGAACTCTTTGCTGTCACTCAAGCTCAGAAGAACCTGCTACTCCTTCAGTGTGACCCTTTCTAGGTGATATCACACCAAATTCTAGCAGCGAACTCTTTGCTATCAATCACTCTTTGCTATCAATCACTCACACAGAAAATAGTCCCTAATTTAACACTGCCAGCCCTACCTAGCTTCTCAGTGTTATTCCAACAGACGAGTAACCTCAGTGCAGTGTGGCTTCCATTTACCACCCGCTATTCCTTCCCGGGATTCCACAGGTGTGCATACCTGCGTGTTCAGTCAACATAGAACAAGACACTAACTTAACATGAAGAGTTAAAACATGTAATCAATAACCAAAAAAATTATGTTCTATGAAATTACCAATATAATCAATAACACCATCAATTCAAAATTAGCAAAATGTCACCAACAGTAAAAAAAACACGTATATTTTCAACACTTTAAAAATACATGCTAGCACATTAACAATATTTCACAACCCTATTGATACTCACACCACTTCTTGCATCACCTTCCAGTACTGCTTTGCCAGTCTTCAGGTTCTGAGCATTAGAGTCAGGAATCAGGACTTGGACATTTATCTAACTTGAGCAATTATTTTGCTTCCCTCTTAAGGTCAATGATCCATTAGTTGAATAGTTGATGGTGAAATCAATAATCATTAATCACCAAACTGATTAATAATGACCATCCTCTGATTACCAAAAACTGATGGAGCGGTAATTTCTTCTGGTAATTTCTCAATGTAAAACCCTCATGCTACCTCTAATTTACCGCTGAAAAGGGTGTTGGGCTCTTCACACCATGTATTACCTTCAGGAGATTTTAAATAATCATGAACAGTCAAAAATGCTATTATTATTTAAGCCAATAAAGAGAGAGTTGTTGAGTATTTTAAAGGGTTTTATTTTCTATTCAAATGTTAATTATTCATTAGTAAAATATCAATCAGGTTACAGAATTTGGAAAACAGGAAAAATAGCATTAATACAGAACACATTACAGTCTGCATATACACATTACATGTAGGAAAGAAAATGTGATGCAAAATATCAGTCACAATTCTTAAAGAGTTTCCAAGAAAAATAGTCTTGCAAAGCTAATCAATAATTAAATAGTTTGCAAACAATCTCCCATTAAGAGAAATAAATGCATAAGTCAAATAAATCTTTTCAGACCTAATTAATTAGTCAAAGCATAAACTTAAAGTTTAGCATCTAAATCTGAAAAGCCTTTCAATTTGTTGCTGCTCTTCTGCATCTCTCTTTGTCTAAGGAGCAAGCATCCCCTCCTTCACCAGACCTCAAGGGAATGTGGCCTGCAGTGCCAAAATATGACGTGCCAGGACTTTGGGAAAAAAATCACCAGGGAACCCCCCACCTGACTCTCCTCGGACGCCCAAGGCTGCACCCATGACGATCTCGTACCTAACCCATAGAATGAAGCAAAGCCTAAGCCAAAATGAGCAAGAAGCCAGCTGAGCTAAGAAAGCCAGCCAGTGAGCAAAAAGCCAACCCCCCTCCAGAGAGGTCATTATTTATACTCTAATTCTTAGCAGTCTACACAAAAATGTTGCATCTTCAGGAAAACCTGTACGTGATTGGTCAGTCATGATGGCAAGAGTTCTCACTACCCTGACTCATTCTAAAATCCTGACTATACCAGTTTTAACAAAAGAAGCATACATGAATAAATACATTTATAAACATTTGCAACATTTACTAGGAAAAATGTTTCATTCTAATTCTCTTCCTTCCTTTCACAGCGCAGTAGGACGGATATTTTAACTAACTGGTATATTGGCACAATCACAAAAATGTACAGTTCAAGATGGCCTTGACTTCTTCGTGGTTTGAGGAAAGCTGCCACAGTCTGCGCATGCAATCTTTTCTGAAAATGCAAGTCATAGCCTTGCTGGATTCACAGGCAGCCATTTAATTCTAGGCCCCAAAAATAAAACAGACAAAAAGAGAATATTAATTTCATGTAAATCAGCCCATTATGTTTCCCAACTCCATACTATTACCCCTTATAAATGTTTACCTAGCCACGCTATTAGTGTAAAGCAGTTTTCTATTATTTATGACAACATGCAAAATAAATGTGCAATGTGCAACATAGCATTTTCATGCTTTATAGTAAATTTTAAAAGCACACACAGTTAATACAGCGCACATAGCAACATGCTTTAGTGTTTTAGATAGCTTTTCATGCAACAAACCATTTAGCCCCATGTGTAGTGTTTGGTGCATTATTAATTCACACACATTATAAAAAGAGGTGTTATTAACTGAAAATGTTTATCTAAATATGCAACAAGTCAATGTCTCTTAAGACAGGAATAGTGAATTTAGATGACAAGGGATGAGCTGGGAAGAGAGAAACACATTCTATTAATCTTCAAAGCTAAAAAGGCCACTTTTCTCTACACTGCAAAAACACATTTTAATGCAGCACAAGCATTTCAGACTGAATAGGCCTTACTTTCATGTTTTTCATGTGCCATGTTTTTAACTTGCACCAAAAAGTGGGTGGCAATTTAAATGCAGTCTGTGTGAAGCACAAAAATAAAACAATGCCTGACTGCAGATGAAATCTGCTCCATCAATTATGTTTGGTGTGTATTTACATGCTGATTCTCTCGATGGCTCTCCACATGTTCTGGCTCTTATGGCCAAGCCGGAGCCTGACTTGGCTCACTTATGAATTTGTTGACTTGTCAGCCTCCAACACATACATATATACATACATGTAACATAAGTTAGTTTTAGTGCTAGCATGCCTTACAACAGTCTTTACAGGAACTGGGGCTCAGTACTGCCTGATTATGAAAATCGGCATCCCCTGACAACCAATATTGCAAAAGAATAAGCTGAAACGTTTCTACCTTGGTCATGTCTCATTTTCAGTACTCTTCTGCCCATGGCTGCCAACCCCTAGCATTGATATATTTGCAAGATGAAGGTCTGCCTAATGAAATGTCTTTACTTTGGGCTAGCAGTTCGTGTCTCACAGTGAATAGCATCTCATGCATGCCAAAACCACGTGTTGGTTAACAACTCAGTCAATACCACTATTGTGTCATTACCACGAGTTCTATTAAAATGCAAGTTATTACAACGACTTGCTTTAGGGAAGCGCTGAAGTTTGGAATAGTTTAAATTAATAATCCAACTCCAGTCGGTGTATCGGTAGGGAAGGTGTTGGACTTAAAATCCATCACCAGTCCAACACCACATTCCCTAAAGCAAGTCATTGTAATTACTTGTGTTGTAATAGAGCTCGTGGTAAGGTTGCAGTTGTGGTACTGACTGCGTTGTAAAGGCATTATGTTGTAATGCCTACGTTGTAAGGATGTTTCTCTTCTCAGCACTCTGTACCAGATTCTAGTGCCACACAAGCCTCGCCTTCAGTCTTATATTCTTTCAACCAATTCTTACTGTCTGTCACAGATCAGTCCTACTCATGTTATCAATGTAGGATTTGGAAAATGATTTATTGATCATTTCTATTAGTTGCTTTGGCTGTTCTGCCGTTCTCTGGATACCTTATTTGATTTTGTTAAAGGAATATCTACTGATTTTGAAATGTAAAAGCTATTTAGCTGGTACACAGGTTGTTATCCCCCATTCTCACTGTGCTTAATTTGTAAAAATATAAGTGCCAGGGCTCTGGCCAGGAGGCTACTGCAGCTTGCTCGTCACATTGCCCCTGCCATGCTGCCAAACATAGTAACAAAACAACTACTAACTGTCACACTCAACAAGTGGAACAATTCGGACCATTTCAGGCCTCCAAAGCTATTAAAATGGCTTGGGCGGCAGGTAATATTCATTTTTAATGTGTATTCAATTTATAATTAGCTGTTGTTGTGGTCATCTCTAAATTAGCCAGACTGCACCACCTTGTGGCAGACTTATCACAAGCTCTGGTGTTGACAATTAAGTGCCGGTGCCGAGCACCGGAAACCACCGGATCAAATTAAGCACTGCATTTTCACCTTATCAATCCCCTAGAGCATATCTTTTCATAGGTGAGGCACTGTAATTTGGGGAGCTCAGTAACTGCTGCCATTCTTAGGTGCTGTAAATAGCAAGCACTAATACCACCCAGATTTATAATACTCAAGGACAGAAGGCTAAGTCGCGATTGCCGGGATTTTAACTCATAACTTACTTTTAAAGATTCATATCAACAGCACTTGCTTAAGTCACTGGATTTTCCTGATTTGATGAGTGCTTTTTCAACAGCTTGAACATAATTGTTATATTTATCTGCTTGTTGTTGATGCATGACATTTGTATAATATTCTGCTGCCTTTTGTAATGCCTCAAGGCACTCCAGCTGCCTTTAGACATGTTTGCACCCTCACCATGTACACTTGAATTGTAGCTCATCATTGCCTCCGATTGCACCCGCAGTCAAGAAAAGTGCGCACACAAACATAGGGTTAATGCACACAGAGCAAAATTATTTGAGGTTTGATTATTGGTGAGTTCTCTGAATATTAGTCCAGGCCCTCTTTTCTACTTTTGAAGTATAGTATCAGGGTTTGTGTGGTTGTCTGGAAGAGCTTACGGCAGTGTAACTGCTTTGAAAGGATAATTGTGTTTCAGTGAAGAGTTTTTGTCTCTGGACATGAACCTGAATATTGCAGAGCTGCAGAAATAGGATATTGATTTGTGTCAGAAGAGTACATTGTCATTGTTTTGCTGCCTCTTTTGTCTGTAACTTGGAATCAAGCGATAATATCAACATCTGGCCCATAATGCTGCCTGTGAGAAAGTGGTTTATTCATTGGGATAGGTGGTAGCTGTAGGAAACTGTTATTTTTATTTTGGGGGTGGGGGTGAAGACACTTCTCATGGAAACAACCACAATCTCTGTCAAGGTTAACCACATAAGCCACAAAATTAACCTGTGCTTATCCCTCTGGTGGCTTAGCAAAAAAAAAGCAGTCAGGCTAAACTTAGAGGCACTGTATTTACTATTTATGCAGCCCACAAACAGTAATAAAGTGGAAACACAACACAAGAAATGTAAAACAATAGAGTACATTTTAATACATATATTGACACTAAAACAAATTAAATCTAATCAGTAGAACTGGAGTTATGATTTTTTGATTTTTATGGGGAAAATAGCACCTAAAAGATCAAAGTGCCAGCCGTGTGTATCTGGTTGCCTGAAATCGGAGCAATGCCAAATGTTAAGGTTGACTGCGATGGACTGTGGTCTGGCTACACAAGGTGGATAGGACACGGTCTTGACTTTCCTTCGGACTTAGACGAAATGTAAAAGAAAGGTAGAGTTCAGTGTGACAAGACAGCCATGTGTGTCGGAGCTGGAGGCATCGTCATCAAGGGGCCACTTAGCGGAGTCAGGGTGAAGATTTCTATGTTTGGAATTTGGCACTTTATTGGAAGTCAAAAAGCTCTGGTGGGACGAGGCTGCAGGCTGTGGTCAGCGAGGGTTCCACAAGGCCACTGAACAGGATTTGCAGCTGCAGAGAAGAACGTAGGGGGAGCTACCGGGGAGTCAGATTGACCAACCATTCACCTTGAGCATTTTGGAGATCTGGTAGGTCCTGGACATCTGACAGTTCTCAGGCCACTTTTAGGTGGAAAATGTCCTAAGTCCAAACTGGGTTACTCAGGAACACACCCTCAGCATCACCATCAAGGTCCCAGGAATGGAGGGGCACCCCTTGGGTGTCAGGACTCTGTTGTAAATATGTTCTTCTCCTTTAATATGGTTTCCAACCTGTTTTAATCTATAGCCCTACCTTTCTGTTAGCTCTTTACTGTTCTATTAGAATACTCACAATGTTCTATGCATTCCTCTAAGTTAAACTACATTCCAGACATGCCAGTCGGTGTCTGGTCAGCTGGAGTGGTGCACGCTTTGTCTATGCCCTGTAATTAAACTCTTTCACTCATCTTGAAGAGACTCCTGCGTTATTACTACAATTACTTACCTCATTTTGACGACGATCTTCGGTGTTGACCAGATGGGAGGCGGTGTCTCCGGAAAAGCAGAATTTGATCTCATCGCAGATAAGACAAGCGGCACCCCTCCTAAGATACCACTGCGTACCATGTGACTTCATCCCTGACGTAAGGAGTTTTACAAAAGATCCTAAGGAATTGTGCAGGAATAAAGCGATCCCGGAGTGGAGCTGATGACATCTTATGAACTGTGAGTTACCCACCCGCATGCGCAAGTCTTGAGCGCAAACGATGTTGCTAGGCAGCAGGCAGCAGCTTTACGCTGCTGACGTTGCTAGGCAACTGGCACCAGCTTCGTCCTCTCGCTTTGCACATTAGCATTTCTACGCTCGGAATGTTGCCAAGTGACAGTGTTTCTAGCCAAGACTGACGTTGCTAGGCAGCAGGCAGCAGCTTTACACGATCGACATTAATAGACAATTGAAAGCAGCTTCGTCATCTCGCTCTGCACATCAGCATTTATTCGCACACAACGTTGCTAAGCAACAGTGTTCCCGCCCTCAGAGCGTTCAAGCACATTCACAGCGCTTGCTACGTAAAGCGGCCATTTTAGATTGGGGAAGTTTCAGATCCAAGTCTGAACTGCTTCTCTACTGCATTAGTGCCTTCTACTGTGTCTTTGGAGAGCGTGGTAACCAACATATATAGTTTCAGCTCCAGAATATTTTTCCTTTTATGCAAACATTTTCTTGTCAATTGAAAAAAAAATAAAAAGAGAAAAGAAAGTTTGAGCACAACTAATACACGCTCACTCATATAAAGCCAAAGACACAAGTGTGACCTGTACACGGTGATACACTCACATTCTTTGCGTGCAGTATTCATAGGGTTTTTAGTTATTACAGTTTTATTCATCCCACAGTAAATGTGCAAAATTCCAGTATAAGTGCTAACGATCAAAATTTTTAACTGTATTTCTACTTACATCAAATACCTTCTAGTTCCTGTACGTAACGCATCAGTATGGCTGGGGAACATCCTTTACAACGCAACTATTACAACGAAGTACCTTTACGACGCAACCATTACAACGCAACTCTTACAACAAATTGCGCTGGGGGGCGCTTTAGGATAGGGAATAGTTTCCAACACATTCCCTACTATCCACGGGGACTGGAGTTGGAATAGTAAATTAAACTATTCACTATCCAGCGCCCCCCAACGCAAGTCGTTGTAACACCTTGCGTTGTAAAACTTGCATCGTAAAGGCATGCGTTGTAATAGCATGCGTTGTAACGTCGTACATCCGTATGGCTCAACAACCATGTCCACAGATAGCAGTACCTTTACCTCCTCAGTTTCTCAGTGAACCAGGGTCACCTTCAATATCATGGGAAGACTGGATAGTCATGTTTGACAACTACCGGGATGCCTTGGAGGGGCAAGACTTTTCTGAAAAACGCAAGAAAGCTCTTTTGTTAAGTGCTCTGGGCAAAGAAGGTCAACGTGTATTCCAGTACCTTCCTCAAGCGCTACAAAGCAGTGGACAGTCTATACCAGATGAATACAAATAGGCTATATCAAGACTCGAAGTCAGATTTGCAAAGGAAAATAATCTGGTTATGAACAGATACAAGTTCTATACTCACAAACAACGTAATGAGGAGTCCATTGATGATTTTGTTGCGCGTTTGCATGAATTATCAGTAAAGTGTAATTTTGGGGCAATGACTGCTGAGTTGATCCGTGATCAACTCATCGTACAATGTAACAATAGGAAAATACATTAGCGGTTATGGGCAGATAAAAATCCTTCTTTAAAGTTAGCAGTAGACTTAGCAAAAGTTGTTGAAGAATCTGAGAGATATATGAAAGAGTTACAAAACATAGTTTGCAACAACAAATTTCTAAAGTGTCTGAGAAGTACACGAGTGAGTATGAGCCTGGGGATGAAGAAGCTACAGGTATGGTGAAGAATAAAGGGAAAAGTTTTCAAAGGAAAAATAATTTTGTAAAATCTCCCGGTAGATTTTGTTCAAGATGTGGCAACAATGCACATACCTCTGATGCTAAATGTTGTTATGCAAATAACAAAGAATGTCTAAAGTGTGGGAAGTTGGGACATTTATCACAAATGTGTTGGAACAAAGGTCGTTCCAAAGTGGCTGTGATTGAGGATGAAACCATAGAAATTAGGAGAGAAAGAGACAAAATATTGTTGGTTGATGATCCTGACATCAATGTTTGCAATGAAAAAAGAGAAACAAGACCCAAAGCAGAGTTCAAGGTTGATGGGCATAAAGTAACTCTGATGGTGGACACAGGTTCAAGATATACTATATTCCCGGAGTCTTTGTTCAGGAAAGAATGGGGGGATTTGCCATTGAAAGCTAGTGATATTTCTCCTACTGGTTATCAAGGTGTGATCATAGAGTTATTAGGATACTTTGACTCAGACATATCCTTTATGGAGAGGTCAATCAAAGGGAAAGTTTATGTTGCTATTGATGGACCACCAATTCTTGGCTGGATTCATCAATACGACTTACATATAATAGTAAATCCAAGAGCAACCAACCAAGTCATGGTAGTTGATGATTACAGACTTAGTGATATTTTGCACGATGCAAGAAGATTGTTTAAAGATGAATTAGGAATATTAAAAGGGTATGTGCATAAGATTCTTGTTACGAATGGAACTGTTCCGGTACAACTCAAATTGAGAAGAGTTCCACTTTCAGTTAGAGAAGAAGTTAAAAATGTCATTAATGAAATGTTATAAGGTGGTGTCATGGAACCTGTCGAAGCCTCCACATGGGTGTCCCCAGTTGTCATCATGCAGAAGGCGGATGGCAAGGTAAGATTTTGTGTAGACTTAAGATCACTGAACAAAAATGTTGTGGCAGACACTTTTCCTCTATGCAATACCGGAGAGTTAGTGTCCACTTTACAGGGTGCGAAGTTCTTCACAAAATTAGATTTGAAGAGCTCGTATTCGCCTTGATGATGATTCTAAACAATTAACTGCATTCATAACCACGGAAGGCACATTCCAGTTTACTAGACTTCCGTTTGGATTGATCTCAGCTGCCAGCGTTTTTCAACGTATGGTAACAGAAATCTTTAAAGGTATAAAAAAGCAGTGTTTTTCCAAGATGACATTCTTGTTTATGGTGACACCATCTCGGAACACAATCAAGTGCTTAAATCTGTGTTGCAAAGAATTGATGAAGCAGGTCTAAGGTAAAGAAAAATTTTCTTTTCTTGTTCAACGGATAGAGTACTTGGGTTATGAAATTTCAACTCAAGGTGTTAAAACGAAACAAAATCTCTTACAGGCCATACAATCTGCTCCGTGTCCCACTAATAAGGATCAACTCCGCTAATTCATGGGTCTTTTAGAATTTTATTCTAAATTTGTGAATTACTTCTCAGACAAAACACTGACATTAAGGCTTTTGCTAAAGAAAGGAGTAAAATTTGCATGGAGTGATGGTCATAGTCAATGTATAAATGCCATCAAGAAAGAATTGTGTGAAGCTAAAGTCTTGATTCCCTTTGATATTAAGCACACTTCTGTATTAATGGTTGATGCGAGTGCTACCGGGTTGGGTACTGGACTTTGGAAGAAATATCATGAAGGAGAGAACACTTTTGGCTCTTGCACCCTTTCTTTGTCTGAAAGAAATTGTTCCATTATCGAAAAAGAGGCTTTAGATCCTGCTTGGGGTGTACAATATTTTAGGACATATTTATGGGGTATGAAATTCCAAATCAAAACAGATCACAAACCACTTATTAGGGTTTTGTCTCCTGGTGGTGCTGGGAAAGGCTCCCCAAGATTAGCACGACTTGCTCCTAGACTTCAGGAGTTTCAGTATGATATTTCCTACATTCAAGGTTGGCGGAATGTACAGGCTGACTGTCTTTCTAAACTCTCAGTCAATAGTGATGACACAACTGTTGCTTTTGAAGATACTCAAGATGAAGGTGCTGTGGTCTTCATTCATGATGTCCTAGCTTTAGGTGATAATACTTTTACCAAGGACGAATGGGGTGAAGCAATGAAAAAGGACACTGTTCTTAATGAGGTCATAGAGTTTGTGAGATTTGGTGCATGGCGTGAGATTTGTGTTCAACCCTCAGTCCGACCATTTAATAAAATTATAGATGATCTTTCATTATGTTGTGACAGCATTCTCATGAGAGGTGACAGATACATCCCACCATTTAGTTTGAGAGTGAACTTGTTGAAACTGGCTCATGAAGGACACTAGGGCAAACACTTACTCAGCGCTGACTTAAGGCAGACTTTTGGTGGCCAGCTATGGATGCACAAGTGTCGTCTTTGGTAGAAAATTGCACTGCTTGTAGAGATGGTGAAAAAAGACTCAAGATTGCTTCTGGTTCTACATTAGGTCACATTGTCACTCCGGATCAACCATGGAATAGTGTGTGTCTAGACTTCATTGGGCCCATGGATGAACGCCCTGTCTCATCGATTTTCAATTGTAGTGGTTGATGTTTTTTCAAAATGGCTTACTGTGGAGTTTGTTAAAGATATCACCACTGACCGCACTATACAATTTCTTAAAGATATTTTTCTTGTTAAAGATTACCCTTAAGTACTTATCACGGACAACTTATTTCACAAAAAAAACGTTTGTTTTTAGCAAGTTGTGGAATTATCCATCATCACACTTCTCTCTATAATCCTCAAGGGAATGGTGTGTGCGAGAGGGCAAACAGAGTGGTTAAAGGGATAATTCAAAGGGCATATGCTTCAGGTGGCTTAGCCAGCGAAATGGCTCAAGAGATGGTGTTGGCTTACCGAACAACGTCTCACAAACAAGATTGTAGGTCTCCTTTTGAGCTCATGCGTGGTAGATGTCCCAGCACTCAACTTGCGCCCTCTTGGATAAAAAATTGTGTTGTTGAGGGAGTTAATTCAGAATTGCTTGCATGTACCTCTTACTCGTTTTCTGTGGGTGATTTAGTTAAAGTCAAACCTGGGAGGGTGACCAAGGGACTATCAAAGGTCCCTACATGGTCAAATAAATATGTCCCCATTATGTAGTGTTGGATAATGGTGAGAAGTGGAACCTTCGCAGAGTGGCCTTATACAGTACATCTACATTCTCCAGTGACATCACTCATAAGACGAAAAGTTGCCAGTCAAATAGTGGGTACATGTTACCTACCCCAGAAGATTTTACTCTTGCTACAGCTCCAATGTGTCACAGTCAGGAAGGTGGTGGTGATGCCTCTCATCTCTCTGGTGTCCATGATCAGGTTATTCACAGGAATGTTCCTTCTCGTTAGCCCAATGATACCAGAGTTGTTAGGTATCGCAGACTATTTGAATGATTATGTACGTTAATGGAGCAAATTGTAATCTTACAGATCCTTGGTTCATTTATTGTTATTGATTTGTTTCATTCCAAAGGGGGAAGATGTGTTGTAAATATGTTCTTCTCCTTTAATATGGTTACCAACCTGTTTTAATCTATAGCCCTACCTTTGTGTTAGCTCTTTACTGTTCTATTAGAATACTCACAATGTTCTATGCATTCCTCTAAGTTAAGCTACATTCCAGACTTACCAGTTGGTGTCTGGTCAGCTGGAGTGGTGCACGCTTTGTCTATGCTCTGTTATTAAACCCTTTCACTCATCTTGAAGAGACTCCTATGTTATTACTACAATTACTTACCTCAGACTCACTCTAGGAGAGACCAGGTGCAGTGTTCAAGGTCTTTGGAGCTTGTTATATCCCTGTAGCTCACACTGGAGGCCAGCCAACAAGCTCTTGGAATCAATCTTGGGTTCAAGCAGCAAGGCTGGTCTCAAGCAGCAGGGCAGTCATCTGAGGATACAAGACCTCAAGCAGCAGCACAGTCCTCTGGTAGCAGCAGGACAGTCCTCTGAGGTACAAAGCAGGACTCAAGCAGCAGTGCAGTCCTCAGGGGGAATAAGGCAGTCCTTCTGGTGTCCTCCACAGGTCCTGGAGTGTACTGACAAATTGGTCTGAGGGTCCATAGTTATACCTAGGCCAGCCTTTGAAGTAGCAGAATTGTCTAGGCTACTCTCACACCTGGACTGTTACTTCTTTCCCCTGTCCAGCCTCCTAGTAATCCAGGGCGACAAAAGACTGATGTCAAGTTCCTTTGTGAGTGTGCTGTAGGTAGCCCTTTGAAATTTAAATGGGGCGGCAAACATTTCCACCCCTCCTATCCTGGCAGGATGGTCCATCCTGCCAACACCTAGCCCACTTTGTCTCACTGTCTGGGAGGAATACACAAAGGCCAACTGCCAAGGTATTCACAGTAATGTGGCCAAGCACATAGGCTGTATGCACCAAATGGTTAGGAAAAGAAAAAGCCAACTCTTAAAAAGTGACTAGGGGTGGGCGGAATTTGTGTAATCGCGTTACGCAAATCTCCGCGAAACGGTAAAAAATCTCCGCGAACACGCAGAAATTCAGCGAACAGGCAGAATTGCTTATTCGTGTTGCTTTTTTACTGTTCGCAATCACTGTTTGTGTGCTCGCGGAGAAATATCTCGCGAACATGCAGTATTTCGAGAAGTTGCAGAATGCAGAATTTTGGGCAATTTTGCGTCCTCCGCGGAACGCGAAATTACCCACATTCCGCAAATTCCGCGAGCGGAACGGAATTTACCGCCGAGGCCTAAAAGTGACATTTTCAGAATTGTGACTCAAAATACGAATTTACCATTAAAGAGTATTTTAAAATACAATTTATTTGATACCAAACATGAAGTTCCTACTTGTTCACAATCAAAAGTTAGCAATTACTAAATTTAATAAGGGAACCCAATGTCATCCTAGGGAAAAAAAATATTTGGAAGTTTCTTACTAACAGGATATGTAATGCACTCTGCAGTATGGTTAATTTAGAGCCTAATCTATGGGTGACTGATATGTATGGAAAAGGGTAGGTTTAAGCCTGGCAAAAGATATATATATATATATATATTTTTTTTTTTTTGGCCAATTCAAGGTAGAGTGGTGCCAGGTCTCCTGGAAGTGCACCAAAGATTTGCTTTTTCTCATCACACAAACAGCTATATGTTCTTCCTTTCTCTAGGTTGCACCACTTGAGGCAGGACCAGTTGGCCTGCCCATCACAGACCTACAAAATAAAGGTTGTATAAAAGTTTTTAATTCACTGTGTAGTACTAGACACCAAGGTCCTAAGGAATTGCTAGATTAGCATGAAACATGTCGACCTAAATAGAGGGTTGCAGATATCTTCGCCACTTACCTTCGTAGCGTCTATCTCCCCTCCCACTATTTTAACCAAGGGAGTCAGCCACGTTATTAAAAATCCTTGTGGACTAACTTACCTTTTTTAATCACCACCACTTAGTCACGACTACACAATTTTTCTGCCCTCTCACACGCATGCACCATATGGCTGGAACAAAAGATCTCCGCTAAAGAGCCTCTTCGCGGGTGCCCGTCAGACATTGCACCGCCAGTCTGACGAGGAGTAGGACCCATATGATGAAGCATGACACCTAGCTTGCTGGGTGTGTGAGGGTTCTAGTTCCCAAGAGGGAATATTCCCTTTCTTCTTTCCCTCTTGTCTTTCTCTATACACACACACTCTTTCTTTCTAGTCCTACTGGGGAACTTTGTTCTATATTTTGTTACTAGTGTCTTGGACGTGTACACTGGACCCCAATAAAAATTGTCCTCCCGAAGTTCCTTTCTTTGTCAAAATATTATGCACGGGATCCATCCCGTGGAACCCTAGAGGCTACCTATAGTATTATTTTACTGAGAGGACCACAGAGGCCCCTCTGTTGACAACCAGTCACCCAGGGCCCTTGAACCCAATATACCCATATTCAATCTACTCCTCTCTCAACACACCAACCTAATATGGAAGATATTCCAGGGTTGAGCTTTGATGAGGAAGCCATAGCCGAGGCACTGAGAGCAGCTCCTTCACTTTCAGGGGTAGGAACTGCGACAGCTTCAGGCAGTACTAATGAAGATTGGACATCGCTTACTACCCTTAAAAAAGAATGGCTCCGGATTACCATCCACGGGGCCATGATGACTGAATATCTTAGAGCTAAAATAGCCCCCCAGGGTTTAATTGTTAACATTGTACCAAGGCTCTTCCTCGAAGATGGCCAATTCAAGGTAGAGTGGTGCCAGGTCTCCTGGAAGTGCACCAAAGATTTGCTTTTTCTCATCACACAAACAGCTAAAAGGCTAGCAGATGCCCTTATGGTCAAAATTACTGCCATGGAAGTGGCTAGTAGGGGTACAATGAACAAAACCCCATTTACGACCAAATTAGCTGAAATCAACCAAGAACTTACAGAGAATCAGGATTTTCTCCTCAAACAGAAGATGACCAAATTACAAAAAGATATAGATAAGTTTGATAAAGAAAGAGTCTACCCCTATTTAAAGGATGGATATACCAATAGTAGAAACAGCTACTCCTCTGATGAAAGTACGGACAATGGCAGCCGGAGGGGATCCTCCGGCAGTGACTCTAGTGGTAGCTATCCAACTAAAAATAGTCGGAACCAGCGACGTGGTAATTGGAATCAAGGATACAACAATGGACCCTTATTCCATTGCCCGCCACAAATGATGCAACCCTGGCAGTACTCCTTTTTCCAGCAGGGCCCGCCCAAATTTTACCCTTCGAATCCCCCTTTTCACGACAGAGGCTGGGGCAGAGGAAGAGGGCGCAAGCGAGGGCCACAAAAGGGTGTACAGTGGCAAGATCAATCAACCACAACACCGGTGGAAACCAGGAGCACGACTCGGGGAAGGAGAGTTTGATTGTTAATCTCTCTGACAGGACACTTACCTCTACTGAGATTAACATTCTTGAAAAAGGTTTAGTCTATGTCCCTACCCCTACACCTGACAGCTTAATGAAATGGTTGAGCTGAAACAATTATTCAGGAAGATTTGCCTCCGTTCCTTTTTTCAAGATAGACCAGACACTGAAACGACAGACACTGGCTTACTGAACCCCTCTACTTTCACCCCGACGGATAACATGGTTCCGCCTGCAGTGTTAGCTTTTGAGGGAGCTGTACTAAAAAGCCTTGAAAATAAACCTGAGACACAGTGTTTTAACAACCTAAGCACAATGGAAAGACAGGCTGTTCAATCCCTAGGAAATGACACCTCGATTGTCATCAAACAGGCAGATAAAGGGGGCGCCACGGTCATTCAGAATAGTAAGGATTATGAGGTGGAGTGCAAACGCCAACTGGCCAATCGCTCACATTACCTTCCCCTCACTGTTGATCCAACTAAGAGACTCACGACATCTATCACTAGCCTTATCATGGAGGGTGAGACTAACGAATGGATCACAATGAATGAGGCAGCCTTCCTTCTAACCACTGAACCTGTAACACCTTACTTCTATACTCTCCCAAAAATTCATAAGGGCACGTCACCTGTCTCGGGGAGACCTATAGTTTCCCGGAATTGGCTCTCTACTCGAACCACTCTCAAAATTTTGTGATGCCTTCTTGCAACCGCTAGTCAAGAAAATTCCATCATTTCTCCAAGACACGAGGGATGTACTCCGTTTGATAGATAATATTGAAGGGAGGGAGGGTGTTGACCTGCTGCTAACATTAGATGTGGAAGCACTATACACTAATATTCCACAACAAGCCACACTTGAAGCTGTAGAAGCCACCCTCCGTAAAGAAGAGTGGTCTTCCCCTACCCCGATCTCCTTCATCATGGCATGCGCCAGCATAGCCCTCACTGAGAACTTTTTTCAATATGGGACCCAATTATACCTTCAAATTCAAGGGACTTCCATGGGTTCAACTTTTGCTCCTAGCCTGGCCTGTATTTACATGGCAACATTTGAGGAGGAAGTAATCAGAACACCACAGAACGCCTTCCTGGGCAATATAACACTCTGGCGTCGCTTCATTGATGACATCCTAATTTTTTGGAGGGGAGATCGTTTGTTATGTGAGGCCTTTTGTACTTGGATTAATGGACAAAATCCCTATCTCAAGTTCACAGGGACTATTTCTGATACCTCCATCCCTTTCCTAGATCTCAGGATCAATCTAGAGGCTGCTGGTCTGAACACCACACTCTACCGCAAGAACACAGATAGAAACAGCTTACTTCTGTACAATAGCTACCATCCAAAAGCCCTAAGGGACAATCTCCCGTATGGTCAATTTCTGAGAGTTCGCAGAAATTGTACCACCAACACTGACTTTAGACAGGAAGCCGCCACCCTACAGCACAAACTGAGAGACAGGGGCTATCCCACTAGATTGATAAAAAAACTCCTACAAAAGGGCGGCAAACAACCCCAGAGAAACACTACTGGAGACTTGAGTAAAAGACCCCGAGGATGTGATCACTTGCGTGACCACATTCACAAAGAACTCTACCTTCTTCAAAAAGACTATTAACAGACATTGGAACATCATTAACTCCGGGGGTTGAATTTTCGTCGCCCAAGATTTACATTCAAACGCACATCCAATTTGAAGGATGCTCTGGTCCACACAAGACCAAAAAAACAAAATACAAACAATCAGAGCACCCTATGGAACCTCCCTCCGGTAGTTGGCCATTTCCCTTGCGGTGGTTGCACAGTCTGCCCCCAAACCAGTGTCATCAAAGAGATCCAGTTATCCCACACATTTACCTGGCGAATGCATAGGCATACCAATTGTAATAGCGCCAAGTGTATTTACCTCCTCACCTGTCCCTGTGACCAACAGTACATTGGGATGACAATGAGACAGATAAAACTGCGCATTCAAGAACACAAAAGCAACATAAGATGCCTAAAAACCAATACTAGACTGTATCAACACTACACACAAATGGGACATCCAGCCGACAGTATCCGCTGGTTGGTTCTAGAATGCCATCCAGGTATCACCAAAGAAGGCTTGTTCAGGATTGAACAAAGGTGGGTTCATCGCCTCAAACTGGATACAGAGGGTCTTAATGACGCCGTGCCTTGGTCATCTATACACAATTAGACCATATTTTTGTACTCAGACCTTTGTAGTGACCTACACTTACCAAGCATATCTTTACCTGGCCCCTGGCCCTTCTTCTCATAAATTGGCCATCTATGTGCCGTTACATTACTCCAGTGACCTGCATTTTATCTTTTACCCACACCCGGGGCTCATCCTTTAACCGAGCTCCGCACCAGCCCTTCTCACTCCCGATCCCGCCCATGTCATGTGACCACACCAGATTGGACTCCGCCGACTCCACCATCACGAGCCATTTACTTAGTGCTTATCTGGGCTTTAACCATACCCAGGTATATGGAATTAATATATCTATACCACTGCACTGAGTCATATGACACTGTATTATCGATCCTACGATCAAATAGGATGTCACGATCATTTGGGCTCAATAGGCATCAGGGCAAAAACCATACCGCCAACTCACCCAATATGGCCGCAAGAAATACCCACTTGATCCCGTCAATCCTTGCAGACCGCTACAAGCTATCTTTGCTAACCTTTACGCATGCGCGGATTCAGAGCGCGCGACCACGCCCACCATGGCAATCACCGGAGTTTGGAGACGCAGGGTACAAGTACGCTAGCACAACGGCGACCTCGCTACCAGTCGCTCCGGATCCCGCACGGATTGTACGTGGGGGTAGGTTTGCAGGCAGAGACCGCACGCCGTTTGGGTAAGTTTCCTTGGAATGGTGTTGGCTCACCAATGGGTTGAGCTTCATAGGAACACACGTGGTTCTCGGTGCAGTCAGGTGCTGGGGTCCTGTGTGGAGTCTGAGACAGGCTAATCGGGGGCACTTGGGCTCTTTCAGGTAACGGGTACCGTACCTTGCTATTCCTTTTGGGTGGATGTTACTCTGTCAGGGGAACCCGGGCTTTTCTTCCCCTCGCACTCTCACGTCTCCACTCCCTGTTGACGTTGCAGACTCGAGGGGCACGGCGAGGCTCGGGGTTTCTCCCTGTCAATCACCACTCAACACAGGAGGGGCGTTGCCTTCGGAATCCACTCTGTAAGCCTAATTTTGCTACAGTTACCACTCTGATAACTGGACACTGGACATCAGTAGCGGGATTGACCAGATTAGCCTGACTGTGAATGTTCTTCTCCAGCAACTTAATTCCGGCACCCATTTAAAGAAATCAGTTGTCCCCTTCCCCCCCACCTTCTCTAGGTCCCTGACTCTTCTGTGCAGGTCCCACAGGAGCAGACTGCGGGGCACCTTAGGGACACACTTAGGGTAAGTGCTTTTTGAACCAATCTTCTATTGTTTTTGACTCAGCTGAGTCTTGTAAATAATTAGTGTGTGTGTTTTGCATATAGGGAAATGCACCTAGTTTGTAGAGGAGAACTATGCTGACAACCCTTCCTATATGTTCTCCCTTTCTCTAGGTTGCACCACTTGAGGCAGGACCAGTTGGCCTGCCCATCACAGACCTACAAAATAAAGGTTGTAAAAATGTTTTTTAATTCACTGTGTAGTACTAGACACCAAGGTCCTGAGGAATTGCTAGATTAGCATGAAACATGTCGACCTAAATAGAGGGTTGCAGATATCTTCGCCACTTACCTTCGTAGCGTCTATCTCCCCTCCCACTATTTTAACCAAGGGAGTCAGCCACGTTATTAAAAATCCTTGTGGACTAACTTACCTTTTTTAATCACCACCACTTAGTCACGACTACACCATTTTTCTGCCCTCTCACACGCATGCACCATATGGCTGGAACAAAAGATCTCCGCTAAAGAGCCCCTTCGCGGGTGCCCGTCAGACATTACATCGCCAGTCTGGACCCATATGATGAAGCATGACACCTAGCTTGCTGGGTGCGTGAGGGTTCTAGTTCCCAAGAGGGAATATTCCCTTTCTTCTTTCCCTCTTGTCTTTCTCTATGCACACACACTCTTTCTTTCTAGTCCTACTGGGGAACTTTGTGCTATATTTTGTTACTAAAAGATATATTTTGTCAAAACAAATTGGCAGTTTAAAATTTCACACAGGCTGCAATTGCAGGACTGAATTTTTTTTTAAAATTGCTACTATACTGGGAGGCACCATGAGTGCTGCAGGCTCTGGATACGTGTAGTACCATATACTAGATAACGCTGGGCGTAGTCTGCGTAGTAGCGTTACACGTAGCTACGCGAAGTGCACTTTGCACTAAGCAAGCTACGCGAACTGCATAGTGCACTGTGCAAAATGCAGTTCGCACTGATTGCACAGTGCCGGATGCCTGTACGCACTGTGCAGTCAGTGCAAATTGCATCTTGCACAGTGCAAGCGGTCGTCTTCTGCCGCTCGAGTAGATTTGTATTCGAGCGGCAGCTTTCTCAACGCAAACTGGTAGTTTCTCATCGCGAGCGGTCGCGAGCATACGTGACCACTTGCAATGAGAAACCTTACCTCCCCGCATTGAGAATCTCGCCAGGAGGTTTATTTTCCACGCTCGCGATCGTCAACTTGATGTTGCTGATCGCGAATGAGGAAATATTCTTGCCGGGATGTTATTTTGCTCGCTCACGGTCACCAACTTGATGTTGACGACCGCGAGCAAGCAAAAAATGCCCCCTACGCTACGCGTTTATGCACTGTGCTACGTGCGATTCGCATAGTGCGTAGTTGCGCAAACTATGCGAGCTTAGCGTAGTCCTACTCCCAGGCCTAATACTAGGAACTTATGAGTAGATTACATTTGTCAAAGAGGTGTAGGACAATTTTACCATATTTAAGGGAGAGAGCACAAGCACTTTAGCTTTGGACAGCAGTGCTAAAGTGCACAGAGTTCTAATGTCAACAAAAACGAGTTTCAGAAAGCTGGAGGGGTGAAGGCAACATGCCTGGGGGAAGAGCACACCAAGTATGTCAGGTCGAACAGTAGCCAACAACAAGTAAAGATTTTACTACTTGTCTTGTTAGGCATGGTAAAGGTATCAGTAATTTAAACCTGACCTCAACCCCTGGTAGCTATGGCACACATCAGACCGACTTACCTTAAGAAAAATGTGGAAAGGATTTAGAAGTACCAAATACATTAAAAGTCAAAAACACAACACAATAAACATCCCCCAAAAAAAATTATAATTATTGTCTTCACACCATGGTTGACAAATTAGACCTGCTCTCAAATAACCAGAAATCATGTCACCTTCCTTCAGCTCCATGGTATTCAGAAGAGCTGAATTGGGCCAAACAACACTTTAAAGCATTAGAAAGAGAATAATGGAAGTCTTTTCAAGTAAAAGCAACAGCATACTATTATTCAACCATCAAGGCCTACAAATGCTTATTTAAAAAAACTCAGATTTTGCCTTTTGCAAATCAACACTGCAAGCAACACCGGAAGGGAAATGTTCTATGTAGTGAAGCATGTCCTTCATCTTAAAGCTTGCATCAACAGTATTATTCCTTCAAAGGGTCTCTGTGATAACCTTGTCAGTTACTTCACAGATAAACTCTCTCAAACTCCAAACAGGTTTTTATCCCACTGAATCGCTGGACTCCATATCAATTGCAAATCTTCAACCTAGGATTCAAACAGTCTATCCCTTGGTGATCTCAAGCCACTTTCCTTGGAAGACCTTTCTACTGTTAATTCATTGATCAAGACAGGATCTCCATTAGATATGTGTCTCCCCAGAGTGTATTCTTTACCACTTGAAAATGTGTTACCCTATCTAATATAATTGTGCAATTTATCTATCCGCTCTGCTACCTTCCCTCTGGCATGGCAGCATGCAATGGTAACAACCATTCTTAAAAGCCCAACATCAGATCCAGCTGCTTCAAGTAATTATCACCTCATTTTCTGGCTCCCTTTCCCTTCAAAGACCTTCAGAGAAAGCAATTCGGTATTTGTTGGGGTCACAGAACTGAGCCCACTCTTCTCTCAATGGTAGGTGATCTCAGGATGTTCCTGGACCAAGAGAGCACTAGTAGGGAGCTCCATGGGACCTCTGGCCCTCCTGGATCTATCTCATGGCTGTGTCTGATACTCTGTCTCACCCTACCCTCATCTCATCTCTCTTCAAACTAGGAAAAAGCCAATCTCCTCTCAGATGGTTCCAGTCTTTTCTCTCTTACAGGCTTCAGATATTCAAACTTCCTCCTTACTGTGCTGCCCTACTGAAATATGTTTTAGTGTCCACAGGGCTCCTCGCTGAGCCCCATTCTTTATATCTGGTACACTCTACTCTAGCTGCTGTAGGCAGAACTTGCACCTTTAAAATTATGTTGTACACGGATGCAACTCAAATTGCTCTTTCCATCCCAGATAATAAGCACAAGACAGATTTAACAGCTGTGTGATCTCTGTGGCTAGATGGATGCAGAACAATTGTCTGAATCTTAACAGGGAGAAAACAGTGAAAGTCTCTTTCTGGGCAAGAACACTTCCATCTGGTCTACTGCTTTTTGGCCACCTGAACTTGTCTAGACATCTACTCCAGTTCTCGTTGTTAGGAACCAGGCCATGATTTTTATCCACCAACTCACTTTCTCATCTCAAGCATATCAAGTGGCAGCAATGTGTTCTTCTCTGAAGCAGTTACAGAAGGTCCTTCCATTTCTCCCAAATGAGACACAAAAAACATTTATTTAGGCCTTAAGTATATCCTTTGTGGATTACAGGAACTCACTTTATTTATCTGCACCATATTATGTATTTCAAAAATCGCAAGTCATTCAAACTGCTGCTGCAAGACTGCTGCTCATTTTACCACTTTGCATGACTACATACTGTTGCCTACCTCCCTGACTCCTTAGTGCTATTTTTCATTTATTCATCCATCCATTCATCCATTCATTCATATATCTAAACAGGTTTCCAGTGATAGTGAAGTCATGAGTGAAGCACTGATCCTGTCAGTAGCACAAATACAAAGCTAACTGCTTAGGGGATGGTGGTATTCCATTTGAAAAGAGATTTTTAATTAATCCATCTTTTTTCATCATTGCACTACTCATATGTCCACTTTTAAAACAGTACATATTTTGACTCTCGAGGCTATAAAGTCCATGATTAATCATTAGAACAAAAGGTTTTCCTTGTGTATGAATTCAGAAACACTTGCTGTGCTCACCCAACATGGGGGAGTGGGCACAATCCCTAATCCGAATGCCTGCCATCTGCAAGATGGTGGGCACTGAATAGTGGGCTTCACCTCGCCTCCCCCACCTAAGTGGTGGGGCTAGCAGAGTTGGGCATACCTTCTGGGCTGTTCTAATTGTTCCTGCCTGTCTTCCATTGGGCTTTGCATTGGTTGAAAATTGGCATCAATGAGATTTTGAAATTGGCAAAAAATAGTAGTGTTTATTTTGAACAGAAACAAAAGAAGTTGCAGGAAAAACTGATGCTTGCTAAAACGAAACAATTTGAAAACAGATTGAGGAATCAAATGGGTGTGAATAACAAAAACAAGAACACAACTTATAACAAATGACACAATAAGATCAGTTCATTATCAGAGCAGATAATGTTTACACTAAAAGATGCAATGTCCTGAATCCAGCAACGAAGCTTTCGATTTTAGGCAAATGTAAAGACAGGGAAATGTAATTGATGCAGAACTGGAGCATGATTGTACCGAATTATGCACAAAAGAAAGACCAGACAAAAAATAAATCCCTCATTAAGGTTTGATTACAAAACACAAAGGGACATATATGAATGAAAATGATGCAGCGTGGTGCCGCAAACAAATCTGCTGCGCCGAGCTGCGTCATTTCAAAACTCATGGATGCACCATATTAACAAGAATATGGCGCATCCCTCTGCTCACCCTTGCGCCGGCGCTAAAAAAGCTCCCTAGTGCTAAAGCATTCACCCTTACACTATGGTGTACGGGTGCCTGCGTCACACGGATGTTTGTGTTTGTGCAGTAAGGAACACCTTCATGCAGAAAAACAATGATAAATGGTATTTTGCTCCTTGCATGTCTGCAGCACACATAGAAATGAGGAGAAATAAAAATATTTCTCCTCGTTGCTCCACATTATTGCCTTTTTTAGAAACATCTTATTTTTTGGCACTGACTCAAATTTATAGACCCTTGTAAATCTGGAGCAGTGTCATAAAGGCATGGGTGTTGCTGGGAACGCCCACAGTAACAGCCACTGCACACCCCTTTGCCGCAGAAAACTGTTGCAGAGGGACATATTTATGTTTATGGATTTATAAAGTGCATAGCTGCCGAGGGCTTTCCAGCGCTAGGAGAAGATGGCAGAGGGTGCATAGGAGATTAAAGGAAGAGCCACGTTTTGAGCTTTTTCCTGAATACCAATTCATCAGTCAGCCACAGTACGGAAACCGCCCTCCTCGTCACAACAGACAACATCCGTACCTTACTAGACAAAGGAGGAACAGCAGCCCTCATCCTCCTCGACCTCTCAGCGGTGTTCGACACAGTCTCTCACCGCACCCTAATACGCAGACTCCACTACGCAGGGATCCAAGACAAGGCCCTTGACTGGATCCGCTCCTTCCTCTCCGGCAGAACACAACGGGTCAGACTCACCCCTCTCCTCTCGGACCCTACACCTACAATCTGCGGAGTCCAACAGAGGTCCTCCCTCAGCCCTACGCTCTTCAACGTCCACATGGCTCCGTTCGCCCCCATCGTCAGAACCTTCGGACTCAACATTGTGTCATACGCAGAAGACAGCCAAATCATTCGAGAAGGCATGGAAGCCGTCGCCAAATGGATGAAAAAAAGCTGCCTACAACTAAACGCCAACAAAACGGAAGTACTCATCATGGAATGACACCTGGTGACCCCCGCCCTCGGAAGCCCGCCCACCCCCACGGACCACGTATGCATCCTGGAAATCATCCTGGACTCAGAGCTCAAAATGGACCGTCAGAACAACTTCACCTTCCCCCTTGCCCTATCCAGATCACCCGAAAGCCATCATTACGCCTACAATCTTCCCTAACGCCATGGACCTGAGTCCACCACTCCACTCGAGTCCACCCCCAGATGCTTCCCACCCTGAATCCACGGCCCCCATCACACTGCACCTTAACCCCATCAGGCCGCCTTCTACTACACCGAGCGAACCCAACACTGAACCTTTGACCCCCTCCCCACGTCCTCCCCCTTTGATATCCAAGACTACTACCTCTACATCACCAATGACCTGGGCTACAGCAGGTCAAACCCGCCCCGCTAACACTCAAGCCACTCCCTCTATGAACCAACACACTATCCATCCTAGCCACCAAGCCCCGCACCCCTCAATGACTCCCACGGCACCACACACAATCCATCCTAGCCACACAGCCCCACACCCCTCAACGACTCCTACGGTACCAACTCAGGGCAACACCTCTAACACTCAAGCCACCTCTCCTACGACTCCCAGTTCAGTCCACCCGGGCCCTCCTACACCCCACTCCGCAGACATTTCTTCCATACACTCCAGAGCGCCAATAATAATCCAGAACATCCATTCCTCCTTCCTCGATCTTACAAAACTTCTCCACCTCGCTGAACTCTCCTTCGCAAAGCTCATGCCCCAGACTGCCTCCCTTCTTATTCCAGAGCTCCCAAAACGACCACTACCGACAACCTCTAGACATCGGCGCCCTCACATGCTCACTAGCTACTTGTCCGAGGAGGAAACTCTTGACCTTGCCATCTCCTACAACCCCTCCCCCACCACAACTAATCCACTAGATCTCACCGAAAAAGAAATCCAGGACCTCCTTCTGGACCTTAACACAGGCCCTACTTCCACCTGTCTACCTGTTGTGAGTGACATGAGTGTCGCACACCCCATCCACACGGTAGCCATCGACCCACACAGACCAGCCCCCCCTAGCAACAGAAGAATGCTCAGAAGTAACCTCACGCCAGTGCCCTTGGCCGTTCCGACCCTCGCCACCACCCCTCTCCCTGCCCTGACACTGACAGGCCTCTTAATCAACTGTCGCTCGGCAGTGAAGCATGCGGCTGATGTCGCCGCACTCATCCTGAACAACAACACCGACATAGCCATTCTTACAGAATCATGGCTTAATGATTCCTCATCCCCATGCCTCGACCTCTTAATCCCCCCTAACTTCAACATTGTCAGGCTCGACAGACCACACAACAAAAAAGGAGGCGGAATTGCCTGCATCATCGCGCTAACCTCCTTGTCACTGAGCTTGCAACGAATACTACTGACTCCTGCGAATATCTAGCCCTCTCAGTCTTCAGTAGCACCATCCACACATGTAACCTACACATCTTTTATCACCCCCCAGGCACAAACGAACTTTTCACCGACTACCTCATGGAAGTTATTACGGCTAAGAACTCCCCTAACTCCAAGGACATCTTCCTCGGAGACTTCAACTTGCACTGGAATGATCTTAAGGATCCCCATGTCAACGCCATTAAAGACCTCCTGGCCGATCTAGCCTTGACCCAAGCTTGCCCTCTCCCAACCCACTCGAAAGGAGCCACTCTTGACTGGATCATCTCCAAGGATACCACCGTCAAGCTCACCTCGATAGAGCCCTGCAACTGGTCTGACCACCATACCATCACCTTTCTGTTACCCAGCACACGCAAGACAAAGACACCACAACAGGTACTCCCAAAGCGCTGGGTCAGACACACCAAAAACCTAGACATCAACATGCTTGAGATCCGCTGCAAAACAGACCTACCACCCCCCTCCCACATCACCTTGGTCAGTGACCTTAATGATCACTACTCGACTACTATGTCAAGCATCCTGGATGACCTAGCCCCTCTTAAACTAAAAAGAACTCAAGTCAAAGATAAAAACCCATGGTTCACTGGTTCTTCAACAACGAGAGAAGATCCCTCCGACAGCATGAAAGAACCTGGAGACAGCACCCCTCAACAGACCACCTAAAACTCCTTCGCCAGGCCAGAAATATCTACAACAAGAACATCGCCAACTCTAAAAAAGAATTCTTCAGAGCGGAACTAGGAAACGCCCAGAATATACCGCGCAAACTCTTTGAGATGGTTAAACTTCAATCGAACAAACTATCCAAAACAGTGAAAGAAAACCCCAAGTCTCTCATCTCCTCTGAGGCTTTCTCCTCTTTTTTCCCAAACAAAATCAAAACCTTAGATACTGAACTTAAGGCTGCCTTCTTCCCCCCCTGAACTTTGACCCTTTGCCTCCTCCTTCCTTGCCACCACGATTCTTACCAAAGAATTTAGCTCACTGGTCTGAGTTTGCATCCTATGACGAAATCTCTGTCGCGAAAATCCTGGCCTCCCCGAACCCTAACAACCACTTCAATAACCCGCTCCATTCAAACTGTCTCGCGACCGTTACCAAATCCATCATCCCTAGCTGGACTGCAGTCATTAATGCCTCCCTACGACAGGGCTCAATACCGACCTCGCTGAAAACAAGCCAAGTCATACCCATTCTGAAAAAAACGTCGCTGAACCCAGCCTCCCCAGACAACTTCAGACCAATTTCAAACATTCCGCTCCTGGCGAAAGTGCTGGAAAAGTGTGTTCAACTACAGCTTAGTCACCACATCAACAAATACCATCTACTGGACGACTGTCAATCAGGTTTCCGACCCGGTCACAGCACCGAAACCACCATGCTCCACATCGTTGATGACGCTCTTCAATCCCTTGACCAAGACAAAACCTGTCTCCTGATCCTCCTTGATCTTTCATCGGCCATCGACACGGTCAACCATGCGATGCTACTCGAACGCCTCAAACTCAGGATGGGACTAGATGGCATAGTCCTCGACTGGTTCGAATCCTACCTCCAAAACCGATCTCAGAGTTTTTTAGTCAACGGCGAACTGTCCGCTCCTTCCGATGTCTCGGTGGGAGTCCCTCAGGGATCAACATTGTCCCCTACCCTCTTCAATCTCTATCTGGAACCCCTGGCCGAAGTCCTGCGCAATGCAAATATCTCCTTTCATATGTACGCTGATGACACTCAGATCTATATAAAAATCTCATCTCTGGCAGAGATCCTCACCCTGAATGAAACCCTGAAGCTGACTGTCAGATGGCTCTCCTCCAATCAACTAAAACTTAATGCCAAGAAAACTGAGTTCCTTCTAATCTCCCCACCCAAGAACAACCCTGACATCCAGACATGGATTAAAGCCATCACAGCCTTAAACTGTTCCCCGATCATTGTGAAATCTGCCAAATCTCTGGGAATCACCTTGGATTATAACCTAAACATGCGAGACCACATCAACACAATGGCGAAATCGGCCAGATCCCACCTGAGCTACCTATGGAAATTGAAACCCTTTCTAGACGCTCCGGACCTCAAACTTGCTGTTCAATCATTAGTCATCTCTCGACTAGAATACGGTTGCTCCACCCTCTCTGGCTTACCTAAGATCTCGCTGGCTCCCTTAAAAGCCTGCCTCAACGCAGCCGCCAGACTACTTACAGGCTCAAAAAAATTCGATCACATCACTCCTCACTTGAAAGCGTTAAACTGGCTCCCCTTCGAGGCGAGGAACCACTTCAAGCTGGCATGCATCACGCACAAGGCCCTTCACTCTAAATCCCCTGCGTATCTTGCTCAGAAGCTTGTGTTATCTGGTGGAAACAGACACTCAAGATCGACCAAGGCCCTCCTACTCCGGCCTGCACGCTTTAGGAAAATAACAACCTACAATCGGGCTTTCACTGGAGCTGCACCAAGAATATGGAACTCCCTCCCTCCTGACATTAGAAAAATCCCTTCCTTTGCTCGCTTCAAAAAAGAGGCCAAGTCCTTTCTCATGGGTAAATTCCTTGGCTAAACTCATTCCGTCAGCCACCTGAGAGAATGTTGCCCTATCCTGCGCCATTGTACATCACTGTATTTGTCTTTTTGTATTATTTGTATTATATTCATTGTACTTTACTTATCCTTGTTGTATAGCTTCTCACATCCCCCAGGTACAGTACCCTCTGCTACCCTGTCCCACCTTCATCCCTTGGTTTTCCGTAAGCCCTCCTTTGTACCTAGTTTTTATCGTTTATCGTGTGATATGACCCTGTATTGTTCTACTGTATCTGTAAAGTGCTCTGATACCCTCACGGGTCATGTTAGCGCTCTATAAAACCTTAAAATAAATAAATAAATAAATAAACTCCATCTCGTCCTCCTGCTTCCACTCCCTCCACCTCCAACATAAGACCTTCAAATGGATCCCCCTCGAACACAGAAAGATAGTCACTCACGCCCTGGTCACCAGCAGGCTCGACTACGGCAAAGCACACAATGCTGGAACAAACAAAAACCTCACCTGCAAGCTACAGAACATCCAAAACGCCACCGCAAGACATCCTCAACCTGCCAAGACATTGCCACATCTCCCAGCACCTGCGCACACTCCACTGGCTCCCCATCGAAGCTAGAGTCACCTTCAAGATGGTAACCTATGCTCACAAGGCCCTCCAGGACACCGGACCAGCATACCTGAACAACCTACTCAAATTCCACGCACCTAAAAGGACCCTATGATCAGCCCAACTCTCCTACGCCGTGGTCCCCGCACCAGAAAGACCAGAGCAGGAGGCCGCTCCTCCTCCTTCCGCATGGCCAGAGCCTGGAACAACCTTCCGAACAACCTTCCGCTCCACATCAGACAGATAACATAGCTCCCCATCTTCGCAAGAAACCTCAAAACCTGGCTCTTCAACAGACCCCCTTCTTAAACCTGCGACCCACCCCCAGCGCCTTGAGACCCTTACGGGTTTCCCTGAGCAGGGAATTCCATAGACTAGGAGCCAGATGCGAGAAGGATCTACCTCCCCATCTCGTTCTCTTTATCCTGGTCTGTTTCATAAGTAGATCTGCAGAGGATCTTAGGGGTCTGCCTGGGATGTAGTGTGTGACAAGCTTTTTGATTAAGGCCGGGCCTTTATCATTCATATCTCTATGGGCGATGCATAGTGACTTGAAATTTATCCTGGCCTGGATAGGGAGCCAATGTAGTTTGTACTGTTGTAATGTTTGTTACTGTTTGTAATGTTGTCTGGGAATGCGCAGCAGTAGCCTAGCTGCGGCATTCTGAACCACTTGTAGTCTGTTTATAACGTATTTAGGTGTGCCAAGAAACAAGGAGTTGCTGTGATCCAGCTGCTACATCACTAGGGCCTGTACCACAGTTCTGCGAGTGTCTTCGGGAATGAGAGGTCAGATCTTCCGTAGGACAGACTTTCGTATAGCCATATTCCCAGATTTGTTACCTCTTTCTTTGGGACAGGGGGTTCTCCCAATTCTGGAGGCCAGCTAATCATGTTACTTGGGACCACCTTATTACCCAGGAACATGAGCTCTGTTTTTCCGACGCTTACCTTTAGGCAACTATTATTCATCCATTCTGCTACTTTCATCATGCATGGTGCCAAATTGTTGTGCATGGATTGGGGTCCCTCCATCACTGATAGTATCAACTGGGTATCGTCCGCGTATGACACTATGGGTAGTCCAAATTGTTGCACTATTTCTGCCAATGGTTGCATATACAGGTTAAATAGTGGTGGGCGTAGTGCAGAACCCTGTGGGACTCCACATGAGATTTGGAGGGTATCGATAGATGGTCACCTTCCATTAACTGGAAGGATCAGTCTTCTGGAAATTAGGTTATCCACTTTAGAACGTAGCCTGTGATACTAGCTTCCTTTAGCCTGAGGATCATGGTCTTATGATCCACCGTTTCAAAAGCGGCGCTAAAATCCAGGAGCAGGAGAGCTGCTGTGCCTCCCTGGTCTAGTATTCCCTTTAGCTCCTCTGTTGCCACCAGCAGGTCTGACTCTGTGCTGTGTTGGGGACGGAAGCCCATCTGAGTGGTATGCAGTATCCGATTCTCCTCTAGATAGTGGGAGAGGATCTGATTGACGTGTTTTTCGGTTATTTTGCCGAACAGTGGCAAAAGTGAGATTGGTCGGTAGTTCCCTGGTTCCGACGGATCTATCTGGGGCTTTTTCAGCAGTGGCTGGATTATGGCATGTTTCCAGGTTTTGGGAATAATCCCTGGTGTAAGGGAGAGTGATATAAGTGCTGCTGTTGTAGACCTGTTTTTTTTTTACCTCCCTGTATCAAGACGTCTAGTGGAATCGGGTCTTGTGGGGAGCCGGATTTAATCTTTAGCTGGATAGAGGTCATGGCTTCTTAACTTAGGTCTGTGAAGTGGTCTAATCTTATCCCTGTTTTAATTCTCAAGTTATCATTGTTATTTGGGTGGGCGTCAACTTGATTTGAACTATTGTTTCCTTGCAAGGAGTTATATATTATTTCCACCTTATTTTTGAAAAAGTTTGCCATCTTATTACATCTTTCTTTGGATGAGGCGTGATTGTTTGTGTCCTGATCAATGGAGGTAAGGGAGCGCACTACCTTAAAAAGTTCCCTAGACGACTTACCTGCTGAGTTGATTTTTCCTTCGAAATAATTGGCTTGGGCTTGGAGCATCTCACTAGGATACTGTCTGATAGCCTTCTTGTATTGGCTTTTGATAACGGGTTCATAGTTTTTCCTCCATTATCTTTCTATTTTTTTACAGGACTTTTTCATCAGGATTAGGTTTGCGTTAAACCAGCCGCTTTTTTCCTAGATGGTTGGTTACTTGGTCTGGTTTTCTGAGGGTAATGAGCTGCTACTTTGTTTATCTATTCTGTCCACCTCTTATCAGCCTCTTCTATGTTGTCTGTTAAGCATGGGGCCTTGGCTTCCAGTTCATTCACCATGCTACCCTGTAGGATTCTTGGCAATTTATTCCTAGTCTTGGTGAGTTTATCACCTATAGGTAGAGCCTGGGGGTTATCTAAAGTAAAAGGAATAAAATGGTGATCAGTTCACGGAACTGGCACAGGGTTCCCTACCGCTAGCTTGGGTTCATTGGAGAAGATGGCATCTAATAGGTGCCCTTTTTCATGTGTGCCCTTGCTTACCATTTGTTTAAATTGCATGACTTCCATGTCTTGGTTCAGTCTAATCGAAGTGGTACTGTCAGGTTTATCTAAATGAAACTTGAAATCCCCAAGTAGGGTGGTGAACCCCTTACTGGCCACCGATGTTGCTACTGTTCCAGGAAACTCCTCAAGGAAGGAGTTAGTATAGCCAGGGGGTCTGTAGATTAGTGTGCCTGAGAAGGTGGTATTGGGGGTGAGTTTAATGCTAAATTGTGATGTGTCACAGTTAGTGATAGTCAGAGGTGTTACATTGCATCCATATTCATTTTTGTATATGATAGCCACCCCCCCCCCTCCTGTTTTCTCCCTTCTATCTTGTCTTCTAATGGAGAACCCTGTAGGGAGTACTTGGACTATATCTGGAGTAGAACATCCTTTCAGCCATGTCTCTGTCAGAAATAGGATGTCAAGTTCCTCATTCTCAATGAGAAGCCTAATTTCTGTAGTGTGGCTTTGTTAAGCCAAGCAAAGTGGCTTAGTGCTGCCTTGTAAATATTGACTTGCATAGAGCGCTACTGCAGCATCAAAAAAAGTGACACTCCAGTGGCGCTAGGAGCTTGTACATGTGGCCCAAAATGTCAACAGTGAGCTCCCTGTTCCAATGTTTCTCAGAGGTAAAGTGAAAGCAAACAATGTGGGAACCCAGTGGTGAAATGGGAAGCCCATTCAACAGTATGTGAGGTTTTTATTCATTAATAGTCACCAATGGGGATGGGAATATAGGCCAGAGCAGGTTTCCTCTTGACAACTCCATTGGGAACCCACAGCCACTCATAGCGCCTAGTTAAGTGTTCAAAGTTACCCTTCTAGGCCTTAGAATAGTGGCCTTGTTGCCTAAAAGAAGATTATGTATATGGGTGAGTGACATTCTTGTAGTTTCCTTTTGTGAATTATGTAAAAAAAAAAAAAATGCCCCGAAATTACATCAATTGCACTTGCACCATATTTTAGTGGAAATTAGTCCTTTGTTCCATCTTAGACACACCGACTAAAATGATAGCACCAAAAACACAAGCTCTGCGCACAACAGCTATGTGTGTTCTGTTCATTGGCATAATTCTGTTCCCATGATAAGATTTTTCCCAGAATGGAATTGAAATTATGCGACATGGCGTTAATAGCATAATTTCATGAATTTCAGGTAACAAGCGTAATTCGAAATGCTGGATTACTCCCATATAATGAAAAGTTTGCATGGGCTAATGATGGAAGGAGTGACAGAAGTCACATTAAGCCGTTGGGGACCTGGAAGAGACCACCTACACCAGTAGCTCCTGATCTTTTCCAGAGGGTGAAACAGGACACAAGATTTGCCCTTGTCTTTTTTCCTCAGAAGGTAATACTAATCAGAATTTTTATGTGCCCTTCTCTCACCGGATATCATAGCAAGCATTGAATCCTCACAAACCCTGACTCTTCAGCTAGCAAGATTTCTCTCCAGCTTTTGCAGATAAAACCCAAGCAGAAGTCTTGCTCCTGTTGTGACATGTTCTCCATTACTCCTTAAGCTCTAGAATCTTGTCAGTGCCTTGCAAGAAAGCAGTAATTGCATCATTTCAATTTAGTCGGCTTAAGAACTTCTGGCCTGTGGCAAGAACACCGTGGATGGCCAAGGCTGTGGAAAAGGCCATCTGTTCTAGGTACAAGAACATCTGAAAGAACATGAGTCAGACTCAGGGCCGTTTCTAGGTATTTTGCTGTCCTAGGCGAGAATTGAAAAATGCCGCCCCCTCCCTTTTACTCTGCTTATCACTATATACGGAATCGAAGTATTTAAAAATAATGTAATATCCGTTTAGAATCAAAGCATACAAATGTATATGCGAGCAAGTCACACTGTAAAGAAACAATCTTTGCAGTTTCCGAGTTCTAAATTTGGTCTATATCGCCTCCTCAAAGCCGAAATCGATGAATGATTAGATGGATCCATGAATGGCAGCAGGCCCGGACTGGTCGTTGCGGGCACCGGGCAATCCCCCGGTCAGCCGCATGGGTGGGGGCCGGTTTTGGGCCCCAGTTGGCCGGTTTTGTTACAGGGCCGTTTTTTGCAGCATAGCTGCAATAACGGCCCTGTAACAAAATCGGCCGAAAACCGGCCCTAGAAAAGAGCGCGCTCGCACCCCCAACCCCCCCCGGGGGGAGGGGGGCCGGCCGAGCACTTTGCCAGGGCCGGTTTCGGTTCCCAGTCCGGCCCTGAATGGCAGGATAGATAGATTATTCTGTGAGTGAACAGAGGAATGTTAGAAGTGAAGAATAAACTGTGCAGATAAATTAGTTCATGGAAACAATCGTTTAAACGAGAAGTGATTGCATGGCTATGTTGTGAATGCATTAACAAATGTGCGCAGGAATTAATGAATTAACAAGATAATGAATGCATGCACAAAGGAGTTCGATGGCACGCACTGTGCACCATAGTCTGGTTGCTAAAGATGCGACCCCGTAGATAAAAAAAACATTGTGCAAAACTCAATTTCTAAACAAGATTCCTCCCCCCACCTCCAGCTGTAACCCTCTTAGCTAACGCAGTGCTCACCTGAGAGCTCATCTCTTGTGTTCTGGTGCAGGTCACCCCCGAGTGCAACCCCATTGCAGGAGCGCCACTAGGAGGCAAGGGCTGCTGCTTCATGTAGGCGCTGGCCCCCAAGTAGCTCCAGTGCACCTGAGGGCTGGCATAAGGCGAGTGGCAGTCCATTGCGCTGGCCAGGGCAGGCGAGGAGGGCAGGGGGTGGCTGCTGCCTGCGCTCTCTGGCAGCCCCCCCCCCCCCCTCTCCGACTTCCCCCAGATTGGCAGCAGACCATGCAGCTGGAGCCAGGGCTAGGGTCATGTGGTGGGCGCCGGCCCTGCCGAGCCCTTCCAGGCCTACGGAGCCGTATATATCTACACATACCTGCTAACCACTGTCCTCGCTCTCCCGTTTTCCCTGGGATCCAGTGTAAATTTTTGTCTACAGTAAAAAAGTTTGAGTTTTTGGGACCCTTGCATTTTAATTGAAACCCACATGCCTAATGTGTTCATGTTCACATCAGAGTACCCCTGTAGGTTCCTTCCTTTCCCAATCAGTGGAAATACACCGGAGCACAGGAATAACCTTTTATGGCATCAAGAACTTCAGAATGCTGCAGTTTGTTTTATTTTTCATGTACAAAAGTATAGACTCTCTCACTTGACGGAGGCCCTCCTCTAACGTAATTTATCTGTTCGTAGTGCAAACGGTCACTCCTTTCAGCATCTTGGTATTACATAGCAGACTTTTACTGTTTACAAACTAGTAGTACTCATTGTATCAACCTCAGAAGGATAAAAGGCTACGTTGACTCGTCAGTACCTATGACCAGCAGGTGAAACGTAGATCCTCGCAGATCGTTAGTCCATAGAGCCTCGAGAACAAGACAGCCTGGCACTGGCTATCTGTGAGGGCGAAAGTGGAACTTACGATCTTAACAGTGGCATCCATTTTACACAGTGTGGCACCTAAGACTCTGAGGATCTCATGGAATTGAAATTATTGTATCTTCACTCTGTGACCTTTCATTGATGATCCCTAGATCTTACAGTGAGTCTTCTGCAGATAGGACATTCTCAGTGTTGGGGCACAGGCTTTGGAAGACATTACTAGCCCAGCTAAGAAAAAATACTCTTCTCTCTGTTTTCAATTTCAATTTCAATACTTTATTCGACAGCATTGTCATAAAAGCATTTCATCCCTATTCTAAACAAAAATAAATACTATACTATATTAAGATCAATTTAAGATACAGATTAAATACAGAATGCTGGCGAATTTATACAGTTTAAAAATACAGCGTCAGTAAATCTAATTTAAAACAAATATACAATTCATCACACATGATTAATTGCAGTTAAAGTGCGGGTGCGGATGATCCAGGCCCATCCCAAATATTTAGCAAGGGCAATTGCAAGATTGGGGGCACAATTCGATCTTAATATTCTTAGTGCTTCTAGATATTTTCTTGTCCCCAAATTCTTGCACACTGGTTTTAGCCATCTACTTCTTGGGGCAGCATACAGAGGGCATACAAACAAAAAATGTGGGATATCCTCAACATGGACTTTGCAGCGGCAACATATATTAGCATTACTTGACGACCATTTTAAGGTAAAAGCATTAAGTGGTAGGCAGCCAACTCTGAACTGGAAATACAGCTTTCTGTCCAAGGGTTTTGTGATCAAATCCCAGTACTGCTCGCAATTTGGGGTTAGTTTGATCTCCAGGTACTGGGATGTCAGGATAGACGGTTGATTGGAAATTAAAACCGATTGATGGACCAAGTCCCAATACATTTTTTTCAATAACTCCTTCGATGGAAAGGCGGAAGGGTCAGTAATGGTCCATAGATGGTCTAAATGCAGTTTTTGTAACAAGTTCCTAATTTCTTTAAGCCAGGTTATTTTATGGAACCGGTCAGAGTTAATGATGTTCATGAGAGCAGACGCATAATGGCCTAGTTCTGGTGTTGTCTTTATGCGCCTCCAGTATAAAAGTGGGCGCAATCGAGCCATATCTTCAATCTTTTTTCTCCCTAGACCATAAAGGAGTGGGATCGATGGAGTGCTCTGCGGGACACCAACCAACCGGCGAAGAAATTTGTTCTCTGCAATAGTCAAAACACTAAAATTGGCAAGGCCCCACAGCTCTGATCCATAAAGACAGGCGCCCAGCACTTTCATACTATAAATCTCCATAATAGGCTGAATAGGTTTTGTTAGTGAAGATTTATATTTTTGTGCTATGGCCCCGGCCAGCTGATGGAACTTTAAAACCACAGAATCAATGTGGGATTTCCAATTCATACTGCCCTGCAGGGAGATACCAAGGTAAGTAAAAGCATTCACCTCCTCCAGAACAGAACCATTAAAATGTATTTTGCCCTTGAATTGTTTAGCGGGATTCAAGTTCATGAACTTGGTCTTTGTAGTGTTCAATTCCAGGCCCCGAACCCGACAGAAATCTCCAAATGCATCAATTGTCTTTTGTAAACCGCTAGGGGTCCGCGAGACCAGTAAGGTGTCATCAGCAAACATTAATACTGGAACCCGCTCCCCATCTAGCACAGGGGCATCAGTTGGTGATTTCTTTAGGTAGTCTACTACGCCGTTGATATAAAGAGAGAATAAGGCGGGAGCCAGGACGCATCCCTGCCTCACCCCACGCTCCACGGGGAAAGAGTCAGTGACGTCCCCCTGTGCACCCCACCCGATCCTGGTGTAGTTATTTTCGTGCATACGCATCACCAATGTCAACAATTCGGGGCTGATTCCAAGCTCACTAAGAACAATCCATAATTTTTGTCGAGGAACTAAGTCAAATGCTGACATTAAGTCGACAAAAACGGCATATAATGGGCCATTTGTCAAAGTCACGTTTTTCCAGTAGAGGGTTAGGAAATGGAACATCTGGTCGACAGAGCTAGTTAGGGGGCGGAAGCCAGCTTGGTACGGGGAAAGGATATCCTTATCATCTATCCAGGATTGTATTTTATTTTGTAACATTCTACCCATCAGTTTTTGTGCAGAGTCGATAAGGCTGATGGGTCTATAGTTACTTGGTAAAGCCTTGTCTCCTTTTTTAAAAACTGGAATGATCTCTGCGCCCTTCCATGAAACTGGTATCGCGGCTCCTTTTGCGATGGAGTTTACAAGCCAGACAAAATATTGGCACCAGTTTGCCCGGTCTGATAAAAATACATCTGCCGGTATTCCATCAATACCTGGAGCCCTACCTCTGGTCACCCCGTCCAATGCTACATTTACATCCCCCAGCGTGAATACATCATAGCTATAAAATGCTATTTTGGGGGACAGGTGGGAGCCCATAGGTGAGTTATCAGCATATTGCGGTTTGAAAAAATCCACCCATACTTCCTTTGCCACATAATTTCTTGGACAATCTGCAATTCCCCCCCTACCCCATTTTAAGATAGCCCAAAACTCTTTTTGCTGTTTGGCTGCGCAGGCTTTTTTTAGGTCTAGCCATTGATTTTCATCCCACAGCCTCTTTGCCCTAGCTTGGACTTTTCTATATTCGTCCCTGGCCTTCAACACTCCTTCTTTGCTCCTCAACGCTAGGCTGAGGTTCTGCCGTGCCTTTCTACATGAATGGTCATACCATCCTATGTTTCTATTGGGGCAAGCACCCTTGCTCTGATGAACTTTTTTTTAAAAGAACCCCTAGATTTAAAAAAAAAACTTGGGGTGCTGCTCTTCGATTAATTTATTAAAATTGGGCTCATTACTATGCTCCTGCAAACTACTGACCTCTTTTACCACAGCCTCCAATAAATTATTCATTTTATCTGGCTTATCCATCATGGTTGCCCATTTAACGTGGCGCTGATTATTGGTTGAAATAATATCTAATGGCATAACGCCCCTTTCAAAGTTTGGCAATATCGCTCCTTGGTCCAGTTTGAAATACAGGCACAACGGGTTGTGGTCACTCTCTAATCTGGGTGTCACTTTCATATCTATCATCATGTACCAAACTCTGACATCTACAAGGATGTAATCTATCCGACTACTTGCCCTTGTATTGTCAAAGGTATGAACACCCTGGAGGTCTGACTGGGTGCGGCCAGTTGCTGCCCTCAACCCTCTGGCCAAGCACAAACTCTTACCTTGTACGGCCACTTCAGACCATTTCTTTACCATGGGTAAATCCAATTGAGGGATTCCCCATTTAGCATCTTCTTCTAGGGACATCTCATTATCCTCCTGGCCTAGTGGTTCGAAAGTGGTGTTCATATCTCCCCCCACTAGGATGGTAATGTGCGATGGAAGATACTCCAGATCGTTATCTAGCGCTGCTACCACCTCTGAGGCTTTGCCCCCTATTGTTCCCCTGGCGTATATATTGTAGAGGGCCATCTCCTGGCCATCGGCCCAGGTTATCACAATTGGCAATAGGTCGCAATTATTAGTAGATCTCACTCTGATAGTGCATTTTAGTGATTGACGTACCCATGTGGTTAGTCCCCCTGATGGCCGCCCTTTTGGATTCTTTTTCGAAGGGGCAAAGAAATTTAAAAAACCCTGTCGATGGACAGGGGTCACTGCCCAAGTTTCCTGGAACAAGATTACATCATAAAGATCAACAAATGCGCACCATTCTGGGGACTCTAGTTTATTAATAATTCCCGCCAGATTCCAGGATAGGAATTTAAGACCTTCCTTCACTGGACTAGCCCTCGTATTCGATGGTAATGTATGTTGGACATACAAGGATTGGGCCAAAATTGGTGGGGGGCTAGTTGCCCTGGTGTTTTCTATGGCACGGGGAGTGGGAACCACGCACCCCCTAGTGCAAGAGAAAGCCCCAGTACGACAGAGTATCCTCTCATTTCTAAGATTAGTGACAGCAAGCTTTTTAATAGTGCCAGTTTCTCTCTCTTGAATCCCAGCTATGTTACCCTTGACTGCTTTCTTCCGATCATTCAGTCAGTCACACTCATTGAGATCAGAAAGTGCAGAGAATCTATTTTCTATCGGTATACCCCAATTACTTCTTATACCAAGGGGCTTGCTTTTCTTTACCACAGGATTCCATTTTGTTCTAAGTACTGTGGGATTTAGAGTATTCCCTTTCTTTGCATAGAAAAAGTCTAGCGTTAGGGGAACTATCTCTGTGGATCTGCGCTGGGGAGGATATATATTCGCTAGAATATTCGGCAGCACTTCGGGATCAGAGAAATGTAGCACCACACAATCCCCTCTGAATTTTTTAGTACCACCCCCGATCCATTCTACTCTTCTAGCCTTCCCAACTTCCTGTACCAACTGGTCCAAACCCCCCGGGGAAAAAGCCATGTTCCTGGCTAGCCAGTGCAGTGATTTATTTATAAGGGAAGATGAATTCTCTACTTGCCCAGATTCTAGAGGTGGGACATTCGCTAGGACCAGTACTAGGGGGGATGCCTCTACAATTAGTTCTACTGGTCCCTTCTCTATATTACAGTCTACCAGGCTGTCCCTCTGTATTGGTCCTTCAGAATCACCAGTAATAGTACCCAGTCCCAAGGGCCCCCCCCGCCATATCATTGGGCAGCATAGGGATGGGGGGAGCATTTTCTAGGGGTTCTGCCCTAGAGGCTGTCTGTGTTTTTTTTTACTCAACTCTAAGTGTCTCCTGTTGTGCATTTTTTGCTACTTCCTCTAATGATTTTTGCATAAGGCCCCCCAACCTGTTCACCTCTTCGGTAAGATGATCTATTTTACATAGGAGAGGTTTAATTATGGCCTTAATTTTACTATCTAGGGCATTTAGCAATTTCTTAAATTGATCTTCATCCAGAAGTAGCTTCCCCCCAGAAATTCCCCTTGCATCTTCTCCAGTACATTTCAGTTGGGATACATCTGGGCGTTTTATGCTTGAGCGAAGCCCACCCCGTTTTGGAAGATTCTTCCCCCCCCCCCCTTAACGGCTCTTGGGGCTGGTACCGGTGCTGGGGGCTCCTCTTCTAATAATACTAGGTCTTCATCGGGTATGTTCTCAAGATCCGAGTCTGTTATAGCTGCTAAAAGCTGGGTTAATGGATTATTCTCGGGTTGCTGAAAAACCTCATTGCTAATATCAAGGTCTGATGTGACATGAGACATATTATCAGATAATGGTAGAGCAGAGGAAGGGCTCAACCCCAATGAGGATCTCCTATCACTGTTTATTTTTGCGACAACCTGGACCATGTAATTGTCAATAGTGTTAACAGCTTGGGTCGATTTTGGTTTCGACATAATAGTAGGTTTTGTCAGTAATAACCCCCTAGTTGTACCATACACGGGATGGTTTTCCTTAAATTGCAATGATGAGTATAAGGAATAATAACTCACAAATGATGTTTTGAGCAGCGTCCCTGGCCCTGCCCCTGCCTCTTCCTGCCGAAGAAGGCCATAGAGGGCCCGCCCTTTGCCCGGGCTTAGCCCCGGGCGCTCCCGCGACGCGGGGGTGACGCGCTCTTTATGCGCCGCCTGGCGCGATGACAGCGCCGTCTTCCGCCGCAAAGCAGGGCGGGAAACGTAGTCCTGTGCCCCCCTCCGCTCGGCGGCCGCTTCGGGATGACGGTTGCGGCGGCGGGAGGGGGACCAAGACCAACAGGCACCAGGAATCACGGGGAGCAGCGTTGGCGAGGTAGGCTCTCGCTATTTTAATGGTCCGGGTTCGTTCAGGGAGAGACTTCAAGATTTGACCAGCGTCTGTTTTCATAAATAGTCTAAAATGTGAGCTATACTGTGAACTCCTGGTTTGATTTAGGCGCTACTGCGAGGGTTGAGTCACAAGTCACACCTAGATAGAGTTCAGTCCTCAATGTGCACGTTATGAGCAAATAACACAACATTACATAAATTAACTTAACATAACCTAACATAACTTACCATAGCAAGTGCATTTGTAGGGAATAGATTCACCCTGCTGTCGGCCTAAAAAACAAACTGGTATAGTCCATGCTGAAACTCAAAGCCGATTGAACTTTGAAAGTCCTGAAAGACATAGCGGTGTAACTATAGAAGTGCTTCTCTCTATAAAAACGCATAAATGAGTGTCTGACACATTTTAAAGGTTACAAAAAAAGTACACTTTTACCCTATGCTCCGCATAAAATTCCCCGTGTTTGGTGGCTTCGCTGAGTAATGCATCCACTTGAGGGATCTGTCTGTGACCGCTTCGCTGAGTAATACATCCACTTGAGGGATCTGTCTGTGACCTCATGATCACAGATTCAAATCTTAGCAAGCCAGCTTAGGCTTTCACCCTTCTGAGGTCGATAAAATGAGTACCATTGAGATGGTAACAAGGAACATCTGTTATTTGGTGCAAGAGTTCCCAAGAGATGAATATGCATTTTACGTATACACAAAATTACCTTGCAAAAGAAGTAGTGTTTTTCAGTTCCAGAATGTCTCCAATATTAATTCACTGGACCAGGGGGCATATTTACAAGCCCCTATTACAACAACAACGTCACTTTTTGTGACGTTGTGCTGACGATAGGGGCCTCGCCTTATTTACAAGGCAATGTTAAGCCACTCAACATGGCTTAACGCTACCTTGTAAATAAGGCACCCTTTCACGCTGTATTTAGTGTGTAAGGGGAGAGCAATGGGTGTTGAGGTGGGCGTTCCACCGCAACACCCATTCATTTCGATACTGCCCCCTATTTACAATGGCAGCATAAATAGGAGGCAGTGCCAAAATTAAGCCCGGGGGAAAACCTGGTCTTAAACAGATGAAATGAGGAGAAATGTTTTTTTTCGCCTTGCTTTTGCTATTTCCATGTGTGCTGCCTTGTGCAGCACACATAGAAACAGCAAATTGCCTCTGTTTGCTTATGTGCCGGAAGGTCCCCTTTCCTGCACATCAACAATAATAAAAAAAATGCTGTTTTGCAACTCCTATGTGTGCTGCCATAAGCAGCACACATAGGGGGATATTCTCAAGAACGTGCAATAATCATCGCCAAAATAGGCTAACGCAATTTTTTATATTGCCGTCTATCGCAGGAAAATAACTCTGTGTTAACATCGTATTCACTAAACTGCGGCAACATGGGATAGTTTCCCGATAACGCGTCAAATGTTTGCGATAACATTACCGGGATGGCAATGAAAATCTAAAACCGAACATGAAAAAAGTTGCGGTGGGCCCAACTGAGCAAAAAAATTCTGCGATAAGCAGCGCCTGCAAGTCCCACAAGTCAGGTGGGAACAATCATTATAAAAGTGGCAAAAAAAAACACAAACAAAACACAAACAGCTGCGAAGCACCATGGAGGTAGCCGGAGCAAGTACAGAGGACAACCAGAACCCTACCAGCCCCACGGAGGACCAGCATGGGACCATCATTGCGGAGACGGTGGCTGGAGTTGGGGGACCGGACACTGCACAACATTGCCTGAGCGAACAGCTACAGGGTGAGTAACAACCAGGGTGGTAGTCCAGGGCGGTCTGGGGGTGGTGGCGGTGGGAGTTGTGGACTTCTTGTTTCTCCGAGCTGAATGATCAGTAGCTCCAAGACATGTGTTGGTCTTCATATGTGGCTTTGGGCTGGGCTCCCTTTCATGCTGCAGGTTGTCGTCGTCCTGCTTAACACCAGTAAAAGGCAGGTGTTGAATCCCTGCTGCTAACACGCCTTATCGCCTGTTTTTGGATCACATCGCAGATCTGATTGGTCGTTGAGAATATCGCGAAATGGTGTTCTCGTGTGTTTTTGCACGGGGACGCCTACTCTGCATATCATTAGCATTAGTTGTCACTTTCATCCGTGGCAATGTTTTTTGCAGCAGCTATCACTGGAAAACTGTTTTGAGAATAGGGCAATATATCTATTTTGCGGCACTAAAGTGCTGATAAATCGGTGATAAGTCCTTTAGAATATGCCCCATAGAATTTACATAATGGCATTTAAAGATTGTTTATGTGCAAGAAGAGACACCTTTCTGCATAAAAAAACTTCCCCCCTAATGCAGACACCCTTGCACCGACACCCTTACACTATGGTGCAAGGGCGCCTGCTTTGGCGCTAGGCAGCTGAACTCAGCGCCAGAGCTAGGGTAAACACAAGGGTGTGCTGCATTCTTGTGAATACAGAACATTCCTGCATTTTTAGAATGGAGAAGCATAGAGTTAGCAATATTTGCTTAACGCCATGCTTCTTCATTCTGCTGTAAATATGCCCCCAGATTTTCTAACAACTTTGCTCCGCAGAGTTACACCAGGAGGAAAACATGGCACAGAGCCAAATCCACTAAGAATGGCTCCGCCGTCAATTGAACTCTGTCTCTTTGTTGTATGTCTGTCTTCGAACTCTTCATTCTTCCTGCTCTGTAGTGCCAGCGACATGGCATGTTCAGAGCTTTAAACACTTTTAATTAATTAAATATTGCCTGTTGTGATTCCTTTAAAAAAAACTATACATCATGCCTGTGGTGTTGTATTACCTTTCCTGTAGGAACAAGGCATCATGTGGTGCCTTCATTGCTGCTTTGTGATTCTTGTCAATATTCGTTTTTGTAAATCTTATTAACATAATCATTATTATTGCTATTCTTATTGGCATAAACATTATTATTACTGTAATTGTTATTTTTATCATTATTTTTTATTACTATTATATCCGCATGTCATTTTTGGCGAGATGATTTGCATTTCAGAGCATAAATAAATCTTTTTTCCCTGTGTGCCACCCAGTGGCACCAGGGCGTCATGAGTCATCATGCAAAAAAGGGAGTGTGGCCCCCACTCCAGGTTTGAAAGGGGAAACAACCGTCTAATAAGGGTCAACTCTGCTTCCAAAAACCAATGGGTTAGCCAGTGTGTCATGGGCCCTAGAGCAAGGAAGGAAGTGGGCTCCCTAGCCGCTGTTTGAACTGTGAAATACAGCAACAACCAGGTTCAGTGGGCCCACTGCCTCCAACCCTGGTAGTCGTGTACCCGCTGCACCAATGGAAGCTACGCCACCGAGCCCGCTGCACTGATCCCTGGAGCCATGTGATCAGTTCACAAAACCTGGGTTAACATAGCATGTGTTTTTGTAAATCGCATGTGATAATGAAGAGTGTCTGGGTACTAACATAGCAAATGTTTATTATTGCATAACTCAGTGTTGCTTATTTCATTGACTTCAAAACTATGGGGCCTATTAGGATTGCGGTTTTTCCGCATCCTCCGGCCCGGCGGAAGCCACCGCCGGCCCAAAGGATGCGGAAAAACCGCAGCGGACCCACCAGAGACCCACCGCCACATTAGGATTGCTGGTGGGTCCTGGTTTCCGTCCGCAGCTATTCCGCCGCGGTTGGCTTACAACCGCGGCGGAAAAGCTCTAATATGGTGGCGGTGTCTCTCAGACACCGTCCACCATATTAGGAAATGCTTGAAAAGATACTTTTCCGCTGCAGATTTTCCGCTGTGGAAAAGCATGTGGAACTTCACTGCGGGGGCCTCTTGCGGGCCCCCTAGGTGAAGGGGTGGGGTGGGGGGTGCACATGGGGGGTACCTATGGTACCCCCCTGCATTTGTATGCAGAGATTGGCAGGCACCGCGCGGTGCCTGCCGCTTTCTGCATACAAATGCAAAGTATGCATTTTTAACATTGTGGCGGGTGCAGTTTGAAGCTGCACCCGCCGCAATGTTAAGGATAGAGGATGTGACCGCCACCCTGGCGGTCACATCCTAATCTTCACGGGGGGAACGCCGCTGCCCATGTGGACGTTTCCCCCTACTCTATGGTGGCGGACGGACTCAGGTCCGTCCGCCATCATAATCGGCCCCTATATACGCACCAACAAAGATTCGAACCAGTGAACCTAAAATCAACACAGAGCTCGATGATGAAGGCAGGAGCGGCTGCTACCGGACAGGACGGGTGAGGCGTGGGGAGGAGGAATGTAAAAGATTTTTTTAAAACACACTTATCTGGCTACGGTCGGCCAGCCGACTGCTGCTTCTCCCCCGTCCTCTTCGTCTTCAGACGGCTGCCGCGGATGTACGTTGTTACAACGCATGCTTTTACTACCCATGCCTTTACAACGCAGGTTTTTCAACGCAAGTCGTTACAACGACTTGCGTTGGGGGGTGCTGGATAGTGAATAGTTTAATTTACTATTCCAACTCCAGTCCCCGCCGATAGTAGGGAAGGTGTTGGTTAGTAAATTAAACTATTACCTATCCTAGAGCGCCCCCAGCGCAATTTGTTGTAATGACTTGCGTTGAAAAACCTGCGTTGTAAAGGCACTGCGTGGTAAAAGTTGCGTCGTAAAGGATGTTTCCCGACTGCCGCCTCTCCTCCTATCTCTTCATCGAGTATAGCAGCAGGAAGCACCCGGGCTCCCCACAGCCAATCACAACGAGTGCTGTGATTGATCTGAGTGACATGGTTCGTTGCTCAGACAGGCAGTGGGAGCCTGGGCATGTTCTCCACCCAGGTTGTAATGCAGCCTGTGTTGAATGCTAAGTGTGCCTGATGCTTTGGCCCGCCCGAGACGGCCGGCCAAAGCGCCATGGGCATTTACAGAGTGTGTCCATCACCCCTCCCCCTGCAGTGCTCTAGCGCCACGGAGCCCATCTCCTCCCGCACATAACCAACTGAGCCACTACAGTGGGAAAAATTATAATAATGCTGCGCTATTATCATTTTTTTTTCATTCTTGAACTGCTCGGAGAGCAGTGGGTCGATGCTCCTCCACCTTAGCGGAGGAGCCGCCGCTGGATGAAAGTATTAGACCACTGAGCAGCCAGAGCCAGCTGTGCGTTCTACGTCACTGCGTTGACGGCCCTCAACGTGATCCCTGGGAGCAATCCATCGAACCCAAGTGACAAGATTCTCTGTCACTATAAACAACCCTGAAGCTTTAAAAGCGCTGCGAGAGCTCTTTGCAACTCCCCCTCACAGCACACCTAAGCACCTCGCACAACCGTGCTCATTAAAGATGTATTAGCCTGGCCCATTAGGCAGCCCACAATTACAATGTGTTCAGGTTCATTGAGGAGCTGCTATGAGCACTGACAGACAATAACCAGTCAAACAGGCGGCGGCTCCTGTGCTCGGCTGCTTTCTGGCAGGTGCGTCTGTAATGGATTTCCGACCTCATGTTTTTTCCAGTCATTAAACTGACAGTTGTATGGTAGACAGACTATTCTTCATGCACCCTAATGACACACAAAGACTGGAGGATACCTGCAAAAACGTATATTAAACTATGCCCAGAAAACAAAGGTCAAACCTCATTACCAATACCCAATAATCTTTCCAATGGATGAAACATGACGAGAGATCATTGAGGGCCAGGGTCCAAGGATGGGAAAAATGATGACCCCCGAAACTGAGGAGAGAGGTAAACTACAAGTGTCAGAAGAGGCTTGAACACTGAACTGCTCCATAGTGCCTATAGTCAGGGCTAAAGCAATTATGTGATTCTGCGGCTGCTGCATAATTGTGGATTTGCTGAATTTGCCACATAATCCATCATCGCTGCATGATTTGTATATTTTCCCCAAAACATTGGGGTATATTATCAAGAACAGGCGATAAAATTATTGCTACTTTATCGGCGTGAAACTGCCGCTAAAGCGGCAATAATGGGCTTGATAATATGCCCTGGTGAATTCCCATAGCAGCCCAGGTTAACACCAGAACCTGGGCTGCTATGACAATTCACAAGGACATATTATCGAGGCCATTATCGCCGCTTTAGCGGCAGTCTCCTGCCGATAAAGCGGCGATAATTGTATTGCCTGTTTTTGATAATATGGCTCATTGTTTCTAGCTCAAAAAGATCAAAAGTTTCTAAATTATCAGTGACAGGAGTTACTGTGAAGTGGAAGGCCCTTCCCAAAAGTCGACAGGTCAACTTCAAATTACTATTGTTGTATTTGAGTATTGAAATGTTACTAATAAGGTAGAACTTTTACCCAGACAGTGTTAATATGTGTAAAAAACACAGAATAATGGAGTATTAAAATCACAAAACGTGACACAATATGCCACAGGATTTACCTTTTCTTACCGCATAATTTAGTTAACCCAACTGCATTATTTGGTCGTACCTTGTCACATAATTCCAGAGGCCCTGCCTACAGCTGAGCGAACATGTGGATTAGAGATTGAATAATTTTAGACTGGCATTGGATTTAGCATCCTCATCAACAGAACTTTCAGAATCCTAATGATATGCAGAGCTCGTTGGCGCCTGAAAAGGCGACATGCAACAGTGCATAGAACTCCAAATATAAAACGAATAAATGGCTAATCTCTTACCGTCCGATTGTCACTACTTACTGCTTTCCAAGAATGCTTCGATGCAATACTTTTCTGGTTCAGATATATGCACTTGGGGATAGACAAGGAAAGCTTCTTGCTAAATTAGATTCCCACATTTTTGAGATTTCAGTGGCTTGCATGAAGTACTCCTCATTCATATATGCACATTTTTAGATTTCCAGTTATAATTTTACGGCCTTTTATTCACTCCTTTAGGATGTCTACAATGAACTCAAATACAGAGCAATCAGTATTGCAGAGTTGGACATTTGACCTTTTTCCTCTTTTTTTCCACACTAAAAATATTTAAAAGAGGAAAAAAAAGTATGCTTCAACCGCTAAACATATGTGTGTATTTTGAGCATATTGATTCCCATTTTGCATGCCTAGACCTTCTTAGAAGTATGGCAGAGGGATCCCGCTGTGCCATCCTACAAGTGTCCTCTGTGTTCCGACCTGAAATTACCCAGACTGCAAACAATGGACCTGGGTTTTCTAGGCGCAAATCTACAGTCTGTAAAACTACAGCTGGAGAGGGGCAAAGCTGGGGGCACAGGGACAGCCGAGCCCCCAACCATCCGTTTCAGCACCACATGGGAGCTGACAATGCACCCCCCCCCCTCCCCCTCCAGCCAAGTCACAGCTTTCCCACGCTAGGGATATGACGAGTTCTTTTTCAACTTTTGAACATTTAAAAAAGCATTTTCTGTCTGTTTCCCAGACCTGGGTGACATTTAAACTGCGGTAGTGTATTTCACGCAATGATGAAAATTTTGTATGCATCTTGTTACGCAGAGTTATAGAAAGTATGCCATTATGCTACGTTGAGCAATTACACTGTATTTCTTAGGAAAAGTATAGCGCGAGAACGTAGCACAGCGGCGACTCCTCCACAATGGCGGAGGAGGGTTGTAACACTGGCTCAAAACCAACAGGTGAAAGATAAAATGATATACTATAACCATTTTATTTTTCGTAATTTGTCCGCTCTTAGCCAGAGTGTGCAGGGGGGGGGCATGGGAGAGGGTAGGAGAAGTGCTATGTGCACTTCTAAGTGTGAACGTGTGTTTGGCCGCCCTAAGACACACATGCACACTTAGGTTTCCCTAACCCGGCTGTATTAAACAGCCGGGCTGGAGAAACAGCATAGACGCCCTGTCCTGAGTGGATCGCCTTTTCAGCCCTCCCAAGCCAATCCCTGCAATGCACTCATGGCATGAGAGCAGCGCAGGGATTGCACAGGGAGTCTGATGCTGCCCCAGTGCCTGCTGGGACCAGGAAGATGAGGCACAATGCGGGAGATGGCCAGCAGCTTCAGGAAAGTGTTTTAAAAAAATGATTAAGCCCCGCGCTCCCTCTTCCACATTCCCCCAAACCCCCTCCATGCGCCTCTCCACCTCTTCATTGTGTAAGCCGCCACTGACGTGGGAAGAAGACAAACAACCAGATCGCAACTGGCTGTTGTTAATAGCAATTCTGCTTTTTGCTCTTTTTAGCACAAGATGTGCCCTTGTGTCAAAAGTTAGCAAAAAGACTCATTTCACACCAAAAAATATAGAGCTAAATAACAGGTTTGCATTTCAAGTAAATAAGGATAATGTCACATATTTTTTCCAAAAAAGTGCGGTGAAAGCAATTTACTTAAATATCGGACAATTCTACTATTGACCCTTTAATTGATAATACCCCTCTCTTTTCTTGTGTGTAGTCTTTAATATTTGATTCTTTCTTATTAAGACGAGAATTCAGAAAAATTTGAAACTGCATCTCTTCCAGGAACTTTCTCCAGCCCCATTAAGAACTCTTCCTGCTGGTCTTGTTCCCCACTTGAACATGGAGACCCCCTGACTATTTTTACCATCACCAATCAACTATTTCAAAATACATGTAGAGTTCCAATCTCCCTCTGATACGTAAACTCGAATACATAAAGACATTTATGGAAAGGCAGTCATGTTATGCATTAAGCAATGCATTGCGTTGGGTCAATGTGTTAACATAGGTAATTCTAACTCATTCCTCTGTTTTGGAAGCATTTTTCTACCCATTCTACCCTTGCAAAACTGTGATGGAGGAGCGGAATATTTCTTTCTGTGTATTATTATGTGGATCTTTAGGCGGGGTAGTAATAATTTGAGATTTCTGAGTAGATTTATCCCCATGTACCAGGGATTCTGAGAAATCGGGAGGACTTGAAATCACAAGAAAAATGTTCTACTTGAATCTAAAAACGCTCCATTCATCGATATGGGGTGGGGGCATTAAAAAAGTTCAAAACTAGATGCATTTTGTTGAAGACTGGAAAGCCAGCATGGAACCACCTCTCGTCACTTTTCTCAGACCTTCTTCATGCAGAATATAATGAACTTCACCCACTTCAATACGTTTTTAGATTTTAAATTTCACCTAAAAGTCTGTTTTGTAGCTGGAAAAACCACTTACATAAAACCTACTTTTTGCAAGAAATATTTTATGCAAGTGGAACTCAAGGTGTGTATAACACTTTTTGCCGCTGCCCAAAATGCAATGGTAAGACACTATGGGCTGCATGTGGTGGAAGTCTTGATACAGTCTTCCTTTGAAATTTGTTTCCATTTGGGTCTTTAAGGTGAGATGTAAGAAGCCTTCTTTTGTCAATACGAGTACATGAAATACAAGAAAGTTCATTTACCTTCACCCAGATTACCATTGGTAGTATGAGCGAGGCTGGCACATAACCCATTTACTTGTCCCAGGTTGAAGGGTGTGATCAGGTCAGCCTTGGACTCCATGAGGGGTGCAGGTATCTCGGGTCTGGTGACTCAGTAGGTGGCCAAAACTGTCCCAAGCGAACAGGCAAGTACCATCTAGGATGGATCTGGTGGCTCAGCATCCTAATACATCCAGTGTAGCAATCTGGGTTCATCCCCATTGTTACAGAGTTTAATCCTAGTAGCTGCACTCATGCACTTTTCTTCTTATGTGAGGAGGAAAATGAGTACCATTGAATTGGGTAACAATAATTATGCATTATTTAGTGGGGCAAAATTCCCCAATGTGTCATATGCACTTCAGAAATTTGAGGTTAAGGCTACTATATTTCAATCAGAAAGTGCCAACACCTCTTTGCAGGGCCTTCGTACATATAATGGAACAGCCAGGACACTTGTCTTCAAGGATACTATACTTCCAATGAGAAAGTATCAGCATTTCTCTGTGAGAATGGGTATTGCTGTATATTTAATAAGGAAGAACAAGACCTTCTTAATTGGATTTTTATGTCTTTGGAGGACCCACCATCACTTAGCACACTTGCTACTCTGTTCATTACACAGAAGCAGTGCATGATATTACTTTGCCCCCCCACAACTGTCCACTGCTAGCAATACTTCTCAGAATGTGGAAGATCACACGGGGCTCTCCACACACTGGGTAGGGTCAGTGGTCAATGTGTAAAATAATAGGTGGAGAGACCCAAATATTTGCATAGGAATCCACCATCATCCTACAGGGTTGCAAGGGTAGCCGAATGTCAAGGTTTCCTAACTTATATTCCCCCTCATGCCTCCTTCCTCCAGCTCCCCCTACTTCCTTTCTCTTTATCTACTTCTAGCAGAGATCAAAGTCTGATGACGAAAAATAAGCGTGGGTCCCAAAACAAAAGGTGCCCACTACTATCAATGTACATCTAAGCAGTCCCTTAGTATTTTGCCCTTTCTCTTCAATTCTTTCAAGTTTTTTTTTTATTGTAGACTCACTTCCCTATCCTGCTAATCTCTGCGCATTCGAATGCACAGTGGTTGAAGCATCAGTCTACCAGGTCTCCTTGAAATTGTGAGTAACTACCCCTCCAATACGTTTGATTCCTTGATTGAGAGTGCAATGGTTGAAAAAAGCAGGTTAAGGCTGATTATACTTGATGCTTCTGAATTTAAGTACAAGAACACTGGTCCATTAGTGGAAAGCACCACTCTCAAAAACATGTTCTTTTTGCAGCAAAGTCATTAGTATCAACCTGATTTAGTGGTGTATTGACCTACAGTTTATTTGTCCAGGAACTCACATTAAACATGAATGTCAGGGTGGTGGGACAAGGGGGAGAGATTGGAAAATTGGAAATACGTTCTACGAAATAAATGGGGTTAAGAAAAATTAAATGAGGAGTTCAGGAATGGACACATTAATCTAAAACACACGCACATAAGAGTAACATAATTGCTATTCTCAAAACACACTTATAATTCTACTACAGTCCTAAAAGGGACTTAACAGGCTTAAATGCACTCCAGCCCAGAGTCCAAGCCAAGCACTAGGAAGAATATCAGATGTTAAAATGTGGGTCTTTCCTCTCGCCTTCCTTTACTCCATAAGCATTACAACATATGACATTTTAAATGTATTGTAATACCCCGCAGGACTTTACGGCACATGCCTTTGCCATGTGTTGCACTGTCTGTTATTTACACATATGTGTGTGAACATATATGTATAATATATGTGTGTGTGTGTGTGCACATGGGCATGTGTGTATATACATATATACACATACAAACATTTTAGTTATATATATATTCACAGAAAAAACCATAGGTTATAGACCATATATAGTTAGGAATTAGCATTTACAAAACCTTGAAAATTCACTGAAAAAACCATAGGTTATAGACCATATATAGTTAGGAATTAGCATTTAGAAAACCTTATTTTACTCACACAAAACCATTGAAATTCCATATATAGTTAGTTGCACTAACTATATATCGCGCACCCGCAATCCACTGCTGATGATGTCACATATTACATCATTCATGACATGGTCAGTGACATCACTGATGACATCACTGATGACATCTCAAATGACATCACTGATGACATCATCTAGTGTCTGTGTGTTTTTGTAAAGTTTAAATACGTTTTACATATTGAAGAATGAGTGGATGTATGGAAGACTGAGTGTGTGTGGCTGGCTGGGAGGTGTGTGACTCTGTGCATATCAATGTGTACTTGTATCAGTGATTGTATAAGAGAGTAAGTATGTGTTAGTATATGTGTGAAAAGTATGGTGTTCTGTGTTTAACTATAGATGAGGAAATCGAAGTGTGATTGATTCTTCACAGGACTGACTAGGTGTATGAGTGCATATGATAGTGTTCTAATAATAACTGACTGTATGTATGAGTAATTGTATGGGTGAATGAGTGAATGTGTGTGTAGACGTAGGAATCAGTGAGTGCGTATGTAGTAACTGGTATTGGTGTGTCATGATGTCATCAGTGATGTCATTTGAGATGTCATCAGTGATGTCATTTCAGATGTCATTAGTGATGTCATCAGTGATGTCACTGAAGTATAGTGTTCTGTGTTTAACTGTATAGATGAAGAAATGGAAGTGTGATTGATTCTTTACAGGACTGACTTGGTGTGTGAGTAACTCCATGGATGAGTGGCAGTGTGTGACTGTCTGCATAGGTGTATGAGTGCATATGATAGTGTTGTAATAATGAGTGACTGTATGTATGAGTGATTGTATGGGTGAATGAGTGAATGTGTGTGTAGACGTAGGAATCAGTGAGTGCGTATGTAGTAACTGGTATTGGTGTGTCATGATGTCATCAGTGATGTCATTTGAGATGTCATCAGTGATGTCATCAGTGATGTCATTTGAGATGCCATCAGTGATGTCATCAGTGATGTCACTGACCATGTCATGAATGATGTAATATGTGACATCATCAGCAGTGGATTGCGGGTGCGCGATATATAGTTAGTGCAACTAACTATATATGGAATTTCAATGGTTTTGTGTGAGTAAAATAAGGTTTTCTAAATGCTAATTCCTAACTATATATGGTCTATAACCTATGGTTTTTTCTGTGAATTTTCAAGGTTTTGTAAATGCTAATTCCTAACTATATATGGTCTATAACCTATGGTTTTTTCTGTGAATTTCATTGGTTTTTTAACAGCTAATATCTGTAGCTGTAAAATGTATTCTTCTTTAAATCCAAAAATATATTTTATATGTTTATGAATAATTTTTTTTTTTTATATATTTTTTTCTTCGTTCCCGCTTCGCGAATCGGGAAGCTTCCCGTTAGCTGACCTTGATGCCGCGAAATAGACCGCGAGCCGGTAAACGTTTCCTTACCGCAAGTGCCGCGTTAGAAAACAACATCGTGATGCCTCCCGTCCGCATGACGTTTCACGTTGTCGCGTGATACGTCATATGACGTGCTACGTTAGCGAACTGGTACGCGAACCGAGTCGCAAAGCGCAGGTTTCTGGAAGCAAACCGGGAGGCCCTGCAAAGCGCTTAACGTAAACACAGCAAGTCATGTGACTTGGTAATAACACTTTTCATTGGTTCATTTCACTTTTGGTTTCCTAATGATGTAAGACTAGGTCATATAATCTAAAATGAACACTTTTGATTGGTTGAGAACTCTTGTTTTTCCCAAATGATGAAAATCCCTCCTTCTTTCCTCACTCTGACTTTCATCATTGTGAGAGAAAGACCCTTTGTGATCACTGAGCAATGGCTTCTTTAGTAGCTTCAGCTGGTGCTTCCCCACCACCTCCACCACATCCAAGGAAGAGTGGACCACCTGCTCAAGTTATAATTCAACAAGAAGAGGAAGAAGAGGAACAGGACGACGAGCACGAAGAGAGGCAGTTTTTGCCTGAGCAGCCCAGGACGTCTCACCGGAAAGAAAACTTCATTTGGCAATTTTTTAAAATTCCCAAAGGTCAGAAAAAAGTAAATGCAAGATACGTAACTTGCCTTATATGTCAAGATAGACTGTCCAGAGGGACCGACAAAAAATACAGTTTCGGAAACTACACAATGCATCGCCATATGACTAGGTGGCATCCTAACAACTACAGTGCTGCACAGTTTCGGAACGACCTAGATAATCTCCCTATTATGGCCAGAAGATCTGTTGTACCGGAAGTAACGGGACCAGAGGGCAGGGAGATGGTGCCAAATATACAAATGAGATTTGGTGATGTAAAACACATCTGCGTATTTTGCGATGGATTCATTTCCTACGGAGAAAGAAGCATCACTCTGATCAACAGAGCTATTGACTATCATATGCAAGTTTGTACGAAACGCCCAAAATAATAAATACTTCTTTTTTTGTTTTGTTGCTCCTGTTGAGACCTTTACAATGAATCGTTTTCATTGCCCCCTCCAAGAAAAACCCAAAAAATCTAAAACTGTTCAGAAAAATTCAAAAAAAGTAAAAAAATGTTCCGAAAAATAATAAAAAAAATATAAAACAACAAAAACAATAAAAAAAAAGTTCTTTTCAGAACTACCTCCCCGTTATTAAAAAATTGGTACAATATTTGGAACTGTGCCAACCTCTATTTCTCTTAGTTCGCTTCCCAGTTCGCTCGCCGGTACGCGAACCGGAAGCGAACCAAAAACAGTAAGTATAAGGGAAGGAAACAGACACTTATGTTAAAAGAAAGACAGCTATAGGGGAGTAAACTAGAGATACTATTACCCGTAATCCACTGCTGATGATGTCACATATTACATCATTCATGACATGCTCAGTGACATCATCAGCAGAGGATTGCGGGTTTTTTGGCAACTTGCCTTATCCACGGTTTAATAACGCTGCCTTTTGCTGTATATAAGTTTTCAAATTGTATGAAATATATACCAATAGGTCGTTATGAACCTTTAGGTAGTGCTTTTCTTCATGAGGTCTGGTCGCTTCCATACACATACAGATGTTTCAAAGATGATCAAGAAGTTTATCTGAATGGAGAGGAATGCACTGAGACGCCAGATCATTCACTAATGTGTAGGCGCATACAGTTACACGGTTCATGCAACAAACACCGACCAAATATGGCTTGCGTGTTGCAAGGCACGCCAGTTCCTGCTATCATCCCCACGTTCAAGTTGTTGGAAAATGGTAGTTATTTGATGCTCAATAATGAAGATTGTTCTGAGTTAATTAAAAGTATTCCTTTTATCGTACCAGTAAGTGAACGGGTTATTTGCTGCAGAAATGTTCTATTTCCTCCCACACATGAACATAGGGAGTTTTCAATCTGGCCACAAATACCAACCTTGGGACAGATTTCAACGGCATGGCAAGAATAAGAGCTCTTTTGTCTCACAGAGAGGTGGCCTTGAGTTCGGCCCGTGAAACTTTCGTGCTTAACATAGCGAACACCCGTACAGAGGTGCACACCCTTTTCAAATCAGATTTGCCTTTCAATTTCAGCAAGATGGTTCCGACTATCTTTAACGCATCCTCCACAAAGGCCCTGGCGCACTTTTTTAAAGTTGTTACCAGTGGTCTCGTGACTTCATTTGAGAAAATCTTTGGAGTCATCCCTGCTTCCTTTCATTCTATTTTCTCCAGTCTGGTTCGTGGATTGGCATTTTTACTTGCATTACCAGCGGACGCTCTTGTGCTTTTTTACATTTTTAAATATGGATGTCCCTCCTATGCAACCTCCCACCCTGCAGCTGCTGACACTGTTCCGCAATCGCATGCTAGAATATTATGGCACAATGCCGTTGGCGATATTAAGCACGGCATATGGATTATCTTTTCGATTCTCCTACTTCACCTGTGTCCAGCCTGTATTTCACTGCCTGACCTGTGATTTCGATTGGGCCATTGATTTGTGTCTCTGCGGACCGGTTTCTCCTGACGTCGACTTTAATCAGCTGATGACTCCTATCATTACTCACGAGTTGGTTTGTCCTGGCGAAAGGATTATGGCTGTGGCATTGATGCATGGACTACTTGGTCCCTGGAATTTACTGGCGGCAGCACAGTCTTTCTTGGAACAGAGCTTTCTTGAAAACCCACCGAGCTGTCCTCTGATGGTGATAGAGGATCCGGTGCTGGGAGAGCACGTATGTTCTTTTCCGCTTTTAAATTGGATGGCTGAACTGTTTTCGGATGAAGACGGTGACTTCCTATTGGAGGCTGTTGCAGCTTATTTTGCATACACAGTTATGTCATAGACCTTTTTCATGTTTGATATGCTGAGTACTAGCATTTCATTGACAATTCATTGACTTATTTGTCAAGTTTTTATTATTTACCTTGCCTATTGGCTTAAGACTCGATAAAGTACTTGGCTGTTTTATTTTTCTTTAGCATTAAATTTTCCTAGTTTTTAATGCTTTACCTTGCGGACCGTCCACATATAAACTTGCAATCTGCTCTCATGAGATGGCACTTCTATTATCTTATTCAGTTCGTTTCCGGATCATGGGGAGGTGTCATCTAGGTCCTGGATATCTTTACACCGTGTTAAGTTAGCATGGGCTCATTACCGGTTTAAACGCCATTTTTCCTTTTTTGCAACTTCTGCACACGACACTTAGTTGTTGCTTTAGCTTTCCACCTAGTAGTTCATCGTGGTTTACATGAGAATAATATGTTATTGCTCTACTATCTGCTTTGCTTGTTAAACTATATCTGTACAGCGAGTGCTAAAGTTTCAAGAACAACACGATACAGAATTGTTATGAGGTCTGATCTCCACGACTTCATACTCATAACATAAGTGCAACTTCTGCCAATTCTGGGCATGAGGCGGGTTTTATATTGCTTTGCCGAACACACATACACAACAGTTGATGCGGTTCACATGAAGAGAGAGCTGGTGTATGCTGATGTGATTCCTTCAAATCTAAGACACTAAAGTATGGGCACGCCCTAAACCAACACAAAGAGACCTTCTTAGCAAATAATATAATATGTGTATTAGGGAGGGTGAGATATAAGCAGCTGCGGGCCGTGGAGGGAGTTACGGTGAGGCAGGGAGGCGGGGAGGGGGAGCAGCAGGGTGGAGCCCTCTCTACCTTGCCCCTCCCCCTCCCCGCCTCCCTGCCCCACCGTAACTCCCTCCACGGCCCGCGGCTGCTTATAAGTGTTGCTAACTCTTATTCATTTACAGCATGTTAACATACTGTCACCATTCGCTTTTTATGTACTAGTAACTATGCTGGTAATTTTGCTACTGATAATATGTGTACTTGTATTATCTAAGATACTACGCCTGAGAAGACGGCATTAGTAAATAAACATTTCAAATACACATGTGTTCTTCTTAACTCCATGTTCTGGTTTCTAAGAAATATATAACGACCGACTGTTCATGAGTTCCACGTATCCTGAGGTACTATAAGTTCATATTCTGGATTGTCTAAACATTGAGAGTTTGTTATATCCAATGTGACACTGTACCTAGCTTGCTAAGGAGTTTTTGATTACTAACGTGAGTTTTGGGACACCCTAATTCGCCGAGGTTCCAATCCTCTGTCCACAGTTCTGTGTGAGAACAGAAACCCTGCGACAGGGGCACCCCCGACCCTTGCTGGAGCTTCATCACACTTGCGATACAACTCCAGCAATGCGCCACCTTTACGGCACAGATACATCACGCATCTGTGCTGTTTTTGCCCCATGATGCGCCGCATTGTAAATGCAGCACACCATAGGTGACGGAACAGCGGCACAGAATGACTAACACATCCCTGGTGATGCGCCAGTCATCATAAATGTATCCCTATGCTTCTTATCTTGTTAGAGATAAACCGCCATATGTATCATCAAAGTTTTTTGCATTTCCTAAATAGCGAACTTTAAGGAATAAATAGCGATTCTTTACCATTCCTAGTTTGCGATTAGCTATTTGCTAATTACAAATTACCCATTCATTTCCTTCATTTCCATAGGGCGGTTGGACTCACTTTTAGCTCGAACGGCTGAATGGATTTCCACGAAACTTGGCAAAATTGTAGGGACTGGTAGGCCGATGTGCCTTTGCTATGTCTCAAGATATATGCTCCAGTGGTTTTTACGAAAATTAACTTTGAAAAATATATATTGTGCTACATTGGCCTATATATATGTTGGAGCCCAAATGTAGCCCAATGTAGCCCAATGAAGCCCAATGTAGCCCAATGTAGCCCAAAGATGGCCGCCAGTCACACAAAAAAAACAAATGTAGCCCAAATATCAGCCAGATGTAGCCCAACTATAGCCCAGTGACAGAATGACCAATCAGCTTCGCAAACCTCCGTTACGCGAAGCGGAGCGCTGTTACAGATATATATCTTTTTTTGAACGTTAATTTCTCAAAATCCACTGGAGCACATATATTGAGACCTAGCAAAGGCACATCGGGCTACCAGTCCCTAATATTTTGCCAAGTTTCGTGCAAATCCATTCAGCCGTTCGATTATTATTATTATTTTTTTTTTTTGCCCCGCGGGGCCCTTTTAAAACCTCCACATCAAACCTAGGGGGTCAGCGAGGATCTACTATGCCCCCTTATAGTTATTTCCCCCTTTGTTTTGACCTCCTCTTGTCTCTCGATCCTACCGAGAGACAAGATGGCGGCCGCTACGGACTTTTTGGAATGTTGACAGACGCCGGAGAACCAATCAGCTTCGCTTCACAAAGCTCCGTTGCGCGAAAGGTACGCGTCCTGGGACGCTGCCAGGTCCGCTGTTACAGATATATATCTTTTTTTAAACGTTAATTTCTCAAAATCCACTGGAGCACATATATTGAGACCTACAAAAGGCACATCGGGCTACCAGTCCCTACAATTTTGCCAAGTTTCGTGCAAATCCATTCAGCCGTTCGGGCTAAAAGTGAGGCCAACCGCCCTATGGAAATTAACATGGGAAAAACGCGTTTTGGGACCCCCCTTTTTTCTCGGCCCCCCCTTGACGAACCCCCCCAAAATTTTCAGGGGCTGCTCAGAAACAAAATGTGCCATTTTCCTGAAAATTTCAGCCAATTCCGTCCACAAACGCCAAAGTTATTAGACATAGAATTTTCAAAAATCCCATAGGGAAAAAATCCTAACTATATATACCTACTGGCGACCGCCAGTAGGTAATATATAAAAATGTATATACATATACATACATATCCAATAGACATCTGCTTGATACCCGATCTACATACAAAAAGATGCCGTGAGTCAAAGGAAGAGCCTGCACTCCAGGATGTCAAATACTGCAGCAGTTTAATCAGGAGGCTGACGTGTTTCGACCTTTCGGCCTTTGTCAAACTCAGACACAGTGAATCGTGCACCATTACCCCTAAAAACAAATGGGTTTCACAATTAAACAGAAGCAGTGAAAAGACTGTCCGAACTGTGCTTAATGCTCACAAGCTCAACGTGAGACGAAAGCTGCATGCTACACATTTCAATGTACATGCAGGTACAAATTAATAAATTCCATTTGATGTGCAATGGGGCATTTTAGTTCAAGCGCAACACAAAAGCAAAACTGAATGTAAAATGTACAGAGCCAATCTGCCGATTAACATAGGTTAAGGACACAACAAGCTAACATTGTGTATGCCACTATCCATGCGGGGCTGCAGTGCCATTAATATTCATATTACGGTCAACGCCAAGTGGCAGACAAATGAATAAATGCAAATTTTCCCTCGAATCAAAAGACAGATTGTCAAAGGGTACACACAAGATATGAAAGCAGATACTATGCATGTTACATTTATATCAAGTTTAGGCATAGTGACAGATAAAAGTAAAAAGCAACATGAAATTAGCAGCTTCTTTATTATTTTACTGTCCCATCTCATAAATATAAACAAATACCCAGATAAGTGGTTACTAACAAGCAGCTTAATAGTTGCCACAGAGTCAAGATAAACAACCGACGCCCTAAGCAAACACATGTGCCTCCATGAGTGAAACATAAATTAACAAACATTAAAGAAGGCAATTCACTAACACATGAATGCATTTTCGATCTGGCCTCATTTAGAAACGAATAATGACTTTCGTAAAAACAGAAAGAAAAGGGATGCTGCAATAGGCAGTCGCCATATTCAAACAGGTTTACAAGAATAGCTGACATGGGGCAGAGGTACATCTAGAAGAGTTATACCAATAAGGAAGCCAACAAAAACGAAGAGGAAAGCAAAGGGAAAAGAGAAGAGAAAGGAGACAGTCTGATGCTGTCAACTCTATAGTCATCTCAAAGTTTCCCCAGGGAAAGACAAAAGGGTAGAAAGAATATATCCTACTCATATGATCAACCTATATGTGCATGCATCTCTTCATCCTGGCTAGGGCCTCCGGGGTGTTGACGGTTCAGTAGGATGATCTATTGTAACTCCAACCTCCTCAAAGTGTGATCTCTGTCACCACCTCTTTTGTTTAACAACCTGTCAATTCCAAAAAAGGAAATCTCATGAGTGTCCAAGGGGTGTTGTTGGTGCTAGTGAGGTGCAACAGAATAGCTTGGGTCCTTATTCCTAACTGCAGTGTTTAAGGATCATCTTCCTCAAAGAGAAAATAGCACCTCCCACGTACTGCATCCCACAGGGACAGACTAAAACATAGGTGACAACATCATCATTGCAATTGATGTACTATTTTATCTTCACCTCTCTATCTGTGGGTAGTGTTTATGTTTTTCTGTTGGTGCTGTGTGCACATGCTTTGCACTTTCCACATTTGTAAAACCCTTGTTGTTCTTTGTCTTTGGGACCCCAGGACCCCACGCTGGTTCATTGGATAACTGTGCACCATCATATCCTTCAATGACCTGCTTTTTCTGTAAGATATCTGGGGTAAGGGCTCGCTAAGTGTCTTATGACCTGGTCGGATCTGACCAAGTACCAATCTTTGCTCAACATCTGTCTGGTGGAGTCAGATTTGCTGTTAAATGTAGTTGTCAGTCTCATTACCTTGTCCTCCCGCTTCCTGTGCTTAGGTATCAATCAGTAAGCTATCTCTGTTGATGCACGCAACTTTCACACATGCCGTCTTGACTACCTTTCCAGGGTATCTCCTGGACTTGAACCTCCCCACCATCCTGATCTGCTCTGCTTTAAATGCCTCAAGTGCGTTGTGTTTTTTTAGCCCTGAGCATTTCCCCATAGGGGATGCTCCCCTTGAGGTTGGGAGGGTTAGGGCTATAGGCATGCAAAATGCAGTTGTTTTCTATTTTATATAAATGTATGAATATATAAAAAATATATATTTCTATTTGCTTTTTAAATATAGTGGGGTGATCTGTTATTTGGGTATCCCTCGAAACCTCATTTTTGTAACCTCCTTATATTCCTTAACCTATACACACACGCCTGAACCCTAAGAAAACCGTTATCTCATTAACCTCAACCCACTCCTTTTCTCTAAATTCACCCTTATCCACATTACTTCTACCCCCAAGCCCTAAAACACCCTCATCTCCCTCTACCTCTACCCACCCCGTAACCCTAAAATCACACTACCTCCCTTTGCCTCTGCCCACCACTGAACTCTAACAGAAGCTGGAATGTAAGAAACTGGAGCGTGTCTGGAGGCAAGCCTACCTGCCGGCCGCTAAAAAGAACTTACGTACTGCTCAAAAGGATTACTATGCTGCGATTAAGGCAGCTAAAAGTAGGTACTATTCGGAGAGAATCGCGAAAGCAGACTATAATAGTAAAGAGATTTTCTCGATAGTCCAGAATTTCCTATCGCCATGTGCTGCTCAACCCCTGCTTCCCTCTTCTGTCCAATGGTGTGAAGAACTTTCCTTCTTTTTTACTGATAAAATTAAGAAAATCCAACTGGACTTAGAAGCTGTTCAGAGAACTTCTCAGACCCTACCTGCTTTACCGCTACTGGAGAGACACAAATTGGAGGCCCCGTTTGTTGCTTTCTCGCCTGCTTCTGAATTTGACATACGGGCAGTCCTGGCGGCCTTAAAGTCGGGGTCACCCTCAGACCCATGTCCTGCTAGGGTTCTTGGAGGGATAACGGAAACCATTAACCAGGAGGTGACACAGATTATTAATCTTTCTCTATCCTCAGCTACTGTCCCGGGCAGCGGGAAGCAAGCGAAATTGCTACCACTTCTTTAAAAGGTTGGACTGGACCCAACAGCGCCGTCGAGCTACCGGCCCATCTCATTGTTGCCAGCTTTGGCAAAAGTGTGTGAGAAGGTGGTATTTAGACAGCTTGATAGTTTCATCGAGTCCTCCCAAGCGCTACATCCAGCACAGTCAGGGTTCAGAGCCGCCTATAGTACCGAGACGGCACTGGTCGAGGTCTCGGAGGCGGTTCGGGAGTGCCTGAACGGGGGTGGCAGAGCGGTCCTGATTTTATTGGACCTCTCTGCCGCCTTCGATACGGTGCCTCACTCACTGCTCCTTGCGAGACTAGAGGCCGTTGGTATCTCGGGGCCTGCCCTTGACTGAATAACATCATTCCTGAGTAATAGGACACAGCAGGTCTGGATGCCTCCTCACACCTCCTCGCCGAAGAGACTGACGACAGGAGTCCCGCAGGGGTCTACCTTAAGCCCCTTACTCTTCAATGTATATATGACTCCCCTACTTTATCTGGCGGATCAGCTGGGAGCCAAAATATTGGCCTATGCGGATGATACGCAGCTGCTTTTCACCTGGCCTAAGGGTATCGCTGATCCATCTACTGTACGGCTCTGCCTGTCAGCGGTCTTTCGGTGGCTTGCACAGGTCCAACTTAAGTGCAATGAGGACAAGTCCGAGGTCCTTTTCTTTGGTTCCTTCCCTGACAACTTTAAGGACCAGATATGGCCCTCGGACCTGCCCTGCCCTAACTCAGTGGGAGGTCCAGCCAATAATTTGGGGGTCTGGTTTGGACAGGACCTTAAATTCTTGGACCACATCAAAAAACTGACTGGCATTTGCTTCGCCACTCTTAAAACTTTGAGAAGATTTTTCCCTCTTCTCCCTAGAGTAGCCAAAGAGACTGTATTACGAGCCCTGATTCTGTCTCGGCTCGACCATGCAAACGCACTATTTAGTGGCTTGCCCGACTACATGGGACACCGCTTGCAGGTGATCCAAAATGCGGCGGTTCGTCTGCTATTCTCGCTACCTAGGAGATCCAGTGTGCGGAGCCATATACGAAGCCTTCACTGGCTTCCAGTGCCGCATCGAATTCTTTTTAAGGTTCTGGCTCTGGCATTTCGAGCGGTCCATCGTCTTGGACCGGTTTATCTGCAGAAACGGTTCTCATTCTACACCCCAAACCGTGCACTGCGCTCTGCCAACCAATGTCAAATGGCCCTGCCTAGATACAAATATGCCAGACTGGGAGGCCAGTCCATTGCAGTTAAAGCTGCCAGAGCCTGGAATGCACTTCCTCTGTACCTTAGAGCTTCTCCGACCATCTCTGTTTTTAAGAAGGGGTTAAAACCCATCTGTTTAATGCCTCTCTCTAGTTGGGTTGGTTATGCTATGTTCTGACACTCTCCTTGTCTAAAACTCACCGCGCCAGGATACTCTGTAGTAACAGAGCGCGATACAAAAGATTTAATAACATAACATAACATAACAAATCCTTTACCTCATTTACTTCCTTTACCTCTATGCTCCCTTTACTTGAAAGACACCCTTTCCCACATTACCTCTAACCACCCCTGAACCCTAAAATCATGCTTACCTCCCTTTACCTCTATCCATTCCTGAATCCTAAAATCACCCTTACCTGCCTTTACCTCTGCCTACCACTAAACCCTAACAAACACTTTACCTCCTTTACGTCTACCCACTTCTCTACTCTAAATTCACATTACCCACCCTTAGAGAATCACTTACCTGTGCTGCACTGTAAAGACATGTCGAGTAAGTGTCATACAGGGTAATTTCCGTGTAGTAAAGATTACTTACCATCACAAACGGCCAACTACAGAGTTTGCAGCATAGTCCTATAGAAAACAATGGAAGCAGGAGTTAATGCTAACATCATGAAATATTGTAAATTAAATTAAAACAAAGTCAGTTTTACAGGGCAGTTTGTTGAATCTTTTTTATTTTAGTATGCATATGTTAATATTATTTATTTAAAATAATGTTGCATATTTATTTTATTATTTTAAAAAATTAAAAACAAAATGTTATACATTTTTCCTATAATTTCCTATTGGGCTCTCTCCATGCTGATAGTGGAAACACCAGAAATAGGTGACAGTTACTAATATTAACTTTACATTTGTAAATTCAGTCATGGGAATCTCCACCACCTCACTTGAGGGAGCGGTGATTCTGAAATGAATAGCAAAAAAGTAGAGAAAAGTAGAGATTTACCCATAGGTGTCGGAGAAGACCAATGCAAGAGTATATTTACACATGCAAACAGATCTCTGTGAATGAACCAAAATAGCTTCCTTATCATATACTTCAATATCAATCGTGTTATAATTGGCCCTTTTTGCAGGGTCATCCCTGAACTTTTTGCCTTCCTCTTGGTATTGTTTCAGACCTGGTGTTGGTGGTTTTAGGACTTTATCACTGCTGTCCAGTGTAAAGTGCATGTGCTCCCTATGGAAAACATAGTAAGATTGTTCAACACCTGTTTGACATATTTAATTTACCTATCAGTCCCCAGTAAAGTGGTATCTCATATACCCGGGACCAGTAAACTGAATGCTACTGATGGGCTTGCAGCGCTGATTGCGCCACCCACCAAAGTAACCTTTCAAACCTGTCTCAGGCCTCTGCCATTGCAAGGCCAGCGCGCAAAGTTTACTGCCACTGTGACGTGGCACATAAAGTGGGTGCCACGTCTGTGACTCCCCTTTTACTATATATCAGTCACCTCTAAGGTAGGTCCTATCTAGCCCTATGGGCAGGGTGCAATGTAGGTAAAGGGTAGGACATGTGCCTTAACTGTGTGGCATGTCCTGGTAGTGACAAACAGCTATTTTGGTTTCTCACTGCTGTGAGGCTGCCCTCTCATAGGAATGCATTGGGGATTCCCTGATAAGTGTTTCAGTGGTAATTCCTGATACGGGAGGAGCAGCGTGGTTAAGTTTGATATGTTTGGAGTAGTGGTAATAAATGCTGCATAATGGTGTGCACAGATTTGTTATCACTATTTTAGAAAGGCCACTTTTAGATGTGGGCATTTCTGTGTGCTATGTTCTTTGTGCCTGCCTGATGTGTATTGCATGTCTGGCTCTGGAGTGACAGGAACTGGGAGGTGCAGTGGCACTAGGCTGAATAGGCCCATCTGCATTTGGAGTGGTGGGAGGAGTAGCACCTGAGACTGAATGGGACTGTGCCTGCCTTCCACCATGCTGGCTCTGCCCCTCTGTGGTGTGTCTGGGGCCAGGACCTACACTGACAAAGGAGGTGTTGTACACATCTAAACAAATGTTGTACATATGTTTATTTGCCCCCAGAACTGGTTTGAACCGGGTGCAGAGCCCTGCGCAGGGGAAGAACAAAGACCCTTGCAGTATAAGTATAGGGGCTGTGACCACGTGAGTGGGCTGCTTGGTGCTTACTTGTGGCCAGTTGGTTGCTGGACGGCCATGAGGAACCTCCATGGGACCCAGTTACTGCCTGAGGGGCTGCCCTCTGCTGGGAGGCCATGGGTGTTGGCCTACCTGTGCCCAGCTATACCCTTGTAGAGGTTTGGCAAGGAAGAGCTGCCTGCTCCTTGTTGGTGGCTCCAGGCGGGAGACGGGCTGATCGCCATTCAGTACAGACACCAGAAGGCTGCCGGGACCTGCGAGACGCACGGGGCTACCACAGCCGCGGTACGGGACCAACACAGGCGCCTGCAGGGTCGCGGAGGCATACCAGCGCAGCGCAGCGGAGGTCGCGCAACTTCCCTGTTCCCGGACCTACATCAGAGGCGGCAAGGTCTCGTGCCAGCACCCACACCAGCAGTCTCGCATGGAGGCACTGCAGAGGTAACCTAGACCTGCACCTGCCTGCGCCTGTACTTGTCCGTTTCTTTTGCGTTTGCACCCACCCTATATCCTAATACCCCTATACCCCTATACCCTCGATCAGGGAAAGGATCGAGGTCCCACATACAGGATCTGACCCGCCAGCTGCCTGCCAGTACCCCGCCTGTACCTGCTCGCTTGTACCCTCACCCACTCGCTCCAAAACACCCCAACCTGGATTAAACCTGCACCGGAGCCGTGGGGGACATGAGTGTTGAGTACCAAAGCGGAGGCTGCTGAAGCTGCGGTGGGGTGGGGGTTGCAGCAGGGTCGTGGGGCTGCGTGGCCGGCCCCCCCTTCCAAATCTGCCTCAGTCTCTCAGATGCTAAGAAACCCAACCATTGCCTGGCAGAAAAGAGGCAAGGCAAGGCAAGGCAAGGTCGGGACTAAGGCAAGGAAAGGCAGCTGATTGAGCTGATTGAGCAACTGACTGAGCGCTACTCTGATACAGCACCGAAGGATCCTGCAGAGGGAGGGGAAGCTGTGAGCGTGGCAGCCGATATAGGCGGCCGCAAAGTAAGAGCCCCAGGGGTCGGCTGACGGGCAGTCTGACCAGGTCCAACTGACCAGGGGTCCCCCGGCGTGCTCCGCTCGCAGGCGATCCAGGCCCCTCCTCCAGCGACTTTTTCGCAACCTACAACCAGACTCCCCCTACTCTTGAACTGCTCCAGCTACTATCACCAATCATCACCCAACACCCCATCGCTCAGTAAGCGCAGGGGGCCGCGGTGAGAGACTCAGAGAGACCCAGAGAGCAGACTGAGAGAGCGAAATGAGGTCTGGAAAGATCAGGGGCTCACCGGAACTAACCTCAAGTAGCAAAGCAAGCAACAAAGCAAAGACAAAAAAGGGGAATAAGAATAAGAAAACAGCCACCGACGGCCCAACACCCCTCGGAATGGAGCAGAATCTTCTCTCCCTAACTGAGTCACCATTGGGCCTTGCCAGCACCGTAGCGAAACAGGGGCATTCAAAGGACTTGCTCCAAGCATCACCGGCTACCGAGTACCTCAATAGGAAAAAGCTTCACCAGCCTAAAATGTACACTAAGTTTGAGTTCCTAAAGGACGCAGGCTCAGCCATTTTTTCAAGCAACAAGCACCTCCAGGGATTGCAATCCCCGTTGTCACCCTTACCGCTGCTGGGCAAATGTGCACCACTGCGCGACACTACCACATGCGCTAAAAGCATCCTGCCCCAGGGAACTTTCACGGTCATGGCTGATTTTCATCAAAATGGTAGTTCAAACCATAGGTCAACAAGTGCAAGCACACCATTTGAGCTTCTAGAGTCCTCACCTGTGTTAGGAAAGTCCCCGGACTCTACCTCTAAACAGCAGCTAACACCTGCCCACTTGGCTAGCTGTACTCCAAAACACTCATCGGAGGAGACCGTTGCAAACCTAAAATCCACCTTAGAGGCGCTAGGAGTAGAAAAACCTAAAAACCCGGACCCCCTAGACAGATGCTTGAGTGCGGGCGAAGTAGGGGCTGGACCACAGCCTCTAACAACGGAAAAGAAACAAACTCTGGCCACTCCCAAGGATATTCAACTAGACCAGGACGGACACTTCAGGAGCCCCAACCACAGTATTTTCACCAAAGCCCACCTGGCTGGTATAGGCGCCTCACCACTCACAGAACCGGGCAATTACGCCTCAGCATCAAGTCTCTCGTGTAGCGCAGCACTCAGCGCAGAACCCAGCCAACACAAGTCCAATCAACACAACTCCAGCTGGGATGCTGAATGCAGGATCAGACCGTCTTACCCGAACGCACAGGGGCGAGAGGACATGTCAACAACCAACAACCGAGACCATAAAAACCTGCTTTCCCTCAACTCCTCTTTGGTTGACGACAACACCACCAACACTGCCCCAATTGCGAATCTCGAATTGGCAAATGAGAGAGCAGAAAAAAGATCACAACATCGGAGCAACTGACAGAGAGCAGGGAAAAGACCACAATACCGGAGCCTGGACCTCCCTTCTAAATACAATTCAGCTAGCTGTAGAAGCTATGCAATATCAATCGGACAAAATGGATCTCCAACTTAATCTCCTCAACACACTGGCAGTCTTCACTGCGGGGATTGACGAAAAGTTAGGTAACCTGAACACCCTGATACAAAGAGCACAAACAAAAACATACTTAAGCTGTAACTGCAATCAGGCAGTAGATAAATTAGCAACACTGCCTTCAATGCTAACAGATCTAATAGTGGACATAAAATTGCTGCACAAAGGCAAATACCTCAAAGAAACGGGCTCCAATAACTTTGCAGAAAGTAACATCAGCAGCAATCCACATGACACAAACTCAATCGGCCACGAATCCCTCGTAAACGAGGATCTTGCCCAGAAGAAATCTGAGTCCCCAAAAAAACTTAATGCAAAACAACGACGACAACAAAAAAGAAAAGGTCGTAAGCAAAATCTGTCGCCAACCTCAACAAAACTCTTTTCTATATTCTCTGGCCTTACCAGGAAACATATGGAGACTTCTAACACGGGCAACCCCTCTGAAGGGGAAACCCCAGCAGCTATCAGCCTAACCCAGCCGCAAAACACAACTAGCAGCCCTTTGCATCAGGAAGAACAGGGGCCCCAAGCCCGACCGGCTGCTAACTTACCTGGACACCCAGATACACACACAACAACTGCGACAAGTACTGGCCAGCACATACAGTCCATTGTGTCTTTCGCAAAGCAGGAGCTAGTTACCGAACGCCAATTGGCAGCCTCGACATTGCCTATCAGGGAAGCCTCTTACCAAACGGTCAATCCCTCCGAGTGCCCCAACCAGGTCCATCAAACTTCAGTGGCAACAAAAACACCCACCCCACTGATCATCAAGGAGGGGGTAAGGGAAAGACCCACAGGCCATATGTCATGCTAATCGCAAGACGATCAAACTAGGGCTACACTTATGACAACTGCAACTATCCACTCTGCCCACAGTCAATCTGAACAGTCAAAGACAATCTGGCCACAAAAGATGCAAACAACATTGAAGCAACCAACGCCAATCAAAGCACCAATCCACAGCTCCAACCCGCCAGGTGACGGCAGAAATCCAGTAGCGAATAATACCTCATCTGATCTGGGCATAGCAGCACTCGCCCATGCTGCAAACGTAAAATGGAAGTCAAACAGTAGCAAAATGCATCTAACTGAGATCCTTGTCTTCCACCCGGAATACACATCGAAAGGGCAGCAGGACGTGCTGAACAGAGGCAACATTCTCAAACTGATGAAATGCGTCCCCACCTTGGGGGGCATAAACTCCAAAGATTTACTTTTGGTCGAATTCTTGCCCGCTCCGAATACAAGCAGCCAGGAGGCGACTAGGACGACTTGGTCCTCCAGCGATGTTGTTGACCTAATTGCATCAGAAGCAGCCCAATTTAAGAACTGGGGGATATAGCTTGTTCCTCTACAAAGACCAGCATACCCTTCGCCACTCCGCAGAAGTAACAGTGCTGCACCAGCGACGCAACAGACTAACCCCTGTAGCATACTAAGGGGCGCGCTGGGAAGATCGCCGACAAAAAGGGAAAACAGCATTTGGCAGCAACCACTGGACAGGCTGACAACGACTACTGGTTCGGAGTCAGTGCTCACAACAGGGTGGCGCAAATCAGTCTCAAGGAATCATCAGCCTCGTACATCCACCACCGCCAACTCCAAGGGAAACAGCACGGGGGAATGGGCAGAAGCAAGCACAAAGGAAGCAACTGTCCAAACTACGCACCAGTAAGAGGAACACTGTCCCGAACGATTTTTACATGCCCCGAAGAGGTATGACGCCTTCACCAACTGGGAGAAGACACCAGAGGAAGGGTGCCAGTTTTTGGCATCTGTTCTTGGAACATACATGGCCTAGCCTCCAAAATGGATGACCCGGACTTCATAAAGTATATCTCACAATTTGATATTGTAATGCTGCAGGAAACCTGGCTTTCGAGCACAAAACACATCCCGGGTTTCACTTGTTTCTCAACAGCTGCCGCCAAAACCAACAAATTTGGACATCGGTCAGGAGGTTTGGCAACATAAGTATCCACCACATCAATACCGTCATCAGTCCACCTGGCCTCATCGACATCCTCAACCTTATCCGTAAAGATCAAGTTACAGTTGGTCACCAAAGAAGAAGAAGTCTGCTTTGTTAATATATATGTCCAACCCACAAATAGAGCAAAAGACTCAAGGATCATCTTGAACCAATTGGCGGAGCACGCCATCCAACTGGAGAACCCACTCCTCTTCGTGTCGGGGGACTTCAATCAAAATGTACTTGCCTCTTCACAAGACGACGATGCTCTCTCACTCAACAAAACTTACAACATACCAGCTCAAAGCTCCCCTCCAAACCGGAGAAAGCGCCAAAATAACGCTCTTTTACAAGATTTAGAACATCAAAATCTCCGGGCACTAAACAGCAGATTTCTGACGGACTGCCCCCCAGTAGCTTCGTTCTACGCTCACAGTGCCAGTTCCATCTTGGACTACACTTTTGCCAGTCTGGCACTATTTCCATACATCCGGGAATTCAGAAAGGGGGATCAAGGGGAAAGTGACCACCGCCCTCAGGAAAGCCAGCTGACAGCAAGGGCGCAAATGGCAATTAGGCCAGACAACATACTGGGGGAGATTTACACAACCAATCTAAGGAAAATCAAATGTTCGCCAACCAATACAACCACCATGGCTGAAACTGCCCTCCAACTATACAAAACAGATACTTCAGATGCAGCCGGGCATATTTCCCACTGGGAGCAATACACAGACTTACTGGTAAACAAACTGGCAAGAAACACAGCCCCCAAAGGCAACCACAAAACAGAGCATAGCCCCAAAATGAACAACTCAGAGTTACACTGAAAAAACAAAGGGCTGAGCTCAAACATACAAAATGGGAAATAAAGAAAGACGCAGAAAACGAAAGCTGGGCTAAACTCTTATATGACTCCAAAAGCAGCAATAGTGCCCGTTTTTGGCAATCAGTAAATAAGATCTTACGCCCAGATCATAAGGCCCTCGGTTCGCACATAGGGGAAGAACAGTGGATTAACTACCTTGGCAGTCACTTCAACGATCCCTTGGGACAGACAGGGGTACAAAGTAGTACCAACGGAGAGCAAGCACTTGCACTGACCATGTCAACGCCGATAAACCTGGGAGATCAACCCCAACCCAGCGACACTCTGGCACCATCAGTAGCCCAGCAAATAGTTCTAGTAAGAAAACAGATTAGTAAGGGCAGGAAAGAAGGCGCTCCAGGTCCTAATGGCATCTCGCCAGCCCTTTTCAAGGTAAAAAACACAGAATGGGCAACAATACTTCAACCTTTATTCACAGAAGTCAGACTCCTAAACAGAATTCCAGATTTCTGGAGAGGGTCGACGATTGTCCCCATACACATAAAAGGGAGATAAAACGGCCCCCGATAATTACCGATTAATAGCCCTCATTGACAATGAGGCGAAATACTTTGCTGGAATAATCTTAGAGGAGATAGTGACATGGGCAGACTCTAAGCAGATTATACCATGGAACCAGACAGGTTTCCGGAAAAAAACCGGAACAACAACTAACATCTTGGCAATCTCGCTGATTATTGACGGAGCTAAAACAAAAAAACTGCCGCTGCATCTGTGTTACATCGATTTCTCCACAGCCTTTGACAATATCGAGAGAGGCATGCTGTGGCAGAAACTTGCACAATGGGGAATACCTGAACCACTTCTTAACATGCTGAAGTTACTCCACCATGATACCTGAGTGCAGGTGAAGCTGGGAAGCGGGACCCATCTGTCTTCCAAAGTTTGTACGACCAAAGGGCTAAAACAAGGGTGCGTGTTGGCCCCGACCTTGTTCAATCTGTTTATGGCAGATTTATCAGGCCGACTCGACACATGCAACTCCCACTCTCCGAGGCTGGGAGGAAAAACCCTAAGCAATCTATTATACGCGGATGACGTGGTGCTTCTTAGCCACACACATATCGGCCTCCAGAATCTGCTGACCGAAATGCACAGTTACGCAACGGAAAACAACCTAGAAATCAACATAAGTAAAACGCGTATGATGTCGATCAACACCAGGAACAAACATCAGAAGCCCTGGACTCTGGGCGGTCAAAAAATAGAGTCTTGACGCGAATATAAATACTTGGGACTTATCTTCGACACTGAAGGCTCATTTGTCCGGCAGATGGAGGAAACCAAAAGAAGAGGGGCCTCGATCGCGATCACACTGAAAAACTTAGCAAACCAACTAGCGGGGCTGACTTTAACACCATATTTAAAAGTCATCCAGCCCAAACTGCTCCCTTCAATTTCCTACGGCAGCGAGGCACTACGAGGAAGAGACTCCAAGAACCTAGATAACATCCAGGTAAAAGCATATAGAACTCTGTTCTCACTTCCGTCCTACACCTCGCCTGCCCAAATAAGGCTTGAGTTTGGCTTAAAAAAACAAGCCCTTGCAAGACAAGGAGCTTTCATTATCTGCTGCCACAAACTCCGCTCAGCCCTCAAAGACACCTTAAACGCGACGCTGTGGCAAGGCATAAAAAGCAGGGATGAATCTCAGGCACGCTCCTACTTGACGGCAGCCTTGGGGCTGTCAAGGCTTCCGCACTCTGGGACATGCAATTGGGGCACAACCCCTTTAAAAAAGTGGTTTGGAAAAACGTAAAAACTATATCCCTAATAGAGGACAAGGCCGTTTTTGCAAAAAGAAACCATGCGTGGATGACTTTAAACACGTACAAATCCCTGACACCACAATCTTACTTCAGCCAGGGCTACCCAAAAACTACAAAACTGAAGTTTTTGAAATATAGATTAGGGATCCTGCCCAGCAGAGAGCACCAACCACCATGGCTCAGGAGCAACGGCCACGAAGTCTGTCCGCACTGCAAACTAGCAACCGGAGACATACTACACATGACCTGTCTCTGTGAAGAGTTCCGACAAGTCCGTCGACTGCTATTAAGGGACCAGTTCAAGCAGATAGGGACCAGTACGCGAAGACAGGCTGTGCTTGCATGCTTGAACCCTGCAAATACAAAACTAAACTGCAGATAAGTCAAATTTCTGACTACGATAGAGCAAAGCCTGCAAAACCTACAACTGGCAGTAACTTTTGGCTCTGGGACCTAACGGCCGAACTTTGGGCCACTAAAGTCTAGCCTGCCCTGGCTCAGGATATACTGTCCGATAACTACCCTCGGTTTCTCACCGCATGCCTTTTGACAAAGGCGATTACACAGACTATATTCTCACCATATTTTAAGAAATTGTTTTAAATGTAACTAATGTACTGGTTTTAATTAACTATACATAATAAAATTTACTATTACTATTACTATTACTGAGCGCTGGACTTTTCTTTTGACCTGCCCAGCGCGTGGTGAGCGCTCCAGGATTGCTGTGCCCTGAGGGGAGAGAGGCAGTCCAGACCCCCAGGCAGCATATGGGACGTGCTGGCATGCCCCTTTGCAGCGCTTTTGTTTTTAAGCCTCTAAGAGGCTCTGCTGTGCCGGAAAAAGAAGTCAGAGCCCTGTGAGCTGCCCACCCGTGAAACTGGAAGTCAGGAGTGACGGCGCTTGGTTGTGGGCAGCGCAGGCCAAGAGGAAGTCGAGACAAGGCAGGAAGTCAGGCGTATTGGTGCCTGACATTGGGCAGGGCTGGCAGCTTGATCCAGACAGAGTCTCTGGGGCTCCTTGTGCATCCCAGGACGTTGGCAGCAGAGAGAGAGAGTCATCGCTTGGGGGCCCTGAGGAGAGCCTGCAGCAGTTCAGGCTTCAGAACCTAAACAGGAATCCAGAAGTCAGGCGGAGAATGCCTGGTGGTGGGCGGGGCTCCTGTAAGGCTAAGGACAGCCCCGCGTGAGTCCTGAGCCTTGCCGTGAGTAAGGGAGAAAAGAAGGTGAGCAAGGCTGAGACCAGAAGTGCCAAGAGAGGCCACGGTGAGTAGGGCTTTTGGAAAAGCCCTAGTGACACTTTTGGCCTTATCACAGTTGCGCTGTGTGGCTGCGGGCAACTACATGCTCATCTCAAGCCCAGGGGGCCATCCACCATTGGAGGAAATCGGGGTGAGTTGCACCCCCGCCCCCTGTGCATTACACACTTTGTTTGTGCTACATCGGCAGCAAAGAGGGGCCAGATTGTAGGTTCCGTGTGAAGGGGTCACCAAGCTTGGGAACCCTGACTGGGGTAAGCCTTGACGGAGGCCTCCGCATTTAGGAGTGAGTAAGGAACCTCCCTGATAATACCACACAGCGATGTAGAAGCTGGGACAGGGAATACACCCTTTAGGTGAATCAAGGCTCCCCGCAGTTATGGGTCTGAAGTGATGACACTGGGTGCACACTAAAGAGATGGTTACATGCACTGCTGTTGGTGTCTAGGCCATACTATACTGAGCAATTGCATAGGGTGCCGTTTTTTCCCTTTGGGGGCATGATATGTTTGTGATGCATAATGTGTCTATGCTAAGTGTACCTAACCAGTAGTTACTGTTTGTTTTCTCATTTACCTTTTCTGATGGTGATGGCAGTGGCCCGATTGGCCCTGTCCTGCATACAATCCCCTGTAAAGTGATACCTAGTGCCAGGTGGCACAGTGTATATATGTGATTACGTTCTAATGTGTTTATGAGTAATACAAATGTATTTTTCATATGACCTTGTGTGGAGTTTCTTTTGTGGTGTGTCTTGTGTGTCGCTGCTGTGTGAGTGTTGCGCAAACGCTTTACACATTGCCTCTGGGATAAGCCTGACTGCTCGTGCCAAGCTACCAAGGGGTTGAGCAGGGGTAATCTTCAGCATGTAACTCCCTTGGCCTGACTAGAGTGGAGGTTTCTGCCTGGCTTAAGCACATGCCCCAGCCAACCAGAAATCCCATTTCTAACAACTTGAAACTAATAATCAGTGACAAAAGTCTTATACCAACAAATCGAAAGAAAATGGGTTAAGTACATACATTGGGGGATCAAATTCGCAACTATCATATTCTAACTCCAATTGCAAAAACATTAGGGAACATGCATAATTTTGAGACGTTAGATATCCTATTTTAACTCCAGTGTAACAAACATTGAGAAAAGTATTTACAATTGTGGAAAGTGCAAATATATTGTCTATTAACTGGGGGAAGTGCATGATTTTGAAGGGTAAAGATTACTATTCTAATTCACATTAGTGCATATTGAGAAAATGCATAAATTTGGAGGTGGGCACTTATACGATTCTAACTCCAAATCCCCCCATACATTGGTATGAATGCATCATTTAGTGAAGTAACTTTAACTATTTATCTTCGGGCCACTAAAGATTTAAGAACATGTGTAAAGCTGCAAGGGTGGTAGGAGGCAAAAAACAAATCTAACTCCAAATTGCCAAACTTTATGAAAAGTGCATTATTTGGAGGGGTAAGGTTTAGTATTCTAAGTTCACTCCAACAAACATTGGGCAGAGTGTATAAATAGGACTGGGGATAAATCTACTTTTCTAACTTTGCATCCCCAAATATTTGGCAAAGAACATAATTTGGAAGGGTACGGTTTACTATTCTAACTTCAGTCCAAAACACTAAGGAAAATATATAAATGCAGGTTTATGCAACTTGGCACCCTTACTTTTCCAATTCTAAAGCCTCAAACATTGGGGAAAGTGCATAATTTGGAACTATATAATTTACTATTCTAACTGGAGTCCAAGAAACATTTATGAAAACATTTATAAATCATAGTATGCGTGGGCAGAGGGGTACAAATATATTAACACAAAACATAACTTTAAAAAAATTGAAATCCTGAATATTATGTAAAGTAATATAAAGAGCCCCAAGCCAAAATTATTTTTGCTTTTAATAAGTTTAACAAAAAATCGTTAAGACATTAATTATTATTAAAATCACCCAAAATACAAAAAAAGCATTTGAATTATACTTCGCACAAAACACGCAGCACAGCATTTATTATTAAACAACACATTGAAATTCTATTTCTATAAAATATAATCAATGGAATAATACCATCATTAAATAAGCTATTTTTGATATTTTTAAATACAACACCATTCATCCAAATCCCCAAATACCTCAAAACTCAACAGCACCTAAAGCTGCATATTTGAATGAAAACATGTAATAATAAATGTTCATGTTGCAATATAAATTCTAACTATATTTATTACTGATATATTTAAGTAAGCAATATTTGAGCAATGATTTTATTAACAAACATTTTGGGGTCGATTCCGATTCAGTAAAATGCCATCCGAATAGCCGTACGGAGCTTTTTTCCCGTACGAATCGTATGCAGAACCGTACCCGTACGTACGATGTAGTACGGTGTGTACCCAAAGCAGTTCTACATACGAATCGTACTGAAGACCGTACAACTCACTAATCCATATGAATCGCATTCAGAACGCACAGCATGCGATGTCCGTACAGATCGAAGCTGCATTTTCCGACCCAGCAAGTACGAATCGTATCGACAACACTCCGTACCACTCTTTTTCTACGGGAGCCTAAAACGTCTGTAAAAGCAGATTTTGCCTCGAAATGCGTATGAAACAGACCCCCCGGGTACGGTGCGTACACCCCATGACTGCAGGGGTACAGTGCATCAGGGTACGATGCGTACACCCCTGGTTTTCAGGGGTACGGTGCGTATGTCCCCGTGCGTACACCCCATGATTGTAGGTGTACAGACCGTAGGGGTACGGCTCATACACCCCAAGGTCGTAGGTGTACAGTGCGTACACCCCATGCGTACACCCCTTGATTTTAGAGGTACGGTGCATATGTGATAGTGTTGCCCTCCGTACGAATTGCTCATACGCGACATTTACCGTACGAATCGCTTACTCATTTCCCGGTCCGGATCGTACTTGGCGGGTCGTACGGCATTTTTACGAATTGTATGGTTCACTGTGCGGGTCGATGTCGTATGGATTTACCCTTCATTTTCGTACGGTTCGCAATGATTCGGACGTATTTTCTCGGAACGGATCGTACAATGTGATTCGGACGGATTCGTACGATTCGTACGGAAACGGCTACGAATACGAATCGCCGTACGGATTTGTTTCTTGAATCAGAATCGACCCCAATCGACCTTTGCTAATATTTCTAATAATGTTTTGCTCTTGCAATATTTTTACCACGATGTTGTGGTCCAATTTACTTTGCTATATTTCAGTACCATACTCTTTACACTAAAACCAATTTCAACTTCATCTCTAAAGCTCTTTGCTTCAATTCTAAAGTCTTCCTAGTGGACAAGATGGCTATTTTAGCTATTAGTATAGTGTTGTATTTGCGGGGTAGCTGAATTTCTTTTCGTAACATTTAAGAATGTAGTACCATTTTAAGTATCTCTAGAAGCATATATGATATGGATGTGCTATGTCTTCTATGTCTGCGTCCCAACCATGTGACTTCAACCAGGTCGAGATGGTGAAATAAAAAAAGAGTGCAATGAACACCAATGCAAACAGGCATTGGCAATACCAATACTTCATTATATGCCCTCTAAGTGAATGTGGTATTGCTTTGCAAATGTAACGTTTCCCCTTTGAAAACAGCAGCTGTATGCGCTGAGGTTGGACATAGGTTTCCCTGGGTGTTTACTCATAAATGTAAAAAAAAATACATAGGAACATTATAGTATTGATAACGTTACCTGTTTTGCAATTTATTTATTGTCTGCTTCGCACTAACTTTACTTGCTTTTCAATTTATATGTTGTCTGCTTCACACTTTTTATATGAAACAGTTTTGTAGATTTGGTACACTGATCAATTTGAAAGTTTCCACATTTTTGATGGCTAAACATATGGAGTAAAAACCTCATTTTTTAGGTTGAGAATCAGCAATGACCTGTTGTATCTCTCTGTGTGGCTTTGGCAAACCCACCCATTGCTATTGGCTGTTAGCTGCAGCATTCAGAAATGCTGGTTTCTTATTGGTGCATATCTGTTAAAGTTCCTCCTTTGTGTGTTTAGCTCTCTTTATGGTGATTTCACTCAGAAAGCATTTTGGTCGGCCATCACACAGTACAGCGTGTGATGGCCTCTCTTCCCTCCTCCCATCTGGTTTTGAAAGGTGGTCTTGTAGTGAAAAGCGTTTGTGTTTTGTTTACGCTGCTATGCAGACACTTTCGTCACGGAAGCCCCGCTGGTTGTTTACTTAAGGCGGGCGTCCAGTAACTGTCTCTGCTCTCTGTCAAATCTGGCCACTTTGGGAGGCCAAGTGCCTTTCTATTTAGTTCAACCCCCTCCCCCGTCTGTCACTTTCCACCCTTGTTTTATTATTCACGTCGCGCAAAGAATCTACCAGAACCAACAATAACATAAATATAGCACACGGGTCTCTCTTCTCACGCTCTTGGCATACTCTGGGAGGAACCATCTGCACTTGCACATGGTGTCTCAGTTTCATTTCACATCCCAACAAAAAGAAAAAGAAAAAGAAACAGGCGAGAGAAGTCAGAGCAGACCATACACGCTTCTAAAAATGGAAGAAGAAACAGTTTTGTAGTAACTGGCAAAACTATGGTATAGTTTTGTTTTGTAATTAGATTCCAAGAAATTGTATCAGCAATGCGTTAGTAAACATAAGACAACAAAGGACCCTGTGCCAGACTGCCTCTTGTGTGCGCACAGCTCCGGACAAACCTCTGCTGCTTCCTCCTATAGAGAACCGAAAACGTCCGCAGCAGTATGGGGCAGCAGGTATTTCGCTTTCTTTTTCGCTTGTTAGATTTCGCCTGTCGAAAGCTGCGCAAGCAGCGTTTCGCGCAGGCGAAATCTAATGAGAACAGTAATGTAGCTTTGTTCCACCCTCTCTTTCCATTGGCTAGCTCCATTAATGGAGGCTAGCCATTGGAAGAGAGATCTGCTCGTCATTCTGCGAGCAGATTCGTGGGCGTTCCTGCAATTTTTAGGCTTTCCGCCACATCATGCGGCGGTGGGCGGATGTAATTTTTTTTTTCAGGCCGGCATCCTTCGTCACACCAGCCTGCTCGCTCTCCATGTGAGGACGCAGACCCGACCCGCTCCCTACTCCGAGCAGGGGTGGGCTGCGCCATTTCACTTTTCTAGGAGGTAAGCGTCATTTTTTTGTTTTTCTTATCCCGTTCCCGCCCCCCCTCCCGCTGTCCGTGTGCCCGTTAACCTGCCCCCTCCCGCTGTCCGTGTGCCCATTCCCGCCCCCTCCCCCCTCCCGCTGTCCGTGTTTCTTGACCCTGCCTCGCGACGAAAGGGCTGGCGGCTTTAAGGCGCCAACCGCTGAGTGGGGGCAGAGCCGGCGGCGGTGCCCCCGAAGACGAGTCCGCAGGCAGTGGAGGTGAGCATGGGGGCAAGGCTGATGAGGCCTGGAGAAACTTGCTCTGGGGAAATCGATAGTTACCGGGGCTGTTGCTCAGTAGTAGAGCACAGGATGTGCATTCGGAAGCCAGGTTCAAACTCCCCCCTGCGAGTTGGTCAAGCTACGCAAAAATGCTTTGTTTTTTACTGTTCTCAGCATAGGGCGCTTGTCTCCTTGCCGGGTGGCCACAGGGTTCTAGAGCGGCATGCCGACCGCGGCCAACCGGGGCCAGTGGCATCGGGTAAGGCGCACTGTTTAGGCGGGAGACTCCAGGGCTTCGCACACCCTTCCCTCAGCGGAACTATTTGGGGCATGCTCCGAGGGCAGTTTAGACTTAAAACAGAGGGGGCAGGCTCGAATGCGCAGCTAACGTCTGCTCAAACCCCGCTCATTGCCACTGATGGAAATTCAATGTTTACCTTCCCCTATATCACAGCACTTGTAGCGCACTGAAGCATCCCGGGTTAACTGCGAGACACTCGGGATAACAGGGATACAAATTTCTGTTACGTGGAATAAGTTACGGCGCTCTGGAAAGCCCAGAAAGTGAATGTACTTGCGCCGTGATCACCCCTCAGCGTCCTCGCGCCGCATTGCAAAAAAGCCACTTTTGCCCTCACAGTGTGCAGATGGGCCTGAAGATCAATCACAGTGGGGCCCCTGAAGATCAGAGCAGATTCTGTTTTGTTCACATGATCTGCAGTGGTCCACCCTCAGAAGGTTTACATCCAGAGATATGACATTGATTTTCACTTCGAGCGATGTTTTAAAGTCAAGGATAGCATGTAGCACTTTCTCAAATTGTTCGGAGTGTTTTCACAGAGGAGATTTTCGGTGATGTAGGGCGCCTATGGTGGTGTCAGCAAGTGTTGGGGGTGGCACTGTGGTGTGGAGTTCAGGGATCTGTGATTTGACAGTCCTGGTTTTCCCCGTCATTGTACAATGAGGACAGGCATAGAGGCAGGTCATGCCAGTCATGTGCCAGTCTAGAGTATCCTGGGCTCCTGATCCCACCAGGCATGTGTGGTTAGTACCAGGGGAGTCGTGCTGCCATTTCAAACTTCAGGGAAGTCCACACGAGGAGGTTGCGCCTCTGTGCGTGCAATCCGATGTGGTGGGCAAGCCGACTGGGACCACAGTAATAGGACACTCCAGGCCAGGTGCACCGGAGAGAGGCACAGCCCCTAGCTTGCAGAGAGATGACACACTGTCGAGGGTGTGCGCAGGAAGAGAGGCATTTTGGGGTGGGCTATCCATCAAGACCACGCTATTTCGAGCATGGTCACATTGATCCGTTTGAGTTCCCATTAGGGCTTGTTGCTGGGCACCACGTAGCCGTTTTGTAGACTACAGATGGAAAATACAAAAACTGTCCTGCAAATGAAAGATTCAATAAAACGTGAAATATAAACTGACACAAAACTGACATAGATTACATTAATTGTTCATAAATAGTCCGTGTTTTCCCCTGTAAAGTTAAGGACAAGATTTTAGGGATCCGATTACTTGTCCGTTCTAGAATGCTACAGGGTCTGGGGACTCCGCCCGCTTTTGTCCTGTTTCGATTGAATGCTTTCTGGAGTTCATATACTTGTATTTATTTCTTTATGCGTTTCCGCGGTGCCTGTTTGCCGCGAGAGTTTGTTGTGTTCTGGAAACACTTGAGTCATTAACGCACAACTTGCACTACGCTCAGCGGTGCGTGTTTGCTGCTTTAATGAAGTAAGTAACGTATGATTTGTGTTGTGCGCACGACTGTTTATTTCGCACATCTTGCTGTGTCTGTGTTGTCCTTATGCCTCTTGTGCGGCACGCGCTGATGCCCTTGCAACTTTGAATGAGGGAACATCTCTGGCACTTCTTCACAGTAGGAATCGGGAAGTATGGTACAGGACGTGGCGTTGTGACCCGAGCTGTCGCCTTGGGAGCGGGAGCCAGGTTCGAATTAGCGGGTGGGTGGGTGGGGGGTGACCCTGTGTTATGTAACTGATGCTCTCCGACACATGCGGGTCGAGCTCGCGCTATGTGCCTTCTCTGCTGCATGCCATCGCTGAACACTCGTTGCCCTCTCTGCCATTCCTGTTCACAAACTGCCCCCGTTCATACACTGCCTCTCTTCTGTGCCCCATCTGAAGACTCAATGCTGTCTCCACTCGCAACCACTTCTGCTCACACACTGCCCTCACAGCTCCCTGTCCCTTCTCCTCACACACTACCCCTTCTCCTGTGCTCCTTTTTGTCTCTGATCAATCACTGCCCTCGCAGCTTCTTGACCCTTTAGTTCACACACTGCCCTGCCCTCGCTTCCTTAGCTCCAGGCTATATTTCAAAAACATTAAAACCAGCATGGCATTTAGATGTGGGGAAAGTATTTTCCATTCATAAATATCACACCATTATTCATAGATCCCCGATTTGTGGGATTTTCAAATAGCAAAGTGCACTTAAGTGGAAATTCAGCAAGGGTAACAGATTTTCCAATGTTGTGAATATTAGTTATAGCCTAGGTTTGGATAATTTTAGCATGATCTACCTACCCCCCACAAATAGATGAATACTTGCAAACATGTAGGCTTGTATATTTTTAGATTTCTTCAGCAGGTGGGCTTGCACACAGTGCATTAACACAGGGTTACTCTAGTGAGAGATACAGGTGACTTTCTTGGGTGAATGGAAGACGCGTGTCTCTAACAGAGGCGTAGGTGAAGCGCTTTTCCCTGGGGAAGCATATTCTTCCTATGGAAAAAGAACATTTGTTACATTTACAATTTCACATGATATTCTCTTGTTTTCCACCTCCTGGAAAGTCTGCACGAGTGAGTTGTGCAGGTTTGAGCTTTAAAGAAATCTATGATGGATTTTATGGAGCGGATTTACGGAATTTGTGGTGGGAGAAATAATCCACTAATTTGCCATATGGGTGAAAGCTGACCATTTTTCAAATCACTGACATGCAAAGCAAAATTACGGTATAAAAAAATGCATAAATTAACTGCAAGTAAACCTTGAGAAGCAGGCAGATTTCAAGTGTTTTGGGCAGCTCATGTATTTTATTGTGGGTCTTCCTGGCAGCAGGATCATGGAGACTCACGCAAACAGCACATCTTTTACAAACTGCCCACAGAATAGGCACTTGTTTGCAGTCTCAGACCTTAATTTGTACCTATGGCAGGCATACAAATATCAGCACGGTGTGATCCGGAAAAAATGTCTGGCCTTAACCACTTTTCCTATTCTTTGTATAGTGTCAATAAATCTTGCTGTGCTCCTGTCCTTGCTGTTCATGCCTTGCCTGTTACTGAAGCTCGTTGAAACATTTTCAGTATACTAAAGTCAAATGCTTGATGGGAATGAAATAATGTACTCCAGTGAAACTGATGGACAAGGTTTTAATTTAGTATTACATGTGGCTCAAGCAGTAACCAAATTGGTAATGGAGTGGACCATGTTGTAACATTTAAAAACAGACCAACACAGTGATTGTATGGCAAAGGTGACTACTTAAGGTATTGATTGCTGTACTTTTCGGTCCACATTTACAATGTTAAAAACACAAGTTCCGCAATACAAAATGCTGCTACATGAAAAGCCAGCACTGCCTGAAGGCAGGGAATCTCACAATAGGCCATGTGATAACTTTGTTAAAAGTATTAAAAACAAGTTTCAGTTTGTGACTTTAGGCCTTTATTCTTGAAAGCAATCAAAGGTAATTATCGAAGTGGGAAACAGGCATAGATTAAAATTCTAGTGTAAGTCTTGCTAAAACATTACTTCTTAATGCACTGAGTCCCTTTTGGGTTCTGACTACTGTTATATAGCGCATCCTGCAACTCCCACCGCTCATGTACTTACGCTGCAGAGCAGCAGCAACTGAGCGACACCGAGCAGAATACAGCAATCATGTATGAAGTTTCGTTCCTTAGCAGTTCCCAAGCCTTTAATGTGCTTTCAACTGCTGCAAAGTGGAGCTAATCAGCTGAAATATTGATTGGGCCCCACAGAAGTTGGCGCCCATGTTCAGGGCATGCACACATTTATCTTTACACATGACCTGGTGACTCCGGGCCTTTATTGGTGTTACTTGAATGGGTTTATTTCTATGCAGTTCTTGTTTTGGGCTGCTGTATAACCACCGTGTGTTTCTGTTCTGTATACTGCTGGAGTATGCTGTTCTGTTTGCGAGGGTTTACCTTCTCTGTGTGAGTGCTGATGTACATACTGTAGTTCTTCATACGGACTTCATCTTTGTAAACGGCTTGAACCCACTCTTATGTTTTAGCATTTGCGCTTTTGGCTTCGCAAGCTGTTTTGTATAGCTTATTTGCTGTTTTGTCGTTGAGTGCTATGGAGTGCTAGGGACTGCAGAGTGACTGCAAAGATTAAGCTAATGGCAATGTAAATGACAGTGCCATTTATTTATCTGTTTTCAAAACCAACACATAAAGACAAATTTTGTCATTTACAATGCCAATAGCTCTAACTTTTCCAAAGGCGAAACCATTGCATTGTAAATGCTTGGTTTTTTTGTGTCACAGAGAGAGCATTGGCTACATTGTCCATCTCAGCTGCCAGTATTTTACTAGATTTTCGGCCGTTTTCTTCATTCTCACCATCCTTCCACACTCAGGCTTCAATAACTGCTGGGAATTTCTTATACTACAATAAAAAGAGCTTTTCAATGGAAGATGTTTGTGGATTATCTTTGAAAACATCTACAAGATTGGAATACATTACACTCGCCATATGACTCTAGGGAGTGACTATTATATGCTATGAGATATAAATATCCAATACTCTTATTTTGGGTTTTATTGTAACTAATAAGGGTGTGCTGTAACAAGTTTCTTCGTGAATGTTTATGTGCATGTTTCTTGGAACCTGCCGATAGCACCATTTGGTAGTAGGTGCTGTAGCTATCTAAGCACCCCAATATTTCTACATTAGATTATTATTCATGCTTGTACTTGTGACTTGCTACATTTCTTCTTTTTGATGTGCGGTTTTTCCCTGATGGGAACACTACTACTGTGGAATTTTAGTTTGTGTACTGAACATCATCTACGCCATCTTGCAGACTCACGTATGAACATACACGGCAGCCATTTTAGGTACCATGGTCTCCCTGTTCGCGATCGCCCGTCAGCGGACTTCCCTGAACCTTGCAAGCCTTCCCCACGCACCCTGGCTGCCCCCGCTCTCACATGCACAAGTCATGAGCCCTCCCCTTCTGCGTGACTCTGCCTTTGGGAATCACACCCCACGCCTGACCAACACCTCCTTTCCGTCCATGAATACCCCTCCTTTGATGACCCCTTCCTCTGAGCCCGATTGCCTGTACGAACCGCTGGTCATCCCTTAGCCTGAGGGTACAGTTTATTGCCCACTACTGTATGCACTCGCCTCTCTTGAAAGGAGCCACTATTGATCATGACCTCCCCACCCCCTGAGATTCGATCAGGCGCACACATTCCAAAGGAATCAGCTGCGTGATAGCCCCCTCCCATTGTATGAGGGGTAAGGGCCTCTACTGTTGTCATGTGTTGGAATGGGCCGGAACTGGGGGGGTGCCGGGGATGTCATCCTCATACTTCACAATGTCTTTGTTGTAATAAAGAACGTTCACATGTCTTAAACCAGTGTATAAAAGACCAGGCCTCAGAGAGGCTGAGAGAGCACCTCGAGACGATACCTTGTTGTCCGATCTGACGTGTTCTGCTCCGTCGGAATAAAACTTGTTTCCTGTCTTCCTGTCTCCAGCGCCTGCCTCTTTATTGGATAACTTCGTATGGTATTAGAGGCATTTTACGCCGGGCAAATTTAACTTAGGAAACATCAACTAAATCGCCTGACCATTTTGAATTGATCTTTATCAATTGGCGTCCCAAACGCGGGGCCCATCAGCGACACGTGGATCCAGTGGGAGAGGTCCCGACGACAGAGTGAACGACTGCAACGATCGGGAAAGCTCCTGTCCGATAGACCCTCGTCTGACAGCCGATCATCTGAACTTCACTGATTCCGAGCAGACCTCTCCCGAGTGATCTACGGTCCTGACTGGGAACCACCAGGAGTGCCGCGATAGCAACAGAGAGTAGAGGACGATCGGGCGCTGGAAGCGGAAGACGAGAAACGGTCCGTGCGGTCCGGGTAAGGTCGTGACACACGACAAATTGCGAAATTGATTGTTTGAAAATACTAGTATTACTCATTTTTGTCTCTGAGAGATTCTCTATTTGCAAACAAGCACAGAGTCGCCATACTCTGTTTAGTCTTTGCAGATAGTGAAGGGTAGGTAACGCGGACTTTTGTCCCCCATTGTAATCTGCCGTGCCTATTTTTCTCCCCATTGATTGATTGTTTGAATCGAGCATTGAATTGTTCGAAGTTGGTTCTCTTAAGGATCTTCTCTGCTTACAAACGGGGAAGAATAGGAATATTCTCTCTCCCTTTGTAGAAAGTGAAGGGTAGGTAACGCAGGCTTTTGCCCCCATTGTAACCCGTCGTGCCTACTTCATTTCCTCATTGATTGATTGTTTATCCGAACATTGACTGTTTGGAATTGGTTCTTTTTGGAGGTATTCTCTGTTCGCAAACAGCGTAGAATAGAATATTCTGTCTAAACTTTGCAAGCAGTGAAAAGATAGGTAATGCAGGCTTTTGCCCCCCATTGTAATCCGTCATGCCTATCTTCTCCCCATTGGTTAGTAGTTGGGTCAACCCGGACCACTTATTAGAGATGAACCATCCAGCTCCATTGGAGGGCACCCCTAATAAGGACATGTTTACTAAGCAAGGACTAGTCGCTATAGCTTATAGTAAGTTATGGCATAAATATACAAAAAAGAATCCTGAAAGTCAGTGGCCACTGATAGGTTCTTTTGATGAAAATAAAATAAAAACGTTAGAAGCAGCTGTAAAAATAAATAAGGCAACGCCCACTATGCTCGATAGTATTGGCATGTGGCGCAAAGAAGCAGAACAGCGAAGGAAAAGAGAAGAAGCAAAAATAGTGAAAGAGTTACGAAAAGCAGCCCATCTGGCCGCAAAAGAACTAGATGAAGAAATAAGAAGAAAAGAGGAAGTTAAACAAACACAAGAATCAGGACTGGCAGGCCAATGCCCTGTCAGGACCCCCTCTACGCTCTACCCGGAGATGCCCTCCAAACAGCGGGCAAATGACGAGTTACTGCTCGGTCCTCCAATTATCTACATGCCCCCTCCTTATGCTCCCTGCCAGCCTCTAGCACAACACTCACCAGTTCAAAGTGCAGGCGTGGGTGACCCTAGCGCTAGTGCCCCGGCTCTTACGGCCTTCGCACCGGCCGCATTGGTAACAACACCAGATGAACTCGAGACTGGCAAGCAGCTAACAGCCAGACCAAATAGGTTGAGCAAAGATGAGCGGGATGGAATCGACAAGATAGCAAAAACACTGGTAGAACGGAAGGAGAGCGAAGAATATACGATGAATATGCACAACTCACATGCCGGTAGTCACCGACGGCATTTCATTCTGCGGTTCAGCTACCACACCCTGAACGCATATGAGGATAGGTACCAGAATAAGGGTCCTGCTAAACTGACGGCTCTATATAGAAGGGTCGATGTTGGAGATGGGACTGAGAGCGATGTGACGGACCTCTTCATGCAAACGCTTGAAGTCTTCCGCCACCTCGCGGAACAGAAACCAGAGGTCAAGATCACAGTCCCTGAGACGATTGAGCCCTCATTAGAAGCAGCCAACACTATGATGCCTATCAGAGAAGCCGCCCCCTACTGGGTTCCCCAAGAGGTCAGGGAACAAACGACGATATCAACCACGCAGATGCAAAAGGGAGGGTTGTGTATAATTGGGTTTACCAACCATGGGATCGGCAAGATATTTTAACTTTTAGGCAAACCCTGCCCGATTTAAGAAAGAACCCTACAGCATTTTATACCGAACTAGGCACAGCCTTGGGCTAAACCATAATGACTCTATCGGACATTGATTTGTTTTTCGGGTTGTGTCTGCTGGCCGATGTGTGGAAGCAAATCCGGAAAGCCGACCACACAGATCTGTTCGGACACACCTGGAAACAACTCAATGAACCAGATGGGCAGCGAGAGCCCGGAAAGAAACCTGTAAAAGACATACTGGAACTCCCGGAGAAAATAGTGCAGAAACTAGAGACATTGATCCCAGAGAAGAAGGTAGACTGGTCGGTAGTCACGGCTTGCCGCCAGAAACCTCAGGAGGACGTATCAGAATACTTCTCCCGATTTGAGACGGTTTTCTCCGACTACAGTGGCCAAGACATGACCACCGCAACCGGACAACACCTATTCGTGCAAAACTACGTAAAGGGGCTATCGCAAGAGGTCTCCCAAAAGTTACAGACGAGCGAGAGTAGTTGGGGAGCCTCCAAACCTGCAGCTATCCTTCAGATGGCTCAGTATTACGAACACCAAAAGAACGAGAACGAGAGGGCGACTGAGAGAAAGAAAAAGGACTTAAAGGAACGAGTGATGATTGCTCAATTGCAGGGAGTGACTACAGGAAGGGAACGGTATAGGGGAAACTACCAGTCGAATGCCCCTAGGAATCCGCCCCCTAGAGACCGCAACCTCACATCCGGTGCCCCACGAACCGACCTCGATGAGAACCAGTGTGCATTTTGTAAAGAATTTGGACATTGGAAGTCTCAATGCCTGGCCCTTCGGGAAATGATTAAAAATGAAGAGACAAGGGACATGACAAATGGCCCCAAAACTGGAGGGCAGGGGCGAGGGCAGACCCACGACACCACCAATGACCGACCTGGCAGACCAAACACATTTGACCGCCCCCGACAGAATCAGTGCCAACAGTCCGACTGCAACAATGCTCACGACTCTGCATAGGACTGCCAGGGGCAAGGGAGGGATCCAGTCGAGCTCTGTGTTGACCAGCAAGGTCCTTACGTCACTGCTAAGGTCCTGGGTACAAAGTCTCCATTCTTGGTAGACACTGGAGCGACACTTAGTGTATTATCAAAGCGACTGATTCCAAGGGCACCCTTGTCTGGCTCACACATTACATCGATAGGTTTCGATGGAACGCCCTCCACTAACCCCCTGTCTGTACCTATCTCCTTTGACCTAGGAAACAATCCCACTGACACCACGTTTCTGCTCTCCTCCAACTCCCCTGACGCCATTATGGGTATTGATTTACTGAAACATTTCCGAGCTACTATTAGGTGTTCCCCGGATGGAGTCCGAGTCATCCTGTACGACAACCCGAGCATGACCAGACCCTACCCCGCAAGACATATGTACACCATAACAGATGCTGACCTATCCTCACTCGATACCCTACCCCTGTACCTATGGGCCAGAAACGACTCGGATGTAGGACGAATGATGATCGATCCTGTACACATAACTGTTCGACCAGATGCAATACTCCCGAAACTCCCACAGTACCGGATATCGCCCGAAGGCGAGAAGGCATTGGTAGCGATTATTCAGTCCTTGGTAGATGCAGGAGTGGTAGAGGAAGTGGTTAGTAATGTCTGCAATAGCCCTATCCTACCCATTGTTAAGAAGCAAGGTGAGGGAGATGAGAAAGCATACTTCTTCATCATCGACCTGCGAGAAGTCAACAAAGTGGTGGTACCACAGTACCCCGTAGTCTCAGACATCGCCACCATTCTGACTCTCATCCCGTCCACTGCCACCACCTTCACCGTTATTGATCTTAAAAACGCATTTTTCTCTATCCCCATCCATCCAGACAGCCGTTATCTCTTCGGCTTCACTTTAAAAAGCCGTTCGTACCGATTTTGTAGAGCTCCCCAGGGCTACACTGAAAGTCCCAGCATTTACAGCCAGGCCCTAAAAAGACAGCTGGACACTGTCCAGCTACCAGATGGAGTGGTGTTGATCCAATATGTCGATGATATCCTTTTGGCGGCCGACACCACTCCACTCGCAATCACGGCCACTATCCAACTCTTGCACTTTCTTGCGGAGAATGGCCACAAATTCTCTAAAAAGAAACTGCAGTTCTGCCAGCCTCAAGTGACATACCTAGGCCATCTCCTGTCCAAAGAAGGGAGGAAACTTACGCCCGACCGAATCCAAACCATCCTAGACACCCCCATCGCAAAAACACAGAAACAAGTCCGTTCATTGGTGGGCCTTACCTCTTTTTGCCGGCAATGGTTACCGAATTTCAGTCTCATCATAAAACCCCTACTTTCCCTGTTGGCCAAAGATGTCCCTCTCCCACTCCCTTGGACCCCCGAATGCCAAGCGTCCTTTAAGGAGCTGCGGGATGCCCTTTGCTCGGCACCCGTCCTAGGAACGCCAGATTACTCCAAGCCCTTCTCCGTCTTCACTCACGAAAGGGAGGGATGCGCATTGTCTGTTCTAACTCAGCCCATCGGCGCCAAACAACGCCCTTGTGCCTATTTCTCTGCCACTCTTGATCCAGTAGCCAGAGCTTTACCTGCCTGCCTTCGAGCGGTAGCCGCTGCTGCTGTCTCTATCCGCCAGAGTGAGGGAATTGTACTTTCGAACTCTCTCACGGTATTAGTACCCCATGCAGTTGACACCCTTTTGAACCAGACCAAGACTCAACACCTGACTAGTGCACGTCTGACAGGGTACGAATTGACTCTACTTGCACCCCACATCACCCTGAAGAAATGCACAACATTGAATCCTGCTACACTGTTGCCCTTGCCTGAAAATGACCCAGATGAGCCCCCTATACACGACTTTGTAACCCTCACGGACGAACAGACCAGGAGTAGAATTGACCTCCGAGACGTTGCTTTTACAGACCCTGATGGAGAACTATGGGTGGATGGCTCTTGTATCAAACTCCCAGACGGCACCACTTCTGCTGCCTATGCGGTGTCGACAGCTCGAACAGTAGTTGAAACAGCTCGCATCACACAACGATCCGCACAGGCAGCAGAGCTAATTGCCCTCACACGAGCATGTCACATAGCAGCGGGAACCACGGCAAACATTTACACGGACAGCCAGTATGCCTTCGGGGTGGTTCATCATTTTGGGCTCTTGTGGAGGGAAAGGGGATTCCTGACGTCCCACGGCACGCCCATCCTTCATGGAGATCTAGTCTCCGCCCTAATTGAAGCAGTTCTTCTCCCCAAACGATTAGCAGTGATCAAATGCCAGGCACACAAGAAGGTGACAGATTTAGTCGGACAGGGAAACGCACTAGCCGACATCACTGCCCGAACCACAGCTGAGGATAGGACGACGACACGCATGTATGTGACTAGGTCACAAGCAGAAAAATGGACCGACGCTAGGGAAACGATTAGGGACATCCAGTCGGCCAGCACACCACACTGACTGAGTGGGCACGGGTGGGTCTAAGGGACGATGAAGGCTGCTGGCGAACAAAAGACACCAACAAATGGTTGCTGCCTGATGCATACTTGATCCCCATACTGACAATGGCACACTCCCCTGCACACATAGGTTCTGCCCCCATGATTGAACTCATTTCCAAAGTCTGGCACAACAACAAGATCCCCGACTCGGCCAAACGCCTGGTCCAGCAGTGCCTTATCTGCCTACAACACAACCCCGGGAAAGGAACTGTGGTACCCCGGGGAGGGTTTGGGATCCCCGACCACCCCTTTGAGGTCCTCCAGATGGATTACATTCAGCTAGAGAGGTGCCAAGGCTTGAAGTACGTATTAGTCATTGTATGTGCCTTCAGCAAATGGGTGGAAGCCTATCCGACCCGTGATAACACTGCCATGACTACTGCCAAAGTACTACTGAAAGAGTTTTTCCCTCGCTACGGCCTTTGTTGAATTTTATGGAGCGACAATGGCCCCCACTTCATAGCTGAAGTTATCCAACTAATCCTGAAGGGGTTGGGGGTATAACAGAGATTCCATGCAGTCTTCCACCCCCAATCCGCTGGCCTGGTTGAGCGACACAATGCTACACTGAAACTGAAACTGTCAAAGATAGTGGCCACCACAGGACTTAAGTGGCCAGATGCCCTCCCACTGGCATTACTATCTATGCGCTCCACTCCCACTAAGCACCACTTGACCCCCTACGAAGTTGTGTTTGGGCGACCAATGAACCTCTGGACTGCCCCCAAGCCGACCTCCATTCACGACGTCCCCGACGTCCTGCTGTCAGATTATTTATACAAGTTAACTAAAACGTTGTCTGTCATTCATCAACAGGTGCAGCAGGCCATCCCCGATGCTTCCAGGGGTCCCGGTCACGATATCCAACCAGGAGATTACGTCCTAGTCCGGAATTTTCAACGGGCAAAGAGTCTGGAACCCCGGTGGACGGGCCCCTGGCAAGTACTGATCACCACTTGGACGGCTCTTCGAGTAGAGGGGAAGAAGCACTGGCTGCACGCACACCACTGCAAAAAGGTCTCCTCGACCCTGGCCACGACAGACAACGTCAGCACCCAAGAAGAGCTCCTGGACAAAGACCGACCATCAATGAACTGCTATCCCGATACCGAGGCACTTGAACTTGCAAAGCACTCTGATCCCACTGTGCCATCCCGGGAAGGGTATTTCCTGCGTCGAAAGGAGGGAGCTTCGGCTAAGTAGGCCACTGACTAAGTTAAAAATCTCAGAACGGTGACCCAAAGCAACCAAGGGTTACCCGGAGAGAAGCTAAACAAAGTCTGTGGTTCTGCCCACTACCGAGCACCTTGAAGATGAAGATGATGGAAGCGCCAGATAAGAAGATGATGGAAGCGCCAGATAAGAAGACGTCGGAAGCAACAGGAAATACCCACTACAGGAACCCAAAGACTGATAATTTGCACAAATCAAAGACAATCGCTTTCTTCATTGTCTTCCTCTTTTGCCTCCTCCTCATGACTTCCTTCTGGATCTTGGAGGAAAGCACACCCGCTCACCAGATGTTGCCGACCACTGTACAGCCAACCACCATGAAAGAGCACCACCTGATCACCCTTTCACCTCAGCTCCGAGAAAGGCGTAAGGAGTTCTGGAACAATTCCTTCGTGCAACTGTTGCACCAGCACAACCTTGCTGCAAATGCCACGAACTGCTGGATCTGCGGGTTGCTCCCGCATGCTACCGGACACTCCATCCCCTTCATCCCTTCTCCTTTCTCAGTTCACGGCTCCTGCCTCGCCTGGTTGATCCTCTTGCAGGAAAGCCACAAGGACAACGCCGCTTCTGGTCAAACAGTATCGCACTTCTACTATGGGTTCTGGCTGAATAAAACAGGAAAGACGTCTGCCCCCTTTTGTCCTGTGATTTCAGGTTCAGCCTTCCTTGCGAACATCCCAGCCAAAGAAAGAGTCGAAATGCAAGTGCTCCACAATCCAGCCAGACGCACCTTCTCCCACCTGCGGAAACAAACGGCTGCCACCCTGACCGTGGCCCTGTCTGTCATCAATGTCACAGGACTCGTATGCCTCGAAGGCCAGGGAACGCAGCTGGTGGGTCACAGTTCCTGTCGCATCACCAAAACATTGGTCTCAGCTGACCCCCCCTCCTTTGTTGCTTCCCCAAATATGTACTTTGTTTGTGGCACCAAAGCTTACACTTGGCTCCCAAAAGGCTGGAGGGGTACGTGCTACATCGCCTTCATTCTTCCTCCCACATACGTGGCCCCAGCCTACCATCACCGGCAAAAGCGCGCCGGAGACATTGGACAAGCCGACTCCACCGGAGCACAGTTCCTGGATGCGGCAAAGGGACTTGTTCCTCTGTGGGGCCCAATGGCAAATAGCCGCGCTATCCGACATCTGACTCAGGCAGTAGAAACAACCATTAACATCACCGCTGGCGTCCTCGCCAACAACACGGCTGAGCTTCAGGCAGTCCGCCTGGTGGCTCTTCAAAACCGTCTTGTTCTAGATGTGGTTCTGGCCGACCGTGGAGGAGCATGCCGCATCATCGGCTCCAGCTGTTGCACCTACGTGCCAGATAACTCACCTTCAGTCTACAAAGCAATCGAACACCTCCACAGACTGTCCTCAGAGGTTCACCAGGAGCAGGAAGGATGGTCGCTTGGAGGCTGGTTCTGGGACACTTTGAAGGACTGGGGATGGAGATTGTTTACGTTTATATTGATACCAATCATGATACTATGTGGGTGTTGCTTGGGTATTCAATGTTTGCCACCTCTGTGTTCACTCGTTTCCAACTGTATGTGCCCAAAGACTTTGGACTTTAAAACTGAGCACATGAGTCCCCTATACGAGATAGAGGTGCGTGGTCTCATGGGGATCGATCCTAACTGACAAGCTGGCGAGACATGTTAAAAGGGAGGACTGTGGAATTTTAGTTCGTGTACTGAACATCATCTACGCCATCTTGCAGACTCACGTATGAACATACACGACAGCCATTTTAGGTACCATGGTCTCCCTGTTTGCGATCGCCCGTCAGCGCACTTCCCTGAACCTTGCAAGCCTTCCCCATGCACCCTGGCTGCCCCCGCTCTCACATGCACAAGTCATGAGCCCTCCCCTTCTGAGTGACTCTGCCTTTGGGAATCACACCCCACGCCTGACCAACACCTCCTTTCCGTCCATGAATACCCCTCCTTTGATGACCCCTTCCTCTGAGCCCGATTGCCTGTACGAACCGCTGGTCATCCCTTAGCCTGAGGATACAGTTTATTGCCCACTACTGTATGCACTCGCCTCTCTTGAAAGGAGCCACTATTGATCATGACCTCCCCACCCCCTGAGATTCGATCAGGCGCACACATTCCAAAGGAATCGGCAGAACACTCAGCTGCGTGATAGCCCCCTCCCATTGTATGAGGGGTAAGGGCCTCTACCGTTGTCATGTGTTGGAATGGGCCGGAACTGGGGGGGTGCCGGGGATGTCATCCTCATACTTCACAATGTCTTTGTTGTAATAAAGAACGTTCACATGTCTTAAACCAGTGTATAAAAGACCAGGCCTCAGAGAGGCTGAGAGAGCACCTCGAGACGATACCTTGTTGTCCGATCTGACGTGTTCTGCTCCGTCGGAATAAAACTTGTTTCCTGTCTTCCTGTCTCCAGCGCCTGCCTCTTTATTGGATAACTTCGTATGGTATTAGAGGCGTTTTACGCCGGGCAAATTTAACTTAGGAAACATCAACTAAATCGCCTGACCATTTTGAATTGATCTTTATCACTACCTATTGTTTGATTATCCTTCCACACTCACACTATTTAATCCCACTCCCACCCCATCTCCGTTCTCACTGGGACTCTTACACATTGTGCTCACAGCACTGCTTGTTTTTTTTATTTAAATTTAAGGTAGTCGGGGCAAAGAGATACAGCACCTGGGCCCGAGACCCACCTTGCTGGATTTGGTGCTGTCCCTACACGGTCGGTGCGGCTGTGGGAAGTCGCTAAACTCATACTGTGTCAGGTGCTCTTTGCTGTGTAAAAATACAAAATAAAAATACTTTAACAAAAAAAGGCACACGCTGCTGCTCTAATCTGACATACTAACTGTGCCCCTTCACCATAAGGCCTCTTCTGTGCTTACAGGTGGCTGTTTGGTACCTTCTGTGTTCATTGCCAAGTAGGACCAGCCGCCCTTCTTAAGGCTACTCACTTTCCACATCCTGGCTGCTGCTTATTACTTGTGGTTCTCATGTCCTAAATCTCCTATTACTGCTGGCAAACTCATATGCTGCAGTAAGGGTCCAAGACAGTTCCACTTGAAAACCTGACCCTCTGACGCTTCTACCAGGACCTTGCGTCCCACACACGTTGCCCATTCCTGATACGTGTGTGTCAGAAGGCACTGCTAAGTCTTTGATGTACTGATCTTGTCTTTATACAGCTGATGGAGCTCCCTCTCTTTAACAGGAGACCCAATGTCTTCTGGACACTCTCACCCCACATGTGCTTATGAAGCCCAACACAATACATAATACAACTACCCACCCACGTGCGGCTGAGCGATGATTTCCAGGGCATTAAGGAGGTATATTCTGGTGTAGAGCCCTAGTGGGTTTCCTTGATGATTGGTGTGCCAACTATTTTGGGGCGTAATATTATCTTTTAAACTTTCGCAGGGTTTATGGAAAATTCAGTCACTGAAAGCACTCATACTGCTTCACAACCTATCAATTCAGATTGAAACCTTTCCATTGCTTACACAGTTGGAAGCAAACTAGAAACAGTAACCATCTCACGACAGGCCCGACCGAGTGTGTAGTTGATATAGGTCTTCAATCCCTGACGGCATAGCACCCAGGATAATGTGCTGCATGGATAAATACTTAAAAGGTCCAAAAGATGAAACCTATTGGCTATGCCATTGCTTGTTTGTAAATGTTTTCAATGTAGCCGACATCTAGAAACAGGGCTCCAACTAAAAGATGGCTTGCTTTAGAGTATCACTCCTACCTTCAACTTCACAGGAAGGATCACGAAGGGTAGAAGGAAAAGTAGCAGTCTAGTTTTTTCTAAATATTTTAATTTGTTATTTTACATTCCCATATCATTGTGTCAACAACATGTGTAGGCGTTTACAGAGTGAGTACAAAGACATGGACACAAAGATGTAGTCAAGCTTCCACACAACCCAGGGTCACCCCCCAGACTGCAGATGGCCTCGTCGGACTCCTCGCTGCAATCTAGATGACTCGTCATTTACTTTACAAGTGATACTGTTGCACCTGGTTCAACATTGGCAATGTGCAAGTTGACTTCCACTCTGTTTTCTCTCCTTCCATCCTTTTACTTCCAACATTGTGTTACGCTACCTGCTCAGGAAGTCTCACACCTGCTGACACACCTCATCCTATATGCTATATTGCCCGACACCACCCGACCTGGTAACAACATAGTTGAATCACATAAGGGCTCTTGTACTGCCTCACATGCATGCCAGACCACGCCCCCATGACACTTTGCCAACACTGGCTCTTCTGGCTTTCTACTTTAGGCGGATACCTTTTGTCCCTCTGCCAATCGTCATTCTACAAATTTTGCTTTCTTGTTTATGCAACCTGCGTTAGTTACAGTTTGTTTGTCCATGCCTGAAACCCCAGGGCACTGCTAAGTGGACGGGCTGTTGCCTACCCCACCGTGTCATGATTCCCCACACACAACACCTAGAGTCACGGCCAACTGGGATGTATTTTCCTGGAATGTGAGGGGAATGCACACTCCCTCCTGCAGATATGCAGTTTACTTGTATCTGTGTCGCTGAACCACACACATAGCACTGATACAGGAGTCTCACTTAACATTGCCAGAGGCCGCAAAACTACAATGGCGCTGGCGTGGCCGTATATACTGCACAAATTACACCACTTATGCAAGGGGCACCATGGTGTGGATTCGGGTACGAGTAACCTTCACGGTAGACACAACAGAGGTTGACCTGGATGATATGTCCTGGTAGAGGGACGGCTAGAAAGCAGACACATGCTAATGGTCTTGATTTATGCTCCCAACTCTGACCAAACCGGGCTTCTGACTAAAGATGTGCAGTAAACTCCGCTTCATCAACAGAGTTCACTGAGTCTTTGGAACTCCGCACTCCGCTTGGAGCACGCAGTTCGGCAAAAAAAACTCATCAAATACCAGTGGAACGGAGTTCAGTTTACTGGCGTGCTCACCTCATAATTGTACGCTGCCTCATTCCACAGCCATGCCTCCTCATGCCAGCAGCGCTCTACAGGAGGCAAGGGTGGGCGATGGTGGATCAGTCAGCTGCTTCGCGCTCAGTTAACCAACTGCTTCTGGTGAAAAGAAACAAGAGCGTGCTTGGTAATTTAACTTGATAGTGATAAGTGAAGAGAAGCTGATTCCACTGCTTTCCCGAAGAGGTTTAACCTCCTGCCCTGTTTTCTTCTTCTTTTGTTTGTGTAGTAAAGGGGCGGGAAGGCATGCTGGAGCTGTGCTGCATGCTGGGGAGGGAGGAAAGAGACATGGGAAACAGACAATGAGGCGCCTCTACCATGGAGGCAGACTCACTGGGATGCGGAGGCCGCAAAAAGAAGAGGGAAAAGAAGACTGAATGACACAAATTCTGCAGGGCTGGTCACGCGGGCAGCAATAATTGGGGTCACCTGCCTCTAATGTCGCCATTTGAGGAGAAGAAGCCTGTCTGCATAGAGGAGAGAATACCTCATGCATTTGGGGTAGGCTTGATCGGCTATGAAATCTTTGAAGGTCTGAGAGAAGGCGCCACTCCGGTGGGGGAGATCTTTACAGAGCAAGACAGTGCGTGTGTAAGTGAGATCTGAATGCACCTCGTAAGAGAGGTCGAGTGTTACAGGCAATTTGTCCTCCCTTATGCATAATAAGGCTTGCTGCTAACGCTAGCTCAGTATGAAGTTCTGAACGTCATTTCATGAAGCTGGTCTTGGTAACAATGGTTGTTTTGTTTTCTCTCATTTTCAGTGGCTTGTGCTGTGATTCATGTCCCTCTGCCATTTAATGCCCCTGTCTTCACTTGCAGGTAAAAGGCAGACAACAGCCTTTTATTTTGGCGGGTCTTGAAGCAGCGCCACAGACAGAGCAGATATTTCACATCATCAGAAGGGCAGGTACAGGGTGACGGAGGGAGCAGATAGAGATGCAGGACCCAGAACACAAGAGGAGTAATAGTCATTCCTTGCAAACGCTTTTGTCAATGAAGCTGTTTTGGAAAATCATGGCTGCTTCGTGAAGCGGCAACTGTGTGTGCCCGCGGAGTGCTGTAGAAAGGGGAACGGTTTAATTGGTGTTTATTAAAGCGGTCATGGCGGCAGGTCTACATATGACTTAGGAGCTCTTTGAAACTCACAGTGTGTATGGAGCTGACAGCAACTCCTCCAACTCACGGAACTCTGCGGAATTTGCGGAGTTTTCCTGTAACTGTGTGTAATTCCGCAGCGTGACACTCCGCAAACTCCACCCAGGCCCCTGAATATATCTTCCATGGTCAAAGGACCACAAGGAACCTTGTTTAATCCAGACCTAAAAGTAGAATAATGACCAAGTAAAATTCTTTAAAAAGTGGCACGTACTATGGAAAGACTAGAAAAGGTATGCTGTGGTTTGACTCCTAAATGAGTAGCTAAGAGGATAATCAAGATAGAACTGTGATATTTAGATTGAAGTCTCATGTCTGCTTTCAATACTATCCTTGCCACTAGATGACAACTTTTAAAACCATACTTTATTTTGTTGTATTAGTCCAGTTTACAGGGGAGATAGAGATGGTCAACTGGGAAATAAATCTGCATTAAGACAAATTTATGTAAAAGAAACAGCAACGATTCATTAACTTTGCATTTTCTGCCCATGAAAGACAAGTAATGTTAAGGCTACATCTGTAGTGCATAATGTTTGACTTTCATTCACAAATAAAACAAATATATGAAGCATCTTAAACAATGCTGCATACCTTTCTTTCTAAGGCGCATCCTGCGCGAAGGAGAGGAATCGTCCTCTTTGTGTAAGGAATTTAAATTTCAATCCTTTAGCATGTTTGAAGGATTGTGCAGTAGGTAGAGAGGATGGCAGTTGAGGAGTTTCTGTTGGATTATGCTGTCACTGTGAGTAAGCATAAAACGAGAACTCAGATTAATGCAGCGGCTGGTCAAGATAATTTAGGAGTAGCGAAGGTGTGGATAAGAACATTAACAAGGAACAAGGAAAAATTGGAGTCAACCTGGGCCTGGTGCATGCAGGCTGCAATTGAAGTAGATCAAGATTTTAGGATTAAGGATTAGAAAACAGTGGGGGACCGTTTGGAAATTCGATAGTTAAATGTTTAGAGGAAGGGGTGTGTTAGACCTGATAGCCTTACTGTGACCTTCCTCCAAACGTTTTGCCTTTCTCCTCCATTTTACGCTGATCTTGCTCTTGTTGGCCTTAGGACTCTGTGCCCTTCACTACTGTTAACCAGCGCTTAAGTGCCTGAGCTTTCTCATTTAAACATGGTAAAATTGGCTTACACCGAACTGACACATTTATTTTATTTGTAAGCCCCTGGAAAAGTGATACTACATGTACGCTGGGCTGTAAAGTAAATGCATCTAGTGGGACTGAAGCACTCATTGTGTCACCCAATTAAGTAGCCTTTTAAACATATCTCAGGCCTGCTATTGCAGCCTGTCTGTACAGTTTAAACTGCCATCTTAACCTGGCGAAGTAAACATTTTGCCCGTTCTAAACCTTCCTTTTTTAAAACATATGTCACCCCTAGAGTAGGCCCTAACCAGCACAGTGGGAGGGCAGGGTGCAATGTATTTAAAAGCTAGGCATGTAACTTTTACTTGTCTCAGTAGTAAAAAATTCTTACATTTGTTTTTCACTACTTCAAGGCCGACCTCTCCTACAGGATAACATAGGGTTAACTTTTGAAATTTAATAAGTGATAACTTTAAATTAGGAGCAGGTGAGAACATCGAGTTTTGTGTCTAAAGAATTGAAATTTGGGGGCGCCAGAGACCTGGCGAGCACTAGTGTGAGGTTCATGCTGCCAGGGCTCATAATCCAGCAATATCATGTTTCCCACAGAGCTAATGGGGAGATACGAGCTGAGTCTGCTGATTTGCTACTGCTCCCCAAAAACGCTTGAATTGCAGGCAAAAAAATCCAAAAGACTCGAGCAAGATGACGGAGCGGCTGCGCTGCAATGGAGTCCTCCGCGCAACTGGAATATGGTGGTCAATGCGATTCTGGGAGGCGACTATCCCCCTACTGAGAGCAGCGGCGGAGGCCGGGGAGGAAAGACCAGAGCCCTGTACTGCTGGCTTCCCCGTCTCCCGTAAAGAGAAAAATGCCAGCGAGAGACAGGGACTTGCAGTGGACAGCGCAGGGGAAAATGGCACAGTGACCTGGGCCCAGACTTGCGGTCTGGCTGGAGGTCACATGCCTAAGGATACCGAGGTGAGAAACAACCTCCCCTGCTGCAGCATACGCTCAGCCCTAAAGAGCAATGGGCTGCAAGAGATCAACGCATACAGTAAGAAGCGCCTGTTTCCTTATTCCTCCACACGATAAATATAGGTGCAGATGCAGCAGCTGAGTCGAGCAACAACATAGAAACCCTGCAGCAAGGGAATATAGCTTGGAGTGAAAAGGGAGGGACGGCCTACATGATGTTTGTCAAGACTGCTGCACAGGAGGTGAGTTGCTACAAAGAGGGAATACGTGGCTGACCCACTCCCCCCCGAGGCCTGATGGAGGAAGACCGGGACATAGCTTTTAGAGTGGATCTCTACAAAACACCACTCCTGAGACTGAAGGATTGGGGGATCATCCCACGTTGAGCCTATAAGGAAGAACTATTTGTGGAGCGAAGACGTTTTCCCCTCCTAAACACAATAACACATGTCCCCACGCTGTACTATGAATTTTCCCCTCCCCCCCGAACTGATCGGGCGACTCACTGCTCCACTATCTGAAAAGTGTAATCTGGGGATATGGGGCATGCTTATGGAAAACAAACCAAGCTACTCTTTGAGGCCCGCAAATCAACATGTGGAGTGGCGGGGTACTCAACCATGGACCTGACAGACTGACAGCTCCCACAGTCTCAGCCAGAAGAAGCTGACATACATACCCTGCTACTCACCATGCGCTACAGCCTAAACACTATAGAAGCAAAAATGAACTCTATGAGTGTGCGCATGGATTTCATTACACAACGACTTGAAATACAGGACAGGCACATAGGCGAAGCTGAACAACGCATTTCCAACCTACAAGATACCTCTGCGCAGTGATGAGACCAAGTACAACATATGGAACATCTCCTACGGACCATTGAGGCCAAGAACGAGAATTTGGAAGCAAGGACACAGAGGAACAACCTCCGCATTCTAGGTATCCCGGAATCCCCTGCTACTGGATGGAAGGAGGACTATGTTGAGACCATGCTAATAATGCTGTTTGATGCCTCAGCTCTGTCCAAGCAACTAGTGGTAGAGAGGGTGAACAGATCACTGGCACCAAGCCCCTACCTGGTACGACACCCCGGCCCATCATAGCCAGGCTGCTAAATTATCGAGATTGTGACACAGTACTGCAACTGGCCAGGGAGCAGTATCCCCTCACTTATGAAGGGAATGAAGTTTCTTTTTATGCAGACTTTATAATGGCAGTGCAGGAAGCAGAAATTGCGTCTGAGTATATGACCCCCACCTGGAGAGCTCCACAGGGAACCTGAACACTTCCAAAGTTTCAGAAACTGAACTTCTGCCCGGGCACCCTTGTTTGGTCGATGGCTGATGCCTGGCTCTCCGGAGACGCCCCGAGTGGGAATTCCCAATTGAATGTTCATGACTGCAATTGTTTATTGGTATATTTTCACACTCTGTTTACCCTTCATTTCGTGCCATTTACTGTTTTCTCCCCCTAATACCTCTATTCTGTCGGTATTCATCGCCTGCCTATCTTTAACACCAGGGGTACCTTCAAACCCTGGAATTACCTATCTAATAGACTTTTTCTAATGCGACAAAATGGTAGGGATCTGCTTTTCTAACTTTATGGTGGTGTATTCAAATCGGGAGGGATTCGCCAACGGGATCGGGTCTTTGGTGATGTGTGGGGGAAGCACTGAAGTTGTGAAGAGTTATTGTTTTACTATTGCATTGTATCATTGTCCCCAAAAGCCCTTTGATATGGGCCGGAGGCTTGGCATCCATTCAGTGTAAGGCACACCCAACTCACCTGACTTAAGAGTACACCTTACACCACTAAGCACCCTCACTACAATCTCTTGACCTGGAATGTAAGGGGACTGGGAGAACCCCGAAAACGAAGACCCATACTTGGATATGTAGACAGACACAATGCCCAAATTGCGATGCTACACGAAACACACTTTGACCCTGAGAAACAGTTCGTTATGCAGCGACATGGGCTTCCCATTGTTGTTTTGCATACTATTCTACCAATTCCAGGGGCATAGCCATCTTGATTATACAAAATACTACCCTGGGGGCTCAATTCAAGACCCATAGGGCAGCTATTGCTTAATGTGGGGGCGGCTTCCACCCACTCGGTCACACAAGGCAATTGCTATGGCACAAATGTAGATAATGCCCTGTATGACAGATTATGGGGCACTATTCTAGTCATAGGCTCCACACACCTCATCTGGGCTGAGATTTCAACCTAGTATTAAACCTGCGCAAAGACTGTTCACACAGTGACCCAGGAAAGCAAGGTGGGGAAACATTTGGGAGGAATTATGCATGATCACCAAATGATAGACGCGTGGAGAATATTAAACCCCACACACAAAGAGGGTACATTTTACTCTAGCGTACATGCCAGATCGTCACGCATCGACTATTGGCTTCTATCAAGAGGCTTGGGAATCTGGTTCACTAGAGCGGAACATTTAGCACTCACCTACTCCGAAGAATCCCCATTGCTGCTGCAACTACGAACTCAGTCTCTACCTCCCCCTACCAATCAGGGAGACTATCCCCCATGACCCTCCGACATGCATGCTTCAGGGAGGAGGTCAGACAAGAAATTAGCAAATTCTTTGGTAGAAACCTAGACACAGTGCCGAGCATTGCGACGGTCTCGGAAGCTTTTAAGGTAACAATACGGGGGGTATGCATTGCAAAAGGAGGTGGAATTTTTCGTGCTATCCTAGGGACACTGCAGAAATTAGAAACAGACATTAAGGAAACTGAAGTCCAGCTTGGAGATAAATCTGAAGGGAGCCTAAAATCCAAACTCCGCAATCTGGTGACCGAATACCTGACAGAAGCAGAGCGAGTATTCCTGTTTGGCAGCAAATATCATAGAGCGCACCAATATGGGGAAGGGGAGTGGCCGGGTAAAGCACTAGAGGAAACGATACAGCTGTCTAGATTCTCTAACTACATATTAGAAGTGGAAGATACCGATGGGCATGTGCAGACAGACACCGCTGACATCCTTTAGACTTTCATGCCATACTATGCAGATCTGTATTCCAAGTGTAGGGACTGACCGGAGGAGGTAACTACTTATTTAAAAGACACTGTGTAAGCATGGCTTGGAAACGCCCACAGGGAGTTCCTGGCTGCGGAGATAGAAGAAGACGAAATGAGGACGGCCATAATGCAGTTAAGGTCAGGCCGAGCTCCTGGCCCTGACGGGCTACCATCCGATTTTTACAAATGCTACACAGGAGCTTTGGTCCCTATACTGAAGAAAGTTTATGTGGTGGCCACTGCGTCTGGCCTGCTGCCACCTACGATGCGTGAAGTCATGATCATCTCCCTCCTTAAGCCTGTGAAATCCAGAACTAAATGTGAAGCATACAGGTTACTATCCCTCATAAACTATGATGCCAAAATACTGGCTAATAGACTCAGTTTGCTGATGAACATACTGGTCCTGACGGTCCCAATCCGGTTTTGTGCCAGTACTGGCCTTTTCCCACAATCTACAAAGCCTGTTTGCACTCATACACGACATAGGTCCTGACCTCGTGACGGTGGTGGTCTTTCTAGATGCCCCCAAAGAATTTGACTCATTAGAATGCGACTATTTATTTGCCATACTGAGACGAATGGGATTTCGTCACTCTTTCCACTCATGGGTCACCCTACTGCACAACCAGCCCCGGACTATTGTGCAGATCAACGGATACTGCTCTCACCCCATAATGAAATGATCTCACGTGGCAACAGACAGAGGTGCCCATTGTTACCACTATTGTTTACATCTCGGGCTGCGAAACTGCAACAATGCCGTAGGGAATACACAATGAGATACCCTGACCGGCACCTACTGGTGTCCATGTGCACAGATGATATCACACTATATTTACGGGATCCGCACATAAGTCTGAACCCTGTCCTTCGGGAATTCATGTAGTTTGGGGATATGTCAAGAGTGACCCTTAGCTGGGATAAATCCCAGATGTTCCCTCTCAAACCAAACACACGGGAATTCCCATTGGATTACCCCTTGACGTGGTGCAAGTCTGACTTCAAATATTTACAGATTGTAGTTTCCAGAGACAGACAAGTGACACTAGAGGCCAATTATGGTACTGCAGTGGAAACCCTCACGGAGTCGGAGTCGTGCTGGATCACACTACCACTGTCACTGGAAGGGTTCATCTCTTTTGTTAAAATGGTGATCCTTCCAAAGTTACTTTATTTATTCACAAATATACCATACCCCCACTGGGTGACACTTTTTTCATACCGTACAAATACAATTGATCAAAGTGACTTGGGGAGGCAAACAACCCAGAATACGACGGAGCACACTTACCCAGCCCTTTGAAAAGGTGGCTTTGAAGCTCCAGATATGGAACTCTACTATTTATGTGTGCAAGCACACTTTGCGGTGTATTGGTTTTGACCAACACTGTATATGCCTCACCTGGCAATAGAAAAGGGTTATATGGTCCCCCTCCCCACCTCAGCTTTCTTGGGAGCCAGAACCCCGTGTGCCTGGCAATCTTTCACAATTGTGGGCTGCACTGGGCTGGCCTGGCAAAAATTAGCAAAAAAATTAGGCAAGCTGCTACTATATTCCCCTCTAATGCATTACCCTACCACCTTCTCATCCCAGTTACCCACGAGGTGACTTTCTGAAATCTGTTAAAAAGAAGGGGTGTCACACCATGGAAGGATCTCTATCATGAGGGGAAGTTCATGGATCGTGAGACGTTCTTACGGGAGGACACACCTACTCCACTGGAGGTCTTTTTATAAATCAGACTTAGTCACTATGTCAAAGCGGCCACCCTGATTTTCCAAAAGATCCTCCCACATCCCACACATTACATGCGCTATTACAAACTCTACAACCTACACATATGGTATCCAGGCTATGTAGGAGTGCACAGATAGAACACACAGGGGAGACGGGTGGGGCACACACTGGATGGGAATCAGAACTAGATCCACCACTGATAGATCAACAATGGCATTACTGCTGGAAGCAAACAGAAGAAATAATGCCAGCAGCCGGTTAAGAATAATACATTATAAATACCTTCTGCGAGTCTATTACGCCCCTGCGAGACATTATAAGTATCAGCTACTATCGGATGATCGCTGTGCATGATGCAGAAGTGAGGGGGCAGACTTCCTACACACTGCGTGGGGATGTACAGTAATTCATGACTTCTGGATGAAAGTGTTAGATGCCCTATTACAAATGACAGAGCAGCACATACATTTTACCCTGATAACGGCACTACTAGGATACACAGAGGAGATAGAAGCACTATAGAGACAGTCTGTCTCACTGGGACTGCTGCTAGTGTAGCAATGGGTTTCATTGAGATGGGGGAGAGGATGAGGCCCAAAGTTCAAGGAATGGTTAGATGACATGACTTATTGCAAAGACCAACTAACCACATATGTGGAACTGTTACCACCCACTTCACGGCCACGGAATATTAGGAGCCCACTACAAGTTTATCTGCGAAAACAATCTGAAGAGGCGGCAGAGAATAGCATCGAACAGTGACCTTAAAGTCAGATGCACAAATTGACTGAAACAGGGACACTCACTTCCTATCTTGCCCCTCCTCCCCCAAGCCACCCTCTTCCCTAGGCCCACGCTGGATTCAGTAACTGGCAGGGTAGCCAGACAAACGCAGTAATGGTCACTTATGTAATGAAGGAAACATCTGATTCATCTTCCTTTTCATTTTGCAGAATCAGTTTACTGAAATGTGATCTGAAAAAGGTTGAATGAGACTGTGGGCGTGCAACTGCGGGTACTATTAGATGATGTGCGGGAAGGGTGTGTCCTATAAAAATGCAATCAGGGGATAAGCCAGAGGCTTATGGGCAATTGATCCAAGAACAAACATGCCCGTAATTTGGGAGACATTTGTGAAAGGGCTCTCATGTCAGAACAATTTAATGATGTTGAGTGTTACATATTAAAAACCTAATACAAAAAAAAGAAATGTAATGCCTATTTAAAGGTAATGTCAGATTTTAAGTCACAAATCTGAAAATGCCTCTTTTAGAAAGTAGGCACTTTCTTGTCCCAGCCATTTTGTGTTTGCTGCCTGTATCCTGGGTCACATGACTAGGCGTAGCTGGCAGTTGGTCTTTGTGTATTTACTCCCAGGCAGAGAAACAAAGGGCCATAGGTATTGGCAGGATGAGCCATCTCTGATTTGGTGAGGGGAGGAGCTGTCTCCACTTTGTGTCACAAATTTGACACCCTCCTGCTCATAAATGAGAGTACATGTCCCTCACCAAATGAGGAAGTGCTCCAAAGTTGCTGCTGGAAAAAGCCCTCATCTCATTAACTAAACTTATCAAATCAATGTTTGTCTGATTCTTGTCATTAAAAGTCCTCTGAGACAATTCACTTTTCAGTGGCTGTACAGGAAGACATTTTGAAAAGGGACTTGTAATTTAGTTTTTCGTTTTGCCAAGGTTGACATTTTAGTTTTGCTTTTCCCACTTGATGCCTAGGAGTGGATTGGTGTCACTACAACGCTGTTTATAACAACGCATTCCGTTACATCGGAATTTTTACAACGCAGGATCCATTACATCGGATGCCATTACAACGCATGGCATTACATAGCAGATGCTATTACAACGCATGGCATTACATCGTAAGTATAGGTAAGTATACCTTTTTAAAAAAAATGTAATTAAGTTAATTTAATTAATTTAATTTAATTAATTTAATTTAATTATATTTTAAAATAGTAATTATTTTTATTTAATAAATTTAAATCTATTTATTTAAATTAATTTTAATAAAAATTGTAATTAATTTTATTTAATTAATATAATTAAATTAATTTAATTTAAATATTTTTTTGATTGTAATTAAATTAAATTATTTAAAATAATGTATTTAATTTAATTATTTTAATTAAGAAATGTAATTAATATAATATAATTAATTTAATTTAACCTGAAAACACCCCTGTACCCCAAAACCCAAACCCTGCCCTGAAACCTAAAAACACCCCTGTACCCCAAAACCCAAACCCTACCCTGAAACCTAAAAACACCCCTGTACCCCAAAACCCAAACCCTACCCTGAAACCTAAAAACACCCCTGTACCCCAAAACCCAAACCCTACCCTGAAACCTAAAAACACCCCTGTACCCCAAAACCCAAACCCTACCCTGAAACCTAAAAACACCCCTGTACCCCAAAACCCAAACCCTACCCTGAAACCTAAAAACACCCTTGTACCCCAAAACCCAAACCCTACCCTGAAACCTAAAAACACCCCTGTACCCCAAAACCCAAACCCTACCCTGAAACCTAAAAACACCCCTGTACCCCAAAACCCAAACCCTATCCTGAAACCTAAAAACACCCCTGTACCCCAAAACCCAAACCCTACCCTGAAACCTAAAAACACCCCTGTACCCCAAAACCCAAACCCTACCTTGAAACCTAAAACACCCCTGTACCCCAAAACCCAAACCCTACCCTGAAACCTAAAAACACCCCTGTACCCCAAAACCCAAACCCTACCCTTAAATTTAAAAACACCCCTGTACCCCAAAACCCAAACCCTACCCTGAAACCTAAAAACACCCCTGTACCCCAAAACCCTAAAACCTAAAAACACCCCTGTACCCCAAAACCCACACCCTGTCCTAAAACCTAAAAATACCCAAACACCCCAAAACATATACCTCAGTACCCCAAAACATATACTCCTATACTCATACTTATTTAAATAATTACTTAATTTATTAATTTTAATTTATAATATTTAAAAACATAAATAAATATTTTTATTTATTTTTATTTATAATTAATAATAATTAAATCAATTATATAATATTAAATAAAATAAATAAAAATTATATACTTACCAATACTTACGATGTAATGGTATGCGTTGTAATACCATCTGCTATGTAATGCCATGCGTTGTAATGCCATCCGATGTAATGGATCCTGCGTTGTAATAGCTGCGTTGTAACAGCATTACGACGTAAAAGTTGCGTTGTAAGTGATACACACCCTAGGAGTCAGTCATACATTTGAACCAACATATGCAATCCCCTCAAAGTTCTCGAATGTTGCAATGTCAGGTATGAGGATGTTTCTATAGGTGGCAGCAGGAACACTATACAAGGCACGTGCTTAGCTGTGCCTACTTCTCATGCATGTGGACATGTAGGAATTAACTAGGGCAATGTCAAACAGAAGCGTGTAATCAGAACGGCCTTCATTCTGTAAGTTCTCCAACACATTTTTAAACAGTGGAAACCTGTCACTGACTATATGACGAAGAACAACTGATCCTTAGCAATTATTGATAATTAAAGGGCTCATCGATATTCCGATGTTGTTTTAAAATGCTACAAAGGCGATGGAGTTTCAATGCTGCCTGGAGTCATGTCATCTACTGTGTGGGCAGACTGTGGAGAGGAGAAAGGAAATAAGAGAGAATTGTGATTTTGAAGCTGTGTCTCAGTTTGACAGCATGCTCAGGCTCCTAAACCAAATGCCACTTATTGGCTCGGCTTAATTGCAAAAACAGAACCCAATTTGCTGCTCTGAATTTGGAGTCTTGTCAGGTGCGCATAAAAAGACACAAATGATCATGCAAATTTGAGATGTCACAGCAATACATGGACGAGAATACAGTGGAATTTGTATGAGAAGCTATTGATATACTAACCTGGAAAGGTGGCAGCCGAACAGTGATTGTACTACTGCCAGTGTTTCTGAAAAGAATGTTGTAGTCAAGTGGCAAACCAGGCCTCAGGTAGGAGCGAACGCTTTCTTCAGCCTCAAGGTACAGCGTCTTCCCTCTCAGAATGTCTCCCGCCTTTCCCAACCTTCGAATTCTGATGTCGTATCTGGCAGCGCGCGGGGCCCGCGCACTGTCTGGCAGCGCGCGGAGCCCGCGCCATTGCAGGAGGAAAGAGGACGAGAGCAGACTCGGCACACTGAAACAATTGCAACGAAATAACAGTGTATTTGCTGAACAACAGAAATATGCAAACTAGGATGCACACGTCTTCAATTATCAGAACTAAGGATCGTCCTGCCAACAGGCTGTCAACTGCACGTGTTCAGAGGTCAGCCATGCTGAAATAAGTACACACTGTTCCAAAACAACAGCCTTCGGGATTTAGAGAAGTTTGTAATTCTAGAATGTAGAAGCGAATTGCCTGCTTCCTAATGCATTGATATAAAGGAAAACTTTTTTTTATTATTGTTTTCTTTTTTTATATTATTGTCAGGCCCTTAGTATAGTTCTTGTTTTTGCCCACAGCATGACCAACGTGCAAACATTTTAAAAATAAAGCTTGTATAATTAGTCAGCGACATTGGGAATAATTTGTGGTTGAGCTGTGAAAAGAGGGTAACCTGTCAGTGCTGCAGGTATGCCGGACAGCCCAATGATAGTTTCTTTATGCAGTTCATTGCACTGGAAGACTAGGAAATACATGAAGACTCGGTCAGTTCCAGCTTCGCACCCTGGAGTAGAGGGATACTTCTGGGTATTACACACTCCGGGAAGGTACATGCGTTCTCCTCCTGTCGGTGCAGGCAATCTCTTTCTCTCTCTGATCAGGCAGACAGGATTCTACGTGATAGGTAATTTCTCAACTTCTCTAATGAGTTCAACAAACATCAAGTGATGCCTCCCTACCTCTATGACATTTCCCAGCCCATGTCACATAGCAACTCTCCATGCTCAAGAGTACTTCCTTCCTCGATCATGAAAACATTTGAACATGCGGCGTGACCAACTGAGACAAGATAGCAGACGCAGCTTAGCACTGCTCCACTGGGAGACCCACCTGTCCAGTCCCATTCAGGTGTCTGCCCCCGCTGTGTACATCCCTGATTGCGGTGCTACAGTGGAGGGGGGCCTGAGTGAGCAGAGCGGTACAAAAGGGGATGGTGCTGGACGGAGCATCTGAATCAATCAAACACTCACACCCAATCAAAAGATCTGGGTTTAATCCATCACCGTTCTTTAGCCCACTCTGCCACCCCAGTTCAGACATGGCTATATGCAAATCAGTCTGACCCTGTGCCTCATGGGAATAGTCCAGCCCGTACTGCCAAGCCATGTCTTCCCTCGACCGGAAACAAGCTTCCGAGGACCGGTTTCTGGCATTCCAGCCGTCTTCAGCCCGGCTTGCTTGAATCCAGTGGCAAAGTGAGCAAGGGACTCACGTCTGAGCATACCCTGCCACACTTATGGCGGCCAAAAGTGGTACAAAAGGGGGTGGTGATGGACGGAGCATCTGAATCAATCAAACCCTCACACCCAGTCAAAAGATCTGGGTTTAATCCATCACCGTTCTTTAGCCCACTCTGCCACCCCAGTTCAGACATGGCTATATGCAAATCAGTCTGACCCTGTGCCTCATGGGAACAGTTCTGCCCGAACTGCCAAGCCATGTCTTCCCTGGACCGGAAACAAGCTTCCGAGGACCGGTTTCTGGCATTCCAGCCGTCTTCAGCCCGGCTTGCTTGAATCCAGTGGCAAAGTGAACAAGGGACTCACGTCTGAGCATACCCTGCCACACTTATGGCCGCCAAAAGCGATACAAAAGGGGGTGGTGATGGACGGAGCATCTGAATCAATCAAACACTCACACCCAGTCAAAAGATCTGAGTTTAATCCATCACCGTTCTTTAGCCCACTCTGCCTCCCCAGTTCAGACATGGCTATATGCAAATCAGTCTGACCCTGTGCCTCATGGGAACAGTCCAGCCCGAACTGCCAAGCCATGTTTTCCCTGGACCGGAAACAAGCTTCCGAGGACCGGTTTCTGGCATTCTAGCCGTCTTCAGCCCGGCTTGCTTGAATCCAGTGGCAAAGTGAGCAAGGGACTCACGTCTGAGCATACCCTGCCACACTTATGGCGGCCAAAAGCGGTACAAAAGGGGGTGGTGATGGATGGAGCATCTGAATCAATCAAACACTCACAACCAGTCAAAAGATCTGGGTTTAATCCATCACCGTTCTTTAGCCCATTCTGCCACCCCAGTTCAGACATGGCTATATGCAAATCAGTCTGACCCTGTGCCTCATGGGAACAGTCCAGCCCGAACTGCCAAGCCATGTCTTCCCTGGACCGGAAACAAGCTTCCGAGGACCGGTTTCTGGCATTCTAGCCGTCTTCAGCCCGGCTTGCTTGAATCCAGTGGCAAAGTGAGAAAGGGACTCACGTCTGAGCATACCCTGCCACACTTATGGCGGCCAAAAGCGGTACAAAAGGGGGTGGTGATGGACGGAGCATCTGAATCAATCAAACACTCACACCCAATCAAAAGATCTGGGTTTAATCCATCACCGTTCTTTAGCCCACTCTGCCACCCCAGTTCAGACATGGCTATATGCAAATCAGTCTGACCCTGTGCCTCATGGGAACAGTCCAGCCCGTACTGCCAAGCCATGTCTTCCCTCGACCGGAAACAAGCTTCCGAGGACCGGTTTCTGGCATTCCAGCCGTCTTCAGCCCGGCTTGCTTGAATCCAGTGGCAAAGTGAGCAAGGGACTCACGTCTGAGCATACCCTGCCACACTTATGGCGGCCAAAAGTGGTACAAAAGGGGGTGGTGATGGACGGAGCATCTGAATCAATCAAACCCTCACACCCAGTCAAAAGATCTGGGTTTAATCCATCACCGTTCTTTAGCCCACTCTGCCACCCCAGTTCAGACATGGCTATATGCAAATCAGTCTGACCCTGTGCCTCATGGGAACAGTCCTGCCCGAACTGCCAAGCCATGTCTTCCCTGGACCGGAAACAAGCTTCCGAGGACCGGTTTCTGGCATTCCAGCCGTCTTCAGCCCGGCTTGCTTGAATCCAGTGGCAAAGTGAACAAGGGACTCACGTCTGAGCATACCCTGCCACACTTATGGCGGCCAAAAGCGGTACAAAAGGGGGTGGTGATGGATGGAGCATCTGAATCAATCAAACACTCACACCCAGACAAAAGATCTGGGTTTAATCCATCGCCGTTCTTTAGCCCACTCTGCCTCCCCAGTTCAGACATGGCTATATGCAAATCAGTCTGACCCTGTGCCTCATGGGAACAGTCCAGCCCGAACTGCCAAGCCATGTTTTCCCTGGACCGGAAACAGGCTTCCGAGGAGCAGTTTCTGGCATTCCAGCCGTCTTCAGCCCGGCTTGCTTGAATCCAGTGGCAAAGTGAGCAAGGGACTCACGTCTGAGCATACCCTGCCACACTTATGGCGGCCAAAAGCGGTACAAAAGGGGGTGGTGATGGACGGAGCATCTGAATCAATCAAACACTCACAACCAGTCAAAAGATCTGGGTTTAATCCATCACCGTTCTTTAGCCCACTCTGCCACCCCAGTTCAGACATGGCTATATGCAAATCAGTCTGACCCTGTGCCTCATGGGAACAGTCCAGCCCGAACTGCCAAGCCATGTCTTCCCTGGACCAGAAACAAGCTTCCGAGGACCGGTTTCTGGCATTCCAGCCAGCCGTTCGGGCTGGACTGTTCCCATGAGGCACAGGGTCAGACTGATTTGCATATAGCCATGTCTGAACTGGGGTGGCAGAGTGGGCTATAGAACGGTGATGGATTAAACCCAGATCTTTTGTTTGGGTGTGAGTGTTTGATTGATTCAGATGCTCCGTCCATCACCACCCCCTTTTGTACCGCTGAGAGAGCAGAGGGCTGCTTCCCTGGTCTGAAATGGAACTGGGACCACGAGATGGTCCTTTGAAAGCCCTCGACTGTGAGGTCTAGCGAGCTGCCAGAGGTGGAAGCAGCAGTCTCCCCGAGATGGAGTTATCCTCCGGGAGAGGACGTACTTAAGGGATGAGAGCAGACTTCCCAGAATATGTTACTCCAGTGGGTTGCCAGCAACAGGTAATCTAACACCACATACTCACCTGAGCCCATAAATTCATTCACAACACACTGGCAATAACCGCTGGGGTCATGTTTTGTAATTCTGTAGATTAGTTATCGCTTAGTCCCTAACTAATCTTTCACTGATCAAAAGTTCTTTTCTCTGATCGATTAGTTGGAACTAGTTGATTGTGAAATGACATAAGATTTCAATGTACTTACACATTGGAAATGATCAGAGGGTCAGGATGTATTTTTAAGTTGTATCTCAGATTAAATTTGTGTGAACCACTTACACAGTATAGAACAAACTCCGTCTCTCACCCGAAGGAAGATTCAAATAATCAATCAAGATACATTAATTTATACTATGCAATGACACTGCATGATAAGGATAGGACAGAGAGGAAAAGCACATAAGATTATATACAGATATAGTTATAGTTACCAAGTATGGTGTGGAAACCAACTCCCAGGTCTAGTAATTGGAAAGGGTTCCCCAGGAAAGGTCTGGCGAACAAAGACTTCAGGACAGGAATTAGGACAGGAATCAGAACAGGACAGATGACCTCTCTATTGCCGACACTTGCGTAGCACCCCTCTCTGACACTTTCTTCCTCCTCAAGATTCTTCCGCGATCTTCTTCTAAATTAATTTTTTAAGATAAATGGTTCAGTAATTCTATTCTTCCTCTGCGTCTCCGTCTGAAACTTCTCTGTGCTCTCAGACAGCATCCCATTCTCTCTCTCTCTAGTCTAACCAACTAACTAATGCTACCTCAATTATACTTTTATGTATGCTTGTACCACACATTAATGTTTCAAATTTATGAAACTCCTAACTCTGATTGGACAGGCAAGGGGAGGTGATCATCACACTATGCTTATTTCTCATTATTTCAGCTCTTTGTTTAAAATCCCACCCCTTAAGTGTTTTACATCAGTCTTTATTCCCACCCATATTCGCAATGTCATTTTCACATATTAGAAAAAAGACAGTAGCTCTCATGCATTTCAGTGGACTGTCGTTCCGGTTCCCATGAATATAACCATTCGCATCCTTGGCCGATATTCAAGTTGACATTGCGTCTTCCAGCTTGGATTCACTGTGCATGTGCGGTAGAACAAGTGGGAATTGACTGTGGTTTGGGCCTTTAGGCCCATAATAAGCACTATCAAAAAAGTCAAAAAGACAAATGTAAAAATAAAAATAAAATGGCTTCAGAGTATACCACCTATCTCTACTCTAATCCCATTTACTTATTATTACGCTTCCCGTATTAGAAGAATAGCTGGGTTTAGTTTTTCAGCAAGCAGGTGGCAAGCATATGAGTTTCAAGCAGCCATTTTGTTATCTACTGCGCAAGTGCAGAAAATTCCCTCCAAGCGAAAGATACATCATACTACGTAGATGCAGTAGACGCATGCGCATTAAAGAAATTCGGTTAGCGGCCATTTTAGAATCACACTCGGGTTACTGGTTAGTAAAACACATAGTCAAGCTTCAATCTTATGCTCAAATGTTGTGTAATGCATAATATTTCCACAATACAAGTCTCTTTTTCACGAGTCCTTGCTCCATCAAAGCCATGCCTGCTGTAACCCCTTTATGAGAGGTTGCGTATTGAGCCTAATGCGCGGTAGGACAGGCGTATGATAGCTATGGTCGGCCATGGGTAGCGGGTGGCAGCGGCCATTTCCAGGGCGCAGCATGCCAACAACCAGCGGGAAGCCTCTGAGGCTGGAGGGGCACCTTGCTTGGAATCAGTTTAACCTGCTGCGGAGACAGCAATGAGTGGGAGCAGCCCTTAGTGGCGCAGCAACAGCAGGCAGTTTGTGCTGGGCTAAGAAGGTGAGACCCCTGGGACCAACAGTGGAGAAAGGGAGGACTGCACATTTCCTCGAGACCCAGTGGGCCCATGCAACCAGGGAACGCCTCGTTCAAACTTGGAGCGAGCCTGCTGCCATATGTTTGAAAGAGGGAGAGGTTAGGACTGAGCTCACTCTCTCGGAAGGAGGCAGTCAGAGGGCAGGGCGCTGACATTGAGGAGGTAGACATAGCCCTAAGTGTACAGACAACCGCTCTGCATTGATCTAACTTGTTGGACTGGAGACAGAATTGCCCAGCCCCCCTGGCTCTGCTTGGGAGCTGAAACGCTGCAGGACTGCTTGCTCATCCCCTTAATAGCCTACATCACTAATACCTTGCCCCGTGTGGTGAGGAGGGTCCAGAAACAGAGTATGGTGACTAATCATTCTCTGCAATCTCTGAAACTTCAGCTGAACTGAGCTATCTATAATATTATTGTGGTACCACCTGTTTATAAGCCTACAAAAGAAGCTCAAGTACATGGCGGATATTCATCTACCATGAATAGATAAACTATCCTGGGACAGACCCTTGATTAGGGTTTGCTTGTGTCACCTTCGGATGTTGAAATCAGTAAATTACTGACCTGGGGGGCGAGGCTGGTCCAAGCACTACCACAGAGGTGAACTCAATTGTTCATGCATTACTCCTGACCACATTAGCTATATGGAATAAAGTGCCCTCTGAGCTCAGAGTGTCCATACCACCCTGGTACATATCTCATTTGTTAGTCCCAGGAGTGAGGTGGGCCTCTGCGAACAGGAGTCCATTGCTGTTACCAGCGTGATGAAAAAGTTCTCTATCCTCATCTTGCAAGCCTTGAGCCCCGTGCATGGGAAGTCTGACCAGCAGGAGATACGAGGAGCCGGCGACTGTCCATCTTGGGGGATGCATGGACGCTCAGGTACACGGCTCATGAGGGGTGGTCATGCAGGACACCAGAACTGTGCTGGACCTGACAACTACCAAACTGGACAAAATCCTGGCTGTTATTGCAGATACTAGGCAAGAGCAGGGTGGCAGAGAGGATTTGTAGTGGAAGAACTTGGCCTACGGCGGGATAATCGGAGGAAACTGGTGGTGCGTGTGAAGCACACTGAGGACACAACTGAACAACCGCAGACTGAAGTACTAGCACTTGAATGTGCAATCAAGGGCCAAACTGCAAAAATCCACAAAATAGAGAGTAGAGCAGAAAACTCGGAGGGGCTGTCACGCCATAACACGCCATAACAAAATCCGCATCATGGGATTTCCAAAAGGCGTGGGAGGGTCATAACCAGTGATGTACTTTGAAAACTGACTGGCACCGTCAGTGCCGCCTATGAGGCTATCGCCTCATTTCCTGGAGGAGCGGGCTTACATGGTACCTGTAAGACAAAGCAGAGGCCAGTTGTGGTCAGAATAATGAACTACAGGGATAAGGAAACTATCCTGCAGGCAGCTCATTTCAAGACATCTCTAGCTTATGACAACACTTGTATTTTATATTCCTGGATGACACTTTGGCTGTTCAGTGGCGTACAGCCTCATTCCTGGGAGTGAAGAAGAGGTTACGATCAGCTGGCCTTAACTAGTCCTTGTTGTTTCCAGCCAAACTGAAGGTCATGGTGAACCACACTAGTAACTTCTTCACTGAGCTGACAGATGCTTGGGACTGGGTCCAATAAAGACGGTATGAGTCAGCAGAGGTTACTTGTGGCACATCACAGGCACAGATGCCATAGTCATGGGAGAGGAGAAATGGGAGAGGTAGGAGCCCCTATCCTTAACTAGGCATGCAACGAGCAGATGCAGGCTCTGTCTGCACCCACCAACATTTGGGTCTAAAGATACTCCTCCACTGTCCAGGACCTTGAAGAGGTGCTGTCTAAAGCAGGGTCAAGTACATCGAAGAGGTTTACTAATTCTTTTGGCCTTCTAACGGTCACGCTGCAGACAGCAAATGAAATTTCCTGAGTCCCTGACATCTTCAACAATTGAATAGCTTCCAACAGATGGCTGCTTGTTGCGCTGCACACATGCAGAAGGCAGTTATTCCCCCTTTCAGATTCAGAATATGGTTGTCCGTTACACTACTGTTCAGTGCCCCTGTACAGTAGGGTAACGGCCAACCATATGAACTAAGAATGGGAGATGGGTGTGGCGTGGGCAACTTGGATGACTTTACACCACACTGCAGTAATGTACTTCAGAAAACAAGGGTCGTGCCAATCCCCCCTTACTTGAATTGCATGAGTAGTGACTCGGCACATACTGACTGTGGCAGGATGCCCACCCACCATCACTCTTCAGGTTTATTGTTATGCGCTGTGACATACAGAGTATTTGGGCGGTTAGATATTAATCTGCCACCCTAGGAAAGAGAGTTGGGTGTTCTGTTATAAGTACTTATCGAGCCATGCAGTGGGCCACTACCAGCCCAAAGCACCACCCGTCCTTTGTGCTGGCACACCTATACAATGTGCCTCCATCCCTTCTGTCCATCCCTACCCCCATTACATAGCATCTAGAATGGCTAGATTGCCTTTTGTACCTTGGAACATCTGGGGTATGGGGACAGCGCATAGACAACATTCAATACAGCAGTACATTAAGAGAAGGGAGGCCCAGGTAGCATTCCTACAGAAAACCTACATACCCAAAGGAGACGATACACGCTCACAGAAATGGTGGCAGGAGCAATACTACAGTACCATATATTCGGGGTTTGCTCTGGCCCTTATATGGGTGAGGCCCTCAGTGCCCTTCAAAGCCACGGTAACAGTGATCAACCCTGAAAGGCAAAATGCCTTTGTGAAGGGACAACTGAATGGCAAAACCCTTCTTTTGGGTAACGTTTATGCCCCAAATCTCGAGCAACAGGCATTCCTGGCCTGCCTTTTAACCATATTGACAAGATGGGCACATATACCCTCGATCGTGGGGGGTGGCTCTCAATTGAATATTTAACCCGCAGCTAAACCGATCACACCTTCTTTTGCCGTCCTCCCCTGTGGTGCGACATATCTGTCCCAGTAGCTTATGCATTGGTCCATAGTGGATAGTTGGTGCACCCTACATCCGGACTTCAGGTGGTATTCATATTTCTCATCGCTGCATGAGTTTCACGTCCATCTAGACTGCATTCTATGTCATCATGCCATGAAAGTGGTGTTGAGAGGTCATTGCATGCATACAGTGATATACAGTGATGGGCGCACATTCTATCCTGCACCAAGAGTTGACCCTGACAGATATGTTACTAGGAGCCCTTGAAACTGCTGCACGGGATGATCTTCCTAAGAGCTGAAGCACGCGAGAGTCAGGCTTGACTTGTTGAATCGCTGAGGTGTCTTGACTATAGGGCATATCAAGCTAGGATGCATGCTGAGGGTGTCAAGCCGGGTCACCTGTTGGCATGGCTACTAAAGAGTGCAGTGTAAACCATTCCCTATAACTGCGATTTGTGTAACCCCAATGCAGCTTGCCACAAGTCAAATCACGTACATGCGGCATGTACCACCCATTACAGTTCCACCAATGATCCCCTGGTGGATGGTCAGGCCCATATCCAAGACTTCCTATGGCTAATTACACTGCCAGTCATTGACCCCGCCAACAGAACAGGAAATTAGAGGTGCCATTTAGGGAGCTGCTACAAGCAAGACCCCGGGATTGGATGGGTTGCCTATTGAATTTTATGAAGCGTATGAGGCGCTACTGGCCCCTAACTAGAACTATAATCTGCTGCCCTAACCACAGGATGCTTGCCTCCGACACTCCGTGTAGCATTACTGGTCTCACTTTCAAAGCCTGGGAGAGACCCATCAGAGTTTACATCCTATTAGCCAATGTCAATACTGGGAATGGATTACCAAAATATTATGCAAAATCATTGTGGTGAGATTATTTGAACACCTCCCACATCTGGTCCATCTTGACCAAAACACATTCATCCTGGGTCGATCCATGACACTTAATATCCGCAGGCTCTACCGAGTGTTGGAGATGGCACCAACGTGGTGGCCCTATGAGGCATGTGTGATGCTTGACTTGGAAAAAGCTTTTGATACTGTCGACTGGGAGTACATGTTGGAGCTTTGACAAAAGTGGGCACTGATGGCTCGCTGCAAAGTTCAGTAGAGGCAGCCCCACTTTTAACAACTGTATCTACTGACTCACTACACTCCCCTACTGTCCACCATTCAAATTGCAGTGTTAGGAAAATCCATTCCACAACCCCTTGCTAAAAGACCCTGGTAGAATTGTTGAGGGTAACCCTGTCTCCATCCTCCTTCACTTCCATATCTGAAACTCCAACCTCCAGCTGCAGGTTTGCTAGCAATACACTTCCACTGTCTGGGGAAGCTATAACCATCTCTCCTCTTGTGTATTACTAAACCAGTGGCCATCCAAAATGGATCCCAAAAGCCCGAGCAACCATACACACTTTGCCCACAATTTCCCCTTTCCCCATCGCTATTCACCCTGGCAATCGTCCCGCCCGTCTCCGACAGATGGGTCAGGCATGGGGTATACCCTTAGAGGGGTCAATGGATGTGGTTTCGCTGTATGTGTACAATGTATTAATCTATGTAGGATATGTACAAGCAGGCATTAACGAGATAGTTAGTGTGCTATCTGTGCAGCCTCAGAGCTCTGAGTGAACTGGTCCAAAACCTGTCTATTCCTAATTCACCTGCACACTTTGCTGCAGTGGTTCAGGATCAATGTAAACTCCCTCCACTGGGAGTCACACACCTTTAGTTAATTGGGTATTAACATCTATCACACCACCACGACCTCATTAATGGTAATCTCACGAGGGTTGTGGCCTCCATTCAACCACAGATTGCAGTTTGATGTACGCTCCTACTCTCAGTGCAGGGCAGAGTATCTTTTCCAAAACAGGTGGTAACTCTGTGTCTCTTATCTTATTTTCACAATATCCTGGTAAGCATCCCTCGTAACACTTTTCATACATTACATATAATGTTTGGGGGTTTCCTGTGGAACAAGGGTGATGCAACTCCTGGTGGATAAGGGGGTCCTAGGAGCTCCTAACTTTGAATATAATAAATTGCCATTACTTGCTGGCTGGCAGGTCGGTATGTAGAGGAATCGGGGCTTGCCTCCAGCCCGCACAGACGGCAGCCTACCCCAGTAGGCTGCCGAATTATTGTGAGTGGCCCATGGTAGTTTCCAGAGGGGTTTACGCCTCATGCCAACTTTACCTTAATACGCATTGGTGATCTCACAGGGGTCTATCCGACCATTCACAGAACAGATCAGAGGAGAGGGAGTAATGCTATTGAAAGCGGCTGGAGTGGGCACCTTTCTGTTTCAGGAAGGGACCCTGGTACCTTTTGACTATCTGAGAGATGACAAAGACATTCCGGCTGGGAACTTTCTAGACTATGGCCGAGTGGTGGCAGATCTAGAAATACTGCGGCACGTTACTTATACAGAACTTGTTCAACACCCACTCAAACAGACAATGCATATTATGGGAGACGGCCACTGCCTGATAACATGGCTGACCTGGGCCCTTTCACACCTATCACAGGACCCCTTAATAGTGCTCCTCAGGGCTTGGGAGGTAGACTTGGGCCAGGAACTGACTCAAAAAGAGTGGATCAGGTCCCTCATATATCCACGCAGGGTCTCCGCAATGCCCAGTATCAATACATCCAGCACAACGTTCTGCATAGGGCCTACTTCACCTTAGCGAGACTTCACTGGATCTTTCCAGGATCAGTGTCAACATGTCTATCCTATGGAGCCCTAGGTGGACATGGACACATTATGGAATTGTCGGCAGGCTTGGGACCTCTGGCTAGTGGTCAAGAACAACCTTTGCAAAATAACAGGCTGCAGTGACCTCTACATCATGGAGAGCGGCATGTTAGGGATATATAAGCAGAGGCATGCAGGGACCGCAACAAATCACATCATTGACTTAACAATGTTGATGGCTCACAGACTGATTGCCATGCAATGGAAGGCGGGAGTACTACCTGAAGTTAGACAGTGGAGCGCGGTGACACTTAATTGTGGCACAGCTGAGGCTGCAGCGACTCCGCGAGAGGAACCACGTGGGCTACGAAAGCGCCCCATAGTGCCAGACTGGGATGGTATCATGGATGCCTTACAGACGACCCAGGTAGACCTGGACGTAGGGGACTGAGGTATTAGGTCAGTGGCATGCCCCCCCTTATCATGGCGACCATTAGCAGACAAGGAATGGGAAAGAGTCTTTAAAAGTCCGGTGCGCATCCCCAGAAACATGCGATTTCGCCAGATACAACTTTTCATTCTTCATAGGGCCTACCTCACACCCGAATTGATTAACAAATACTTCTGCCGTGAGGATGCGTGCTACCCCAGATGTAACGAGCTAGGGGCGGGACTCCTGCACCTGCTATGGAGCTGTCATGGGCTGGGCACTTACTGGCGAATGATCAGTGAGATGCTGCGGAACTGTACAGGTCAAACCATACCCTTTGATTGGCCCGTGTATATACTACACCACTTCAGGAGAACCCCCAAAGACAAGGTGACATCCCGCTTCCTGGACCTGGGGCTGGCAGTGGCACAGCGCCTCCTCACAAGGAGATGGAAGGCGCAGGATCCGCTATGTGCCCGGGCGTGGACCTCCTCCGTTCAGGCATGGGCCAGGGCGGATGGGACTGCCATACGTATGGAGGAGACGGTGGGGCTTCGGAAGGAACCCATAGCAGTGCTCTGTGGGCAAATGCTTGATACATTACAGCAGGCGGACAGGGAGGGAGGTTCGGGCGCCAAAAAATGGCGATGGGAGGCACGCACGGGGGCTTTTGCATACCACAGACCGCTCTTCTGCCGGGATAGTCTGATGTGTTCAACTCCTGGTCCAAGAGGAAACATAGATACTCATGCCACAACAGTCATGGTCGAGGGGCGCGTGTGACGGGGTGGAGGGGGCAGGAGTTGGGGCCGGGGGGAGGAAAAGGGAGGGGGGGGGTGAGAGTTCATGAATGAGAGCCAGAATACCAGGGGGGGGGATATTTGTTGCCGTAGTTCATGTTTTTCGTTCCCTTTGTTTCAAATATAATTCATCTGTTTGCAAGCTCAAGTTGGAGGGTCAACCCTGAACTACAGGGGCTTTTGAGAAGTCAGCATATCGGCCCATCTGGGCAACCTCGGAGTCTAAGTCTGCATAAAGGCAGGCGCACTACAATTTGAACAACTCTGGGCGAACATCGCATGTCTTATCTACGCTGGTACCATGACGTTCTAATGTGATAACGTATCTATGGCCGACGTGCCTCTGCCCATGAGCTTATATAATGATGTATGTAATGTAAAGTGCAACTTTTCTAAAAATGCTAATAAAAACAGATTTTACAAAAAAAAAAAAAGACTGTACGACATACTTATATGGGCAGTGGTAGGATTAGTGCTTGCATTACTGTGATATTTCGACTGGCATTTGTTGGTCTGCATATTGTGTTGTTGATGTTAGAAACACGCAGTAAAGATGGCTAAAAATATTTTAAAGATTTGAACTTAAAGGGTGGTAAATTATGTGCCACTTCAATACTCGTTTTTGAAATAGGGCATGCGGATCTAGTGTCTTAGGTCCTGGTACCTGTTTGGGGTGGTTCCTTGTAAAATGTAATTTCCTGTCTGATAGTGTAGACACAACCCTTGTGCAAGATGATGGCTCTCACAGCAGGCAGTGATGAGTCTGGCTCCAAACAAGAGTATCCAAGACATAGGCTCAGTGAAGTCTGAAGACTGTGCTTGGCAGTAATCCCAGAAGTAGCCATCAGGAACAGATAAAAGGGCAGGCCCTGCCTAAAAACATCCTCACTTTTAACAACAGTAACTGCTGACTTAGTACTCTCTCTTACAATCCACCATCCAAATTACAGTGTTAGGAAAATCCAATCAGCGACCCCTTGCTGAAAGGCCCTGGCAGAATTATTAAGGGCAACCCTGTCCATACAGAAGTGTATGGATCTCCTACCTCCAGCTGCAAGTTTGCTAGCAATACACTTCCACTGTCTGGGAAATCAATTACCATTCCCCATCTTGTGTATTACAAAACCAGGTGCCATCCAAAATAGATTCCAATAGTTTCCATGCCAACTTCTATTCTATTGGTCTCAGGACTTGTGCAGAGAAGGGCAAAGCCCTAGCACTGGTAGGCCTAGCTGAGGCTCACCACGACAAATTGGCGCCTAACCAGTGGGGCTCATCGGCAACTCGGATGCCAGAAGGAGTGGTCGAAACGAAGGATTGAAATCTAGCTGCAGACGATCGCTGCCAGAGTCGACCCTCATCTTGGCAACCACAGCGTTTTTCCTCTCTTTCTGATCTGACCCTCCAGGTGGTGCCCGTGCATAACAGATCTCTTCTGTTGTTCGCTGTGCAGTGACCATTTGGTCAATTCAGGACTTGGCAGTTGGAATCTGGAGACTTGGAATTGATAAGGTTGTTTGATGCAACGCTTTTGGATTTGGATTTGCATTGGCCAATGATTTGGGATTTTGGGATTTAGTCATATATGAATTGCAATTTATATAGGCAGGTAATGAGGAGACTTTTCTCTACTTTGTATAAGATTTGAACGGCACAACGTGATTTAAGTGCTACTTTGTGTATAATACTGCATGTATTGCACTATTTTTGGCATGCCTGTTTCTAGCACACTTCGTAGAATGTGTTTCTTTTGTGGTGGTAGCAGTATGAGACTCAATGAGAGGATGCCTAATAGGGATATGTATATTAAACATGGTATTTCTTCTATAATGTACAGCACGTTATGGAATAACTATACTGGTAAGGATCCTGAGTTGCGTTGGCCTATGCATGGGTCATTTGATTTACGGAAGATTCAGTATGTGGAACAATGTATGTTTAAGCGAAAGACTAGGCAAGATATGTTTGACCCTGTACGAGTGTGGGAGAATAGAAGTGCATGAATGAATGAAGCGAGAGCAATCCTTGATCGAAAAAGAACAACGAAAAAGTATTCATGCGAAAGCATTAGAAATGAGAAATAAAGAAATGAAAGAAATAAAAGAGAGAGAAGATAGGGAGCGCCATTTGCAGGTAATTCGCCAATATGCTGTTTGGCGACCCCTTTGTCCTATCCTTAATAAACCTCAAGATGATTCCTTTTTGTTAGACCGTTCTCCGCCTCCGTATACTTTCCCTTCTGCTCCTCATGAGTCGGATGAGGACTCCTCTACAAAGCAAGAGAAGGCACTGGAAACTCGCTCCATGTTGACCGCTGACCGTGCGCATGAGCTTAGATCCTTTGCTTGCAAAGCCGTTTGTGGTACTGCTCCATGTCGGAGCTTCAGCAATAACGAAATTGCTCACGCAAGTTCTGGAGCATCCAGAAATTGCCGGCACAGCTAAAAGGATAGTACAGTCCTGTTTGATCTGTTGGCAGTACAATCCTGGTTAAGGGACACAGACTACTACAGGAGGGTTTGCTACACCAACCGCACCTGTTGAAGTTTTGCGAATGGATTACATCCAACTTGAACGTTGCAATAACTTGAAGTATGTTCTAGTGGTGGTATATGCTTTTAGTAAATGGATAGAGGCATACCCTACAAAGGATAATACGGCTCTCACCACAGGAAAGGTGCTTTTAAAGGAATTCTTCCCTAGATTTGGTGTTTGCAAACTTTTGTGGAGTGACAATGGACCTCATTTTATTGGGCAAGTTGTTGAGTATGTCCTGAAAGGATTAGGGATCAAACAGAAGTTCCATGCAGTCTTCCACCCACAATCAGCAGGGCTAGTGGAAAGGTATAACCCTACTTTGAAGTTGAAACTAGCAAAAATACTGACTTCCCGTGGCATTATTGTCTATTAGATCAGTGGCACATTCACGAACTGGGCTTACACCATATGAGGTGGTATTTGGAAGACCGATGAACATTTGTGGAGTTCCTAAGCCACGCCCCATACATGATGTACCATGTGTTCTGATGAGTAACTACTTATCACAGTTGACTGACAGTTTGATTTCTATTCATCAACAGGTTAGAGAAGGTCTTCCTGACAGGTCCACAGGTGAGTCCCATGAACTCCAGCCCGGCGATCATGTAATGGTCAAAGTCTTTGAGAGGTCGAACAGCTTGGAGCACAGGTGGCGAGGACCGGAACAGGTGCTCCTAGCCACGAGAACAGCAGTTCGAGTGACGAACAGGAAGAACTGGATTCACAGCACTCACTGTAAGCGAGTGTCACCTACCTTGGTGGAACCTGCTGTGCTGACTGACCATCGAGATATTCTAGAAACAGAGAAAGGCCACGCTATATCACCTGATGAATCTGAAGAAGTCTTCCTGGACCACACGATCTCTGGAGTATCCCGAAACCAACTAAGACCACGGAAAGAGCCTGCATTGTTCAAAAAGACTGGTTGAGCTACCGTCCTGGGTTTGTGAAACAGAGCTCATGTGGCAAGGGGGAGATCAGTCCTACAAAGTGACACCCATCTTGACCCTCGGTGAAGAAACCAACGACTGCCCAGGACTTTAGAGCTCCAACGATTTATTCAACAATGGAGTGATCATGTCTGCAGGGAAATCAACTGTTACTAAGATCTGTAATAAAAAGACCATTTGTGCTGTAGGGTTTGTTGTTGTTCTGGTAGTTGAAGCAGTGACAACCTGGTTTGTTGAGAAAGTGGCTCCTACTCTCCAGCTTCTGATAGCCACTACCGCAATGCCAACTGAACATCATTACTTTACACTTCCATACCATGAGCAAAAGCATCGACAATCCTACCTGAACAACACGTTTAATCAAATGTTACATCACACCCACAATGCAACAAATACTACTGACTGTTGGGTGTGTGGGATGATACCTGCTCATCAGAAGAAGGGAGGAACACCTTTTATTCCTCTTCCCTTCTCTCACAATGCTTCTTGCCAAGCTTGGTTTGCGCTTTTGTTTGCTTCTGAAAAAGCTAACTTCTCTAGGATGACAGTAGGACAGATTAACTATCACCTCAATAAAGTGTGGTATCCAGATGAAGATGGCTATCCTTGAGCTGAAGGGACTAAATGGGAATGGGAGGAGTTTTTACCTGAAAATATTTCTACACCGTATGTTTTCCTAAATATGAGAACTATTAAGAACAATGGACCATTTGTGATTTCTGTTACTAGAGCTAAAGCAGACTTGTGTATAAGCAGTGTTGGGAGAATTCCAGTAGGAAGCAGTGAGTGTACTATGGTTCTGACTATTTAAGGTGACAATAACAACAGTTTCATATCCTGACGTCATACCTATTTTGTCTGTTGTAACAAGGGATATTACCAACTACCTGTTGGATGGTCTGGAGTATGCTATGTGTCCTTTCTGTTGCCTCCTGTGTTTATGGTGCCTGCATCTTATCACAAGGATTTCAATCTATACAATGACATTTCTAAGAACAGATATAAGAGGACAACAAGCACTGTTGAAGTGGACCAGACTGACACCAACTTGCAACAATACGTTGATTTCAATTTGGCCTTGTTTTTCTTTGTGGGTGCTGCATTAAACCGCAGAAAGATAAGACGATTGACTCGTGTTGTGGAAGCTGTTACCAATCAAACAGCTATGGCACTTGGGAACATGACAGAAGAGCTGCAAGTTGCGAGGATTGTAGCACTCCAAAATCGTATGGTTTTAGATGTGGTTTTAGCTGACCGCGGTGGTGCATGTCGCATCATCGGTAGTAGTTGCTGCGTCTACATTCCGGATAACTCTCCTTCAGTGTTTGATGCAATCTCTAAACTGCATAAGATTGCTGCTGAAATTCACCCAGAGACTGGCACCTGGACTTTTGCCAGCTGGTTTTGGACATTGATTTGTTTGTTACCTGGGGCTAGAAGCTATTGACAATCATATGTGTAATACTAGTGATACTATTTACATGCTGTGTATGCATACAATGTGGTCCAATGCTTTGCTCCGTCTGCATCATTGCCTGTACGCCTGCTAAGCGAAATGTTGCATAAATAAAAGCCCAAAACATGCTGAATAAAGAGATTACTGAAATGATGCAAATAAATGTACAGGATGCATATTCAGATTACCCTAAATGAACGAATGTCTTCAGCTAATGCTAAAAGGGGCGTCTGTTGTAATTTGGCAGCGATCGATGTTAGCATTTAGCTGAAGCCATCTTGTTTTCGGCAGCCATCTTGTCTGTCATGTGCTCACCATGTGCTCTGTCCTTCCTTGCTGTCATTTACTCTTTTACTCTGCTTATGGACAGACTGTAACTGTCAGGGTATTTTTACCGTAATTAGCAAACTGTTAAGCTCCGCCCTACTGTTGACTGTGCATTTCTGTATGATCTTTTACGTATGTAAACCTTCTCTTCTGTACTTGTACCGCCTTCTTCTGAGCCCCTGTGTGGGTATAAAAGGACCATGTTCCTTCTGTTCAGTGTGCTACTTCATACACTTCCAAAGGGTGTTGTGTGAATGTAGTTCCAGCTCATGAGGTTAATAAAGTACTTTGTTTTATATTTCAGTTTCCGTACCAACTTCTATTCTATTGGTCTGTGGACTTGTGCAGAGAAGGGCGAACCCCTAGCACTGGTAGGCCTAGCTGAGGCTCACCACGACAATACTGTATTTCATAGTTCTTATTTTTATTTAGTACTTACCACTTCAAAATGGAAAGGTTTTGCACCTTATATAACTTAATGATATTCCATCAGTGCCCATTCTTCCATAGTCTTATTTAACCAGACAGATGTAGCCCAGGTACCTTCTCAGCCTCCCTCTTCCTAATTTAGTTATTTTTTTCTTCCCACTTGTCAACACCTAATACTGCATAGCCAACCTGATCCTAAATTACCACGTCCGAAACTCCCTGGGGTCTCTCCCATGAACTCCTATAACAATTTGGGTGGACCTAAACAGCCCTCTGTGGCTGCTCTTACACTTTCAGGTTGATAACAATTTCTGTCACGTTTCCATCCCATAGGAATATACTCTCTTCGCTGTCCTGACATAAGCAACTCTACATTTTCCCCTTTGCTCTTCAAGACACTCTTGCTTTACTGATTCTTTTTTATCCTCCTCTTTGTCCCCCTCACAGCACCTTTGATCAAGTTTTCAATATCCCTTAATCCAAGCACTGCTGAAGTTCCAAACACTCCAAAAACATTATCTAAAAAAATCACATATACAGCAACGCCTCCCATTTGGATATAGCTTCTCCCTACCTGTCTCAATTTTTTTCCCAAGATGGCTACTGTTATTGTCCTCTTGCTTTCTTTTCACTTCCTTGACCATTCTTCCAGAAATATGTCCTCAAATTCCTTTAAGAACCTACAAGAATTCAATGCTTGCATGCCTTGCTGAAACTGTGGTAGAAGCAATCTCATTTCTATAGAATCAAACAGGAAATTGATCGTCCCTTCTCTTTTCCAACTTTTTGCGTTCTGCTTTCCTCTTTTCCACCCTCTTTTTTGTGAAGTATTTTTTGTTGACAAGTTTAATGATTCTGAACTACTCACAGTGACATCAGTCTCCAAAAGTACACTGCAAAAGCATCCCCCTTAGCCATAACGAAGCAACACTGGTACCTATGGTACATGTTTCGCTGCTTCCAGAGCCAACCCAAAGAATCTCAAACATCTCAAAGATAAATTGTCAGGTATACTAGCATGCAGTTTGGTATGTAATTAATTGGTAACAGCACATTCCAATTCAAACTCAGTAATGGCGTCTCCAGCTGTTCCCAGATCACTCCACCCCAATCATGCAACAAATTCCAAGAATGTTATGCTCTGAGTTTTAGCTCTCTTCCTAAGCGGGACACACTGGTGCCCCTCCGCCGTGAAAACCAAAATTACTTGCAGTGTCCAAGAATATTTCCAATCTTCATTTCACATCAGATTTACACTATGTTGTTCTCTTCCAAGAATTTATACCATGTATCTTCATCTCCATATGTCCTACATTGTCCATTGTTAGAAACACTAAGATCCATGTATCAATATCCATGGTTAATCTTGGTATCCAAGCAAACGTCCTTTTCTTATACCAGGAAGGATGGGAGGGAAGTTCAGAGAGTTACCAGATAGGAATGGGCAGACTGGGCGAATGTCTTGTGGAGGACAGGATATCGTTCCCTAGCTTTTGTGTAAATTACATCTGTTGGTGATCCCAGTGTTAGATGAGGCTTATCGTGCAGCAGGGAACAGGGAAGACTTTGGAGGGCAGGGAGTTCTTAACGAGCACTGAGACGGCGGGTAGGGAAATCCAAATCTATCCCGCCAGTCTGGAACCAATTCTTAAACATTGACACAGGACTGTGCCAGCATCGCAGCGGACATGACAGAGGTGGTGTGCACACCACCTCTGTCATGTTATAATTAATTGCCCTATTGCTGGCAGAGCACCCGGTCTAAGTGAAAACCTGGAAAAGAATTGGAAAAGGAATTGCCACACGCATGACTACACAGTTTGCTTTTAATGAACACTAGTCGAACTTCGTGAGGTTTCTACAATTTGGGAAAAACATTCAGACTGTTTAGACTTGTGAAATATTTTATATTTTTTCAGTGTCCATCACGGTTCTCTAAACACATGATGTTGTTTTTGCAGTGGGTTATAGGATTTGTAGTGAGGAGACGTGTACAGGGAGGGATCAGAACCAGGTGTTTATAGTTTTGAGCACGGGGGAGGAGGGTTGGCTTTAAATGACATAGTCAGTAGGGAGTGATTACATTTGCACGGAAGTGGAGGCTAAGTGGAAAAGTGTATTCCGGACAGGTACGTGTTGAATAATGGGAGTGTGTGAATATCTGCTGGTTAGAATCGGGTGGGTGCGAATGTGTGTGACTGATAGAGTGTTTAGTCAGGGAGTGTGAGGAAGGAGTGTATTTAGGATGGTAGAGTAGGAAGGTCAATTAGAGACATGAAGAATCGGGTGAGACTGACAGTGTGAATGTGTATGACCGATATAGCGGTTAGTCAAGGAGTGTGAGCAAGGCATGTATGCAGGAGAGTAGAGGAGAAAGTGTGCTCAGAAAGGCTTAGGAGCGTGTGAGACAGAGTATGTGTTTGGTAATATGTGAGGTTGAAGTATTTACCAGTTGAAGAACATGAGTGCGGGTAGAATGTAGTAGGGGCGGCTTTAGGCATGTGCAAGCTGTGCACCTGCAAAGGGCCACCAAACCCCAGGGGCCACCACACCAATATATATCCTTAATATAATAATCCCCTGAGGATGGATACATATTTGCGTGGTGGCCCCTGGCAGGGATTTGGCGGCCTCCGGCTCTGTTCCACTTCCAAACACCCTGACCACCCTCTTCACTGGCCTCCGCGCTCCACCCCGCCCGGACCCCCTCTTCCGGGGACCCCTACCTACGCTTCCTGTCCAGGGCCGCCATGAGCCTAGAGCCGCCCCTGAATGTAGTGAGTTAGAGGGGAGAGAGAGGGGAGTGACTGGGACGATTACGCATGTGGGCACATGGCCGGTAGGAGGTGTTATTGTTGTAAATACAATTTAGTAAGCGGGGGAATTAAGTGGTTGGGCACATGTAAGAAATATTCAATAACTACATTGTTCAGATTTTGTTCCGTTTTGGTCACTTGTATGGGGAACGTGTTATATGAACACAAAAAGTATTTAGAAGGTGCACAGCTATTAAGTTCAACAAAGTTACAAATATATTCAAAGCAAGTTCATAAGTTTGGGTGCTCCCTCAGGAGGCGTGTCCATCCATACACGTCTTCAAATAATGTAGTTATTGTGCATACATAAAATATGAATGCATCCCTGTACATGGGCGTCCGCAGAAATTTTTCCAGGGGGGGCACATGTTAAGGTCATCACCATCCTTCGACATGTGTGCCAGGTGGGGCACAAGAAACACGGGGGCGCAGGAGGAGCCACGGGGGGCAGGAAGCAGGCCACATATTATCTCATACACCATAGGGTTGTTGTGCCACAGCCATCTTTCTTTTGTGGCTCCCCAAAACCATACCTTCCCTGGTCCCTAAAATGACCCACAACCCATATCCACCCTGAACCCTAAAATTACCCCACCCCCCTAAAAACTCACATCCTCCCTGAACCCTAAAATTACGCCCCTGGCACCCAAAAACCCATACCCACCCTGAACCCTAAAATGACCCCCTAGCACCCCGAAACCCATACCCACCCTGAAACCTAAACTCACCCCTGCCCCCCAAAACTCATACCCGACCTGAACCCTAAAACTATCCCCTGGCACCCATAACCCATACCCACCCTGACCCATTAATTGTCCCCCTGGCACTCCAAAATCCATTCCCATCCTGAACCCTAAAATTAACCCCCTGGCACCCTATAACCCATACCCGCCCTGACCCCTAAAATTGTCCCCCTGGCACCCCAAAACCCATACCCACCCTGAACCCTAAAATGTCCCCCCTTGCACACCGAAACCCATATCCGCCCTGAACCCTAAAATTACCCCCCTGGCACCTTAAAACCCAGACCCACCCTGAACCCTAAAGTTGCCCCCCGGCACCCCAAAAGCTGAACACTACATTCTGATTGGGTATCGCGCCGTCTCCCTGCTCAGGGAGGATCTGCTGGTCCGGATCGGCTCGCCCTGGTCCGGTTCTGCTCGCCCTTCTCTGGAGCTGTTCTGCCTGCCCTGTCCCTCTTCCGGACCCACCGAGCCTGCCTCCGTGCACACTGCCTGGACCTGCTCTGTCTGGCCTGGTTCTTTCTCCTTTGGATCCGCTGTCTTCACTGGCGGAGTTAGGACACAGGTCTCACTTCTCTGAAGCTGCTCTCCCTCACCCAGACCCCCCCACTCCCTCTCCACTTGCTCTCTCATCTTCCTTCCTCCCTACTTCTCGGTCTCTCTTTCCCCACTGCTTCTCTCTCTCTTTCGCTCGCCCCTCTTCGTTCACTCTCACCCCCCACCATATCCGTCTCCCCGACTCCAAGTCTTCCTCTGTCCCCCCTCTCACTTCCTCCTCCTCATGTCGGTGGTAGGGGAGCCCAGGCCCTCTCTGAAAATGCGAGCTGGAGGTGACGTTAAGTGTGAAAGCACCAAGGTGTGAACCGGGAGAAGAGGTGGGGAAGGGGTGGACGGCAGGTTGAGATTGTCAAAGGGGGCACTGGCTCTCAGAGAGGTGAGTGGGGCGGGGAGCAGCCTGAGGACAAAAACAACACCAGAGCAAGAGGCAGACGCTCTGCGGGGAGCCTGGTGTGCACTGAAGAAACTTACACTTCTTAGCACTACAAAGCAGCCGAAGGGCGCCTTTCACTAGAGCCAAGAACCTGACCCATCGCGAACAAACAGCAGCCGCCGGAGAAATCAGCGGTGTCATGAAAACAACAAAGGACAGAGTGACAGAAGACTGCCGCCGAAACCTGGAAGTACAACTTACACCTTTAACAAAAGGCAATTCCTGATGCAAGCACCACACGCCATAACACTATAAATATATAAACCTCCCATTAATGCAGACCTGAGAGTGAATAAAATGATAAGCAGCAAATTAGGTCAGTGACTGACAGACACTATGCTGGTCCTCTCGTACTGTGCCCTATTGATACTTACTATGTCACCAGTCACTCCAGCGCGGAAGAATTCCTTATTGATTGTTACTCTGACCGCCCCCATGTACCTCACTGTCTTGTGTAGACTAATATGTTTGAGCCGACAAAATGAAAAATATTTTTTTTAAATCTGTGTTTTACGTTATGCAGCTATTGTCCTTGTAAGTTTCTCCCAGAGAAAAAGGGCGGATTCCTTACACAGGGATGATATGGAGAGTGTGCACCCACACCCTCTTCCTGCAAAGCTAGCCCCTCCTCGACCCGACAACCACCAGCGCTCCAGGATGCAACAGCCTTTTTACATGTTGTGATCAGCTGGTTCCTCGGTTTCCAGCTACACTAGGAAATGGTTGTTGTGCGCGACGCTGATCCTGGAACATCTGATTAGTTCCCTCACCTGAGGTACTTGAAGCACCTGCTGCGCTTCTAGGTTAACTTAATGTTGGATTCGACAGCAGAGGGGCCAGTGGAAGCAGGGAAGCCCCTGAGGAGCGCATATTTCCCAACCAGGGCTTTTCAAGTGGTGAAGGAACAGGCTGAATATTAAGCGCTACACACCGACTAGCTTGACAGAGGCTTTCAACAGGGATCAAGGCACACCATTTCCTATTCTCAGGGCCCCAACGCAGTTTTAATAAGTAGTCCATTGTGCTGCTCTTTACTTCGGGTACTGGACCAGTACCTGTGCTATCCTGGAAATCTTCCTGTCCTGAGGTTTGGGGTGTTAGTTACAACTTGTGGTGCCCCCTGCCTAGAAGGTGTATGTATGCGAAGGATCTCGGAATAGGGGTCCTCAATTATGCAAATCTCACAACCACTACATTTAGACCCTACATTCTTCTAAGCACCTACTGGCTATTTAGTTGGCTGCCTGCGTCAAATGTATACAAAAATAAAAACACGTGTTGTGGCCATTTACAATGCTTTACTGTGATTAAGAACAACTGTGAACAGATGGACAGAAAAAGATTCAGCCCAAAGTTGAAAAAGGATGGAAGGATGGCCTTTTTTGTCGCGTTACAAAGTACCTAATTATGGATTCTCGACCTTTTGTACTGTATTTTTGGTAATTAGGGATGGGGATGATACATGAAAATGAAACGGATGTTTCTACAACCATTTTTACTCTATACCTCACAAATTACATTTACCCCTTGTACTGGTGTTACTTAACTTGGTTACCTTGCAGTCTTGGAGCTCGTATGGCAATTCTTAAATTTGGTCCGAGTGGAAGTTCAAACTGCTTGGTCATCGCTGCCCCACTAACCCCTTGTTTCTGAAGTCACCAGATAGTAACTTAGTGCATGTGAGGAATGCAGACATCTTTTTGGCAGGATGCTACGGAAATATCTTCCCCAGTCTACTCAGGAGCACCTGCTACGCTGAGTTTGTGTTGTTTTCATACTCATTTCTGTGTCATTGCATGACTCCCCTAGTTTTACTGTTTTCTCTCTCTGACCGTCTCATTTTGACAACAGCGCGGGCTCAGACTCTAGTGCACAGGTTGGGAGACCCTTAAGTGTGTATGAGGAACTGCCCTAGTTTTGGGGCCCGCCAGTGGTGAGAGGTAGGTGCGAAAAGCGGCTCTGCCGTCGGCAGCCAGGTGCTTTCCTCACTTTGTCTGTCTACGGTCCTCACAGAGGTCTGAACACCCTGAGGCCACATTCATCACTCAAGCGCAGCCACAGGATCTTAGTCTAGAGCACATGGGTAAGACAGGCCCAGCCTTACTCCACTAATCACACTCTACGCTGTGAGTAGAATATGAGGCACTCAGCAGGGATACCCTAACAGCAAGGCCACTGTAATTATGAGGCAGGGAGGGTCACATAAGGCGGCAGGGTTGCGTGAATTATGCGTCAAGAAAAAGCTAATTATGTGGAACATTTTGTGACAGTATAACTTCATTTTGTCATCTTTAAACTTGTTAACACTGTTTGGGCATTAGTTGCACCTCATTAGTACTAGTTAAACACCCAAATATAGCATCAAGCTACCGAAAGTTGTTCAGTCAACCTTTGCAAAGGACTTTCAACTGCCCGGCAGCATGTGTCGCTGCGTTTTTACTAGGTTTTAAAGTCTTTATTTCGATATCAAAATCATAAAAGACAATATTTAAAACACATTTCATTATAAAAACATTTTTCCTTTTAAAAATAGCAACACCATTATCATAAAAAGTTATTTATACTAACTTTTGAACCGTTTGAGATAGAAACAATTTTTTTCTTAAACGCTGCAGATTATGCGGCATATGTTGGATTATGCAACAAATGCAGCAAATATACAATTATGCAAAAATCGCCACACAATTGCATAATTCCAGTGGCCCTGCCTATCAGTCACATGGATGTAAACTTTCTGCTGTTTGGCTATCTATACCATTGGGCGGAAGAAAATGTTAAGGGACCCAAAAATTATTTTTAAAGATACATCCCTGATTTGCATGAGAAATCTGTAATGTTGCGGCAAGTGCCCAGAACGAGTTGCTCTAACCCTCAATGAGTAAGACTCGGAAGGGCTGTATGATCATCTCTACTCATGGATAGATCTTACATATGCCTGCTTGTTGCGCCTCCTCCCTGCTCTGGACTACAGTGGTGACTACACATGTACTCAGCCCCTCTCCTCTTAGCATCCACGCTTCCTAGCCCATCTGGATATCCCCCTCTGTACTGACTTATGTCTAACACTTCATTTCCATTCGTTTTCTGTTTGTGTTATCTTTCTTGATAAATGCAACTTATTGAATCAAAAGTCATCCATTGATGTCCACCATTTTATGTCAGAGTGGTGTCTACGTTAAAATATACTCTTTTATTCAAATGTGACTATTCTTTCAGCTTAGTAAATTACTTAACAGCAACTGTTCTAGGCAGTCCATCACTATAATCCAATAACTATTTGAAAAGACTTTGCCTCAATCTTGTTATTGTGTCAGAGCGCGCTATAAAGTCCGAGGTCTCCTGGCGCTTCTGACTAAATGACGTACAATGAGATGCACAGGAGTTCACCTAGAAGAGGGTGCCAAAGGACAGGTGGAGGAAAATGAAGCCCGCGTCTTGTACTACTGAGCTCTGGGATGCAGAGGAACTTCAGACTAGAACAGAGAGTGCGAGTTGGAGAGGAACAGTGGCTGGAGCACCATGTGAAATGCATAGTGGCATGGGCGTCCGCAGGGGGCAGGCCAGACTTTAGCGCTGGTGGCACCCAGTGCCCCAATAACCACCTCCACCACGGATTCTCTCACTAGCACCCTTTAACAGTGACCAAGGGCCACATGCATCAATGTAGGATTTTGCATTTCCTAAATTGCGAAAATTAAGGAATCGCAATTTAGGAATTGCAAAATCCTATGCATCAAGAAATCCTAAAAGTTTTTAGGATTTCTTAATTTTCGGTATTTGCGATTCCTTAATTGCGAATCGCAATTAAGGAATGGCATTACATTGATTCCTATGGGCCTAGAGGCCCATAGGAATCAATGCCGTTTTGCACTTTTTTATTTTGCGAATCCCATTTGTTTGATGCATTGCAAGGGTGCAGAGGGGGTCCAAAGGACCCCCCCCCCTGCACCCCTGAAATGTATTTTAAAGTGCATGTTTCACACACACATGTCCTAAGGACATGCGTGTCTGTAACATGAAAGTTTAAAAAATGCATTTTTGAGCATTTTCATAACTTTTCGCAAATTACCACGAGGTCCAACCTCGTGGTAATTTGCACCCCCTAATTGCTAATTCGCAATTTGAAAAACAATCATGCATTGCTTTTAAGGAATCGCAATTTTGCGATTCCTTAAAAGCAATCGCATTTTTGGAAATCACTAAAAATAGCGATTTTCACAAAAATGTATGATGCATCCCAAAAACTTATTTAGGAATCGCAAACGGCCGAATTTACCGATTCGCACCGTTTGCACTTCCTAAATAGGTTGATGCATGTGGCCCCAAGTCTCCATGGGGCACATGCATCATTGTAGGAATTTGCATTTCCTAAATTGCGAAAATTAAGGAATCGCAATTTAGGAATTGCAAAATCCTATGCATCAAGAAATCCTAATTTTTTTTAGGATTTCTTAATTTTCGGAATTTGCGATTCCTTAATTGCAAATCGCAATTAAGGAATGGCATTACATTGATTCCTATGGGCCTAGAGGCCCATAGGAATGAATGCCGTTTTGCATTTCTTTTTTTTGGAATTCGCAATTTGTTGATGCATTGCAAGGGTGCAGAGGGGGGTCCAAAGGACCCCCCGCTGCACCCCTGAAATGTATTTTAAAGTGCATGTTTCACACACACATGTCCTAAGGACATGTGTGTGTGTAACAGGACACTTTCCAAAATGCATTTTTGTGCTTTTTTAAAGAATTTCGCAAATTAACACGAGGGTCAACCTCGTGTTAATTTGCACTTCCTATTTCAAAATTCGCATTTTTTTAAAAATTGATGCATTGCATTAAAGGAATCGCACAAATGCGATTCCTTAAATGCATTCGCATTTTTAGGAAATGCAAAAAAAAGCGAATTTTGAAAAATTGTTTCATGCATCCCAAAAACCTATTTAGGAAGCGCAAACGGCCGAATTTACCGATTCGCACCGTTTGCACTTCCTAAATAGGTGGATGCATGTGCCCCCATAACCACTCTCTCTCAGATGCATGGAATTCGTTAAATAGTGCTACTCATACCATTAAAGTATGTCAGAGCACTTTGCATCACACACACATTACACAGACCATCAATCATACTTGTGTAAATCAGTGTATAGGAAATGTTACATAAGCCAAAGGACTAAGGCCCACATGCATCAACAATGCCATTTGCGATTCCTTATTAGCGAAAAATAAGAAATCGCTAATAAGGAATCGCAAATGGCTATGCATGAAGAAATCGCTAAATAAATTGCGATTTCTTAAAATTCCTTAATTGCGACTCGCAAATTGCGAATCGCAATTAAGGAATCCCTCCCCATTCATTCCTATGGGCCTAGAGGCCCATAGGAATGAATGGGAAGACATTATCAATTTGCGATTCTCAATTAGAGAATCGCAAATTGAGAATGCAATTTCAAGGGTGCCAGGGTGTCAACAGGAGACCCTGCTACACCCCCTGAAATTGATCCATGCACATATGTTGCGCACACACATGCCCTAAGGGCATGTGTGTGCGTAACATGAAACTTTGAAAAATGCACAAATGTGCATTTTTCAAAGTTTTCGCAAATTACCATGAAGTTCAACTTCATGGTAAGTTGCTCCCCCAAATTGCGAATTCGCTATTTTTAAAACTTTCATGCATTGCATTTAAGGAATCGCAAATTGCGATTCCTTAAATGTAATCGCAATTTAAGAAATCGCAAAAAATAGCGATTTCTTAAATTATGCGTTGATGCATCCCAAAAAGTGATTTTGGAATTGCAAACGGCCGTTTTTGCGATTCGCACCGTTTGCGATCCCAAAATCACTTGATGCATGTGCCCCTAAAAGTGTAGGAGTCACATGTCATCCATAGTGGTAGGCAGTATAGTTTAGGAGTGCTTGGTGTGGAGAAGCACAAACTCAGAGTCGAAAAAGAAACAGCATAGTTGGGAGTTTTCTTTAATAATAAGAATCCATTTCTACCCAAATTAACCCTTGTTGCAACATTAATCTATGTTCTATACTTAGCAGAGTGTATGCACTTCTATGATGAAAGTTAATACCTCGCTATTCTATATTAGGGGCCTCATTTATGAAGGCCTTGCGCCACTGGTACACTTTTTCCCATTTTAAAAGTGACGCACCGGCGGCGCAAGACCTTCATAAATAAGGCCCTAGGATTTTAAGTTATAAATTACAAGTAACAAAAGGATGGCTCTTTTAAAAGCAGTAACCTGCTGATCTATTTACATTAAATGCACTTTGTAATCTACTTGGTACACGTTCTTTGCAGTAGGCATATTAACCCTCTGTACTACCTTCACATAATTCGAAAACCTCAACTACACAAAACTCTGATCTCTGGCCAGGAGGAACATTAATCACAGGAGTTATCTTACATGTTTGTGAGGCCCCGTAATTGCAGGAGGAAAGGAACGCGCAGCAGGTGCTTTTAAAATCATAATTCAGTTGTAAACACGGCGCCCTCAGGAAAGCAGCACCCGGTGTGATGGCACCGGTCAGAGCAGGCCCTGGCAGGGGGTCAAGGAGGGGCGCTCCAGGGGGGGGGCAAGCGCCCCTCCTTGCCCCCCCCTGCGGACGCCCATGTCCCTGTATGAGGCACACCATGGGTTCTTCACAAACAGACTCCTCTTCAGAGTTTCTTTGAAAGTTACACAGTTTTACTAGCGATCACCTAGGACGCCGTTCACAGCGTTCACGGATACTTGTCCACCGAGTTCGAGCCTCTAGCTTGATTTAAAGTTTTATTTCAACTTATCGACCTATTATTCATCCCGCTTCGCGGACGTAGCGCCTAGAAAAAGGGCTCACAGGCCCGAAATGCATCGGAGCTGTGAAATCATTTCTATAATCACAAACGAGGCTATCATGATGGAACGTGTTATATGGTCACAAATGTTACACAAATATAAGAATTACAAATATAATGAACTGTAACATTTGTAAAGTAAAGTCCACATTTGTAAAGCGCACAATCACCCGTTAGGGTCTCTAGGCGCTGGGGGCCGTCGGGAAGATTAAGCGAGCTATTGCCCAGAGTCACATGGTGCTGGGCTAACCTGCCGCCGGAGCCGGGGATCGAACCGTGGTCCCCAGATTCCAGCGTCAGTCGCCCTGGCCGCGGCGCCACACCTCTCCATGATTTTTGAGGAACAATACAGTAATAATATGTTTTGGCTGATACAATTTACTTGCAGTTACCCCTGACGAAGGGCTTCTACAAGCACGAAATGCATTGGGTGCTAATAAAGAAATGCTGTTTGGAAAGAATTTTGTGTTCTGATCGTATTCATGAGGAGGCTCGGATGTGCACATTTTGAATATGGGAAACATTCAAAACGCAAGAAAAATCATCCATGTGGAGTATAAAAAGAAAAGCTTCAAAATTGGATAATTTAATTGTTTAATTTGGACTCAAAATGGAACAAACTACATGGGTAAACTTGAAATAGGATTACATATCCTTTCTCGCAGTGCGACTGGGAGTGCAGCATCCTGAATGTTCCCCACCTTTACATTGCATCGGAGCGGAGACACAGCGGCGGCCATGTGAGAGAGGGGTTCAACGCTCCTGGTTGCCTCAAGTCCACAGCCGTGTATGGCAAACCCACGTGGCCTGCACTCTTTCCCGCACCCACCTGGTGGAAGGAATGGAGCAGCCTCATCCAGCTTTGTAGCAATGCGCAGACATTGCTGGACATCTTATCAGGACACCCCGGTGCCACACTGAAGGGGTAACGCTCAGAAGTCTCCAGAGGCAGAAGCATCCTGGAGGGTCTCTGAGGTGGTGGCAGCCCCTCACAAGAATATAGCCATACATCCATGGGGCCCGTGCCAGTTCGCACAGCCACCGAAAAAGCACAAGGAGAGATGGCGGGAGCGCCATAGGCCCATCCGGGCTACATTCAGTGGAGACTCCAGCACTATAAGCCTTGAGGGGGAGATGTCCACAGGTCTTCCTCGTCAAGGAACTTCCAAAACACTCCACCCCCAGGCCTGAACTGATTCTACAGTGTTTCCGGGAAGGAGTGCCACAGAGGAGAGAGGACACTCTCGGTCCTACACAGACTCTAACTGGCGAACGCAGACCCAGATGGGCCAGGCAATGGTCTGTTGAGCCACCCCACTACTCGCCTGGCTAAGAGCCATCTCAACACCCGGTTAGCCTGTCGAGATTCGGCTTTGGTCTAGCCAGGAAGTTGACAGTATGGACCCTCACCGGGAGGGCAGTGGACCTTGGGGTGTCTTTCCAGGAGAGACTCAAGCACAGAGCAGTGATACCGAAGACTGGGGTAGGCTGGAGTGATAGCTGTGGCCTGTCCTGGACCCTGGATTTCAGCTCCATGGGTGTTTTGGGGCTCCTGCTCTTGCTGGCCTATGACTGCCTCCACAGCGGGTGAACACAACCAGGACTTCAGATTGTATAAACCACTCATGGATCTTCTTCTCTTGCTCCTTCCTTCCCTGTTACCTGGGGGCCCAAACCTGGGTGATAGCGTGCGCCTGCTCTTCATGTGCTAACTGATTGCTCTTATTTCCAAACATAAGGGCTGCCATCCAAGGCTTGAGACGGGCCGCCAAAAGCCTGAGAGGGGGAAATCTACACTGCCCTCCCTTGCAGTGCTATCCCAGGACCAGGTTGCACCAGAGCATGCACAACCATCCCATTTCCAGGAACCTTCAGCCAACTGGACGCTATCCTTTACCAAATGAGTTGCGAGCCAGATGCGTAACAGCCTGCCTCACACACAAAGCCCTTCACAAAGACAAACCAGAATACCTGGCCGCCAAACTCAAAAGGGCCAGCCAGTCCAGGAACCTCAGGAGCTCCAACACTCTGCTACTCATCCTGCTGAAAACTTGCAAGCAAAAAACTGCGGCCAGATCATTTGCTGGAAACGCCCTCAAAATCTGGAACTCCATCCCCCCACATCAGAACGATCCCCTCGTTTCCAAAATGTAAAAACCTGCTCAAAGTCCTCTTCCTCAACCGCTCACAAGCAAACCGATACGAGCCAAGAAAGTACCTAAGCCGGCACTCCATCTAACTTTAATTATGTGCCCGGTGACACTGACTCAGATCAAGTAAACTTTTTGGATACTCGTCTTGTTTGATCAAGAAAACTTTTTGGATACTCGTCTTGTTTGATCAAGAAACCTTTTTGGATACTCGTCTTGTTTCACCTGCACCCTTCATGTTCCTTCTGCTCGATCACTCCTTTGTTCGATCTTTATCCGGCGTGAACCCTTATGTTTTACTATAATCTCTGTATTGCCTATTTGCATATAAGTTACTTGCTGTGAAGCGCTCTGATACCCTCGGGTTCAGCTAGCACTATATAAAACTCCTATTATAAAATAAATAAATAATAGAGACCTCTCATTCCTCGGTAGAAACCAAGATAGAAGAAATCCCCACAGAATTCAGCCTACTGTGAGACGACCTGTGGAAACTAGTCACCAGGGTGCCGGACACAAAACACTCCATTGAAGATATGAACCCCAGCTGGACAACCAAGTGAAATGCACTTGAGACCTTGTCTGGAGAGCTGAGTGGAGGATGATGAGGGCTGAGCTCGGCATAGCAACATACCAGTGGTAGGACTGGCTGAGAATTCCTGCATGATGATCGCACTCCTGGAAGACTGTGTGGAATCCTTCACCACAGCTCAGGCGCTGTACCCATGCTTCTCCTTAGAGAGGGCCCGCAAGATGCCCACCCTCAGGCTCGCAGCCTTGTCCCATCATTGCATGGCTCTTACATTACAAGGACAGAGATGTCATCCTACAAGCAGCCCAGCACAAGGCTCTTCTTGAATTTGAAAACTGCAAGGTCTCAGCGTTCCCAGATTACATAACGATAGTACAGCCGCAATACTCCTCATTCCTTGGCGTGAAGTGGTGTCTACGGGTACTACACGTTCAGTACTAACTACTCTACCCGGCAAAGCTGAAAGCCATCCACGATCAGCACACTCACTTCTTGCACAGAGCCTGCCTTTGCCTGAGACTGGATTGAGGACCACATTGATGGATATAGCAGGATGCCTCATACCAAATGGTGGTGCAGGTGACTCCGACAAGGTGCAGAAAGGTCCTTTGGAGGTGCTGGGGCTCCCTCGCAGCAGGTGCTGCAACAAGAGCAGCAGTCTGATATAGCTGCAGTGCTTGCGATCCGCCGATCCTCACCTTCACTGGACTTATTATTTGCAAAGTTTTATATACCGCTGGCTCGACCCGGAGGTATCAGAGTGCTTTACATGAGGATCAGCGATTTACATGTTACATAATTACATCAATTACAGTAGCCAAGTATAGACATAGGAGAAAAACATGAGATTAAACAATAATATGGGTAATTAGCGCATAGTATAGCCAAGACACACGTCTTGGGGGAATGGAAGGAAGAGGGGAATGTTAAACAGGGAAGGAATGCAGATAGAGTCAGATGGACTGGCAAGGTGGAAGAGTAATTCAGGGGGAACAAAGCAGTCAAGGCAGTCAAAGTGAAAGACAGAAAAAAAAGCAGGGAAACGAGGAAATCAATGTCTGATGTCCGGCTGGGTAGGTGACAGCCGAGGTGGTGAAACAGAGCCAAACTCCTCTATAGCTGCATAGGACAGCTCCACCAGGCATCGTCCAAGGTTGCTCGGGCACTGGTCCATACTCAATCACCAGCAAAGATGACAGTGCGTCTGGCCCTTCTGGTCAGTAAGTACGTTTCCCGGCCCCCTGGTCACACCCTAGACCATTTATGACTTAATCTGATACCCCTGTCTGCCAAAGTACGTTGACTGTTGATGAGACAACATGACTCCGATGGCCGCTGCCCTGACCGGGCCGCTGACTGGCTAACGGGGGGCTGCACTGCCTAAGTCCACGCTGGGTTCGCCACGGTCTTTATGGGATGCTACATCATCATTGTCCCACTCAACAACCTGACCTTGGTTCACAACATGCCCAGAAAACCAAGAGTACAGATTTCCTGCACCTCCCCGCTTCCTTAGTTTGCTTATCTTTTACTATAACCCCACCAACCTATGATCTGTCCCTCAAGAGACTGTTTGGGAGTGAAGCCACTTGCTGTAGGCTCTTGGCATTGTATACGTTTGTTCCTGTGTTTCTACAGTTGTTTCTTCCGCAGCACGAACAACATAACATTCACTTCAATGTACACAGGTGGGGGAAGGAGAGGCAAGAAGCCAAGCAATGGCGTCTGACCCAATTTTCCGATTCATATCTCTACTATATGGCACCGTCTCCAGACTAGGTTTTTAACTCTTAATGTTAGGGTCATGCTGACAGCGCACCGTTGTTACTCCATCTACTCTTACATTAAGCAACAAAATGCACACATTTGCTTCCTTTAAGAGATTCATCTCACAAGTGGTAAGCTTCAGTAACCAAACACGGGAGGGGTACAATACATGGCACAACATATTCTGCTTATGCATGGGGAAATTTACTCTGGATACGCTCAGGCAGTCCCTTCCAGACACTTAACACAGTCATCGACAAAGAGGTTAGATATGTCTTTGTACAGGGCCTCTTGGATTGCGTCCAGCTGCAACTGGGGTGTATATATGCTCCAAATACAGGTCAATCCAATTTCTTGGTCTCCCTGTCCAGGGTCCTAGCCCAATGGGTGGATACCTCATGGGTGTTGGGTGTCTTTTTTAATAGTGTCCTCAATATTTATCTTGAAAAGTCCCACCCACCATTCCTCCAAGCGCTCGCACATCAGCATTAGTTGCAGTTTGCCTGATGGATCCAGCAATGGTCCTTACCAGATGCCGGGAGAACACATAACCCCACACCAGACAATATTCACATTACTCAGCCACACACGACTTATACATCTGCCTGGACCATTTTCTATGCTCTACTTCTATACTGCTATGGCTGAAACAATCAGATTATCTAGGTCGAGCCATCTCCGACCATGCTGCACACATAATAGACATGGACTGAAGTGCAGCCCTCCCCCCAGTTCCTACATTGCGCCTGCCCTGAGAAGTCCTGGAAGACTCAGTCTTTCGAGATGCCCAACCTTTATAAGTCATTATTTTACTGAAAACCATGCTACAGCCATTACACATGCTGTTGAATGGGACTCCTTTAAGGTTGTCGCTAGGATCCTGTGCATCCAGAACATTGTGGGTGTCTTCCGAGAGCTGGACAGGGCCCTCAAAGATGTTGTGGAAACTCTGGCGAATCGTGATCGCTGTCACGTGCCAGATACTAGCGGTGGCCCGAGAGGACCTCTGCTTTTACAAGTTTGTGGCCAAAACAGCCTGTATCCATTCCACTGGGGACACACCAGGCCTCCTCCTGGCATGGCTAGCCTGCCAGGAGACCAGTGCTCACCCCACAAGAATTGTCCCAGACGTAGGTCTTCCTTTGCGTTTGCAGCAAGCCATCTTGCAGGCATTATACGACTACTACGCCGCTCTTTATCGAGCATCAACAGCCCCACCACCCTGTGTGGTAAGGAAATCCCTGGCCTCCCTTGCATTACCCACCATCAGCAACATTGAATGCAAAGAAATTGATGATCTGAGAACAGTGGCTGAGGTAAAAAAGGGCATCCACCACTTGGGTGGAAATAAAACTCACTTTGGAGTACAATGACCGTTTTTCCACCCACCTCGCCCCTAAGCTGGCCGACATGTACAAAGAGGCACTGACTACTGAAGTGCTCCCAGCATCCCTCCAAGAGTCCATCCTCGTCTCCCTACTCAAACTGGACAGGGACCCCACTCACCTATCCTCTTATTGGTCCATCGCTCTTCTGATTGCTGATTATGAAATAGTGGGGAAGCTCCTTGCGGATCGCTACCTCCAGATTCTACCCAACATCATACACCCCAATCAAAACAGGTTTGTCCAGGGATGCAGCACAATGAATAACCTCAGAAGACTGTTCCACATGATGGACCCGGTCTCATGGCGGTGTCCCCAAGCGGTGTGCTTGATACTTGATCTAGAGAAATCATTCAATAAATTGTCATGGAACTACCTCTTTGAGGTGCAACTGGCTCAAGGAATTGGTTGGCATCTTCTAACCTAAACGTAGTTGTTGTATGCCACCCCCTCCTCAGGTGTATGAATTGGCTGCTTAATCTCTGATTCATTCCAGGTGAGTCGCGACACCCGGAAAAGCTGTCCATTATCCCCTATACTCTTCTCTTTGGCTGTCCACCTCTGTTCAGATGGCGTGCACTGGTGTATCCCATTGTATGGTACCATACACGTGTGGTCATTATATGGTGAGGACATTTTGCTGTATCTGCAAGTCACCACTGCAGGTGTAAAGGCGATATACACAGTCCTCAGGGATTTCGAATGGCAGCAGGCCTACAGGTTGATCGGCCTAAATCATGCTTCGTCTCTCTGTGTCATGATGCGGCCCCCCAGGGTGATCTGACTTGGCGGGGAGCAACTGGCATGGGGAGGTACAAAAGTCTGGTCCTTGGGGATCCACATACACCACTCGCAACAAGACCTATTTTAGGGTAATCTGAAGTGGGCACTCATGTCTCTAAAGTCCTAGACCCGGTTCTGGCTGTATCTACCCCTTGCCCTAACAGGCAAAGTGGCTCTCTCTAAGATGATCGTCTTTCCCCAATTACTATACTATTTCACCAATGTGCCGGTTTATCCATCCCAGCATTTTTTAAAGGCGCTGGACTAGATGCTCGAGAAATTGCTCTGGGATTCCAAGCGACGGCAGATAGCCCTTAGCAAATTGCAACTGCTGTTGGACCACAGTGGACTGAGCGCTCCCTCCTTTGAATTGTACTAACTTGCGGCCCAACTCCAATGGGTTTCTACTAGCTTGAAGAGCGGATATATTTGAAACCAGCATTGATGATGGAGCCCTACCCCCTGACATCCCCCGTCAGCTCCCAACACCCACTGTTAAAGAACACCACTCCTGGTCTCTGCATGTATATGTGTCCCGTATATGCCTCGCCCAGATCTTTCAATTGATGCGTCATATACAACCGTATGCTCCCATAATCCCCCTCCAGAGTTACCAAGATTCCAAAGAGCCTTTGCATCAGAAGACCTCCCTTCCTGGCATGATAGGTCCATGGACACTGTGGGAAATTTATTCTAGAACCACCTTCTACTTACATTTGAGCAGCTGTTGCAAGATTATGACATCCCTCCAGGTCAGTTCCTTCTTTACGGGCAGCTATTGGCAGCGTTCTGGCTTATGTGGTGCACAATAGATGAAGAGTCTCCCACCCATGCTGTCATGCATAGCCTGTACATACTGGGCACCAGGTACCATCTGATTAAATACAGTATAAAGCCATCAGGGAACACGTGGGGGTCTCCTTAACACCTCTTTGCCAAACATGGAAGGAGGGCTTTGCTCTCCTCTGCAAGATTCTGAATGGAACTTGGCTCTAGAGTCCCCACAAAGCATCTCCTGCAACGCATGATTTAAATATATTTATTATATGGTACTTCACAGGGCCTATCTCACACCGTCTGGACTAAACCGCATATTTCCCATGGCGCACCTTACGAGCCCTAGATGTCAGACCCCTGGAGCCAAACTCCAACCCATGCTATGGTCATGTCCCATCCTAGCTCCCTATTGGCACACAGTACATGACGCATTAGCCATCCTTACCGAGCTTACAACACTAAATAAATGGGAAGCAACTGCCCTGGAAATCTACAAGCGAATGAAAGACCAAAAATTGCTAATGCAATTTGGTAACATGGCCCTACTACTGGTCAAATGAACCCTCACACTGCACTGGAGGATTCCCAAACCCCATTAATTTTACAATGGCATAGGGTGCTCCTTCACTGGGGGTAGCGGAGAGTACTGCCCTATACTTTGAAGAAGTCAGTCGCATCTATAAATGACCCATGCTGGCGGCCTGGGACACCATGTTCATTCAGTTCCAGGAACTGAGAGGTGAAGTCGGACCATCCTCATGAGCCACCTAGCTTAACCTATACTCTGCTATACACTAGACCTACTGTTCCATCTGCCCACCTGGGAGACAGCGTTTACCACGCAGTCATCACATCATAGTTCCTACACAACGCGGTTGTTACAACGACCGCATTGTTAAAACACGATGCCTTTACAACGCATGTTATTAGATCCACTTGCTGTAAGCGGGTGCTCTAACATAAGGAATGGCATGATTTACCATTCTAAAACCTTCCCTACTGTTGCGTAAGCTGGAGTTGGAATAGTAAATTATACTATTCCTTAGTCCAGAGCGCCCCCTACAGGAAGGTGATTGAATAGTTTGCGTTGTAAATGTATTGCTAACAACGCGTTCATTGTAACAATCGCGTTGTAAAGGAACACGATGTAATAGCATGCGATGTAACATGCCATATTCGCACACCTACCATGTGCTGCGATTCAGTTTCCCCCTGTCCAGCAAGTGGCGGAACTGGCGGATCGAGCTGGTACCGCAAGCGTTGCCACTCCAGGAGCCCCCCACACACATGATCCCCCTGAGGCTACCCTCTCATTTCTTACTCGAGCTTCTGTTTATTCGCTCCCTCTCCCAGCAGATTCCTCATTTCGTTCCTCTCCCTCCTTGTCTTTTAGAGGTTCACACACTTTATTGTCTAGCTCAGAGCCGAGGCACATCGGACATGGCCTGGAGGCCTGCTTGTGTGTGAATACCACTGCCACACAATATGTCTTAATAAAGATTCTTCCACAATGTTTGGCCATATATCCTTGAGTGTTGACCCAGTTATAACGTGTATAGTGGAACTCCTCTACCAATGAAAAGCAGCTACCACGTGTTCACTGTTTCTTTTCTGTGCCTGTGATTATTACTCAGATGTCACAAAGACCTCAGTAAAAAGGGTTTGCAAACCAATGAAGGGCAGGGACTTCAGAGGAGAATATATATTTTGGAACTGGCCTAGTCTGAAAATTCACAAAAGTAGAATTGAAACCAATGAACAACAAATAGACCTGAGAAAGTAGTTAAAAATAGAAATCTTATTGTATGAAAAGGTATTGTCGAAACCTCTGCAAAGGGCAGCTGAGTACTAAGAAAAGCATGACACTTAAATGAATCACGCTCAATTGGAATTAATGGTGTGAAGCCATCAAACCAAGACCATCACGAGAAAAAAAACATTCTGGAAAGGATGACTTTTCTCATCCAAGGCATCATACAAATCCCATTTTACACAAATGGCAGCAGAGACAGAAATTATTGCAGGGGGGCTTTCTGAGACTTACAGAAGCCTAATGAAAAATGTCAGGAACAAAATATATGCCGTATGCCCAACATCAATATGGCCACCAAAAAGGGAAAATAGAGATACTGCTCAGCATCCCATAGAAAGAGATTGGGGTATATTACCAACAACTAGCGATAATTTTTGTCTCTAACTTGTTTAGAGACAAAAATTATCGCCGCACATCGGCGATTTTTATCGCAGATAAACCTTGCTATTAGCAAGGTTTATCGCAAATGCGATAAAAAACGGCCGCAATGCATGAATATCGCTGAAAAGTCAGCAATATTCATGCATTATCGAGCAAATGCTCTTAGCCATGTTATCCACCTCCCATTGGATAACATGGTGAAGAACTGCTCAGGGCAGGTGTTAGCTTTTGGAGATATTCGCGCTTAGCGCGAATATCTCCAAAAGTTGGTAATAGGAGATAGCGATGTTAGCGACTGTTTCCAGTCGCTAACATCTTGGCACGCCCACTTTGCATGTCATTAGTGATAAATATCACTGACATGCAAAGCGGGGCCCAAGATGGTCGCTATCTCCTATTAGCTGTCACTAACTGGTGTTAGCGACAGCTTGGTAATAGGGAGATAATTTTATCTCCGCTTTCTTGGCTTTTAAAGCCAAAAAAGCGGAGATAAACCCCTTGATAATATACCCCATTGTTTTTAAAAAATATCTTTCTATTGATTTTCTTAACAAAAACACACAAAGAATTGGCAAATCAAATGTAATGGAAAATATGGCATGTTTGAATATGACATTTCATTTAGGATACAAAGAGATTGGGGGAAACAGCCCCTATTTCGGAAAGGGTACTCAGGGAGACAAGGATTAATTGTCAGGGAGTGCAGTAGGTGCAACACAGATATCTCCCTTGTATGCGTTCCACTTGGCCCATACTCAGGACCATTTTTTAGGGATCTTCTTGCCACATAGACAGTTTTCTCTTGCAAAATGCACCAATCAATATTTCGCTTCCATGTTGTAACAGTAGGGGGTGTCAGCCCTTCCCATAATTGAGCTATGTTGCTTTTCGCAACGGCGGCACCCAGTGTGACCCACAATCTTTCCGTCCCTACCAAGTCAGTGGGTTCCCACACATTAAGTAAAGATCTCTTTGCCTCGGGGAAGACAAATTTATGAAGGACCTCACTCATGACCTTATGTATCCCCCTCCAATATCTCTGAATTTGTTCACATTCCCAAAGAATGTGCATAAAAGTGGCACACTGACATTGACGCCTACAATCCAGGTTTCCCCACGCCCCATAAGGACCAGCTGTTGTCTAGTAATGTAGATCCTGTGGAGAATTTTCAATTGTATCAGACGGAGACGTGCAGAGATTGCCACCTCCCTGATGGAGGCCACCGCTTCTCTCCACTCCTCATCGTCTAGTAAGAGGCCATCCGCTTCCCACTACTCACGCAATTTTACTAGGGGACCTGGTGTGTTGTTGACAAGTTTTTTGTAGGTTAATGATATAGCTTTCTGTGGAAGTAGCCCGTCCAATAACCTATCCTCTAGAGGGGAGGTGTCAGGGAGGCCCTATTAATGGCGCTGGTTAGTGCATGTCGGATCTGTAGGTAGAGAAAGAATTCTGAGTCTGCGAGTTCGTACTGTTTCTTCAGCTGACTAAAACTGAGCATGGTACCCTTTACCCAGAGGTTTCCCAACCGAGAGATACCAATGAGGTCCCAATTATCGAACCCTTTGGAGCAGTGTAGACTACCCAGTTGACCTGAATCCCACAGGGATATTGCGCTGGAACTGGGACGGGATAGTTCTGTAAGGCATAAAGCAAGCGGGGCAGGGACATCATCTTAAAGAGTGTCGTGTATTTCTATAGGTTCTGATTCGATCCCCCTATTCCTGACCCTATTCTGGTTAAACTTACTAGCTAGTTAACTAACAGTCAGCCCATGAGGCAAGAAATCCCCCATGATGCAGATACCGTTATCTGACGCAGTCACACTACGGCACAGGAACGTGTTATCTGATTAGGTCATAACGCTTGAGATCTAATTAGACAAGCGACATTCCTCCAGCCCCTGATAAGGCATACGACGTTCTCATAACAAATCAAACCTATGACAACCTGGATAATCCGTGCGGCCATTGTTTTGATTTCACAGAGAACTTTAGTAAAGAATGTGCTAACGAGCAAGTCGTATGACATCTTTATTGACGTACCTATGTCCATCCTTACGTCAATCTCGGCACCTTTAAGGTATAAATATTGCCGACCTTGCCCTATGCAAACACACGCGTGGTGACAAGACGGAGCAGCCATACTTGCCGAAGCCGAGAGCAGAAGCAGACCCCGCAGGCAGCAGCCCCGCCTTCCTGACGCGCTGAGAGACGCGCTGCTATCTCAAGCCGAGAGACCCAGCACCGGCGCTTCTGGGCAGCCCTCGCAGGCAGCCTGGAATATCGAGAGCAGAGAAAGAGATACCATTCCTCATTCATCCTAAATTCCAGGTACAGAACTGAATAACCCCTCCTAGAGAATTCTTTAGTTATTCACTTGGCAAAAACAAACTTAAACTAAACTGTAACTTTCTATTCCCGCCCACGCATTAGACTTAGGTCAGGTACACGGGGTAGGCGTATTTAGAAACACCAGTTGAGTACGTTTAGTCAAATGTATATGTGTATGTAAATATATTTTAATCATTTTAAACATCATATGGCTCAGAAACCATATCAATGTTTTTACAGTATTATTTTATACTATTGCTTCTAATGTATGCACTTTACTTAACTATAAGTATTGCAATAATATCGATCCATTTCTCTTGTACGAGAAAAGAGACTGATCAATAAATAACATCTTTTATTGAACACGCCCGTCTCTTCCTTTTCTCTACATTCTGATGAGACTAAGAATGCACGTACTGACTGAGTAAAATAATTGCCTTGTGCTCACACGACTCTCGAGATTGACTCTTGATTAGGGGAGAGCAAAGTTGTCATGTTCTATGGTTGTCAGAAACTAAATCCCTTCTTGTCTAATCAGGGGAGTTAATCCTTCCTTGAACATTCGAGAAAGTTTCTAGCGAACTCTGAGCTTAGCTGGCAAACCCAAAAATTAAGTCTAGTATCGACAGTAGTAGACCTAGTTAACGTCTGGCCTAGGCCTTTACTGCTGTAGGCACTATTCCAATGCGCAGAGCCTATTGGGAAAATAGGAGCTACACTACATGGCGCCCAACGCGTTTGGAAAGGGCGATAAAACTAACGTAAGACATTTAGAGTAACTCAGTCGTGCTTTCTCACTCAGACCCCTTTTCCCAAATACTCCAAAGACGTCTGGAGTGGGTGAAAGGTTATTATATCCTCCAAAACCTCGCAGGAGGGAACTCCTATGTATGGTTCTTGGTCTAGTCAACGTTGAAGGATAAAACAGTTCCAAAATATTGTGCATCTAATCTCTGTTTCCATAAAGAAACCTGATCTGCAAACAAAAATAATACCATCCTGTCAGTAAAATGGGAGACAGCGATGGAGAAAGAGAGGCAATTAGATTAGCTACTGAAATAGCAGATGCTGATGCTACCATGCAAGCAGCAGACGCGGATATAATACTTATTCCGGTCATTAAAAGGAGATCTATAACCTTAAAACTTATAGAAAATGGACTGACACCTAGAGGTGGCACAGTCATATTCGTAATTGAGGCACACGAATATCGGCAGACAGAGGTATACTATACATGGATACATTTTCCAGCAGCAAATGCTGTAACAAAGTACTTCCACTATTACAAAGTAGAGGAACCTCCTGAAACGTACACTCCTTTCGAGGAGGTGGAAGTACCACTCAAATTCCAAGAGCATTTGCTCTTATTTGATGGCGCCCTAATACATAACAATCACATTACAAGGCTCGGTCCTTTAGGAAGACCAGGAGCAACGTGGCCGGTCCTAGCCGGATACACACCACATCCAGACATCGAAAGAATGCCTGCAGCAGAGCTATTAATACAGCTAAAACAACTACTAAAAATTCATAGACAATTAGTTCAGTATGTAATGCGGACTTCAACAATTCAGCCAGCGATTAAAATTCCACAGCTGACCCCTCACCAGGGGAACACAAATAAAATCACACCACAGAACATCCAATCCTGCCTAGGTAAAGTTCCAGCTAAACGGGAACAAATACCATTCTGGTTGGCACAGAAAATTACCCAAATAGAGGCGGTGTTTCCTGACACCACCCCATTAGAAAAACACAGGATTCTGACTATATGTCTCCCAATGGGAATCGCACCACACATTGAGGACTGTGACACTTGGGGTACAGTCTTTGCTTCCATCTATACAAAAACGCACGGTGTTCCATCCATTTCGGTGATACCAGATGTGCTAAAACAAATTCAAGATGAATACGGTCCAGAACCTGCTTTAACTCTTGGTATGAAATTACTGAAAGACTTCAAGCAGGTCTCGGCTATATTACTAGCCAACATAAAGGGTGAAGCAGCAAACGTGGCGATCCGCCAGAGGTTAAAAGAGACAGATATAGCAGACCAACCAGCTGAAATTGCCAGAATCATAGAAAAATCCTATGAAGAACTAGGCAGAGATAGTCTAGGTGGAATACCAGTAAAACCGCAACTGACTACAAGTCCAGAAAAAATATTTTTTAATAATAATTCACCAAAAAAGAACTGGGATGGAAATAAACAATCCAATCCTAAAGAAAAGAAATTCCAGTCCAGAGGAAGGTCTCCTAGGCGAAGAGAGAAATCTCCGAACCCGAGACAAAGGTCACCTCAGAGTGAACCCTCTGGGAATAGATATAACCTTAGAAATAGGGATAATATTAAAAAACCTGATAGATATCAAGACATTGATACACGTCCCTCTCAATCTTTTCAGAATTCCTCGCAGAAATCGGAAAGAAGAGGACGATCAGAAGAGCACGCCAAGTCCAAAGACAAGGAACCTGCTCAACTGAAAAAGAAATCACAATTTCCAAAAAAGAAGGTAGCCAGTATCAAGGTAGTTAACAATGCCGAGAATACTGAGGACACAACTGAAAAACGGAGAATGGGCTCAGACAATGCTAGACAGCGCAGCAGAGGTGAGCATAGCTCGCAAAGTCCTTATGAATCATCTGGAGACAGTGGACACGAATGAATACCTTCAAGTGGAAACTGCAGATACCAGAGTTAGCAAGCCCCACAAAATATACGAGATAACATTACGTATAGAGGGAGATAAGACTAGGAAAATAAGGGGACTATTTTGGGATAACCTATCCAAGGGCTATGACATCCTTCTAGCTGAAAAAGACTGGCCACCAGAGTTTGTCAGGGAGTGCCCTCATGGCGAAGAAGTAATTATGCCTGCCTTCTCGAATCAAATACCGATTCATAAAAAATATACACTTGCTAGAAAGTGGGCAGTGGCCTTAGCACCTGCTTTATATAAAAATCATGTAGGATGGGATGAGGATTCTCCTCCTCACAAAGTCCAGTTAAAATCACAACCTACTGCACAAAGGCAGTACCCAATTAAGCAAGAAGCTAAAAAACAAGTAAATGAAATACTAGATCAGCTAGAATACCAAGGGGTGATTGAAACTTGCACCTCACAAATGAACAATCCTTTATTTCCGGTCTCCAAACCAGACAATTCGTACCGTCTAGTTTTGGATTACCGACACCTTAACACATGTTGCAAAACTTTTGCAGTGCAAAACTCACACAGTGCTGCACTAATGAATAACATAGTGCGCAAAAAATACAAAACAACCTTGGACATCTCCAACGGATTCTTTTGTCAAAACATAGCACCAGAGAGCAGATATTTAACTGCATTCTCAGTAAATGGCACTCAAAAACAATTCTGTCGGTTAGCCCAGGGGTACAAGAACAGCCCGGGGGTATTCTCAGCGAGAGTAACAGAATTACTACAACTATATGATGATGAAGCATTATCTTATGTCGATGACATTTACTTAACAGATGATGACTTGGAGACTCACTTGAAAAGAGTGAACACCATAATACTTGGTTTCGCTGCAGAGGGTTACAAATTCAACTTCAAAAAGTCCAGAATTGCCCATCTGACGGTCCTATTCTTAGGATATGAGTTATCAAGTGAAGGCAAAAGCCTGGCAGACAATTTCCTAGAGAAATGTGCCGTAATCCAAGCTCCTAAAACACTAAAAAACCTACAGTCAATTCTAGGCTTCCTAAATTTCGGAAGAACTTACATTGCAAATTACGCAGAAAGGGTCAAACCCCTTTACGATCTAATTAAACCAGACTTTAAAAGATCCAGTTGGACTCAAGCACACACAGAAATTTTGAGATCCTTACAAACAGACATGCTAATTAAAACAAAATTAGAAACCCGTGATAATACACGCAACCTTGTGATCCGAGTCATCCCAGGGAGATGCGGATTCACATACCTAACCTCTAATGAGGGAGATAAGGTACCAATTGCATTCAAATCACACTTGTACACTAAGGCTGAAATGAAATTTAGCCCAACGGAAAAAATTCTTACAGCAACACAGACAGCTATAGCAAAAGAACGAGCCCTGGCACAAGGTAAACGAATAATAATCGTGACACCAATACCAGCCTTAGAGGCGGTAACAAAGGCAAGCATTCCAAATGCTAAAGCACTCCATCCAAGATGGATACAATGGGCTAACTCTCTTGCTGCAACAGACGTGATGTACGAATTTGATCCTTATTTAAAAACACAAGAATTTCTCCAATATGAATTTGAATGTCCTCCGCCAACCGAAATTCTGCCTCTAGATGACTACGGCTGTATAATATATACAGACGGATCAGCACAACCCGCAGTAGGGGGTAAACAAGCTTACAGTGCTGCGTGCGCGATTGTTAAAGGTCGTTGGCACGAAGGGAAATTTAAACCAACCCTCACTAAAACACAATCTCTAGGAGATTGTACAGCTCAGCGAGCTGAATTACTAGCATTCAAGATGGCGCTTGAAAATACCGATCGAGAATTCCCCACGCTCATAGTGTGCGATTCGTATTATTGCGTTCAATCTTATAATGAATACTTGCAGATCTGGCTTCAGAATGGTTTCAAGGATGCGAAAGGTGGCACAATCAAGCATAAAATGCTCTGGGAACAAGTAGCTCTTTTACAAAAAGAACTACCAAAGACTCACGTGATACATACACTGAGTCATCAACGTGATGGCGTTCACGTTGCAGGGAATTCATTGGCTGATGAGGCCGCGAAGGCAGCTGTGCAAACGGCTTCCGTAGCTGCCGTCACCCGGTCAAAAACAAAAATAGACAGCGAAATATTACAAGCTGTCAGCGCTTCAGAAAAGGATTCGATAGAACCACTCCCTAAAGGCTTTCCAGTAAAATACTCATACATAACTGATACAAACAATGTTCCTTTTGCTCGAATCCCTGGAGTGGGGGATAGGGCAATTCCAAACATGGAACATAGGTTAGGACTGATAATAGCGGCACACGAAGGGCTTGCTTCTACCCATGCTGGCGTCTCAGCCACTGTATCATTATTAAAACAGAGATACTGGTGGCCACAAATGAGAAGACAAACAAGGAACTATGTTCTAGCATGTGAAATATGTCAAAAAATGAAAGTATCAACTGTGAGACGTCCAGCACAGACGCCCCTTCTAATCTCGGATAAACCATTAGCCTGTGTTTATCTAGACCACTGCGGTCCCTTACAAAGGGATGGTAACTATAAATATATCTTGGTCGCAGTGGACTCATGCACGAGATTCATATGGATGTGGCCCCAGCGAACGGCTGACGCCAGAACTGTTATAAAAGATTTGCGAGTCTTTATCGGCACATACGCAATTGGCATTCTGCATTCGGACAATGGTCCTGCTTTTAGCTCTCGGGCTTATAAGGAGGCCATGGTCAGCATGGGCGTGCAATTGCGGTACTCTTGTCCATTTCACCCTGAGGGGAACGGAATTGTTGAAAGAAAAAACCGTGACATAAAGCAATCTATAACGGCAAAGGTATTAGGTTCGGGAGCTGGGTGGGTCAAACATCTAATAAGTGTCCAACGTAGTCTTAATAACTTGCCAAGAAATTCTCTGAAGGGATTCAGTCCGTACGAATTATTATTCGGAACTAGGATGTTGATCTCTGACCTTGATAGTCAGACTTCAGTGGTAACAGAAAAAAGCTTTGATGTCAAAGACCGTTTGGCTATTTTGCAGGACTTAAACAAAACAAGAAAAGACCTGAGCAACATACAGTTGAAAGAACAGCCAACGACCACTGAAGAATCACCACCTGTCCCAGCAAGACCTGTCTGGATTCCAAAAGTCGGGGATCTAGTCAGGGAGAAGATCGCGGTAAAGAAGGAATTTGGGCCTTCTTACAGAAAAGCAGTTCCTGTATTGTCTGTCAACGGGACAAGATCAGTTGTACTACCGCCACTTGCTGGAAAAAAGGAGAACCGAGTTGTATCCATCGACCTGGTAAAACCACAACATGTGGCCGATAACAAACAGTAGGCCAAGTGGACTCCCAATAAGTAGCAGAACACCAAGGTTTGCTACCAGTACAGAGGTCCTATCAAAGAGGCTCATCACATTCGAAACGCCTACGGAAGAACAACAAGGACTATGCAACAATGCAATAGAACTTAGACCTCTGAAAACCCAAATAAAGACATTTAGCAGAGACACACCAATCTATACAGAAGTACCAAGTGAAAATGCAAGAAACAAAAATCCTGAACCAATTGGAACAATTGACAGAACTGCATCCGGTTACTTCATCAACTTCGATGATTCGTCTGAAGGCTTCAGCGAACAAAAGACACAGCCATCATCAAAATCCTTTAAAGACAAAGCGAAGGAACTTTTGAAACAACTGAAAGAAACATATCTAGTTTCTCCATGGATTGAATTTTGGGTGGGTTTTGGTGCATTTATCCTCATACTTTGGCTCATCATGGTATTTACCTTGGGACGCTTCATTGAGGGAAAATATGCTAAAATGGACACAGCAAGTCAGAACATCAACTTGGTCCTCAAACCACACACATCTTCACACGTCGAGAAAAGAGAACTTTCTTCAGAACTTTCTTCAGCCAACTTCACAGCAATTCCAATATCTGGTGGGGTAGCCTGGGACAACACTGACTATGAAATTTATGGTCCGGTCGAGATCCTGAAATATCCACACCAAATCAAGATCTCCTTGAGCGACTTTGCAAAACCAAACTCATTTGCTGATGATTGGGACTTTGAAAGTATAAACAATATGATGTCTGACTTAGTAATGTCTGCTAAATTTACAAAACATGATTATTTGCAGGGTTCTACAAATTATGACAGCATGTACTGCTATAACCATTATGGTAACCATTTCTTGCATAAATCTGCACAACCTAGAAATGTTTTAAATTTTAATCAATGGGAACATTGTGCTACACCTCCAAAAGGGAGCTCTAGAACCATGTATGGCAAATATTCATATTTTTCAGGTTTTAACATAACTAATGCTGAAACATTTTATTACAAATTGTCAAACAAGACAGGGATGAAAACCATGATAACCAACACAAAATTGATATATTCAGATTCTTTCTTTGAAAAAATGAATACTTTTGGATTTGATTATTGGGACAAACATGTTGATTTGAAAAGTGTTTGGGGCACAAAAGAATGGCAAGTACAGGGTTTAGAAGCTTTGTTTAGAGCCTGCATGATCCCAGAACAAATGATATTTTTAAATGACACCGTTCAACAAACCACCTGTCTTGGCTTAGCCAAAATCAAAGATTTAAATAACCTGTCTATTCCAAAGCCAACAATGTTTAGCAATAACTCTGAAACAGATGAAGAAATAGACATAAACCATATACTTAACCAAAACAGAACACATCCTGATTGGAAACAATGGTTGATCTGGCCCACAGATACAAATAACTGTCAAGATAGATTCCTGAATAAAACACAGGGTTTCAAAATGACCAGGCCAGACCCTAGATATCCCCAAAGACATCACCCAGGGATAATAACAACCTACAGTGTGGGCAAATTATGCCTTCAATGGCTACAAACTTCCACACTGCCTGAAATTAAGCAACACCTAACTTTACTTACTGATGGTGCTGACTTGCGTGATTTCATAATGGGACCACGCAAACAGCGTCAAAAGCGTTTCATAGCAGCCTCTGTATATGCAGCATACAATGAGGCCTGGAAGGTTACTCAAATTGAAACAGCAGAAAGAATACGGGAAATTGACCGTATTAATTTGGAAAAATCACTTTCTGTAGTGGACAATGGGTTAATGACTCTGTCCTCCAGAATTTTTTCATTGGACAGCATTGTGTCTTCAGCAATCGATATATTATCGCAAGACTTACTGTTATTACAACATGGTCAGTCACAATTGCGTTCTATTGTACAGCTTGGCTGGACGTTACAAAATCTGCGTTCAGGCTATGTGCCTTGGCGTTTAATCAACACAACGTCACTATTCCAAATCTTTAACCTTACTGATAGACAAATCGGTATGGCTCAGAAGGGTGCTGATTATACAATCTTGAGCATTGAAAAACTAGAAAGATTACCGTTGACAATGTCAGAACGACCTGTCAGTGAATGGATAATCCACGGAATCATAAATATTCCAATCTCAACCTTCAGGTTTCAATACTGCCAAAAATATATACAGGCTGGCATGTACGAGAAATTGGGAAAGGGGTACCTTAAAACAACATGGAACCTGCCCTATTCACATGCATGTGTCAGTAACAAAGGACAGAAAGTGTTTCTTAGTGGCAACAATTGTGCTATGTCACTAAGCGGCACGCTTCTGTGTAACGGTATTAGTTTGCACGGAGCCTGTGAAGGGAATTCATACAACCTTTCATGTCACCAGCAAGGCGCACCTGCAACTGAAATAGAACCATTCTTTCAAAGACTCTATAATGGGAGTTACATTCTTATTGTAGACCGCAGATGCTGTAGTCTTATGCCCGGGACTCCTTATCTCGTCACTACGACGGCGAAGGTCAAGTGCTGTGGACGTTCTTTGTTTCCCAGCTCCTTTCCAGACAGGGAGGCAAGGGCATGGCCCAGTTTGAAAATTACTTCTATTCGAATAGACACTTTAAGCAGAATGAAAACAGTGCTTCTTCAGACGCCTACAAGGCTCACGTCATCTAAAGAAACGTATGATCTACAAGTCGCAAGGACGACTGCAGAGATACATACATTATTATCAACTAATTCCCCCGTACATTTCGCGGAAATCCTGAGCGAAATCTTAAATATTTCTGATACCACAGGGGTCTCAAAGGTATTTAAGACAGTATTTTCGATGGCATTAACACCATTCAAAGCCATACTGGGTATTTTTCCAGACTTCGTCCATTCGATTTTTGGCGGACTTCCCCTGATCCTAGGACTAATTGCAGGAATCCTATTCCTAGTCCTTATTTTTCGTTATGGCAACCCATGTCACAGATCAAACTCTCGCGACAATGGAAGATACGATCCTAGCCATTGGATACCGGGACCGGATATCAAAAATCCTGGGACTATCCCGGCTTAGAGACCTAAACATGACTTGGTTTCTATCATTTCGACCAATGTGGCAAAGGTGTGTTTTACCTGTACTAAGGTGTCTGCTATGCGGAGAAGAATGCGTGTTAGACACCTGTCTGACGCTACAATCGGATGCGCCGGTGGATGCAGATACACTGTTGGTTCCTACCAAGGTTCACGCACTGTGCTGCCCTCAAAGGCTGCCAATTCTGATGACGGCATTCCTGGAATCTTCACCACTGCGATTGAAGAGTAGTGAAGTTCAAGATGAAAGCAGCATCGAACAGGTACGACCTTCTGTCAGCAATGCAAATCAGAATGTCAATGGAGACAATCATGCGCATGAATGCATGGTTACCCCTATTTCCGACTTAGAGGAACTTTCCCATGAAGCTGTTGACAGTTTTTTCGAAAGCCTGAATGATATGATGTTCTCTCCGGAACAGAAATAGAGACTTTTGAGTAAACTCGCACACGGCGTTCCCTGAATTCGGCCTTCAACTTAAAAATAAAGTCACATGAACAATTACAATCCAGTTCACGGACAGCAACTTTTTTCAGCAAGCCCCTAAAATATTTTTCTATATATTTTTTCCCGGGACACTGATTTTCTGCTTAAAGTAAGAGACTATTCCTAGAGAACTAAGATTTCTATTTTAGATACTTTATAGACTTTATAGACTTTAGCTGCCCGCTGGTATGTTCGCAATAGATTTTATGTGATGAAATGGTTTCGACTTTTTTTCTGTATAGCCATATTAAGAGCCATTTCATGTGTATTTCTCATATACCAACAATCAATAATGCATAACAATGCGTGTTCACTTTTGCATCTAATTCATAGCTTAAGTGCATACAATATATATGACTGCAATTTTTCAGTATATTTGAAAATTTCGAAATGCATTTATGTATTTTGGGGTGGTAAGGTATACACTATACTCTATAGTATGTTGTACTATGTTATACTATGCATAGATTAGTAGATATGACCATAGTTAGCGTGGAGTGGGTGTCGTGTATTTCTATAGGTTCTGATTCGATCCCCCTATTCCTGACCCTATTCTGGTTAAACTTACTAGCTAGTTAACTAACAGTCAGCCCATGAGGCAAGAAATCCCCCATGATGCAGATACCGTTATCTGACGCAGTCACACTACGGCACAGGAACGTGTTATCTGATTAGGTCATAACGCTTGAGATCTAATTAGACAAGCGACATTCCTCCAGCCCCTGATAAGGCATACGACGTTCTCATAACAAATCAAACCTATGACAACCTGGATAATCCGTGCGGCCATTGTTTTGATTTCACAGAGAACTTTAGTAAAGAATGTGCTAACGAGCAAGTCGTATGACATCTTTATTGACGTACCTATGTCCATCCTTACGTCAATCTCGGCACCTTTAAGGTATAAATATTGCCGACCTTGCCCTATGCAAACACACGCGTGGTGACAAGACGGAGCAGCCATACTTGCCGAAGCCGAGAGCAGAAGCAGACCCCGCAGGAAGCAGCCCCGCCTTCCTGACGCGCTGAGAGACGCGCTGCTATCTCAAGCCGAGAGACCCAGCACCGGCGCTTCTGGGCAGCCCTCGCAGGCAGCCTGGAATATCGAGAGCAGAGAAAGAGATACCATTCCTCATTCATCCTAAATTCCAGGTACAGAACTGAATAACCCCTCCTAGAGAATTCTTTAGTTATTCACTTGGCAAAAACAAACTTAAACTAAACTGTAACTTTCTATTCCCGCCCACGCATTAGACTTAGGTCAGGTACACGGGGTAGGCGTATTTAGAAACACCAGTTGAGTACGTTTAGTCAAATGTATATGTGTATGTAAATATATTTTAATCATTTTAAACATCATATGGCTCAGAAACCATATCAATGTTTTTACAGTATTATTTTATACTATTGCTTCTAATGTATGCACTTTACTTAACTATAAGTATTGCAATAATATCGATCCATTTCTCTTGTACGAGAAAAGAGACTGATCAATAAATAACATCTTTTATTGAACACGCCCGTCTCTTCCTTTTCTCTACATTCTGATGAGACTAAGAATGCACGTACTGACTGAGTAAAATAATTGCCTTGTGCTCACACGACTCTCGAGATTGACTCTTGATTAGGGGAGAGCAAAGTTGTCATGTTCTATGGTTGTCAGAAACTAAATCCCTTCTTGTCTAATCAGGGGAGTTAATCCTTCCTTGAACATTCGAGAAAGTTTCTAGCGAACTCTGAGCTTAGCTGGCAAACCCAAAAATTAAGTCTAGTATCGACAGTAGTAGACCTAGTTAACGTCTGGCCTAGGCCTTTACTGCTGTAGGCACTATTCCAATGCGCAGAGCCTATTGGGAAAATAGGAGCTACACTACAAGAGAGTGCCAGCCTCCAGTCCCACCCTAAACTTTTGTTGACTGCGTGCCATACTGGGACCGAGTGGGAGGTGGGCCCAGTCAAGGTGAGTTTCTTGGGATTAGCATTGAGGGCTCTGTTGTACGTCCCGCCCAGTAGCAGCCACCTGTCCATGGCATATCCCGGGTCTCCCGGAGCCCAGTAGATGCCCTGATTGATGGCAGCAAGATGAGCTGGCCAGTATTATTTCTTTATGTCAGGGAGGCTAATGCCGCCATCGTACCAATTGAGGGTTAGTTTGTGTAGCCCTATTCTTGGTCTCCCGTCCCATAGCAACTGCCTCTGTAGATCGTTTCACTTTCAAATATTGCGCTGGAACTGGGACGGGATAGTTCTGTAAGGCATAAAGCAGGCGGAGCAGGGACATCATCTTAAAGAGAGCGGCTCGACCGAGCAGCGAGAGAGGGAGCGCCCTCTAGTTGGCAACATCACTTCGCCGGCGCTGTAGGGGCGGGAGCACATTTCTCTCATAGCGGAGCCTGGGGTCAGTGGTGACAAAAACCCCAAAGTATCAGAAACCATCAGACACCACCTGTATCGGACAATCCCTGGTGAGAGATGGAATCCCACCACACAGGATGTAAAGGAGAGATTTCTTCCAATTGATGGAGTACCCCGAGAATCTACCAAAGGATGTGAAGATGTCTAAAACACATCTGAGGGACTTCTTGGGGGAGGCCAAGTAGAGGAGAATGTCATCTGCATAGAGCGAGATGGGGTCCTCCTATTCTGCTGACCACCCCAGACCACGTACGGCCAGGTCGCACTGGATCCAGGCAGCCAGAGGCTCCAAGGACAGGGCGAAGAGCAGGGGCAACAGCGGGCACCCCTGCCTAGTACCTCAACTGAGAGCAAAGGGCTCGGACCGTTTGTTGTTGACCAACACCTGCGCAAGAGGAGCGGAATAGAGGAGTCTGACCCATGATATAAATTGCGGGCCAAATCCCAATTTGAACAGTACTGCAAAGAGGTAGGACCATTCATCAAATGCCATGGAGGCATCCAAAGACAGAATTACAGCATCTTCTTGAACCGTTTTCGCCCTCTCTATCACCCCATGAACTCGTCTCAGATTCAGAGCAGAGTTGCGATGGGGTATAAAGCCTGATTGATCTAGATGTATTAGGGCACCAATCACTCGTGATAGGTGGGTGGCCACAAATTTGGCTAGTATTTTTGGTTCTGCATTAATCAGGGAGATGGGTCTATAAGAGGCACATCTGTCTTTCGGTTTTCCTTCCTTGGGGAGGACCACTATTGATGCCAGCTGCTGGTCGAGTGTGAGCTCCCCAATTTTTCTACTCTCCTCGAACATAGAGCTCAATGGCAATCCTTTAGGCCCCATCGCTTTACCCGGCTTGAGAGTCCTGATCGCCTGTGCGATCTCGTCATTGGTTATGTCGCTATCCAAGTAGCTCTGGTCGTCTTCAGAGTGGACAGGGAGTTTGATGTCTCTGAGGAGGTCAGCCGAGTCTGCCTCAAGTAGGGATACTTGTGTCTCATATACAGCAGTTTAGTGTGTGGCAAACTCATTGGCAATGTGAACTGGGTCTGTGATCTTTGCACTCGAGTAGGTCGTGAGCTCAGGCGCAAGGCGGTTGGCCATTTCCTTCTTGTCCAGCCTAGCAATGAGTTTCCCAGCTTTGTTCCCCCATTCATACACCCTACCATCTCTCTCCCTCCCCCAGGACTTGGCCCGATCAGTAGCAATGGCTTTATACTTGTCTGTCTTCAATCACAAGAGATGCACTGCTTCTGGAGTGTCCCCCCTTCCAACATCTGCTTCTAGTCGTAGGACGTCCCTTTCGACTGCCTCAAGCTCTTTGGATTTCTCCTTCCTAACTCACGCCATGAGAGAGAGGACTGCCCCCCGAACAATGGACTTGAATGCCTCCCAGAGCATCTGAGGGGAGTCTACTGAGCCGAGGTTCTCCTGGAAATAACAGTCAATCATCTTTTGCAGGTGCGTGTGAACCGAGGGGTTTCGCAGGTACCAGGGGTTAATGGGCACCATAGAAAGAGATTTTTTATAGAGGCAAAAAAAAACCATTACCAAACCTAGTGACACGGGATCAACAAAGGACCTACTTAATGGTGAGGGATAGCTTGACAAAGATCAATAAAAGAACCGATGCAATTACAGAATAACCCAAAAATGGATAATCCAACAATCCTGCTGCAGAATCCGTGCACCATGTTGACCACTCACACTTGGTACGGGGAGATTTGAAATAACATGCTCAAAGAAATCTTAACAAGTGATTCCATTCAAGAGGAGGACCCAGCAGTACATCTCCTAGTGGACTAACAGCAAAACCCAACCTTGAATTAACAACATGTCTCAACAGAGCACAAATAAAAATATCCAAGACATACAAACTTCCACTAAGCAAATATTGGGAATCTCACAAGTCTGCAAGGAGGAGAAATGGAAGTAGAAGTACCGGATAATTAGTAACAAAACAAGACAAGTGTTAAGTAAAATGGCTCATAGCTACCTGAACTTTCGCAAAGGACCCTGGTCCTCATTTACAAGCCCATTGCGCTGCCGGTGTGTCCTATTTTATAACGCACCGGCAGCACAATGGGCTTGCCCATATATCCAAGTCCACATAAAGTCATCCTGCGTGACTTTTCATGGCCTTGTAAATATGGACCACTTTTTCGCATTACTCTGCATGAAAGGGGCGTTCCCTGGGTTTCGCTGTGGGTGTTCCCACACAAAATCCATGGAACATGACACTTTTGCAGATTTACAACGTTTTGTAATGGTGGGAATGCATCAGAATCCTACGCCTCCCTAGGGGAGGTGTAGGAATGGAGCAACAAGGAGAAATACTTTTATTTCTCCTCCTTTTATTCTTACTTCTTTGCCTGCCTTATTCTGCAGCATGCATAGAAAAAGGAAGATGCCATCTATGATTGTTTTTGTGCAGGACGGTCTCCATTATTGCACAAAAACAATCATCCCGGCAACGCAGGCACATGGTATCCCATTGTGCCCCAGCACAGGGGAAAGCACACAGAGGCGTTGTATTGTTGTTAATACGATGGATGAATCCTTGTGCTTTTAAAATGATGCAGCTTGGTCCAGCAAAATGGCTTGTGGGGCCGCGCTCTGTCATAGTTAATGAGGCCCGCTGTCTTTACCATGGAAACACTTGTTCCTTTTAGTTTCTTGCCTATCATGTGGAACTCTGAAGAGTGTTCTTCACTGCCACAACTAATAGTATTCATTTTTGGAAAATTGCACTAACAAATCAAAATAGAAGGTGAAGTCACTGGTGTATTTTTAGTCAATAAACTATGATTTAAAAGCTCCCATTACAGTTGATTCGATTATTAATTGTTCCAAAGGGTAGCTCCTGTTCCTGCACATATCGGAATGATGAGTTGTGCAGCACACCCTCTGCAATTGTCTGCAAGTCAAACCAGCTGAGATTTACCAGAGGTTGGCGAAGGGGCGTAGGAAGGTCCAGTTATTAGTAGGACATGTGGTATTGTAGTGCTAAAAGCACCAACGTTTGAATGTTATACCCTATGTTTTCTAGCAATAATGTTAATTCAGCACCATTTATTGCACCCATTACCTGGGCAACTGGGGCCAAGGAATAGAGATCGGTGGCCATGCCTGCGCACATTACCTTATAGGTCCAATCCTATCGTCCCCCTCTCAATAATTTAGGTAGACGATTCAGCGCATCTCATTTGCCTTTATCTTTTTCTGCCCTAGGTTAAGTCATTGCTCTGTAATTTCATGCAAAGAATACTGTGATCGCACGTAGAAATACAAATGTAAAAACAAATGACAAAGTTAACAGGAGCTGAAGGATAAATGCTAGTTCTGCAAAAGCCGGAGAGCTCACGTCAGGTTGGCAGAAGGTGGAAAGTGAGTACTCGCTTGGCAGCAGCTGGAGAGTGAATGAAGGGAGGAGTAACTGAAATGTGAATGCTTGGTTAGCCGCAGCTGGATATAAATACGGGATTAGTAGCTATTGGCTAGAGTTAAAGCTAGGAACGCAACAGCTGGAATGTGACTACTAGATTATCAACTGTGTGACTGCAAGGTTGCCAGCAGCTGGCGTAAATGCTTCGATAGCAACAACTGGAGAGTGAATGCCAGGTAAGAAGTAGCTGAAAAGTGAAAGCCCGGTTGATGGTAGATGGAGGCTGAACAGCAGACTCACAGGAGAAGAACAGTCCATGTGTGGTGGCAGCAGCTGGCAATTGAAGGACAGGTTGTTACCAGAGGGAGTGCGACTGTCAGGTCAAAATCATGAGACTGGAATGATGTGCCAACATCACCAGAATATTTAACGCAGACCCTCTAACGTATGCCTATGATGTGATTTGCCTCCATTATCTGAGGCTATGGGGCACATTATGGCAAGACATCTTGATGAACCACAGCTAAATATGTACAACCTGCAGCGTTGCTGAAACTAAAAAAAAAGTCGCATTCTTAACTGAATGCCAAGATACCAGAGGTAATGTAATAAACAGTCATCCGAAGAGGTTTTAGAATGTTGTGTCATCACCCGGAGTGACATCACGCCGTAGCTTCTCCAGTAGTGAGAAGTGAGCATGCGAACACCTTTTTAACCCCAGTGCGCATGCTCAACGCAGACACTGCCCGAAAACTGGGATATTTATGCAGTCTGGAGATAACTGTCGGGACACAGGGATACCGGAACACTTCTCCAAAAACCAGGCCATCAGTGGAAAACCAGGAGGTGTGGTCACCCTATAATTCTACACTATTGTGACCTATGCTGACTCTTGCAAAGGAGGGGACCTTTAACCACCAGTTCCGCAGCCATCCCAGATGCGGCCCCCAGGGGAAGCAAGTTGGCAGACCAGTCTTCCTCTGGGGTGTTTGCGTGAGATAAGGACAGGGTGTTAGGTGGCAGTTAGGGGTGGGCTTTAGGGTAGGGGTAGGGGTAATATGGGACAGGAGAGGAAGTTCATCCTCTTCCTGCCCCAGTGCCATTATGGAAGGGTCAAAAGTTGGACCACCCTCCCACCCTACATGTTTTTTGGAGTGGGGAGCGGGTATTTGCTTGGATTAGCGTGCCAGTTTAGGACAGGTTGAGTGTGGTGTGTGTTAGCAGTATTTTGGAAGGGTGGGGAGTCTATGACGGGCATACCCACTCCTCCGGGGAGGGGGATACAGGTGCTTGATGGGGGTGCGGCATGCAAGAGTGCGAAGGCTGGAGATGCTGGAGGAGGGTGAAAGATAAGTGAGGAAGTGAATGGAATAAGGGAAGTGGTCGCTGAGTGAATCAGAAGAGAGTAATTGGAGTGTGGGAATGGATGATGGATGAAAGACCTGAGGTTGGAGGGATTGTTATGTGTTTATGATGTTAGGTTGAATATTGTTGTCAACCTTGTTCTAATAAATGGCCTTTTATGCTAACATACAGCGTGGAGTGGTTATTGCACGAGCCTGTCTCCTGCGCCTATGCACCTCCCAAACAGAGCCTGAGTGATGGTTCTGAAGAGACTAACAGCAGGGGCACATGTTCAGCGCGCGCCCCTTATCCTTGCACGTGCCACTTGTACTGCTAAACTAATAAAGAGGCGCCCTGCTCTCCCACCAGAGGAAGATCGATAGCCAGTGTTTAAGGATGCAGAGAGCCTTTTCGCTCCGGAGTGCATGCAAAGAAGACAAGAAGAGATCTAATTAGCAGGCCGGAGAGTGGAACTGCATTGGATTTCACTAAACGCTGTCAGTGTCAAATGGTTCAGCTTGTGAAGGTGCTCGCTGGGTTCATCGCGCGCTGCTTTAGTCCAGGGACAGGATGATGGAGCATGGTGACATGTTTCTACTTGGAGTTTTTACTCTGAAGGAAAGTTCAAGTGACATGGTTGCCCTCGTCCCAGTTCTGACCATTTCAGTGTTATATAGGGCCCTCATTTCTATCATGTTTATTGCAGTATGTATGAAAATGCACGTATTTAAATGTTTAGCAAGTGTAGTAGTTATAAACTGTGTTGGTTTCCAAATCAGTTAATGGACAATTTAAACATGATTTCAAATAGTTAATAAGAGTGGCCTGATTCCTGTTGAATGTGTATTCCAGCCCGCCAGCTAGACAGGAGAGATGCCATAAAACATGCTGCACAAGAAATCATCTATCAATATGGAGTCTAGCACTACAGGAGAATTTTTACGTACTCTTGCATGCCTCTGTGAATTAGCCAGAAACGTACATCACCCGACTACTGAGAGTTGCAAAAAGAACACAGGGGCATATTATCAAGGAGGGCGATAAGAGATTATCGCCGCTTTAGCGGCCAATTTCGGCCGCTAAGCGGTGATAATTCTATCGTCCTATTAGCAAGCTATCGCTAACAGCAGTTAGCGACAACTTGTAGGCGATAGCGAGCGGTCTGGGGCCCTCTTTGATGTCAGCGAGATTTATCGCTAATGACATGCAAAGTCGGCATATCCAACCTGTTAGCGACTAAAAACAGTCGCTAACATCGCTATCGCCTATTATCAACGCAGGCGTAGCGATTGAAATATTCGGGCTAAGCGCGAATATCTCCAAAAGCTAACGCCTGCTCAGACCAGTTCTTAGCAATTATATCCAATGGGAGGTGGATATTATGGCTAAGACCCTATTGGCGTTAATGCGTGAATATCGCTGTATTCTCAGCGATATTCACGCATTTCGCCGCTATCGCCGGATATTTTATCGCTTTAGAGATAAATGTTGCTAATAGAACGTTATCTCTGCGATAATATCCGGCGATGCTTGGCGATAAAAAAAAAAACTCGCTAAGCCCATTTAGCGATAAATATCGCTAGTTGTTGGTAATATGCCCCACAGTCCTTTCTATTTATAATAACTATATATGAACTGAATATCCCAATTTTGTGCTCATGTTATATTTTTAGGCCAATCCCAAAGGCTTGTTATGGTACATGCAAGAGTACGGCAGGAGTAAACCTTCATAAACCCTTAAATGCCTTTGTGAATCAGCCCCATAAAGTATAATAGCAGGAGCATTATGATCCAATATTGTCATCTCTGGGTCCTGATGTCATTTACAAGCCATGAAAGAGTATTACAGGAGTACTAATTCATATATCATTAAATGCCTTTGTGAATCAACTCTATCAAGTATAATAGCGGTATAATGTTCCAATATTGCCATCTATGGGTGCTGGTGTCATATGCAAGCCACATGTCTTTTGGCATGATGCCTAAAGCTCAGATTGCCTCCTTGCACAGGTTTGTTTTAGGGTGCATTATCTGTAGCTGGGAACAAGCTTTTTTCAGATTGTTTTCAATGTTAATGTTGATCTGTAGCTTGGAGTCCAGCATGAACCAGCAAGGTTGTCCAATGAGTACAACTGCAGGAGTGATCCCTTTCTCTGTAAATAGTTCACCTGTAGATGGACAGGTGAATGTAGCAAGGTTTGTTGTCTCTCCTGCCAATTATGAGGCATCAGGCCATGCTTAAAGTTCACACTGTCAGTGTTTTCTACACATTGATAAACCGTGATGGCCAGGCCATCACCAGGAGATTGCAAGACTGTACCTCCTGCAAACACTGCCCAGATTTACACCAGCTCACTCTGTCCTCATTGTAATACCACAATGCCCATGGTTTGAGGGTTAGGATCTTATTTTACTCTCTGCAAAATTAGAAGGTAGATGTGTGCTATTGGGAGAAAATAGCGCTAACCGTTCAATATATAATATGGCTTGATTCCTCATGTTTGATGACCTGAGGGTGATGCTGCTTGAACGACAACCACTGGTGCATAACTGCCATCAATGACAAGAGACATTCTTTATTGTGTCAACTAGAGTGGGACATGGAGGAAGGTGTTTCTGCTGTCCATTCTGCATAGTGCATCTAGGTGACCGGCAATATTGCTGCCTGGTCTGAATCATGATTACTGTTCCGGTAGCAGGATATTATCACCCACAGAGTTTGCCACTTTAGTGCAGGCACACATTTTGTTTGTTGCCACTTGAAAATAGATTGTTCTTATGGAAATAAGAGAGAAGGGAATTGAGACATTCCTGTAACCCAAAGGACGTAATGTTCATAAAAGCATCATAAGTCCCTTGTGCGACCAATTGTAGAAAGCTTCATATCCATTTTGGGCCTTAAATTCATGCCCATTTACTTTATTCTTAAACTCTTATTATCTCCGACTACCATGTACATACTTGCTAGAGCAGCCTTTATTTTCAGTGTTGAAGGCTACCAATTTGCCTTAATATTGCAGATATTAACCACTCTTTTCACCCAATCACTATATATCAGCATTCCTCACAGACCAGCTATTGATGTCATGAATAGAGTTGTCAACACACATGCCAACCTGTCCGGGTATCCACATGCTTCCTCACCCTTCTTTTGGAGTATGGACTCAGGGAGAGTTACTTCTTATTCCTGGGAAGTTCTATTTTCCAAATTAAGGGAGTAGCGATTGGTGCCAACCTTGCCCCCAATTTTTAAAAGCGTTACATGGATAACTATAAGCACCTGTACAAAAGGGTATCCTACAACCTATGGACACCAATGGCATTTAACTCCTAGAGAACCCTCTTTATTGTTGTTGAAGACCCTTACCCAATCTATTATTCTCATGCGTCATGATTGATATATCATATTTATAATATGACGCATCATGGTGCAAGGAGTTACAGATACGTCAGTATTTCTGATGTATCTGTAGGCGCAAAAGTGACGCATTGCTGGAGTGTGTCACAAGAGTGACGCAACTCCAGCAATGTGTACTTTCACATGGGCAAGTCCCATGATGTTAGTGCCTGCGCCAGTCTTATGCCTGCCATGAAGCAGGCGTAAGATTTTGACGCATTAGCGGCCAAGAAATGGCGCAGTGAAATCCTATAGATTTCACTGCGTCACTTTCATGACCGCTTTCTTGCGTCAAAACGCCCCCCTTGCAAACATTATACCTGGCGCAGGTATAATGTGGCGCAGGGGTTTACAAAGTGACGCATCTACCTAGATGTGTCACTTTATAAATATGGCACAACAAGGTGCATTTTTTACGCCACTGGTGCGTCACAAAAAGTGCCGCACCGGCGGTGTAAAAGTGACGCACAGCCTCATAAAAGAGGCCCATAATATTTTATTGTGGAAATTGCTGATCCCATAAAGGCTCCCAAACCTTTTACCATGTGACTAAAACGTCAGCCCAGTGCTAACTACTACTGCAGTCCACAAAAAAGTCACCGAATAATTAGCATATCCTGATTTGTGAAATGATTTTAGTACATTATGTCCCAAGTGAACAATCAGCCATTCTTTATTGATAAAGTTAAAAAAATAATTCCCTCATTATCAAAGGAATAACATCTATTACAGGGGCCACTTCTAAATCATTTGCAGCACCTACGCTGATATTATCCAGTATTCACTGGCTGAAGGTTGAAAAAGGCTTTAAATGCAAACACAGTCTTCTCTTTAAGGATATTTGAGGTTCTCCTCTAATTTGTGCTCCATTTTGTTAGGAAACGCAGATTAGGAGACTGATCTTTTAGATGCAGGAAAGTGAGTTCATGAAATATGTATCAACACCTCCTCAGGGGTATTACGAGCTATATAAATGCAATAATAATAGAATGCAATACATTCTAATCTACTAAAGTAATAAAACAGCATCGCCTTCCAAAGTTTACTCAAGCTATGGGTCTTTCCAAAGTAATGTCCAAACTCCTCTAGTGGTAGTCGGAAATCTATACGTAGAGGCACGTGGACACTTCGGTGGTAGACGTCATGACATAATATAAATGGAATGTACATGTAATACAGCAGAGAGAACACATGACACATCATAAAAAGTCACATGCCATACCCTACAATAACATAGCATTACATACAACATATCACATAACAAGTCACTTATCCTACACTGTCAGAGATACCATAACATAACCAAAAAATAACGTCTCATAACATAGCATTAGATAGCACATGAAATAACAGACAATGCAACTTAACACACAACACGACATAACATAACGTATAACGTAACCCTGGCTGTTGGCAGAAGTGGCAGAGAAGTGCAAGACGGAGCAAGCACGAAAACAAACCATGTCAAGCAAGACACTCATGTGTGCACCATCACTACTAAATTTAAAGGACAAAACTGAATTCTCGCCTACTCAGGAGCACTAATCTAGTACTGTTGACCACCCAACTCCTCAAACCGCCAGGCCTCAATGAAGAGTCCCCTGTCTGCGTTCTATGTCCACAGTACACAAAGAGTTTGCTGTGAACTAGTCTGGTAGTACTCATGATCAAGTCCAGGAATAAGCCAGGAGTAAGCCAGTATTACTTTCTGAAATATTAGTTTACTTCTAAAATTCATCAGCAATCCTGGAATACTACAAATGCAAGTCAGATTTACTCATGCACTATTCTTTGTGAATCAGGTGCAACCACAATGTCTTGACTTCTTGTATGCAGTAAAGAGTAAATTCTGACTATGCATTCAAGAGTAAATTTTGACTCTATTGTGTAATGCGCATTATTTACAAAGCCATGTGCTTACTCACATAAGCGTGTCCACATTGCTTAATATCCAGGTGCAGATTCACAATTTACGAAATATGAATATGCCCTCTGAAATCGATTTACTTGCACATAATAGTGTAGCATTATGGTGTAATATAACGGAGCAGTGTATCTGCTTCCGGATATGGGAGAAGTCTTTCAGGATAAGCAGGCCATGGACATTTCGCGAGCACCTACACATTTCTAAGTTTGTAGAATACTGTTCAGGTCCATTTGTGGAAGTGAAAAAGCCTTTCCACAATGCCCCATCAAAATATGGGTTTCATCTGTTCCACTTCTAATCCTGGAAGGGGAGTTACTCCAGCCCTTTAGCTGGAGTAACTTTTGTACCATTTCCAAGATGGAAAGGGGTTAGATTGGAGTTTTTCAATGCTCACAAATATACGTTTGTTTGCATTCAGAGATTTAGAAGGCAAACCACTCCTCGTAGAGTCTACCCCACACGCCTTATGTGGGTTTATGGGATTTACTACTGAAGAGAAATTGGCATTATCAAATACATTTACACATGCCTGGAATACTTTTGTGCAGCTGAAAATTAGGTATTTCTGGCCTCTAACTTACACTTACGGACGAAAATACTTTTGTGAATGGGGGCATCGGTGGCTATGTCTGTTGAACTTCTTTGGGTGTACCTTTTATGTGTAGTGCGAGTGTTTGTCTTTCTCCCCAGAGCTCAGTGTAGTCCTTTAACCTCTTCGATGCGCTGTCCGACATCACAGTGGGTGTGTGCGGAAGACAGCCAGGGGCCGTTCGAACTTCGCGCGTGTCATTTTTTTCAGCACCGCGGCGAAGAGGTTACAATAATTTGGGGCAGATTTATACATTTTTATGCCACACAGCGCATCAACTAAAGGGTAGATTTACGATCTTGTCATGCAGTGCAGCACAGCAAGTCACCTTGCTGTGCTGCGTGACAGGGAAAGGGCAGGAATATGCGGTATTTTAGTCAATATGGCGCATTCCTGCCTCTTCCCCTGCACTGCTGTCCTTTAGGCAGCCTCGCGTCAACGCAGGCACCCTTGCACAATGGTGCAAAGGTGCCTCCACTGCATGTTTTATGCATTGTTTTATGTGCAGGAAGGGGGACATTCCTGCAAAAAAAATCCTGAGAGGCATATTCATCTGTCTAGCAGCACACATAAAAAGAGGAAGTAACCAGGAGAAACAAAGATATTTCTACTCTCTCTCATGGGATGGCGTATCTTTTTGGGGCATTCCCACGTTTACCAATTCTGGAAAATCTGAGAATATGTCAAAATCCATGGGAGTTGTGTGTGAACACCCAAACAACCCCCATGGAATGCCTTCCCAGGCCAGAGTAAGATAACGCAGCAATGTGCGCTACAATGCTTTTACTTCAGATTTATGGAGCCACTCAGGGCTTCGCAAAGTGGCCTTGCGTGGATTTATACATCTCATGTAAGGTTTACAAAATGTATGTACCACATTGTATGGTACAAATATGATGCAAACAGGTTCATAAATATGGCCCTAAATTTGCTGCATTTTGCCAGTGCAAAAATACAGCACAGAGCCATATTTACTGCGATTGGTCAGCTGCTGTTGTCATCCACCACTCTGGTGCTCTAATTAGGCTCCCTTGCATGATGCTCAGCCTCATATCATGAGGGAAAGGTAAGCGTGCTATTTGTCTAGTATAGGATTTGCACTGTAAGCATACACTTCAAGTAAAATTGACTATGCCTAAACATATTTCAAAACTATCCTACAAATTGGATGTTTGCTGTGCATTTAGGCACACATGCAGTGGAAGTTGTTTTGAAAAAATTATATATTTCCCCTTGCTAAAGTCCGCATTAAGGTGTTAGTTTTTAATGCAGCCTGGTTTGGTATCTACTAGATTGGGATTGAAATCAAAATCCAACTGAAGAAATGCTTTGCCTTTCTTTAGAAGAGAGAGCTGGTACCATGCTGTCTTTTATTTTTTGTGGCAATGTGCTCCTTAGTATGAGGTTGGTGCCCAGGGTGAATTCGCTGAAAGTTGGAGTTTGAAGTCTTATGTCCTTGAGCCAGAGGTTTTTACTGTATCTTGTGTGTTGTCCTTTACAAATAAAAGGAATTGCTTCTAGGCCGTGCTAAGCTTCAGGTATGTCCTGGGCGTCCAGGTCTGGATGATGTGTAAGCGTTGCTTTTTCTTTAAAGACGGGTTTGGTGGCAGACCTGTTATGTCACTTCCTGTGTAGATGGGTGAAAGGAAATCCAGTGAAGTCGCTTCCTGTGCAGATAGATGATGGAAAATGAAGTCCTCATGCTTGGCTTCTTATTCTAAAGACAGTTGTGGCATCCTTTGCAGATGGATGATGTGAAATGACTTTAGTACATTACTGTCCCGTGCTATCAGGCAGTTCTTAGCAGGCAGGTTTGACATAAAGATCCTTCTTCCCTCAGCCCCAGGTAGGTGCTGGATCAGGAATCCCTAATGCCCTCAGTGTCTGATACCTCTCAAGCGGGGAAAGTCTTGTGGTGTCGCTCTTTGTCGATGAAGCTTTGTTGTGGAAGCATTATTGATTACGACTGTCAGTCCTAACAGGATCCTCATCCAACTGGAACACGGTAGCCTGCTTATTGCCATGAACTGTCTGTTGTGCCTGGCTGAGCAGGACACAACCACTGTAAACAACAAGCAAGAAATAATACATTTCAATTGCAAATGCTGAACGGTTCTGGTTCCTGGTTTTGAGGCACTGTCAGGTGATTTTAACTATCTCCCTGGTGATGAATGAGCTAGGAGCACAGAGTCTACAAAGATCACAGAAACAGTAACGCAGATTATACCTGAAAGGTCGGCTTCGACATGTTCGATCAGTGCACGTGCAGCTCTCCTATGCAGGTTGGATGCCATAAGCAGGGCCACTGGAATTATGCGGCATGAGAGGGCCAAATTATGTGACATGGTTGAGTAAATAATGCGACAGGAAGAGGCAATTTATGTGACGAAATGAGGCACATTTTTTGATAGTATAACTTCATTACTTTTAACCTTTTACACTTGTTAACTTGTTAAGCACCTTAGTTTAATACCCAGGTACAGGAATAAGTAACAGAAAGGTGACCAGTCCAGCGGTGCAAAGGACCTTCCACTGCCTGGCAACACGTGCTTTCAGCGTTTTTAGTAGCAATTGAACGGTTTGAGATAGAAAAAAACATTTTTTATTGTTAAACTCTGCAGATTATGCAGCAGGTGATGGAGTATGTGGCAAATGCGGCAAATCTATAGTTATGCGAAAATTGATGTGGCTGCTCAATCCTATAATTCCAGTGGCCCTGACCATAAGAAAGCCCCTGTCATGGGAGACCACTTTCCCGCAAGCCTCTGTTTATCACTCTGCGGCTTGCATGTTCCTTTTCCCTCATGCCTTGCACCTGCCTTCCCACCTCTCTGTCAGCAACTTCTGTCACTTGATCACCTGGTCAATGTCCTGCTCGCTCCATTGTCCATTATGTTTCCTTTTTAGCCATTTTTAAGTATGTTCATTTTAATTATATTATTTAGGAAGGAACACTAACAACAGAGGGTGACGCATTCTCTCACTAAAGAGAAACAGAACTATGAGGATGATCAAGGGGCAGGAGGAAAGGACAGGGTAGGGGCATCAAGGGAACAAGAGGGCGTGGTGGGTGCAGGTTTGTCGAAGGTTAGTGCGAGGAATGGAACCAAACCTTAACTCAGTGCCCTCTAAAGGCACCTTCTGTTTCGGCCAGGTGTGATAAAATGCACCTGATTCAAAGTATCTAAAAAAGGTAATTCTGGGAAAGAGAAAATATGGGGATATTCTCAAGAAATGGCAAAAATTATCGCTAACCTCGGTTAGCGATAATTTTCTTAACGCCGCGTACCGCCGGAAACTATTGCCTTGTTAGCAATGTATTCACAACACGTCGCTAACGTTAGGCCCATTAGCGATAAAAAAACACTCAGGTTTGTCAGCCTAACATGAGCTTTTTTTGTATCTATTAGAAAACATAGCCTATCAGTCTACCTCCAATAGAACATATGCCCCCCCAAAAAAGGAAAAGCAGAATGAAGCAGCCAGGGCCCAGTGCAGCACACACACATCAACAACCCACTCAAGCCACCCAACATCCAGGATGACCTGAATGAGAGCCTAGATGCCTCGCAGGACCTGCGCCTGAAGTTTGGATGCCGCGCTGGATCTGCGCCTGGAGCCTGGATGCCTCGCTGGACTTGCAACTGGAGCCTGGATGCCTCGCTGGACCTGCGGCTGGAGCCTAGATTCCTCCATGGACCTGCGACTGGAGCCTGGAGCCGGATGCGGAGGAGCTGTTGAGTTGATGAGCTGTGTAAGGAGAATGTTGGACGCGTAGCGCAGGAGGGCCGTGGGGCGAGTCACTCAGGCCTACACACGTAGATGACATCCCCTAGTGTCGTCTCTTCCGCTATGGTGGAAGAGCATTGCCCCACTGACTTAATGAGTACAGAAGAGGAACAATAATCACATGATGATAGCTAACTGATGTAATCATGCCATGTATCCTCAGGGGGTGGGAGGGTGGGCAGGACTTCTCCAAACACGGAGTAGGGCTTGGGGGGATTGGCAATCCCACTCAATTGCACTATGACTGTTTGGTTGGACCACTCAGGCTGCCCAAAACAGTCATGCGCACTTCCCTGTTCACAATGCAGGCTGAATTACAGCCTGCATGGAGAGCATGCCCACCCCTCTGGCTCTTGGCTGAATGACTTGTCCGGTTGCCAATTAATAATCCCACCGCTGAAGAGGATTTTAAAGGACTGTTCACCAAAATGCCAATATTTGCGTATGTAAGGACAAAAAATTTGAAAGAATTAATTAAGACCCCTAAGAAAGTAGCCACAATAAGGTACACTGGAACTCTTCCTAGCCATAACTGCGGAAATTGTTCAGCCATAATCAAAGGTAACACTATCAACCATCCCACCAAAGGAACACCTGTACATTTGAAAGTATCAGACACTTGTGATACAAGCAACGTAATATATATGCTGAGATGCCCCTGTGGACTCTCCTATGTGGGCAAGACACAGAGAAAGATTAAAACCAGACTCATAGAACATAAGAGCATCATTAGGTTAAAAAACCTGAAATCCACAATAGCAACTCATTTTGCAGACGCCAATCACAATGTATCTCAGCTAAAATATTGCATTCTTAAAGTTGTCAACATACTACCAGGAAGAGATAACCACACGAATCTACTAAAACGAGAAATCCACTGGATGAACTTCCTATGTACCTTATAGCCGAAGGGGCTCAACGAACGATTAGATTTTAGTTGTTATTTGTAATACAACATGGACATTAGATTGATCAATGATATAATGTACTTTCGATGGACTGTAATGATGATGTTACTTGCTACATTTGAGTATATGTGCACATTTATTTTAGTTTATTTTATTAACCGTATTGTATTAGCCTTTTTTAGGCGATTTTGCCTTTTACGTTTTGACATATAGTCTCTGTGCTATGCTTGTTTTAAATTGAGAGTCTCCCCATCATACTACACTAACATGGTGTTTAAGACATTAGGCACACACAACGATTACATTATAGGAATGCAATCTTATTAATTTTACTGGCAGGATGTCAGTAAGCGTTAAGGTTTAACGACCCATATAAAACAATAATAGGATATATTGTGTAGATAGAGTCGAAATAGACGATAGTCCGCCTTTAGTGTTTACGCTTTACACCACGTGATCGGCACACACACGGAAGCGTTATAGAGCATGAGAAAGACCATAGAGTCAGTTGAGAAAGAACGCCACACACCAGAATACGAAAAGGAGTTTGAGGAAGAGAGAGGTCCGCACAGAGCGGGTAAGCTACTTGTCTTAGATTAGATATTGGTATCTGAGTGCAATGATTGACACTAGCGTGCATTCACGAATTAGACATTCACGAATAATTTTATGAATTGCAGATACACGTGTGACAATCGGACATGCATATAGGAAGTACGCTTACTCTGGAGGAGGACTAAGGTTACTGTAGTACTTGATATAAAAAGGTTCGACTATGTGTATGTGCACAATAACTATGATGTAACATGCAGGGCAATAAGGTGTGCACGAGTGTTGTGACCAGATTAAATACTTAACACTATGGGGAGACAAGATGATAGGATGTACGGTGATTACACTTCAGCTTTGACGACTAAGAATATGTACTATATTGTTTTCAGATTAGAAGTCCCCTGAGGAAGAGCGCAGCTCGAAATGCATCGGGCATAAAAAAAATTGAGATTTAAACCTATAAAGGAATGTTATGATTGAAATAACAAGCAAGAAAAAGAAATAAATGCAACTTTATTCATGAACAATATTTGAATGAACTTTATTGACTACATTGAGGAAACAGTGCCAACGGAGTGCGATTGTGTTGTGAATCTTGTGGTCAAGAAACACGCATCTATAATTGTCAAGCATAGTGATTGACTCAGGGGAGGGAGCCTGGATGCAAACTTCCTTTTCCTGGAGGCACATGCAGGACAGCAGGAGCTACGAAGACATGGGACCCGGCTTCGAGGTAAGACTTCACTCATTAACATTTTTGCAACACCCGCTCACACACACATCCCAACATCCACGCCTCATCCTGTGATCTTTCCGGCGTTTACCACCTCACAGCTGTCCAGTCACCCCCCCAGCACTTCTCAATGGCAGCCACTATGTGCCTATGAACAGCGGGCATACCACTCATGTGGCAAAGGCACATATGTATTATCTATGCATGCCATAACATCACATTCTATTCCAATGCATACTAATATTAGGCACATTGCATCAGTAGAGTAGGTGTTGCATAGGAGAGACATAAATACCACTATTCCCACTTCAGTGAGGGCAACCCAAAACTTACCTTTGCACCCCACACCCAACCGTGAACTCAGGAATACCTTTTTGAGCCCCCAAAACACACCCCAATTTTCATACTGTACCCCAAAACACACCCCACTTTTCATAATTTACCCCAATACACCCCAATTTTCATAATTTACCCCAATACACACCCCTAAAACTAAAAATATCCTATTACTGACCTCACAATTCTTTGTAATGGAATGCAATGTAAAGGCACCTGCATTGTTGGGTTTGCGTTGTAACGGCATTACGATGTAATGCCTGTGTTGTAGTGGACGTCTCCCGTGCCAAAGGCAAGCCATAATCAAACCCGTCTGCGTCCGTCTGTCCCTGGAATGCACTTAGCACCAAGTACCTTTCCTCTCAGACATTCCACCGCTACGACGCCAGCACACTCCTCGCCATCAACCCTGGACACCACAATGCCTTCCAGGACCAACCTCTGTTCCAGACCGGACATCACCTCCGACTCAAAGGAGGAGGCATTGCCATCACCTACAGTAGCACACTCCGACTGACCACGCACTCTAATGACCCAACAGTGACCCTGGAACACCTCAACTTCCAGATCCAGACTAACCCCAAACCATCCTCTGCGGCACACTCATCTGCACACCCCACGGGCCATTGACCTCCATTCTCCAATACCATTGTAGACCTCATTGCACACCAGGCTCTCCCATCCACCGACGACATCCTACTTAGCGGACTCAAGTTACACATGGACAACCCCAGTGACCAGAACAACACCCCCTCCTGTGGAAGCTTAACTACATCAGAATCAAGCAGCTAGTCACCATAGCAAGCAACATAGCAGTGCACATGGTTGAGCACATCTCCTCTGCCAGTTGGACCTTCAACTACACCCATACCAACGGACTCTCCTGGACCAACCATCATTGTATACATCACGTCTTCACCATGCCCACCGTACACCACCGCCATCATCACACACATCGCAGATAGATCAAGGCCACCAAATTATATCTTGTCAACTCCCTCAGCACCACCACTACGCTTACGCCTACAGACGATGACACCCCAGCGCCCAAACTCAAACGATAGATATACAACTGCGTCGACACCCCTCATGGACGTCACTGCATCAGTACCTGACGCCTGTCTGTTGACAGGCGTAAAGGTGATGCAGTGCCACAGGGATAGGATGAAACCATGCATTGCAGGAGTTGCGTCATGACTCTGACCCGACTGCAACAATGTGTGACTTTAGCATTACTTGCGCCATGGAGCGGTGTCTAGTGAATACAGCGCATCTGTGGTGTCGCAAGAAGGGGGTAGTGAACGCTGCAACACTTTTCATGAGTGAGGTCCAGGAATGCGCACTATCTTATTGATGGTGCGCAATCTTGCCCTGTAATTCTGTACCGGGGCAGTGCAGCAACATTGCTTGCAGCATGGTCCAGCAAAAAAACCTGCTGAAATGAGGCCCCAATGGTTATCTCCATTTTAAGACCTGATATTTTCTGGTCTTAAAAAACTGCCTCTAGTTGCAGTTTGAGCCATTTTTTTGGTCCTCTGGACTTAAGGAATCCCCTTGTGAATATTGAGATGTTGGGTTAATGGCAGAATTTGCACTGGAACACCTCCCTTGCATGTCATTAGCGATAATTACCACTAACAGAAGTAGTGATCTTTTAAATTTACGTTTTCGCCAAAAAACTGTTGCTAACAGCTGTTAGCGACAGCTTGTGAATATGGCGATAAAAATATCGCTGCATAAGCGACATAAAAGTGCGGCGATAAGTCCTTGAGAATATGCCCCATGGTGTCTAGCTGCAACTATTAGTCTGGCTACTCAAGATGCCACACTACGAATAAAGACTGCAGGCCTGGTTGCAATTAAAAGGGACAGATTTGCAAACATCTGACACAACCCAGCACAGCCACTAAAGTTGCTGTACTGCGGCAAAGGGAGAGAGCAGAACAAGATATCGCAATGTTTCCTTATACCTCTGCATCATATTTGCAGCATGCACACACCTTGCACGGTAGTGCAAGGATGTGTGATGCCTGCATACATGGGCTGTCGGCTATCAACTACAATAAACTGCTATTCAGCACAAGGTCCTTCTGAAGTTCGAGATTTGCGGCACTTCGCAGAGAGGATCCGTCTGATGCACTTGAAAACATGAAGCTGGTCATGCAGTCTGTAAAAAAACATCTTGTATGCCATTAGTTTCTTTCATATTGTCCCAAATCTTAGATCAGCAACATTCCAGCAACATTCCAGCATTGGGAATATGCATGAGGGAATATGACCTGGACTGCAATTTGTGAAGAGGCATTTCTAGCACAGTCAGTCAGGGGCGAGTCCATCATAGGGACAGTAGGATGCAACACCCTGCAAAGCCTTTGCTTTAAACAAAAAATGAATCTCAGCCTCGCCTCTTGAAGGCTGTGATCGTGCACCAATTATACATTTGTTGTTTCAGTTTTCTCATACGATTTCAAGAGCTGGGCCTGGCAATGGAGATGCAATGGGGCTTCTTCACAAAAGCATTTGGGAGTACGGTAAGTAATTCTACAATAGTACTCTTTTAAGCACTTTTGCAACTCCCAATTAGTAAAAGGACAAATAGGCGCAGCCCATTCGATTTGTAATAACTATATATTCCCTTAATAGTCCCAATGTATTCCCATTTTTTGGGGGCCAATTCACAAAGGCATATAAGAGTATGTATCAGAGTAGTACAAGAGAACTACTTTACGTACTCCAAATTCTTTTTTGAATAGGATCCAGAGTATCGCCAGTCGAGTTGTTGGGTGAATAAACTAATATGTAGACTGACATTTGCTATGCCCCGTAGACCACCCCCATCGTTATGAAAACAAGAATAAGCAAATACAGTAGGTTGCAGAGAGTGTACTCCAGGTGGCTTTTCAGTCCTACTATCAGCTGGGCAGATGACCAAGTTTTCAATTCTCCCATTCAACAGTCTTGACACAGCCATCATGTAGTACATCTACCGAAAAGCGATAAGTGTAGTTGAAAGCATCGGCTGACGTCCTGTCAAGGAAGGGTCTCAAGCGCTGATCACAGGCATAACATCTATGCACAAAATATCTATGTAAACAATATTGATTAAAAAATGTTGACAACAAAAATATCGACTCCTATATTTAGTAAGGTAGGTACAAAAATATTGAATAAAAAATATCGATGTAAAAAATATTGATGTAAAAATATTGATTTATATTTATATATAAAATAAAATATATATTTAATACATTAAATATTAATATTATTTTTTAACAAAATTAATTAAATGTGATATACAATTTTACAAAATATAACAAATAAGCTTAATTTAAAAATAATAATAAACACACAAACATAATAGTTTATACATATGTTTACTTTAAAATAATTAATAAACTATTATCTTCAATTTATTTTAAAAGTTTAAAACTATATAAAAATATTTATGAATAAAAAATGTAAAATATAAAAAAAATCTAGAATAAAATAAAACGTTAAACTATAAAAAAATATTCAAATTTAAATTGCCCAATACAATAAATGCAACAGTAGGGCAAGTGTTGGATAGCAAAATAGTTAAATTTACTTTTCCAACTTCAGTGAGTGGAAAGTTTGGAAAGTGTTGCATAGCAGAGGGGTAAACATTATTATTTCCACTCAAAAGACTGCACCAGTAGGGTAATTGTTGGATAGCGGAGGGGTAAAAATTACTATTCCCACTCCAAAGAGTGAAACAGTAGGGAAAGTGTTGGATAGCGGAGCGGTAAAATGTACTGCCCCCACTCCAGTGAGAGCAACAGTGGGGAAAGTGTTGGATAGTGGAGGGGTAAAAATTACTATTCCCGCTCCAGTGAATGCAGCAGTAGGGAAATTGTTGGATAGCGTAGACATTTTTTTACTATTCACACTTTATTTATTTTATTAAAAATTAAATAAAAAAATAAATAAACAATATTTTAAAAATAAAAAATATTAAAGATATAAAAATAACACATAATATTAATTACATATAAAAAACAAAACATATTATATAAAATAAAATAATAAATAAATATACATAAAAACAATTATTTTAAACTAAAAAATATTTACAAACAAAAACATTAAATAAAACATAAATGTATTTACTTTATTTCCACCAATAAAAAAACACTTGAACATGTTTAATTAAAATTATTTACAGAATTAACGTAATTATTAATCAACAAAAAATATTATTTAAAAAAAAACGAATATACATTGATTGACCACACAAACTTTAACACTATAATATCCATAACATGCACCTAAACTATAAAATATTAAAACACAATTAAAACTAATTTTAAAATTAAAACAACTAATAATTAAATAATTACAATTTATTTAATACCCACCTTTTACCCCTTTAAAAGTAAAAGCAACACACAGAAAAATAAACAATTACCCAAAATAAATAACAAATAATTGACATTAATTAACAACTATGTATTAATTATTTAAACATACATTACTTCCCAGCCTTTACTCCTATAAACACCACAACACACACCTAAAATTAATTACACAATTACCCTAATTAATTATCAATTAATTATTTAAAATTAATTAACGGCCAATTATTAATTGATCAATGAAAAATCAATTACTTCCCACCCTTTACACCTATAAACACCACAGCATACACCTAAAATTAATTACACAATTACCAAAATTAATAACCAAATAATAAAAATTGATTATCAACCAATTATTAATTAATTAATAATACATTACTTTACACATTTAACACAATAACATCTCAATTAAACAAATATTAATAAATAAAAACGAATACATTTAATATCATTAAATTACTTCCCACCCTATTCCCCTATAAACCCACAACCCGCTACAGAACTAAAAGCGCAAAATTCTAATATAAAAATATTAATAACTACTAAAAAATAAACACATATATTAAAAATACAAACAATTAGTATACAAAAAACAAGCATACATACATATAAAATATATACTAAAATACATAACAATAATAAAAAACTATATTTTTAACAACTATATTTTTGCAAACGAAATAAAACACTTCAATATTTTTAAAATCAATATTAATTACCTTAAATCGATATTCTTGACCACGATATTCTTGCTGTCGATATATCTGACCCACAATATTTATGACTCGTTATTTGTGCAACTCGATATTTTGTATTCAATATTCTGTCTCTGAACCCTCAAGCGCTCTGTCATGATGACTTTTAGGTCTCGGTTTATCAGTATACCCAGGAACCTGATGTTTTACAAAACCACTGAGCACTTCAAGCAAACCAAGCCATAGAGAAGACCTCTCTCTTGTTCCAGCTCAATCCAAGCTTGAGAAAGATGAGAAGTCATTTATCAGTAGCATCAATGTGAGTATGGGAGAGCATACATGTCATTTCTGTTCACAGGCAGGAGTGCCTATTCCTTTTTTCTTAGTGGACCATGCAATAGCAGATTCCAGTGGCTCTTTTGCCATTAGCAAAAAATAAAGGCAATTCTGGACAACTCTGCCTTGTGCCCCTTTTACTTCGAATGGGATAGATCTGAAACCACCGCACATAACATGCGTGACTGGACCAGGGTACATTCGACCTTGTCAATGAAGTCGGATCCTAGTCCAGCCTACACAAATGCATGGAAGAGATAACTCCATTTATCCTTGTTAGACAGAACTGTCCAGCCAAGAGACAGCTCCAACTTTCCATGAGGCTCATACTTTACATACCATAAAAGATGTAATTGGTGTGTAAATTGTCCAAGTAAGAGTACACAGGCACAAACCCAGGGCAAACTGGTCTAGGGATTCAATTTTATGAGCGTCCCATCGTGTAATACAATTGCAGCTGCTCCTAGCCGGCTTGGAAGGAGAGTCCTGACTTTGTTATACAGAAGGGAGGCGAGTATCATCCCACTACTGAAGTTTACCCGGACATGGGATTGTTGGTATTGGGTGTTTTCATTGATTTTAGTGCAAGCCACAACCAACTAAGCAACTAGCTATGATCATGATGGCAGTATCTCTTTCAGAAAAAGACACTTGCCCTCTTATAAGGAAAACTGAAGATCAATTGGAGATAAACCGGGAGCAAAAAAAACGACAAGCTAGATTCATCAAGCGAAATGCGCTCGCAAAAGGGCCAGATTCTGAGAATCTGGCCCTTTGCGAGTGCAATTTTTGCATTTGGGATTCATCATCCCAAATGCAAAAATCGCTAATAAAGAATTCGCAAATTTGCAAGGATTAGCATTTAAGGAATCTCTATTAGAGATTCCTTAAATGCCATTCATGAAACATTTAAAAAATGCGAATTCGCAATTTAGGACCGCTATTTACCACGAAGTCAAACCTCGTGGTAAATAGCGAAAACTTAGAAAAATGCAATTTGATGCATTTTTCTAAGTTGCATGTTACACACACACATGTCCTTTGGACATGTGTGTGCACAACATCAGTGTAAATTCACATTTCAGGGGTGCTACAGGGTGTCCTTTGGACACCCCTGCACCCTTGAAATTGCATCCTTATTTGCGATTAGCAAATTGCTAATCGCAAATAAGGAATAACTCCCCATTCATTCGTATGGGCCTTAGGCCCATATGAATGAATGGGGAGTTATTCGCAAATAAGGAATGTGTAGGAATCGCAATTTATTTAGCAATTCCTACATGAATCCCGTTTTGCAAGTCCTTAATAGCGATTCCTTATGAATCGCTATTAAAGACTCGCAAAACGGCCCTTTCATGAATCTAGCTGTAAGTTGCTATTGTTTTATTGCTCTTTGCTATTGTGGTTGCTATTGTGCTTTTTGCTGTTATTTTTATTTTTTTGGTTTAAACATGAACTGTGAACAATTTTTGGGAGCATCAAGAAAAGAGGAAGTGACTTGTGGGGCTGCCCTCCCTATTTTTAGTGTGTTGCTGTATTTCTTTTGTGTTTACAGATCCTGGCTTGTTGATCAGGAGTATGGAAAGTGTAGTTGCGTGTAAGGGCTGTGAGAATAAACAGTAAGATAAGAGACTGCATTATACGCACCCCCTTGTTTTTCAAAAAATCAGGACACTCCTTCAGAACTGGCTTGGAGAATCATCAATTGTGCATAGTCTGGTTTACAATTGTGACTATATTTATAATTATGTATATCGCTAAAATTAAGTGCCTGTCCGCAGGTACTAAATGTTCCTTTTGCCAACAAGCATCATAAATGTTATCATGAATTCTTATTTGTGCTCGGTAATTATTGCACGAGTGACTGGAAGGGGAGACAATTAAGTATTGACTTGATTGCTGGGAAAGTTTATGGCATTAATTAAATCTGCTCTCATTTTAGGAAATTGTAATACTGCCACAATGCCCAGACTGACAGAATTACTCCCAAGTCACAATGTATTGGAATTTCGTTATGCATCGCAATACTATTGCTAACATTATTTACTCATCACTACGCTTTGCAGTCTATAAACACAACCAGAGCAATCAAGACTCAAATAAACATACAAAATAGCCCCATTCAAACGGTGCAGGGAACTCGAACTAATTTGATCAATTGATAATTATAGCCAGCTAAAACTGATGACTTATTACCACGTGCACAAAAATGTTTTAAAGACTCATACTATCCATGGCATACTATAAATAGTTTATCCAGTGGAAACGGAATCAAGTACTTTCAAGACTGAGGGGCATATTACCAACGATTAGCGATATTTATCGCTAACTAGGCTTAGCAACAAATTTTTTAGCGCTAAGCATCGCCGGAAATTATCGCTGAGATAACGTGCTATTAGCAACGTTTATCTCCAAAGCGATAAATTTTCCGGCGATAGCGTGAATATCGCTGAGAATAGAGTGATATACACGCATTAGCGACAAAATGCTCTAAGCCATGTTATCCACCTCCCATTGGATAACATGGCTAAGAACTGGTCAGAGCAGGCGTTAGTTTTTGGCGATAGCGGGAATATTTCCATCGCTACGCCTGCCTTGCTAATAGGCGATAGCGACGTTAGCGACTGCTTTCAGTCGCTAACAGGTTAGGTACGCCCACTTTGCATGTCATTAGCAATAAATATCGCTGACATGCAAAGCGGGACCCAAACCGCTCACTATCACCTAAAGCTGTCGCTAACTGCTGTTAGCGACAGCTTGCTAATAGAGCGATATAATTATCGCCGCTTAGCGGCCGAAAACGGCCGCTAAATCGGCAATAATTGCCAATCGCCCTGCTTGGTAATATGCCCCTGAGACACTTGTTACTTGGCTCCCTCCTCCTATGTCTCTGGTATACTGCTCCAACTCTTTTTATGAATTACAACCCATTAAATCAGTTATAAAACACATCCCTCAGGAGATACCAATAATGGCGTGAATGCGTTTCAGTCCGTAGATTTATATTGAGGGACTTCGTCAGGATTGTACAAGGATTAATTAATTGTTTGAAGGTCCTCCTCGGTCTGTGCAAGGGCCTGGTAAGGAAAGTCTGGGATTGGGGTGCTGGAATATATGGAGCTGACATTCACCAGATGATATGATACTGGAAGCAGGTGCAGGGTATGGATAGACTGTTAACGCTCGGCAAGTAAGCCATGTGTCTTTTACAGTACATTTGTCAATGTGACCTCCTATGATGCTGGAGACCTCTTAAAGAAAAAGACACAATTGAGAGAGAGGAACAAAAAAAGTTTGAATAATGTTTTCCACTTTTATCAGGAAAAAGGCGTGTCTTCTTTCCGAAATCCGAAGAGCCTAGACAACACATGGTCCAGTGTAATGCTGATTAACAGTAGGTTAGTAGGTGAGAAATTCTAATGAAGGTAGAAGGGTACCTATTGTTAGGAAACAAAGCAGAACACAAATCACCTTTAAGGTGATTTAATCATTATATTGGTACATTCAGAAGATGTAAACTACAGCATCCGCGTCCAGCTCGATATTCGTTTAAAGGAAAATTAAACTACAGGGACCAAATACCGACTCTCAAACAACTGACGTAACTCAGCCGCGGCCCGTGGTGGGAGTTGCGGTGGGGCAGACAGGCGGGGCGGAGGAGGGGCAGGGTAGGGGGAGATAAACACTGGAATATGGATGATTGCAGGTAAGTAAACAATTAAATTAATAAAATGAATTTCGTTCCGTGACCTGCATCTTTGCGATGCAGGACACGGAACGAAACTGCATCGTTGACTACATTTGACTACATTTACGAAGCAGTGGTAAGAGTTCTTGTGGCTGTTTATTCATGGAAGATGAACTATTGTCAGGGAACGTTCAAGCACCTCTAAGGTGCATGACGCACTGTAGTACATCGTTCATAACTATAAATTGACAGTTTTTGCTACAAAAGCAGGCACAGCTTTTTCAGAGGCATTTTTACAATAAAATCTCAGAGCGCGGAGCTGTGCCAAATTTGGCAGCAGCGTGCTCCGACATTCTAAAAGCGCACAGATGTGCTGTATTCCCAGGAATACAGCACACCCCTCTATTTCACCGAGTGCTGGCGTAAAAAAAACTGCCTAGCGCCAGCGCAGGCTCCCTGCCTCAGTGTTGCAAGGGTGCCTGCGCTTCAGGGACGATTGTTTATGGCAGGAAGGGACATCTTCCTGCACAAAAACAATCAATAATGGCAATTTGCACCTTCACTCATGAAAAGAGCAAAAAGCATGGAGAAATTAATAATTTCTCATTGTATTGCCATTTAAACGCTTCTTACTCCATGGCGTTAGTGTGTGATGCTGCCTCAGCCTTGTAAATCTGGGGCAGCATCAAACAGCAATGGGTGTTGCAGAGGAATGCCCACAGCAACACCCATTGCATGCCCCTTTGCCGCAGAGGACGGAGGCGGAAAGGGGTATATTTACAAGGTAGCGTTAAGCCAGGCAAGATGGATTAGCGCCACCTTGTAAATATTGAATAAGGCGCTGCCCCACCAGAGTGTCAAAAAAAGTGACGCTCCGGTGGTGGTGGGGGCTTGTAAACATGCCCCTCAGTCAGTAGCGGTCGGTGGTGGGAGTAGCTGCTGGGCGGTGACATGGAGAGGGGGAGGGACAGGGTGGGGGTAGTAATCTATGGATTACGGAGGATTACAGGTAAGTAAACATATAAATAAATAAAACAAACTTTGTTGCGTGCACTGCATCCCCAAATGCGATGCAGTGCACGCAACAAAATTTGTTTTATTTATTTATATGTTTACTTACCTGTAATCCTCCGTAATCCATAGATTACTACCCCCCACCCTGCCCCTCCCCCTCCCCATGTCACCGCCCGGCAGCTACTCCCACCACTGACCACTACTGCCCTCAGTCTCTTGCCTGTACTGCCAAGTCACGTGGGCCTACCAAGACATGTCATCCAGTCTCCTTTCTGTCAACGCATCAGATTCAGTGTCCTTTTCTCCCACATAACCACCTTCCTTTTGGCCGTATTTCCTAGTTCCTCCAGGACATTGTCTCCTTTGGGTTCCTGATGAATTTGGTCTCGCGGTGCTGCATGCTCCTTCTTATTTTTGCCATCAGCTGGAGGTAGCATGCCGGCATCTTGTGTCCTGGGCGTCAAGCATGCCTGGAACGAGGGCATGCAGCAATACCCTTATGAGGCAACCCTGTGCTCCTCAGAACCTGGGGAGATAGATCAGCAATCAAACAGTGGTACTTATGGGATTGTTCCCAAACCCTTTACTTTTGTTCAGGGTGTCTGATTAAGTTCTCCCTAAGTGCTGAATCCTAGGAAATATTAAACACAAAGTTGGGATTAATCAGTAAGAACTATATAGCAAATTCATATGTTAAAAAGGTGCTCCAAGAAGAATAAATTGTGATGGCTTAGTCCACTTGAGTTGTGAACAATCTTTTGCTGTCACAAGTACACTAGTCGATAAAGGACAATGGTGTTACTCCTTATTTATCCTCAATAAACAAATCATGCATGTAAGGTACTCCAACAGCGAAAGTTTTGTCCACGTTTCGAAACTAGTGAAAGTATTTCATCAGGGCCTTCATCAGGACAAACTTAGGATGCACATTCAATTCTTTTTGTCCCCTTCTTTGAGATTCCCTTGTCGGTGTTCACTGGTCTTAAGTAAGGGTCTGATTCAGTCAAGGGCGGTAAAGGAAAATCCAACACACTCCCAGCGCTGTACACTTCCAGTTTTGAGTTTGAGGGATATCTTACTAAAGGAAATATTTGTCCAGTAGTCACTGGCATAAATAAATACTTTGATGAAAGAGTGTCATAAGTGAAAAGATGAAAATATCTGTGCAGTGCCCTTAACAGGCTAGATAACATGCCCTGACATATCAGCAAGATTATGTGGGAGCAGCCAATGTTGCGCCACATGGGGGGCACAGCCTCCAGGCTTAGAATCTGCTTGCATTGACAATTTATGAGCATTCCCCCAGGAGTATATATTCGCCAAATGGATGTTTTGTTGGCAAATTCATTACTAACACCTTGCCGAGGAGCCCGGACCACCCTGATGCAAAGCTGTTAGTGCAGTAAAGTCTCTTTTGACGCCTCGCTGTAGGGGCAGTGTTCCACACAGTGACAGATGGAAAATCCAACGTGCCATGAGTGTAAACCTACATGAGCATAGTGTGTGCACAAGTACTTGAAATACAAACAGGTAAATCATGCAATTATTTTCGTTTCATACTTTGTGAATGAGTCGTGAATAATTTATGGAGACATTAGGATTTTCCCATGCATTCATACGTTTTGCAAATTGCCCCACGATCTGTTGTGGGCAGAATCAAAGGTTGTATTCGTGAGACATTTCTTTTTTTTTTTTATCTCAAAATATTTTTATTGAAAATAAAATTGACATATACAGACAGTTTGTCACAATTCTTGACTGTTTGACCAAAATATAATGTCTGGCTTGTGGTGGAGCACGATGCTCTGCATTCCAAGCAAGCTTCCGCCGGTCAAATCCCGCGTGAGTGGTCAGCTGATGCTTCCTTAAAGGTCACTGTGAGGTTGTGTCTTTCTTTTTAACCATGCTTCTCTGCAGGTGCAATATTGATCACCAATTCCAGCCTGGAAATGATCCCTGCCCAGCTGGAACAGAGCCGCCTGCTCATTGCCAAGAACTGTCTGTTGTGGCTGACTGAGCAGTACGCAAACACTCAGAAGACAGGGGTGGAATCGCACCTCGCAGGGGTACAGGCTCCACCCACCCTGTGCTCGCCGTCTTTTTATTTATTTATTAATTTAATGCGATTTTATATAGCGCGAACTTTACCCGAAGGTGTCAGAGCGCTTTACATAAGAACCAGTTGCAAAACATAAGGACTTAGGATTACATGCGTTACATAAAAGATACAAACAGAAAAAAATGCAAATGTACAAGATGTAAAGACACACAAGGAAGAGATACAAACAGAAAGAAAAAATGCAAATGTACAAATAGTAAAGTCACTCAAGGAAGAGATACAAATGGATATACTCTAAGAGTCACATAGGAATGGTAGAGAGTACAAACGTCTACTGCATATACTAGTGATTAGAGGTATCTCCATATACATAAGGAAGGGATACGAATGGATATACTAAAAGAGTCACATAGGAATGGTAGAGAGTACAGAGGTCTACTGCATATACTAGTGATTAGAGGTATCTCTATATACATAGGGAAGGGATACGAATGGATATACTCTAAGAGTCACATAGCAGTGGTAGAGAGTACAAAGGTCTACTGCATATACTAGTGATTAGAGTTATCTCTATATACATATAAACGACAGCAAATACATGAGCAGTGTGCTGTAGGTTCAGGGAGAGGATGTGGTTTAAAGGCTAGAGCGGCCAACCATGAAGCTGGGGAACCGGGCTCGAATATGGCGGGAGGCTCAAACATACTAATCTCCCTGTGCCTGGAAATGAATGTGTCCATCTGGAATGCAACTGATGGTCACGTAAAGCGCCTTGGTACCTTTGTGGCAAGTTTTCTCTATATAAAAAAGAAAATACATGACAGGCGAGTAAACTAATGATGGGCTCATGCGTGGAGCACATTATGGGGCATTGTACAAGCCCCTATCGCCATGGAATGTCACTTTTTGTGACGTTCCCGTGATGATAGAGCCCTTGCCTTATGTACAAGGAAGCGTTAAGCCTGGAGGCTAACGACACGCTCCACCACTTCTTTGTACATATGGCCCATATATTTACTCAAGTGCAAATAAAAATGGTTACGACATAAAGGCAGAACCATCCTTTGATATTTTCTTAGCCAACTTCTGGCAGTTTGAGAGCACGTTGTTGTCAGAGCGTGTCGGAAGATAGTTTATAAACCATTATTTAACACATAATATTCAGAATGTCAGAATATTCATCAACAATGTCAGGTGGTTCTATACATTGACACAAAAAAATAAGGCAACACAACACACACAAAAAAATGGTGCATACAAGTTTCGCGGTAATTACCTTTACAAACGTGTCTTTACTATTTCTACTTAAAAATACTTTCAACAGTTGGTGCGAAATGTGTTCAACATATTTAAAGTATGTGCGCGACTAATATCAATTTATAGATGAGCACTTTGAAGAACTAGAAGTAAGGTGAGTTGCACAATAAGTACTAGAAGCCTGTTTAAGGTGAGGGCGAGCTTGAAGTTGTTGAATAAATGCCTTTAGGTGACGTGATCAAATGCTGTCAGATTGGAGGGCGTTTGAAGGATTGCCTTGTGTTAAAACGATGCATAGTTTTATAATCCTAGAATTTAACAGCATTGACGCAAACGAAGCAACTTAAATCCGCATAGCGAACCGAGGGGCATATTACCAACAACTAGCGATAATTATCGCTATATTGGCTTAGCGGCAATAATTTTATCGCCGTGTTGCGGCGATTTTTATCGCTAGGAGCCTTGCTATTATCAAGTCAGCGATATTCATGCATTACCGAGCTAATGTTCTTAGCCATGTTATCCACCTCCCATTGGATAACATGGCTAAGAACTGCTCAGGGCAGGTGTTAGCGCGAATATCTCCAAAAGTTGGTAATAGGAGATAGTGATGTTAGCGACTGTTTCCAGTCGCTAACATCTTGGCACGCCCACTTTGCATGTCATTAGTGATAAATATCTGTGACATGCAAAGCGGGGCCCAAGATGGTCGCTATCTCCTAATAGCTGTCGCTAACTGGTGTTAGCGACAGCTAGGTAATAGGGAGATAATTTTATCTCCGCTTTCTTGGCTTTTAGAGCCAAAAAAGCGGAGATAAATCCCTTGATCATATGCCCCCGAATTATTTATTTATTTTGTGCTTTAACCCGGACAAGGCCTGCACATGTTAGAGTGATTTGTAGTTCGATTTGCTTTAATAAACATAAACAGTATCTATAATATAGACAAGTAGCACCAAGCAGAAGAATATATATTTCCTTAAGAAACATATGCATACATCCCATTCCGGAATAAGAACAACATTTACTCCTGTAAATATTTATGGAAAGGCATTAACATTAGGCTCGGGATGAATTGGATTTAAGCCAATGTAATATTACATAATTTCTGGAAATTCACATTACAATTGTAATGCAAAATGTCAGAGATTACACCATTACACCATGTTGTGTAATTGAGATGGAGGGCAAAATCCAGCAAAGTTTAGTTCAAAGTTAACTCATCACTGAAATTCCTGCAGCTGTGTCATACCTGCATTGTTTGGATGATAGAGGCGAAGTACATCTGCATGGAAGTTGGCGTGGGTAGGCAGAAGGTGCCTCAAGGTTTCCTCCTAAAGCTTCATTAAACCACTGGAGATAACTTTGTGAATGAGGCAAGCCACATACAAGGAACAGGCTTCAGTAGGAAGCCAGTTGCACATTTCTAGAATGGGAGTATTTGTGATCATATTTTGTACTCCCATTTACAGAGCATGCAGCTGCATGATGATGCTTTTGATATGCTAGTTAAAAGGAGTTATCATGGTCGAGCCTGGAGATTTCTAACTGATGCAAAGCAAAATATTTTGTTCGCTGGTTATATTTCCCTCTGTCTTCAAAGCTGTTTAAATAGCATGTGGATTGGATTCCCAGAGAGGGCAAAACAAACAGGCTGTCACCAACCCTCCAGTGGGCATTGTTCACAAAGATAGACCAGTATGGAGACTACCAGCCAGAGATCCTACATGGTAAACCTCAGACCTGCCTGAGGCTCCTCAGGGTAAATATAGCTATGTGGAATCCTCAGCTTTGTTTAGAGAAGCCACAGACCATCACAAACACATTTTTTTCAAGTGTTTATTTACTCTACCCTACACCTTTAAAGATGAAAGTGTGGTATACTAGAAACAAGTAATGTATCAGCACAGGTGAGGATCAAAAACCTAAACACACATAAGCATCTAACATTTTATTAAGGGCTAATCAAAAACCTGCCTTTGATTTTATGGGTATCTGTTGGAAATAGGGACCATCAAGTTCCCTTGCCCCTCTTCTTAGATCTATTATCATGAGAGCCCCCCCTTTGTGCAGTCAATGTTCAGAGTTCATGGGCAGGAAGCTCAGCTGACAAAAACAGTGTGCATTGCGACCAAAACATTTCTCCTGTGCGAGTGGCAGCCTTCAACGATGTTGTCCACAATAGGAGGTGCAAGTGGCAACATAGAGCACTGAACCAGTCATTAGTACTCTATGATGTAATTTGTAGCCACAGTGTGACAAACTACCTGTTATTGACTGCCCCTCTCTATAGTATGGCATGTTTGATAATTGTCCACGCGAGTATCTTCTCCACGTTGTAAGGTGATCTCACAGATAAACTGTGTAGGGGGTTAGGAGACCTGGAGACACATGCACAATATTCCCTTCTTAACAATCTGCAACTTGTACATTGAAAGCGATTATTGGCCTGTCAGCCTCCCTGACCTTTCAAAGGCCTCTTTTTCTTCTCTCACCTTCATCATTTCATGATGGGATCCTGCACTTTCTACAACGTCAATCGAAAATCCCCTTCCCAACAAAAAATAACACCTACCACTTTATCAAGAAAGTGCTGGGGTCTGCATAGGAGTTTTTGTTTAGTGGATGAGGAGTATCTGGTAAGATAGGGGTTGGTGACACATTGGACTTTGTGTTATGGTGTGACAAGGTGATGCATTACATGGATGATGTTTGTCTTAGCAATTATGGATGGGACTGAGGGGTGTCGGGCAGCATTAAAGAGGTTTCAAATTTGATGTAGGAACTGGGTGTGCTCTTCTCACTGAAAAATATGGAAGGTGTAGGAACTTGAATTAGATTTCAGGGGACTGATGGAGTTAGGAGGTGGCGCTGCTGCCACCCAAAGACAAGGTAAATGTCATTTTACAGTTGAACACAGAGGCTGTAGGGAAAAAGAAGTTGGAGTCGAAATTTAAGTGGCTCGTTAAAATTGAGCTGATTTTGAGTTAGGTGGATGGATTACATCATCACACACATGCAAGTGTATTGTACCATACGGCACCTGTGACGCAGGGTAAATATTGATCAATTTGTAACAGAATAACCCATCAGGTCCAAAATTCCTAATGTAAAGGGCCAAAGATGGAAGAGCTGTACTTAGTCATGTGGATGGGCAAGAGGTTATGAGTTATCAAGTTGCTCAGTTTAATGAGATTGGAGTTGCAGGAAGTGAGGTTGAGGCAGAAAGAGTTTAGTTCACACTAATTCAAAATATAGATGGTAATGGAAACTTAGGGGCTTGGGGTCTTTGAGGGGAAAGCTGGGAGAAAATTGAGATCAGCCTGTGCACATAAGCATGTGAGACAGTCCTTTGGGGTCTCATTGCAGGACTTGGTGTTATTCACATATCTCCTTTCCCCATATTTTGACTTGCATATTCTTTTTTTAAACAAATTGAGTATCTGCGACATAGGAGGGCTCAATAAAAGTAAGCATTTGTGGTCATTCTCCTATGAAGTGAAGAGTAGGCAGGTATGACTTATCGTAGAAAGGGTGCAGAAGGACTGGAAGGAAAAAAATAGCATACAATATGGCCAGTTGTTACCTTCCATTACTGAATTGCAAAAGAGTAGGGATTTTCCCAATTTGCTGGTGCTACATCTAGGGGAGACCCATTTGGTGCCCCTACCAGAGGTGGCATTATTGAAAAATTCTATATGGCATCTTTGAAACCAGTAGTCAATGACAAGGCAAGGAGCAAAGTTAATGGAGAAATGTAGGCGCTTTGCAGAATGGAAGACTTGAAGTTGTTGACACATCAGAATATCAGCTTTAAGGATTACACGCTCTTTAGAGATGATGCAGTACAATTGTCCTTTATGGTCGATGAGTTGTATTTGTTAGATTTAAGGGAGAAAATTGTAGAGTTGTTGGGTAAAACAATGTGTGGTTGAGGTAGAGGGCAGTCTAGATGGGGAGTAGCAGAAGAAATCCCTGGGCGTGTTTTCCTGCGCAGTTGTGTTAGTGGCAGGTGGAGGAATGATAGAAGGACTGGCTTGATTCCTGGATGGACATGGGCCTTGAGGCTCTAAGGGCCATATCATCAAGAAAGGGCGATACATTATTGCCGCTTTTATTGGCAGGAAACTGCCGCTAAAGCGGCGATAATGGGTTTGATATATGCCCTTGTGAATTCCCATAGCAGCCCAGGTTAACACCAGAAGCTGGGCTGCTATGGGAATTCAAAAGGGCATATTATCAAGCCCATTATCGCCGCTTTAGCGGCAGTTTCCTGCCAATAAAAGCGGCAATAATGTAGCGCCCTTTCTTGATAATATGGCCCCAAATGTGAGAAGAAGAGAATAGTTGGAAATAAAGGAATAATGACCAGGTGTACTAGGAGTTTGACAAGTTTTATGGGTCAGGGGAGTTAGTGATGCTGATGGGTTAGTGAGAATATGTTAACACTAGCCTATGAGGAGATATGACAGAGGTGGCTGTTTCCTCATAGTTCTATTCTTGTTAAAAATAGCCTTTAACACACTGAGGCTAGATTTTTCGTTATTTGATGCAGCGCAATGCAGCAAGACAACTTGGTGAGCTGCTTCAAATGGAGAAAGCTGGAATGGGCCATATTTACCTACATATGGCACATTCCTGCTCTCTATCTGCACTGGTACAGTTTTGTGCAGGAAGGGACACCTTTTGATGCATTTTGACTCATTCCCAGCAGTGCTTAATTTGAGCCAGTGGTTTCCGGTTCTCAGCACCGGCGCTTAATCATCAACATTGGTCCTTTTCATGAGCACTAGTTACATCTTTCAAGAGAGAACTCTCTCTTTGAGTGGAAGGCACAGGGAGATTACGTAATTTGCCACAATCACAGGATGTTGAGCCAAATTCGAGACTCGAACCCGGTTCCCGTGCCCCAAAGTCTGCAACTCTGGCCATTATGCCGCATCCTCTCCCCGCTTTCATGGTTAGTAGTTGATTATTTTTAGACGGAGCTAACATGAGAAATGGGCTGGTGCAACCTGTCTCCTTTCGAGAGCCAGGGCACCTATTTTTTTTAACAAATTAACCACTAATTCCCAGGTTTACATGGGTGGATGTGTGGGAACACCCGTTTTCCGCCAATTTAACATCTTCTCAGCATAGAGTAACACAAGGTAGCGACCAGATTTATGAAGCAACTCAGGGCCACGGAAGGTGACATAAGGATTGCGTTGGCAACGCAATCCTTTGAGAAATCTGGGCCTGCATCTATTCGTCTGTTGTGGTTGCAGCATCCAGCGGGAAGATTGATTCTGGGAAACAAAAAATAGAAGAGGGAGAAGGTGGAGAAATAAAGCAAATAAATGAAGAAAATGAAAAATCTAAGTATATAAGGTAAGGAGAATAAAAGCAAAAGAAAGAACACATAAATGAGGCCAGCTGGCATATGCAAATGTCAAACTAACATAGACTGTATTTCTAAAGTAGGTAGCTCTTCGGTGGCAATCCACAGGAGCCATCTTAAGTGCAATCATGCTTCTCAATCCGTCATTAAATCAACTATAAGCAGAGAGACCCAAACAACGACTCTGCACAGTCCTTTGGTACCTTGAAATAGACTATCAATCATTGAAGCTTCATTCTCCAGCACGCTGTCTATTACAGCTTAAGGGCATAAATCATTACAATAGGGAATTAGGAGCCTATTTCTGTAAAAAAAGTATGAACCCTTTCATGCTGGGAAGTGATGTGCCCAGTGGCTGCCAGCCATCTCTTACTTACAAATTGACATCCTGATTGACAAACTATTGGATCACAGGATACATAGTAAGAGTTGTATTTGTTTGATATAATTACACAAGAGGATAAATAGTATAAATTGCCTAAGTGGCAGTAATGTGCATGGAGAAGCTTTACAGTCTTTGATTACAAAAAGAAAAGAGAGCAAATTTATCAAGAATTTGCTCCTGTGCAAAACCATGCAAATTTACACAAATTGCTGCTGAATCTTGATAAAGTATTTGCCTTCCAAAACAAAATCTTTTTTGTTGAAAAGTAACCCTTAAAGTATTGCAAAAAGCACTTTGTGCAGCTTTGTACTATTTTACGTCCAGAGGGTGTCCCATGGGTGGTAGATGGGCATTCATTCACTACCAATGATGGTTTTTAAATGAAAGCCCTACCAACAAAAATTGTTAGACAGGGTTCTGTGCCACAAATAACACCACCTTCAGACAGGCAGCACTAAGGAGAAATCTTTTAAGTTCTTCTAACTTTTTTCACATTGTCTGTGTGCTGCACTGTATAGCCCACATTCAATGAGTGAAAAGTTTAAAGGTTTTATTAGGCATAGCAGTGTCCTGTAAAGCCTTACTCGATGTGAGAAGATGCCCTTTTCTGCAAAGTCACCCCAATTGTTTGCTGATTTATTTTCTGGGTTTTCAGATTCTATAAAATGGGGCACTGCTGTCTAGTACCAGGTATATGTGCTTTGACCCCAAACCAGGGGGCTAACAAGGGCCCCGCAGTGCGAGTGGGCCCTGAGCTCCAGGGGGTCCCCTCAGCACAGCACCATGGCCTGAGAGCTCCAGAGTAAATCCAGAAGGAGGCCCCTCTATGCACTTTGGAGGGCCACCCCCTCAAGTTTCGTTATGCCACTGCCCCAAACATGTAGAAATCGATTACTCCCTGATTAGCATATTTAACTCTCCTCTAGGGCCACAGTATATGGTGCAGAAACTGCATCCATGGCATGAACAATTAAATGTCTCATGTGGTACTACAGCACTTATTGTGCCATCAACTAATTTGATTAGGAAAACATGGCTTCAGGTCTACCATTGTAGCCTGATTACTACAGTGTAATCTGCAGTGTGAACAACTAAAGCAGGTGTTCACTCCCTGTTAAATATTAGCAAGTCACTCCTATATAGACCTTGTACCCCACAAAGTAGGGTGCATGGTATTTCACGGTAGCCCATGTAGAAAATATATGTTGCCTTATTCCTACAGCAACAAGGCCTGAGGTTCTGTGAAATCTGAACCCTTGGGTTCCATTTTGTGCATGGTAGTCATTCTGTGGTTGCCCTCACATAGGCCTATGACTGTGGCTGAACAAGTCTTTCAAGGACATGTACACCTTAGCTCGAATTCGTGCTGACTCCTGTTTGACCTGAGTGAACTGACCCTGTTGCCTGAAGCTGACCTTGTTAAACCAGTTCCTGCCCTTTAGCTGATCAAGATTGAGGATCAAAGCACAGGACATTTTAGAGTTTGGTATGCACACACACACCCCTTAGCCTGCTTCTTATCTGTTTCTGTTCCTTCTTTTATGGTCTGTTTATGATATGGGTTGTGGTCCTTTTATTATGGGTTTGTCCGGCTTGTGTAAGAAGGAATGTTAGGCATTTTGCATGCTTGCAAAAGCTAGGACTGCCCCTTACTTGTATGCTGAAGTTTGCATATAAAAGGCCTCTGTTTTCTGTATTCCTCAGACTACCTCATTCAGTTGCAACGGCTTCTGTGTGACGTGGCCTCACTTATTAAATTTAATAAAGATGTCTTTTCATATTTTCAGCTTCTGTGCCAAGTTCTTTTTTTATTAGTAAGTATTCCCTGAGAATGAAGATTTCAGTTCTTCAGGCCTAAATAGCTATTTTGATGTCCTATATAGCTGTCCTTTATAGAAAACAATAGTTCCTATTAAAATACTAATATTGCCTACTCAGAAATGAGACCAGTGAAAAATAACGAAACCACAATTTCAATAGCTACTGAAAACTAATTTATTGGTGAAGTCAGATTTTATAAATATTAATGAAAAGTAACCTTTGCCTGCCTGAGCTTTTATGAGGCTAATTTGCATTAGTTCTCCAGCTACTCTTGGCCAGTGCACAGCCTTGGATGATTTTATGAATGATGTGTGAATTTCCTCCGAGGAAGACATAATAGGCAGGCCTGAATGGGCAAAGATGACTCTTCCAAACTCAATACAATATTCAGGGTGGGAGCTGTACCCCAAACGATGACACCCCAATGTCAATCCTGTATGATAGGGCTTTGTGAAGCCCATGTAAAGGTTTTGTGTTCTACAAAGGTAGCAAAGAGGATGCTAGATTTTAGTGTTAGATGGGGAGGACATGAGAATAACCATAGTATACTCGCCAAACAGACCCCTAGCCTTCAGATCCCAAGTTTATTTTGAGATTGAAGAATTTCGACATCTTGAAAATGCTCTGACATGTTGGTATTTTGGGCCTGTTTGCAGTAAAGCAAATAGAAACTACTGTAAAAGTTGGTTGGTCAGGGCCTGTGAACCTTTACTGTACTGGTCAGTGAGGAACTTGGAGTATCTTACTATATCTTGCACCTACAGGCTGGTGAACCCTACTAGCCTAAACCCTCAGCCAGTCTTCCTCAGAACCCTGCATGACTTCCAAAAGCATACCCGGCAGAAACAATATGCTGCACTTGGAATCTGTGTCCTGCAAGAAGGACCTGAGGAGTTTGGACTACCTTCCACTCGAATTCCTCAGAAAGAACGATCTCCAAAGAGCATAATGCTGATCCCTTTGGTGGCTGCAGGAAAGCTGAATAGGATATTTCAGTGAGGAATTCCAGCTGAGCAGAGGCAATTGGACCTAGACTAGTCTTAACTGTTCACCTCTGCCTGACACCCCGAGAGTCTTTAAGTGCTTCCCCTAAAGTCCTGGGGACATTGATAATGTTATTCCGTGGTTCTTTGGGCACGAAAAGTAGTGTGGGAACTTTAAAAAAAGTTTTTCGCCAGAGCTTCCAGGGGACCAATATTGAAAAATATCCGTCTGCCAGTTCCACGGTATTGGACTGAATTTCAGTCTTTTCCTGTGCAGAGAAACGTTTATTTTCAGAAAAACAACAAAGTATATTTTATATTGGGAGGTAATTCAAGGCCTTAATGGGGCAAAATACTTGATGTATCCGAACCGTGCTCCACCACTGTCAGTCTCAGATTGTCCCAGTCTACCATATCTATTGACTACTGTTGGACCCGGGCCTTTGTGGCTGGTTCACCCCTGAACTTTTTGCTTTTGATGGCGACCTGGTGTTCATGATTTCTGGCTTGGCGCACTTTTTCCCTGGGTCCCAGAGTAAAGTGCGTGCGTGTGGTGAGGCTGGCCTGCCCTCCCATAGGAATGCATGGGGAATGTGTGTGTCCCTGGTAGTTCCTGATGCGTGGGGAGTGCAGGCTCGAATTTGGTATGTGCGAACTCGTGAGAGTGAATGCTTCGCAATGATGTATGTGGCATGATTGTGTCGTGTGTACAAATGCCACTTCTAGACATTGATGTGTGTGTGCAGTGAGGGTGCTGGAGCGTGATTGGCTGGAGCTGGCTGGCAAGCCTGGCTCCAGGAAGTCTGGATGGGTCTGCCGAGGAGTGAGTGGAGAGATCAGCATGAGTGATGTGTGGGAGGGCTGCACCTGGTTCCTGATTGGGCTGGGCTTTTCCCACACAATGCTGGCTCCGCCCCTCTGTGGTGAGTCTAACGACCCTAGCCTCCCCAGTGAATGAAAGGGGTGGTTGGGCCATCAAGGGTGCTCCAAAACCAGCTGCGACTGGTTTCCCCCCACCCTGCACCCTGAGACAAAGGATTTACCTGCATAAGAAGGGGCTGTGTCCCCTTACAAGTGGTTCTTTTCCAGGATCCTGCCTGAGGGGGCTGCTGCTGTTGCTGGGCCAGAGGACCCCCACTTGGTTTGTCCCCCTGCCTGGAGACCCAGTGAGCTGGCTCTGGGCCCAGCCTTGCCCCCCTGCCTACCTAAGGACTTTGCTGGAACTCTGCCCTGCTGAGGGCACCTGGGAGCGCTGTGCTTGTGCTCCCAGCGCCTGGGAGCGCTTTGGACTTTCCCTGGAGCACCTGGAAGCGCTTTATTTACCTTTAGCGCTTGAGAGCGCTTTATTTTTGGTCCTAGCGCTGGGGAGCGCTTTTGTGCACAGCCGGTGCCCACCCGGCATTGGCCCGCATTTTGCGTGAGGAGCGGCGCAGCGCGGGAGCCCACTCCGCTATTTTGCCGATTTTCATGCCCCCCAATCGAGTGCCCACCTCGATTTATATTGATAATTGAAGCCGGTGCCCACCCGGCATTGCCCTGTGAAGTCGTCCTCTCCGCTGCCCGGCCGAACCGGAAGTCCGGCAGGCCGGAGGCGGGACAAGCGGACAACCGGAAGCAGGAAGTCCGACCGGCTGAGGAGAAGAGCACCGGCCGCCGTGCAGCGAAGTTCCCCGAGTGCGGGGAGAGCCCCGGTCCGCCTAGTAGTGCCCGTGCTGCCTGGAAAGTGAGAGCAGCCGCCGCAGGAGAGCCGGTTAGTGCGGGAGGGCTGGGGCCTCCCCTTTGAAAGCAGAGCGGCCCCGGTTGATAGCGGGCCGCTCCACCAACGGTGCAGAGAGCCTGAGAGGCTCCACCGATCCCGGGGGCAGCTTGAGTTCTTTCCGAGCCCCGAGAGGCTCCCCCCGCCATATTTGTTACGAGCCCAGAGAGGCTCACCGGGCATTGGTTGTGTTGCGAGTCTCGAGAGGACTCAGGGGGCATTTCTGCAGTGTTAGAGCCGCGAAGGCTCCACGGGGGCATTGTTAATTAGGAGCCCCGAGGCTCCAGGGCCCCATTGTTGCTTTAGAGCCCCAGAGAAGCTTAGGGGCATTGCGTGTTTTGAGCCCAGCGAGGCTCCAACAACGGCTATGCTTGTGTAGAGCCCTGAGAGGGCTCAGGGGGGCATTTCTCCATTATTAGAGCCACGAAAGGCTCTTGTGTCCCACAGTGGTTTTAGAGCCCAGAGAGCCTCAGGGACAGTGCTTTTGGCCAGAGTCTGCGAGGCTCCAGCGTTGGCCCCCTCAGTATTTACAACTGCCCAGCACTTTGTGGGCAGTTGCCACGTTTAGGCCCCTGACACTGGGACACAGGACGTCCTAGCCCCAACAAGGCCAGAGGGCTAGGGACTGCCACAGGTTGTGGCTCATGTGAGTTTTGCGCAATTGCTTGTGCTTATACCTCTGAATGTGTTTTTATGCATCGTGTGTTGTTCCTTGTTTTTACACCGCTGAATGTAGGTTCTGCATCATGTGTTTTCTTTCCTTACACATCTGAATGTGTTTTGATGCATCATGTGTTTTATTTCCCTACACCGCTGAATGTTAATGCATCATGTGTAATGTTCCTATGCCTATACCCCTAAATGTTGGTGATTATTAGGTGGTTGTTTTTCTCCTAGTACAGGTGTTGCTAGTGAGGTCTTGGTTCCCTGCGCAATATTTTCCTAAGGTGGTTAGGGTTGCGTAGGAGGTACTTACCATTCACCAGTAATTACTGATTGTGTGCTAATTTGTGCTACATTTTCTATTTGGTTCTACAAAGTGTTCTATGTGCTAATTACTATTCCTAAAAAGTGATGATTCCTGGCAGTGGTCCATGTGGCCCTGTCTTGTACATATCCCCTGTAAATTCTGCCCGTGCCTGTTGGCACATTGTAAAATGTGTGTTCTTATCTAATGTGTTTTGGTATAATACAAAGGCTATTTTTATATAACCTTGTGTGGAGTTTCCTTTGTGGTGGGCCTTGGGGGTTGTTACTGGGTGCGCGCGCAAACACTTAACCAACATAGCCTCCAAGTTTAGCCTGGCTGCTCGCGTCACGTTACCTAGAGGGTGAGCAGGGGTTATCTTGGTGTGTGACTCCCTTGCCCTGACGTGGAAGTGGTGGTCTCTGACTGACTCTGGCGCAAGCCTTGGCCAGCCAGAGATCCCGTTTCTAACATTGGTGGCAGGCGGTGAGGATCCGGATTTGTGTTTGCGTTGTACCGCAGTGGCAACAGGCCACACTACAAAACTCTGCATTTTAGATAATTACATGTTGGGGATTATTGTCCTTTGAAGTTCTAGTATTTCTTTTCCAAAGAGTGTCCAGTACATTTGTCCCCTGCCCTGCTCCCAGAGTTTGGTACCTGTGTCACGTGTGGTCAGGTTGAGAAGTCAGGGGTGGTAAAAACTGCCTTACCGGTCCGAGGGGGGTGTGCGTGGATTAATGGTGTGTTGCCTGGACGAATGAGTGTGAGTTCTCTTTGGTAGGGAGCTTGCTGAAATACATTGAACTGTGTACTCTTGCTTCAGCTCTGACTGTTAGGTCCTCTGTGTTGCACGTGTCTGTGAGCATCCTGCCAAGATGGAATCTTCTTTTAACCTCTGTGGTCTGTTTAAGTACAGTATGCATGAGTTGGTACAGTTTTGTGAGGAGAGAGACATCACAGTGAATGAGTCAGACACCCAGTGCAAGCTTAGGGATAACCTGATCCTATGGCAGAAGGATGACTGGGAACGTGAGCGCAGTGAGGAAGATAGTGTTAGGGGTGTTACCGGTCGTCTTAATTAGGTTCTGACTCAGTACTGGTTCAGTGTACATCTTATGAATCAGATGGGTTAATGTAGTTTAGTGGGTACACTTAGTTTATTATTTCAATGTAAAACTTTATTTAGAATCCATTTTGAAATGTTATTTTCAGTAATTGCCTTTGGCAATGCTTGTTTGTTTTTTAAACTTAGATATGAGCAATTCTCAGAATGTGCGCTCATTTGAGACAGGCTCGCGCCAGCCCTCGCGCTTTGAGATATGATGTAACAGGCTCGCGCTGGGTCTCGTGGCAGAAGCAATAAATACGTGCTTCTGCCAACTGCCAAACGCTTTGTCTCTCGTTGTTCCTAACGAGAGCTTCTGTCCCCGCGTAGTAAATCCCCTCAGGTCTTGAAACCTTTAGTTTCCCTATTGATTCATTTAAGCCCTAAACTCCTTTCTTGAAAACCTGTTCGGCGAGGTTCTGAATGTAGCAATCGCAGGCAGAATCCTAGGTAGGGAGCCACAAAGACGAAGCCACAACTGCACTACAAATCCCAGAAAGCCCTGGGTCCCGGCAAAACGGAAATCACTTCCAGGACGGCATAAAAGGGCGTTCCTGATGAAGCCGGGTGCTTGTCAATCCTTCCCGGAGTGAGACAGAGCCTGAGGGTTGCGCGGACGCTTTCTTTCCCGCTGAGGACGCCGCGAGGAGGTTTGCGCGGACGCTTGCTTTCCCGCTGAGGACGCCGCGAGGAGGTCTGCGCGGACGTTTGCTTTCCCGCTGAGGACGCCGCGAGGAGGTTTGCGCGGACGCTTGCTTTCCCGCTGAGGACGCAGGGACGCCGAAGTCTTGGTGCCGCTTCCTCCATTCATACGTGATTAAGGTAGGACCTAGAGATAGCACGGCCGTGCTAGTTAGGTAGCCTGCCTCCCGACCTGATACTTTTATGTTTGTTTAACCTTGTTAATCACACCGCGCCCTACCCACCAGGAGTGAGTAGAATTACCTGGGGGTATTTGAACGCTCTCCAGTACCTTGTCACAGGGCTGTGACGGAACAGCTCTGAACCTACCGAGACCCTATTTACCCACGAGTAGAAACAGTACCGACGTTCGGGTGTACAGAGAGTGGGTTGAATGTAAGAGGTGGTCCTGCTTCCTTAATTCTCACTGTAAGGGTATCCTGTACGTACGTTGTAATCTGTTCCTTTTATGTTTTGTAGACTTGTTGTGCCTCAGAAGAACTCCAAGACCTGTAGACCAGACTAAGAGGGGTGTCTTCTCAACAACGTTCCGGTTCCCTATTCCCTTCCCTTTTCCCAGGAGTACTATCCATCCCTGGTGTGTATATGCAAAGGGAGGGTTAGTGCTATTTGGTAACTGGGAGGACTATCGTCAAGCTGTGGTCCCCGCTGGCTAGATTCCTAAGGTTAGTGGCAGGTGTGTTCTTTGCTTGGGTTTCATCACAGCTGCTAACCGTGACAGATTGACAAGCCCAAGAAAAGAAGACCGGCCTGGGCCATGGACACGAGTGCGGCTTTAGCCTCTCTGCTTGAGAGCTTCGGCGCATTACAGCAGGAAGTACATGCTTCTCGCTTAGAGAATCAGGAACTCAGAAAGGATATGAATACCATGCGCAGGGAGGTCGCTGGTATGACTCGCAAAGGTCATGGGGCAGGGTCCTACATCAGGGAGGCTACTCTCCCCCCCCTGGTCAAACAGTCTCCTCGCCTCCTCCCCGATGGCTCCTGGGGGTGGGTTCTTTGCCCCTACTGCCTTGCCTTCGTCCTCCACCGACCATTCCCCTACTGTGCACGTGATACAGAACACTGGCATTCCTTTGGCCCCTCCCGAGAGGTTCTATGGGGACCCCAAGAAGTTCGAGACCTTCCTGAACCAGTGCCGTCTCCACTTCCTGTGCAAGCCTACAGTATTCCAGGATGACGCGGCAAGGACAGCGTTTATGATGTCCTATATGGGTGGGAACGCTGCTAGCTGGACGATCCCCTTAATGGAACGAAACGATCCGGTTCTACATCAATTCCCGGAATTCTGTTCGGCCCTCCGAAAATTGTTTGATCGTAAAACGCACATGTTGTCCTTGGACAAGGAACTTCTTACGCTGCGCCAGGGGTCACAAGACCTCTTGTCCTATATCACGTCCTTTAACAGACTCGTGGCCGAAACCGACTGGCCACATACAACAACTCTGACCATTCCACCCTGGGTTGCTCCCCGTTCTTTTGCCTTCTAGGGTATCATCCGAATATCCTCCCCTTTGACTGGCCGGTGGCATCGACGTTGCCCAGCATTCAGGAACACCACGAGCATCTCCATGCTGTCCGCATCGATGCGAAGCAACATTTGTCGGATGCTCAGAACGCTCAGAAACGATACGCTGATAAGAAACGTAGTCCCGAACCGAGCTACCAGGTGGGGGACAAGGTATGGCTCTCCACTAAACACATTCATCTCAGGGGTATCAACAAGCTGAAACCTAAGTACATAGGTCCCTATAGTGTCGAGAGGGTCATCAACCCGGTTGCCCTGAGGTTGGCTATCCCCCTTTTCTGGCGCTTACACCCCGTTTTCCACGTCTCACTGCTCCTCCCCTGTCACGGGGACGCCAGGCTGCCCGCTCATCCCCCTCCTGTTCTGGTGGAGGGCTTGGAGGAGTATGAAGTGGAAGAGCTGCTGGATTCCAGGCTGTACCGGGGTAGGGTCCAGTACCTGGTGAGTTGGAAAGGCTTTGGGGTGGAGGAGAGGTCCTGGGAACCTGAGCGGAATCTCCATTGCCCCGACTTGGTGGCACAGTTCCATCGGGTACACCCAGGCAAGCCTGGTCGACCGCCGGGCCGGCGGTCCTTGAGAGGGGGTTCTGTAGCAATCGCAGGCAGAATCCTAGGTAGGGAGCTACAAAGACGAAGCCACAACTGCACTACAAAGCCCAGAAAGCCCTGGGTCCCGGCAAAACGGAAATCACTTCCGGGATGGCATAAAAGGGCGTTCCTGATGAAGCCGGGTGCTTGTCAATCCTTCCCGGAGTGAGACAGAGCCTGAGGGTTGCGCGGACGCTTTCTTTCCCGCTGAGGACGCCGCGAGGAGGTTTGCGCGGACGCTTGCTTTCCCGCTGAGGACGCCGCGAGGAGGTTTGCGCGGACGCTTGCTTTCCCGCTGAGGACGCCGCGAGGAGGTTTGCGCGGACGCTTGCTTTCCCGCTGAGGACGCAGGGACGCCGAAGTCTTGGTGCCGCTTCCTCCATTCATACGTGATTAAGGTAGGACCTAGAGATAGCACGGCCGTGCTAGTTAGGTAGCCTGCCTCCCGACCTGATACTTTTATGTTTGTTTAACCTTGTTAATCACACCGCGCCCTACCCACCAGGAGTGAGTAGAATTACCTGGGGGTATTTGAACGCTCTCCAGTACCTTGTCACAGGGCTGTGACGGAACAGCTCTGAACCTACCGAGACCCTATTTACCCACGAGTAGAAACAGTACCGACGTTCGAGTGTACAGAGAGTGGGCTGAATGTAAGAGGTGGTCCTGCTTCCTTAATTCTCACTCTAAGGGTATCCTGTACGTACGTTGTAATCTGTTCCTTTTATGTTTTGTAGACTTGTTGTGCCTCAGAAGAACTCCAAGACCTGTAGACCAGACTAAGAGGGGTGTCTTCTCAACAACGTTCCGGTTCCCTATTCCCTTCCCTTTTCCCAGGAGTACTATCCATCCCTGGTGTGTATATGCAAAGGGAGGGTTAGTGCTATTTGGTAACTGGGAGGACTATCGTCAAGCTGTGGTCCCCGCTGGCTAGATTCCTAAGGTTAGTGGCAGGTGTGTTCTTTGCTTGGGTTTCATCACAGCTGCTAACCGTGACACTGAAAGCCCTGGCTGTCAGCGGCGCTGATTTATATTCAGAACGAGACGACGTGACTGAGCTCCGGTATTTCTGTGAAGACAGCCGGGAGGTTTGTTTACCCGCTCTCCTCTGCCGGCTGGCTGTTCGAGTCTCCTGTCAGCGCGCACATTGCAGCATCCCTGAAAGAAGGACAGTAAGAGATTTAATTATACTTTCAAGTGGCCACGAACAATTTTACATGAAGTAAAGTGGCAAGGGTTTATTTTGGGAAAAAGACTCAGCTCAAGACGCTAACAAGGATTAAGCACTTCGAGTAGAACTGAGCCATAAACAAACCTTGACAAAGGCAAATTACTCAGTGCAGTGAGCTGGAATTTAATATTCAATGGTTAGCGCTTGATACACGGAGAGATTCCTAAACAAGTCCTGAAAAAGATTAATGTCTGCTATTGAAGTGAACTAAACAGTGAACTGATTCAAGCGCTCAAAAAGCGGACTGTAGAGATAAACAAGCCTTGATAAAGGCAAATGTGTAAAATAGGCAAACTGAATTTATGTGCACAATTTGTGATAAGTTGACTTCTAACAGAGTTATATATAAGAGGTTCGCATATTTACAAGTAGGATCAGAAATATTAACCTTAGATAGTAGTGTGATTTAGATAGGCTGTTATTTCCTGTCTTCCTACTGCAGAACTTCCTAATTGAAGAAGTAACTAAAGACTCAGGTATGGCCCTGCATGAAGTTTCTGAGTTCATTTAAAAACTAACCCAACTAATTTAATTAGCCTGTTTCCTTAGTAAAAGTGTTAAGCTATTCTGACATGTTATGTTTACTTGAAGGTGTCAAGACACTGAGCCAGTGCTAAAACTTCAGTCAAAGTGCGAACAAGGGTCAGATGGATTTATGGTCAGTAAGCACAATGTTTAGTTGAATATAGAAGTTAGTTAAGAAGTTGCCAGTTGAGTAATTGCTGTTAATGTTGCACCACAGCGTAGCGTGAAGGCAGCGCAGAACGTTCCTAAGAGAAGATCCTCGACCCGGAGCACTTCCTAGAGAGAGACTCAACTGAAGATTAAATCTTGTATAATTTGTTGTGAGTCTCTCTGTCCACTTCCCCTTTCCCTGGGGGAGATGTCAATCCAGTCAGTGTTAAGGTCCTGATTGGGTTGGTAGATCCTTGAGGGAGTTGGGAGTTCGCAGCTCGAGAGGAAACGTCAGAAGAGTCTCGCAGGACTCCTCAACAGTAGACAAAGCCAATCTTACCAAATTTTAAAATCGTTTCCTCTTGAGTCTGCAAACTCACCCTCATGGATGCTTCACAGTTGTCGCAGTTAGTCCAGAAGATGACAGTGGAAATGGAAAATTTACGTTTGGAGAATCAATCGCTTCGTCAGGAGCTAGATGAGACTAGGGTTGGATTCTCGACTTGGAGGGATTCTTCTAAGGAGAGGAAACCGGTTTTGGCGCCAGCTAGGTTTGGAGCTGATGTTGTTCAGCCTCATACCTCAGAAGAGCGGTCTGATAAACAACCAGTTCAAGTTACTGTAGTCACTCCTACACCTGTTCCTTTGGCTAATCCTGAAAGGTTTACTGGAGAAAATAGCAGATTTGCAACCTTTTTGAGTCAGTGCCAATTACACTTCATGTGTAAGCCTCAAATGTTTTCTTCTGATTCTGCTAAGGTAGCATTTATAATTTCTTATCTGGGAGGGGTGGCTGCGAATTGGGCCATGCCCTTAGTAGATAGTAATGACCCTTTGCTTCATAATTTGCAAGATTTTAAATTAGCCATGTCCAATTTATTCGCCAAACACACCTTAATTCAGTCTTCTGATAATGAGTTATTGAGTCTTCGTCAAGGGACCAAGGATCTTATCTCTTATATTACTACTTTTAATAGGCTTCTGTCTGAAACTCATTGGCCAGAGGAGAAGAGAATTTCTTTATTTTATAGAGGTCTGAAACATGATTTAAAAGATTCTCTTGCACACATAATGAATTTGCCGGATGAGTTTAAGGAATTTCAGGATCTAGTGGTTAGACTTGATCACAGGTTAGGTGAACGTAGAAATGAAAAAACTAGGAGTGATTTTAGAAGTCCACTAGTTAAGGTTGAGAAAAAAGAGTCAGAGGTTAAGAATGTTTTTGTTGAACCTATTTTACCGAGTGGGTTCAAAGGGCCTTTAACTCCTGAAGAAAAAGAACGGAGACGTAAGGGCAATTTATGTTTGTATTGTGGCAAACCTGGGCATTTTGCCAAGGATTGTTCTGTAAAACCCGCAAAAAAAAAGGTTCTAGCTATTGAAACCCTTTCTTTTAAGCCGTCGGAAAACTGAAATTCTCGAGGGAAGCAGAGATCGTTTCCTCGAGTAAATTTTCTTCTAAGATCTCCAAATTTGTCACCAATGTAACTACACATATTCCCAAACATTTTACTATTCGGATGGTCTTTATCTTAACTACGCTTCAAATACATAGTATCCCTGTACTTTTGGATTCTGGGGCTACTGGCAATTTTTTTGATATTGGGTTTGCCCACAAATTAAATCTGAAATTTGTTACTAAGGAGGAACCTGAATCTGTGAGGGCTGTTGATGGTTCAGTTTTGTCTTCTGGTATGATTCAATTTAACACTGAACCGTTGACTTTGGTTGCAGATAATGGTCATACCGAGAAAGTGGTTTTCGATCTTATTGATGCACCAAGTTTTGGTGTCATCTTAGGCATTCCTTGGTTGGAATTACATAATCCCAAAATTGATTGGATAAAAAGGACTGTTTCCTTAGAGTCTTCCTTTTGTAAGTTACATTGTTATCAAGAGACCAAAGATCCAGTGATGCCCCTTTTTTGTGCTGCTCTAACTGCTGAAGATAATAAACTCCCAGTTGAGTATAGGAAGTTTTCTAAGGTTTTTGATCCTGTTGAAGCAACCAAATTACCACCACATAGAATTTTTGATTGCAGAATTGATTTAGTTCCAGGTGCTATTCTACCATGTAGCAGAATTTACGCCTTAACTGAACCTGAAAATGTTTATTTAAAGAACTATTTGGATGAGCTTTTGGAATTAGGTTTTATTCGACATTCCACTTCTCCTGTTTCGTCTCCTCTTTTCTTTGTTGCGAAGAAGTCTGGGGATTTGAGGGCTTGTATTGACTACAGAGCGGTTAATAAAGCAACCATTAAGAATAGGTATCCATTGCCTTTGATTCCAGTGCTTCTTAATCAAATTAAAGGTTCTAGTGTTTACACCAAACTGGATCTTAGAGGAGCATATCATTTGATTAGAGTCAAAGAAGGCGATGAGTGGAAGACCGCCTTTCGTACGAAATTTGGTCTTTTTGAGTATACTGTTATGCCTTTTGGTCTTTGTAACGCTCCAGCGGCTTTTCAATATTTCATTAATGAGGTCTTGCATGATTTATTGGATGTCTGTTGTATTGTTTATATTGACGACATCTTAATTTATTCTAAAAATATGGAAGAGCATGTACAACATGTTCAGTTGGTATTACAGAAATTGAGAGATCATTCTCTGTATGCTAAGTTGGAAAAATGTGTTTTTAATGCTTCTCAAGTGGAATTCCTTGGCTATTGTTTATCACCTGAGGGAATTCATATGGATCCAAAGAAAGTTGAGGCGATTTTAACTTGGCCAATTCCTGCTTCAATAAAAGATACGCAGAGAATTCTAGGATTTGCTAATTTTTATAGACGATTCATTTCTAGATTTTCAGAAATTGTTACTCCTATTACCCAGTTATTGAAAAAAGGGAAAGTCTTCTCTTGGACTGAAGAAGCCGACCAAGCATTTTCATTGTTGAAGAAGGCGTTTACCTCTGCTCCCATTTTGGTTCATCCTGATCCTGATAGGCCTTTCTTTGTGGAAGCAGATGCTTCACAGACTGCTATTGGTGGTGTGTTGCTTCAAAAGGATGCAAATACTGGTCACCTTCATCCTATCGCCTTTTTCTCTAGGAAATTACTCTTGGCTGAGCAGAATTATACGATTGCAGAACGAGAATTGTTAGCCATTAAAGATGTGTTTCAAGAATGGAGACATCACCTCTTGGGGGCTAAACACACTATTACTGTTTATTCTGACCATAAAAATTTACAATTTTATTCCACTGTTAAGGCTTTTACTCCTAGACAAATGAGGTGGTTACAATTCTTTAGTGAATTTGACTTTTTAATTATGTATCGACCTGGTAAGAAGCAGCTGTTATCTGACACACTTTCACGATTAGTTTGTGAAAAAGACTTGCATTCTATTAAGGATCCTCCCAGTATTTTGCCTTTAGAAAAGATTGCTGCTGAAATCCATTCAGAAAGTTTCTTAGATTCTGTTAAGAAGGAATTGAGGAACTTTGATGTGCATGAATGGTTATTAAAAAAAGGGAATTCCATTAGAAATGGTTTTTTCTATCACAATGATAAATTGTTCATTCCCACAAGAGATTTACAGGATAAGGTCATGCAGTGGAATCATGATTTGGCAATTGCTGCACATCCAGGTATTAACAAAACTTTGGATTTATGTCAACGTCATTTTTGGTGGGATAAAATGATTTCTATAATTCAACATTTTGTGAAAGCCTGTCCAGTTTGTTCACGTCAAAAGGCTTTACATGAAGTTCCAATGGGTTTACTTCGTCCGATGACTATTCCTCCTCACCCCTGGCATACAATCAGTTTAGATTTTATTACTGATCTTCCTAAGTCTAATGGTTTTACTACAGTTCTTGTGGTAGTGGATTTGTTATCTAAGATGGGACATTTTATTCCATTACACAAGATTCCATCTGCAACGGAATTCAGTACTGTATTTTTAGCTAACATTGTGAAACTTCCTGGTCTGCCCTCAAAGATTATTTCGGATAGGGGCCCTCAATTCATTTCTAAATTCTGGTCGCAACTCAGTAAACTTTTAGGAATCGAGTTGGCTCTGTCTTCTTCTTTTCACCCACAGACGGATGGACAGACGGAGAGATTGAATCAGCATGTTGAACAAGGTTTAAGATGTTTGTTAACTACCTCCTCGTATCCTTGGGATGAAGTTTTACCTTGGGCTGAATTCTCCTATAATAACACCACTCATTCAGCTTTGGGTTGTTCTCCTTTTTATTTTCTCACTGGTCAACATCCAAGATCTATTCCTATACTCTTACCTGATGAACAATTGTCTATGCCAGCAGTTACTGATAGGTTGACTCATCTGTTGGATATCCAAGATAAGGCTAGAAAACAATGGGTCAAAAGTAAGTTATCTATGAAAAAGACTGCTGATTCTCATCGTAAAGCTGCTCCTTTGTATAGGGAAGGTCAGTTGGTATGGTTATCCACTAGAAACATTCAGTTGGAGGGTCCCAGGAAGTTGAAGCCTAGATATATTGGGCCTTTTGAAGTTAAGAAAGTTCTGAACCCTGTGTCTGTGAAATTAGTTTTGCCTGAGGAATATGCTATTCACCCTGTTTTTCATGTTTCTCTGTTGAAACCTTTTGAACCTTCTACTCGAGCTGATAACCCACCACCGCCAGTAATTGTCGGTGATCATGTTGAGTACGAGGTTAAATCCATTCTAGATTCCAAAAGGTTTCGGGGTGCCTTGTTTTATTTGGTTGACTGGAAGGGTTATGATCCTTCTGAGCGATCTTGGGAACCTGAGAAAAATGTTCATGCTCCTAGACTTGTTAGGTCTTTTCATGCTCTGCATCCTGATAAACCTAGACCTGTAAGACGACCTTTGGGGGGAGGAACTGTTAGGGGTGTTACCGGTCGTCTTAATTAGGTTCTGACTCAGTACTGGTTCAGTGTACATCTTATGAATCAGATGGGTTAATGTAGTTTAGTGGGTACACTTAGTTTATTATTTCAATGTAAAACTTTATTTAGAATCCATTTTGAAATGTTATTTTCAGTAATTGCCTTTGGCAATGCTTGTTTGTTTTTTAAACTTAGATATGAGCAATTCTCAGAATGTGCGCTCATTTGAGACAGGCTCGCGCCAGCCCTCGCGCTTTGAGATATGATGTAACAGGCTCGCGCTGGGTCTCGTGGCAGAAGCAATAAATACGTGCTTCTGCCAACTGCCAAACGCTTTGTCTCTCGTTGTTCCTAACGAGAGCTTCTGTCCCCGCGTAGTAAATCCCCTCAGGTCTTGAAACCTTTAGTTTCCCTATTGATTCATTTAAGCCCTAAACTCCTTTCTTGAAAACCTGTTCGGTGAGGTTCTGAAAGCCCTGGCTGTCAGCGGCGCTGATTTATATTCAGAACGAGACGACGTGACTGAGCTCCGGTATTTCTGTGAAGACAGCCGGGAGGTTTGTTTACCCGCTCTCCTCTGCCGGCTGGCTGTTCGAGTCTCCTGTCAGCGCGCACATTGCAGCATCCCTGAAAGAAGGACAGTAAGAGATTTAATTATACTTTCAAGTGGCCACGAACAATTTTACATGAAGTAAAGTGGCAAGGGTTTATTTTGGGAAAAAGACTCAGCTCAAGACGCTAACAAGGATTAAGCACTTCGAGTAGAACTGAGCCATAAACAAACCTTGACAAAGGCAAATTACTCAGTGCAGTGAGCTGGAATTTAATATTCAATGGTTAGCGCTTGATACACGGAGAGATTCCTAAACAAGCCCTGAAAAAGATTAATGTCTGCTATTGAAGTGAACTAAACAGTGAACTGATTCAAGCGCTCAAAAAGCGGACTGTAGAGATAAACAAGCCTTGATAAAGGCAAATGTGTAAAATAGGCAAACTGAATTTATGTGCACAATTTGTGATAAGTTGACTTCTAACAGAGTTATATATAAGAGGTTCGCATATTTACAAGTAGGATCAGAAATATTAACCTTAGATAGTAGTGTGATTTAGATAGGCTGTTATTTCCTGTCTTCCTACTGCAGAACTTCCTAATTGAAGAAGTAACTAAAGACTCAGGTATGGCCCTGCATGAAGTTTCTGAGTTCATTTAAAAACTAACCCAACTAATTTAATTAGCCTGTTTCCTTAGTAAAAGTGTTAAGCTATTCTGACATGTTATGTTTACTTGAAGGTGTCAAGACACTGAGCCAGTGCTAAAACTTCAGTCAAAGTGCGAACAAGGGTCAGATGGATTTATGGTCAGTAAGCACAATGTTTAGTTGAATATAGAAGTTAGTTAAGAAGTTGCCAGTTGAGTAATTGCTGTTAATGTTGCACCACAGCGTAGCGTGAAGGCAGCGCAGAACGTTCCTAAGAGAAGATCCTCGACCCGGAGCACTTCCTAGAGAGAGACTCAACTGAAGATTAAATCTTGTATAATTTGTTGTGAGTCTCTCTGTCCACTTCCCCTTTCCCTGGGGGAGATGTCAATCCAGTCAGTGTTAAGGTCCTGATTGGGTTGGTAGATCCTTGAGGGAGTTGGGAGTTCGCAGCTCGAGAGGAAACGTCAGAAGAGTCTCGCAGGACTCCTCAACAGATAGGGCCCGGGCCGCACGCCATGAGGGTGGTGGGTCTGATGGGAGCCCTGAAGAGTCTGAAGAGGAGGATGAAGATGACAGTGAATGGGCATCAGCAGATGGTGAGTCCCCCATAGATAGGGAGTCCCTTGCTGGGTCCAGTGTCAGATGTAGCACCCCATCCCTTTCCCTGTCCCCAGATGAGTGGTTGGATAGAAGGGAAGAGAGGGAGCACCAGCTGGCTATGGAGAAGCTCAGGTTAGAGCATGCCAAGGAGATAGCGCAGCTGGGTGTGCAGGAGAGGATTGCAGAGGCTGAGAGGCCCTTGGCCAGGGAGAAGATAGCCCTAGAGGGTAGGTTATCCCCTGAACGCAGTCATAGTTTTCTGGATTCCCCAGGGAGGGTTGGATCCAGTGGTGGCAGCAATAGAGAGTTCAGTGCAGGAGGTCCCAGTCCCCTTCCCCAAAGAATAGTACCTTGTTTCAGAGAGGACAAGTACCGTTTGAAGTTCAGGGGCAGTAGGAGACTGCCTCACCAGGATTGGGGGGATTATGTGGATGACTGCCATGATGCACTGATTGATTGGATAGAGGTTCACGGGGAACCTGATTTTGATGGACTGCTCAACCTGGTTATCAGAGAGCAGCTGCTCAATTGTTTTGCGCCAGAGTTGCGCCGACACCTGTCGAGGGATGACTATGTTAGTCCTTGGAAGCTTGCAGAGGAAGCAGACCGCTGGGAAGGTGCCGGAGGTTCTGACACGTCATGGGTGAGTGAACCCGAGAGTAGTGGGTCAGGTATCTTCCAGACCAGTGTGGTGGAAGAGGCTCAGAGTAGACCAGCTAGGTCCCAGTGTAGCGAGAGGGGTGTAGGGGCTCACGTCTTGTCTCAGTGGAGTAAGAGTGGGTGGGGGACTGAGTGTTCCCAGGTGCCCGAAACCCAGTCTCAGAACCTGGATGGTTTCTTGAGGGAACACCAGATTGGGGACCTAGGCTGTCCTGTTAGACCCCTTGAGGGGGATCTCCTAGTGTCTAGAGAACCTGGAGTATCTTTAAATAATGTTCCAGTGGTTCTAGTGTCCGGCAGTGCCACTCCCGTTGGGGGGGCACAGAAGTCCGAAGTGAGGAGTGAATGGGGGATGTATTCCCCAGGGGGAGAACCAGTGGGTCAGGGACTACCCAGTTGGGCGAAGTTCCCGTTTAGTGACCATGGTAACACCACTTCTGTTCTGGGGGATCTTCCCGCACCGTCAGAGGGACAGGGGACGGGAGATCTGCGCCAGACAGACAGTCACACAGCACATGAGTCATGTGTTAGCCTCAGGGGGATGGTGAGTGAGTCCCCAGAAGTCCTGGAGTGCCAGGCAATTATCCCACCTAGGGGTTTAGACCGAAGGTTGGGAGGCCAGGTTCAGGATCGGCCTGACCTGAAGGGTGGAACGTCTGTAACCAGAGTCCTAGCCAGTGCTTCTTCCAGGGGTACCTCTCCAGTTGGGAGGGTGCAGAACTCTGGAACGGGGTGCAGAGGGTGAGAGAGCCCGCCTCTGACCCCGGTGCAACCCGAGGGGTTAAACCCTGGGTTGGAATGGCGTTCTAGGTGTACCCCTTGCAGGAGGTGGAGGAACCCTAGAAGAAGAGGTAGGGGGAGGAGAGCCTTTCCTGAGACTCCTGGTCCGCCTGAGGGTGTAGACCCTATGCTGGAGAACCAGTGGCAGTCTAACCTTGTCTTACAGACAGGGAGAGTGGAGAATGGCTACTATGTGCCAGGGGTTACTACCCCCCACTCTGTGAGTAGGCAGGAACCAGTGGCACCTGGGTGGCCCAGGGACTGGTCCTGTCCGCGGACAGCTTGGGAGTACCAGTGGGGTAGCCCAGTTGTTCCAGATGGTGGTTTAAGAAGGAATCCCAGGGGTTCACAGTGGCGTGGATCCGGACGATGTCCCGGCAGTGGCGGGCCCGTGTCCGTGTTCTTTCGCCCAAAGCAGGAAAGCCCATCACGGTGGTGATCGGTCTACCTTGCGTTTTAGCTGGAAGGGGGTTGTGTTGGACCCGGGCCTTTGCGGCTGGTTCACCCCTGAACTTTTTGCTTTTGATGGCGACCTGGTGTTCATGATTTCTGGCTTGGCGCACTTTTTCCCTGGGTCCCAGAGTAAAGTGTGTGCGTGTGGTGAGGCTGGCCTGCCCTCCCATAGGAATGCATGGGGAATGTGTGTGTCCCTGGTAGTTCCTGATGCGTGGGGAGTGCAGGCTCGAATTTGGTATGTGCGAACTCGTGAGAGTGAATGCTTCGCAATGATGTATGTGGCATGATTGTGTCTTGTGTACAAATGCCACTTCTAGACATTGATGTGTGTGTGCAGTGAGGGTGCTGGAGCGTGATTGGCTGGAGCTGGCTGGCAAGCCTGGCTACCGGAAGTCTGGATGGGTCTGCCGAGGAGTGAGTGGAGAGATCAGCATGAGTGATGTGTGGGAGGGCTGCACCTGGTTCCTGATGGGGCTGGGCTTTTCCCATACAATGCTGGCTCCGCCCCCCTGTGGTGCGTCTAACGACCCTAGCCTCCCCAGTGAATGAAAGGGGTGGTTGGCCATCAAGGGTGCTCCAAAACCAGCTGCGACTGGTTTCCCCCCACCCTGCACCCTGAGACAAAGAATTTACCTGTATAAGAAGGGGCTGTGTCCCCTTACAAGTGGTTCTGTTCCAGGATCCTGCCTGAGGGGGCAGCTGCTATTGCTGGGCCAGAAGACCGCCACTTGGTTTGTCTCCCTGCCTGGAGACCCAGTGAGCTGGCTCAGGGCCCAGCCTTGCCCCCCTGCCTACCTAAGGACTTTGCTGGAACTCTGCCCTGCTGAGGGCACCTGGGAGCGCTGTGCTTGTGCTCCCAGCGCCTGGGAGCGCTTTGGACTTTCCCTGGAGCGCCTGGAAGCGCTTTATTTACCTTTAGCGCTTGAGAGTGCTTTATTTTTGGTCCTAGCGCTGGGGAGCGCTTTTGTGCACAGCCGGTGCCCACCCGGCATTGGCCCGCATTTTGCGTGAGAAGCGGCGCGGCGCGGGAGCCCACTCCGCTATTTTGCCGATTTTCATGCCCCCCAATCGAGTGCCTACCTCGATTTATATTGATAATTGAAGCCGGTGCCCACCCGGCATTGCCCTGTGAAGTCGTCCTCTCCGCCGCCCAGCCGAACCAGAAGTCAGGCAGGCCGGGGGCGGGACAAGCGGACAACCGGAAGCAGGAAGTCCGGCCAGCTGAGGAGAAGAGCACCGGCCGCCGTGCAGCGAAGTTCCCCAAGTGCGGGGAGAGCCCCGGTCCGCCTAGTAGTGCCCGGGCTGCCTGGAAAGTGAGAGCAGCCGCCACAGGAGAGCCGGTGAGTGGAGGGCTGGGGCCTCCCCTTTGAAAGCAGAGCGGCCCCGGTTGATAGCGGGCCGCTCCACCAACGGTGCAGAGAGCCTGAGAGGCTTCACCGATCCCGGGGGCAGCTTGAGTTCTTTCCGAGCCCCGAGAGGCTCCCCCCGCCATATTTGTTACGAGCCCAGAGAGGCTCACCGGGCATTGGTTGTGTTGCGAGTCTCGAGAGGACTCAGGGGGCATTTCTGCAGTGTTAGAGCCGCAAAGGCTCCACGGGGGCATAGTTAATTAGGAGCCCCGAGGCTCCAGGGCGCCATTGTTGCTTTAGAGCCCCAGAGAGGCTCAGGGGCATTGCGTGTTTTGAGCCCAGCGAGGCTCCAACGACGGCCATGCTTGTGTAGAGCCCTGTGAGGGCTCAGGGGGGCATTTCTCCATTATTAGAGCCACGAAAGGCTCTTGTGTCCCTCAGTGGTTTTAGAGCCCAGAGAGCGTCAGGGACAGTGCTTTTGGCCAGAGCCTGTGAGGCTCCAGCGTTGGCCCCCTCAGTATTTACAACTGCCCAGCACTTAGTGGGCAGTTGCCACGTTTAGGCCCCTGACACTGGGATACAGGGCGTCCTAGCCCCAACAAGGCCAGAGGGCCTAGGGACTGCCACAGGTTGTGGCTCATGTTAGTTTTGCGCAATTGCTTGTGCTTGCACCTCTGAATGTGTTTTTATGCATCATGTGTTGTTCCTTGTTTTTACACCGCTGAATGTAGGTTCTGCATCATGTGTTTTCTTTTCTTACACCTCTGAATGTGTTTTGATGCATCATGTGTTTTATTTCCCTACACCGCTGAATGTTAATGCATCATGTGTAATGTTCCTATGCCTATACCCCTAAATGTTGGTGATTCTTAGATGGTTGCTTTTCTCCTAGTACAGGTGTTGCTAGTGAGGTCTTGGTTCCCTGCGCAATATTTTCCTAAGGTGGTTAGGGTTGCGTAGGAGGTACTTACCATTCAGCAGTAATTACTGGTTGTGTGCTAATTTGTGCTACATTTTCTATTAGGTTCTACAAAGTGTTCTATTTGCTAATTACTATTCCTAAAAAGTGATGATTCCTGGCAGTGGTCCATGTGGCCCTGTCTTGTACATATCCCCTGTAAATTCTGCCCGTGCCTGTTGGCACATTGTAAAATGTGTGTTTTCCTATCTAATGTGTTTTGGTATAATACAAAGGCTATTTTTATATAACCTTGTGTGGAGTTTCCTTTGTGGTGGGCCTTGGGGGTTGTTGCTGGGTGCGCGCGCAAACACTTAACCTACATAGCCTCCAAGTTTAGCCTGGCTGCTCGCGTCACGTTACCTAGAGGGTGAGCAGGGGTTATCTTGGTGTGTGACTCCCTTGCCCTGACGTGGAAGTGGTAGTCTCTGACTGACTATGGCGCAAGCCTTGGCCAGCCAGAGATCCCGTTTCTAACAACTACCATTGGTGCTTTGTGTATTTCTTGGCACTATTTTCACTTAAATCTTTAAAACGTAATATCTTATCATAAGATCATAATTCCCCTTATTGGATATTTGTAATTTTGGTGTCAGTTTGTTGATTGATTTTTACTTCATGTGTCTCATTTGGAGTTGGATTTTTATTGTGTAGTTTCTTTGACTTTTTAAGATTTTTGATACTTCTAAATGCTTTTCACATTTTCTCTTAGTTACGCTTGTCTCTGTGCCATAGCTATCAGAGATTGAGTTCAGGTTTAATTTCCTGAAGCCTTATCTGGACCTATCAAGATAGTGACTTTATTACTTGCGGTGGACACCAATCCACCACAATCTATAAATAAATGTGTAACACTAGAGATCACACACACCTTTACATTATGGGCAAAGGCGTATGTGTGTGTGGCACAATGTGACCTGTTTTTGCGCCAGTGCTGGGGGAGAGAGCAGCAGTTCCATAACTTATAAGATGTGGCTCTGTGCTACTTTCCCCCCAGGCCATGCATCACAGTGAATTTGGTTGCTGTACTGCATTGTGTTATTTTTTTTAAATGTGCCCAAAGGTGTTTTATTTTGGTGTTTTTAGTTTTGCAACCATTATTTCTATTTTCCAATAGGAACAATCTGTGTTATCTAAATTGAAGTATTGGCAAAAATAGCGCCACTTTGAAACTTGTATTTAATTACACTTACCTTTAAGCATCAGTGAGGCGGTTTGTGTTATCCTTTCCCACATCCAATACATTCTACTGACTGAGTGCAATTTTTCTCCAAGATTCCCTGACAAAATAGAGAAATATATTACATTTTTCTATTTGTGAGACCTAGCAAATATAGCTTTTTTACTCCTCTGTGGGGCAAACATTTGTGCAAAATGCATAAGTCCGTATTTGCGTTGGTGTAAACATTTTAGCCAGGATCATCATGTACTATCCACAGTTTCCATAATGTGACACACTGCTTGTAACCATAACATCACAGATAAACAGAAACATGCCCCAGAGTAATAGGGTCATGAAGCTGAATTTGAGTATTTAATGCACGGGCCACCAAGCGCTGAGAGGCGGCTGGTGACCTTTATAAGTGGTGGCCTAATACTAGGCTCGAATTACAGTGAGCTAGCAAAGTTAAACCATTGGGGGCAAATAGCGCATTGTAAAACACAACTTTCACATAAATGTGCTCAAACGTCATAGGCTTTGAAAGATCAGTCTTTATATATTTAAGTCCTTTCATGATGTACCAAACCAATAAAACCTCTAATTCCTAAGGCGCTGAATCCATTAGTTCATCAAAACATACTGTTAGCACACTAATATGACAACAATTCACACCTTTGTGTCAGGGAAAGCATTTAATCATGACTGCCCCCCACATGCCTTGAGTGCCCTGTTATACCAAAACGTACAACCGTTATGTTAAAAAGTATCTCTCGTGTGCAAGGCCAGCACTTTGTCATGGTTGCCTCTCTCCCAGATCAAATAGTTGTGCTCCAATATGCCAAGATCAACCTACGATGTGACAGCACCAGAACGTTGCTACTCATGCCCCATATACCAAGAGTTCCCTCCAATTCCAGTATTTTTTCATGGGTGAGCCCTATGGCAGGGATTACCCTTAGTACGCCAGTACCAATCTTTACCAGTAGTCAGGGGCAAAGTTTCAAAGGAGGTGTCCCCAAATAAATGTAGTTTGTAGTAACCGGTTGGGGACAGGGACTCACAGTCGGGTATGGTAAGGTCTCTGTCTGATTTCATTTGGATTTTTAAATACACACACAGATGAAAACACACACAATCCCTTTCTCTCTCTCTCTCCCTCCCGCCCTTTCTACCTCCCTCCGCATCATCTGTTTTTAAGGCCTTTGAGAATGTTGGTTGTTTTGCACAGTATTGTGTTTCCTGCTACTTACTACTTAGTACCCATAGCAATCCCCAATTCGCTCCTTTGCAACTGCCCCTTAAGCGCCCCTCATGCCATGCTTGTATAATGTATTTTAGCTGGATATGCCAGCATCATTGTTGGATAATCTGAAGGTCACACCCCCCCACTCCCCAATATTTATGACCAAGATATGCCCCTGCTTGTAGTATGCCAGCACCCAGCATTACTCTGGTATGTAAGTGCAAAATATTACCTCTACGGTGCCAGTACAAGTATTATCTCTAGAACGCAAGTATTATTTTTAGTATGCCTGTGCCAGTAATGTTGTACATATGATGTTATCCTAAGAATTACCTTCAAGACGCCAGTGACATCATTTTGCAAAGGGTGTCCCTGCAAGCCATGAACTAGCTTCAGTAAGTTAGGAGCAACTGCAGACTTGCAAGCTCAGCATCACATTCTTGCTCACTCATTCTTATTCTTATTCTTCTCCCACTCATTCACTCTCAGTTACTTTCACTGACTCCCTCACTCGCATTCACTCACACTTACACTCACTCTCACTCACTCAGCCTCATTCATTCACATTCACTTACTCACATTCCTTCATTCTCACTCATTCATTTTCACTCGCTCTCTCGCTTGCATTTATTCTTTCTCACCCTCACTCACTTGCACTACCTCACCCTTACTCAGTCTCATTTACTCACACTTGCACTTACTCTCACTCACTCAGCCTCATTCATTCACATTCACTTACTCGCAGTCCTTCATTCTCACTCATTCATTTTCACTCGCTCTCTCGCTTGCATTTTTTCTTTCTCACCCTCACTCACTTGCACTACCTCACCCTTACTCAGTCTCATTTACTCACACTTGCACTTACTCTCACTCACTCAGCCTCATTCATTCACATTCACTTACTCGCATTCCTTCATTCTCACTCATTCATTTTCACTCGCTCTCTCGCTTGCATTTACTCTTTCTCACCCTCACTCACTTGCACTACCTCACCCTTACTCAGTCTCATTTACTCATACTTGCACTTACTCTCACTCACTCAGCCTCATTCTTAATCACTCTAACTTGCACTCATTCTTACTCGTTCTCATTAAATGTAGCTGACTTCTCAGTCACTTGCACTCAGTTCTAATCATGCACACTCACTCTCACTCACTCTCATTCTCACTCATTTATTCTCACCTGCCCTCACGCTCACTCCATCACTCACTCTCTCACTTCACACACACAGACACGCTTCCATAGATACATTCTTTTCTCTCACAGATACACACTCTCACCCACACGATTGCACACAACATTTAAAAGCATTTTCTTTCATTTCCTCGCTGCCTGAGCAAGTCCCATGGGGACCCCACACAACTGCTTCCTGCTTCAACTCGCACTGGAGCATGGAAATGACACTTCAAACCTGTGCAGTCTTAGGTACTTGATCCAGTCTCTCCTGTTTCATCCCATCCTTTCCCAAGCCTCTGAAACCTGGAAAGGGGTGGGCTGACAGGCTGATTGGCATGTATACACGGGCGCTGCAGGGCTGAATCCTAGAGAGCCCGGGCTATGCATAACTGTGAGGCTTCAGCACATCACAGATGGAGAACCACTGAGTTGCACCAGCCCTGGACAATCTCTCTGATGACAGGTGCAGGCCCTTGATGTGCCTGTAACAACCACCAGGCACTAGCTGCTGCTGAATCCGAAGGACCGCGTGTTTTTATCATGCCAACAGTGAATAATAGATTATTTTTTACCGTTGGTGTTATAAGAATGGGGCAAACAATAAGGAAGGTGTATCCCTGAAGGCCATAAGGATGATTCGCTACTGCAAGCTTCTCTCTTCTTTCCTGCTGCAAAGTGAGTAGGCAAGTAGAAGCCCAGTGAGCAGAACGCATAACAAATCCTCACATTGACAATGCAAAGACAGAAAGAGGTTTGCACAGGCGGAAGCTGCTAGAATAGAGAAAAAGAAGTCCAAGAGACATTTTAAGAGTGGGTCCTCAAAGGAGGGAGGATATTATCTTCTATGTCATTCGTCAGCAAAAGTCCTACTTAGAATGTCAGAAGCTTGTTTCCATCTCATAAGGAAGTGTAGCAGGGGAGAGGAGGATGTTTCGAATTATTCTTTTTTAGGAAGTGGCAAATGGGAGGTGTCTTCAGTGTGAAGATGACTGGTAGAAGTAGCAGACTTGTTGAGCAGGCTTTGCCCTCCAGGATGACGCAGGCATTCAGAACCAAGCTGATTATAGTATTTGACACATGGTGATTCCACAAAATATTGAGTTTAAAATATGCAAAACACAAATATCAGAAAAAAGATTGTGATTAAAAAATATCATAGGATAGAATATCGTTGTCAAGAATGTTGTTCTGTTTGGTAAATACTATCATTTTCAAGACAATTGTCTCTAATATGGTTTTCAGTAATATAGCTATAAAAAGATCGTTTTAAATGCGTTTTAGTTAGTAGAAATATTTTAGGGGTTATTAGTGTTGGTATAATTGTTATTAATTTGCTAAAAATGAGTTTGTAGTTTTAAGGGATTTGGTAATTTTTTTAACATTATTAGTCATTAGTCATTTATAGTGTTGTAGTGGGTTGTTGGTTTTGTAGCGGAAGGGCAGGATGTTAGTTAAACTAAAATATTTTTTGTTTAATGTTGACTTGTTTCTTATTATTAATTAAGCTTTGTAAATGATTATTAATCATGTATTTATGTAAGTTTCTTTTGAATTCAAAATCAAAACTTTTATTTTTATCTTAGTTTTATTATTAGTAATATTAAGCTGTATTTTAGTAGTGGGTTGTTCAGTTTGTGAAGAGTGGGAATTTGATTAAGTTATAAATAGTTAAACATTATTGTTATTTGCTTTTCATTGTTAGTTAAGTATTTATTGGATTGCTTATTATGTAACTAGTTTAATACTCGTTTATTTATGTTATAATTTAGTTGCAGATTGGTGGGCATGTAGGATGGTAGGATTGGAAGTTGAATACAATTTAATGCATTTTAATTACATTTATTTCAAAAGTTTAAATGTAATAATATTTGATCATTAATTATGTAATTCATTGTAATATATACTTGCACAGTTTTATTTCTTTTAATATGTATTTTATTTTTTATTTTTGTATTACATATGTATTGTTTAATGCTGTGTTTGTTTTAGGTGAATAGGTTTGTAAGAAAATACATATATAATATTTGTATATTAATTGATATTTATATGTAATGTATAATTTGGTAATGAATTATGTATACATTTTTATCATTATTAATTTTTTAACAAAAAGTTATTTAATGGTGTTTGTGAAATTATGGTTGTGCCATGATATTTAGTACTTTTTTTTATGTATTAATGGAAATCAAATAAATAAGTAATGATTTCATTATTTGATTATTTTTGGGTAGTTTGGGAAGTTGATAATATGTGTAATTTAGTTTTCTCCTTTCTTTATTGTAACTTATGTTATTTTTGTTCAAAACTATAGGCCTCATTACAATATCGGACGGAAACTTTCTGCCTGACACTGTCTCAGAATTGGGATCCGACTGACTCGCAGTCGGCAGTTCTGCACGACCGATTACGATGTTTCCAAACACCGTTCGGTCAGACTCCCATTGACTCGTATGAGAGCCCGTGTTCCGACCGACAACACTGGCTCCTATGGGGAAAATGGGTGTCTGCGGAAAACCCTGCACCCTGCCTCGGGCAACCCATGGTGCCTGCCGCACAGTGCATGGTTTTAAAGGGAGTTCTCTTGGGTACCCATACGGCCCCCAATTGGAGGCCTCAGGATGAAGGGGGCTTGCCAGGAGCACCCAAAGTCAGTTTCTTACAACCTTTTTATGTCGGACAGACCAAGTCAAAATGGCTGTTGGAATCTGAGATCGTAATTGGTTGGGCAGAAACCCTGTCCATAGAGCTGTTTATTTAGGCTCCAACCGGCCAGTCAGAACCGATTTGGAATGTATGAACGGATTCCCTTCCAATTGCAAACATCGTAATCGGTCAGACGGATGAATTCCAACCGAGTCGGGCAGGTGGGTCCTGACAAAGTCTAGTGGAATCCGACTGTCAGTCGGAGGCGTACTGCCTGACATCGTAATGAGGCCCTGTATGTATTTTTTTCTGTATACTGTAATTTAATAATGTTTTTTGCATTGTGTTAAAATCTTTTACTAAATTAATAGAACTTCTATTCATATATGTAATCTATTTGAAGTCTAACACTTCCTACTATTGCTTAGACTGGAGGAGACATAGAATATCTAATCCCTCCAAAGTCCAATTATTTCCCTACTGTTGCTTATACTGGAGTGGGAATGGTACGTTTCACCTTAAAACCATCACATCTGTACATAAAGGGCCATGTTTCATAGACAAGGTTTGAAAAACGACCCAGTGTCCGGTCACAGCAGTCCACTTGCTACTTATTGTTGCAGGACCACATCAAGCATACCACACATTGAGCCTGGCATCTTCTTCAAAGATTACATTTGATGAAGATCCAAAAAACACCCTACCATTCCCAATTTGGATATGGGACGGCCACCAAAGGATTTCCTCCTGTACATCCTATCAAGAAATAGATGGCCCATGTAACAAAAATGGTGGCAAATATGGGAGTCCTTAAAGCAATGCAATACCCCAAAATGGAACGCATCCAGAAAAACGGCCCGAATGGAGGAGCTTCTAAGTGCTCGACAATTCCCTTAGAGAAAGAGGTGGGCTACTCAGGTCTGAAACCAGAACCTTTATTATCCTTGTCAATTTGACAGCATGGAAATGGAGATGTCAGGTGACTGTGTATCCAAGAAACCTAGAAATGATAGGACTGGACTCGAGTTTATCTGCTTCAAGTGGAAGAAGTAAGCGTTCCTCTGGAGCCATTTTCACTGAATAATCACTAGTGACAAATGTCCGTCTGCACTTACTGCAGGTGTAATGCCATTGCTTGGGAATAGGACATTCTAAGCCTTAGATCAGCAAAACAACTATACAGGAAGACCCACTACATGTTGCCGTGTTTTCTTTTATCACGGTATTAGCACCAATCAATTTGGTAACCTATTTCAAGAAAGTCTACCAGAAGACCTTTCATTGGGATTCAAGGCTCTTCGTAGTATCAGTAACCTAAGTCAATCTGTGGTTGATTTTAATCAGGATACTCTTTCACTACTCAGGTCACAAAGCTAGTTAATTTGGAGTAGAAGGCATAGCAAGCCATCTGCATACCTCCACAGCAACGTCAGACACATCTAAGGACATGGACTCAAATCAATATAAGGCCTTAAGCGGCGAGCAGGGCACACTCAGAAGCCTGTTCTGCAAGGCTTTAACTTTAAGTACCTTATCAAGGTCATTTTTAGGGTTGCAACTGGATGACCCTGGATAAAAATCATTATGAGGTTGGGCCCTGGAATAACCATAATCTTGGAGTAATCCCAAGGGCAAGGACAGTCCAAACACTTATGCATGTGTACTTCCCTAGGAATCATACTCCCAATTAAGTACTCCGTGTTTTTCTGGTACGTGAGCAGCAAAAACACTTAAGGGAGAGATAAATGCTGGAAAGTCAAAGGATTGAACATGGAGCTAGTGAGGAGATCCAAAAATAAGGGGTCTGAAAGAAATTGGATCCCATTTGTAACATTTGCCATGGTTTAGCCATGACCTTCAGGAGCTTTTGGGGGTGGAGAGATAGAGAATTCCTGCTCCTTGCTGAGGTTGAAGGGACAGGAAAGGTGATCCTCCCAATTCCAGGATAGTTGTTACAAAGTAATATGGTTTGATTCCAAGAGAAGATGCATTCTGATTGATGAGATTCATGACAGCCACCAAGGTATCCATCATCCAAGTACCTCCATGAAAAAAGACCAGGTTCAGAAACTAAATGTTTCATCTGTAAGGAGGCCCTAAAGGACATCCAAATGATGTCACAGTATGTAGGCACCTTACACCCATGATTCCTCGAGTAAAGTGAGGTCAGTTTGGAAACACATTTAGATTAGGTCATAGTGGGGTATGGGTTAGAGCACATGGTGGCTTTACACTACAGGGTGGGAGGGGGCAAGTATTCAGATGAGACAGAATCATTCCAGTAAGATGTCATCAACCTTTCAAACATGCACTTTTTCTATAATACCTGCGAAGATCTTATAATCGCAGTTTAGTAGTAAAATGGGTCTGTATGAATCTGAGATAGATAGGGTTTTGCAATCATTACAATGGTGGCTTGGTGCCATGACAGAGGTATCGCCTCCACCCCTAAATACATTTGGTTAAAAAAGAGCTTTCCGGATAGGAACCAGGTGGATCTTCAATTTTTTGTACAGCTCTCCTGGGATTCCGTCCGTACCCACTGCCATGCTATTTTTAAGTCGGCCCAACTAATCTAACATTTCTTGCTCTGTGATGTCTCCCTTCAGGTCCAAAACTTTTGACTTCCCCAGTCTTGGCAGATTTACATCGGACAGCCATTCTTGGATGTTGAAGTGATCAGGTTCTAGTGTCTCTGTATAGAGAGTTGCTAAGTGAGATAACATGACTGCCTGGTTCCTAGTTAGGTCTAACTTGGTTTTCCAGGATAGCATACCTCTGCTTTTTTCCTAAAATTCGAAATGTTGAGGTTTGCTGTCTGTCCACATTTCCTGTATTTTTTTTATCTATCGCTGCTTTAAATCGACCCTGTAATAAGTCCAGTTCAGATCTCAAATTCTTGATTTTTAAGGGAGCGTTTACTAAGGTTACCTGAATCTCCTTCACCTTTCGAGCTATACCATTTAACAGGTTTTTCTCTACCTCTTGCCTTTTTACATTTGGATCATAAGTGAACTTTGAAAATATCCCTCTAATAAATGCTTTATCCTCATCGCATGCTATATTGAGGTTAGCAGAACCTACCATTATTTCAAAATACTCTTTGGTTTTATTATTGAGTAGAGGTGTGTTAGTTTTATCCAGAAGTGCTGTTTAAATTTGATTCAAAATAACATGCTTTCTGACACTAAAGTACATTGACGTCATCGCTCACCCTGTATTGCAAAAACTGTAATGAGGGAAGACTTGCAGAGTCTGCAGATACAACTGCATCTCTTCTCCTGCTTATGTTTAGCAACCAGACCTATATCACACCTTCACACCTCATCCCTTCCAACTATGTGCCATGTGACCCAAAATATAACCAAAATCCTTTCTACCATTTACTTTGTAAGGCATTTAGGAACCCACATCAAAGTGGATGATTACTCTAAATCTCTCAAGCAAGTGCATTTTGCACCATTGTGATGTTACCTGTGTTACGCCCCCGAAACTTGCTGGATACATGGAGATCCCAACAGCAGGTTGTTAACTTCAGTATTTTCTGTGGGAAAGTCCTGCTGCTGATAAAAGGATCTCAGCAATAAGATCATTAACCCACTGTGCTATCTTCCATAAAACATAAATCAGTGACGTTAATGGTAATGCTCTAAGCAGGCACTGTAACCCTCTGCACAATGTTATGGAGCAAGGACATAGATATATACAGAGGGACCAAGAGTCCAGGACCAGGGAAAACAGGAGGACCAGTGCCCAGGGGACTTCGAAGACTCAGACCAGGTTGACTAGAGGTCAGGTCAGGGAGCACCATTGGAACCAGGACAAGGAAGAGTGTGTGAGCAAGGACAGAGGAGCAGGATGTGGGGAATCAGGACCAAGGAGATCATTAGCAGGAGCACCGGGATTATGAGGATTAGGTCTAAGAGTACCAAAAGCAGCAAGAACTGGAACATTCTAAGGAGGGCCAGAACAAAACCATCCCCAGGAGGAACAAAGCACAAGAGTAAAGGTTGTTTATCTTCTGCAGCTCTTTTAGTAGTTGCTGAAGGGCTCTTCGCATTTGTTGTCTATATTTCTTGGGCATTAAATATATGGACTCAATATCTGAGGGTTCCTAGGTGCCCCAGACATCAATCTGGTTCAGGTGAGTAAGATCTGCATTTCATCACAACAGTGCTTTTCATGGAGGCACATTAAATGTTCACTTCACATAACTCAGGGTCATTAGTGTGGCGAAGCAAATCGGGTACACATGTCTTCTGATAGTATAAACTAAAGATTCATAAAATGTGCAATTAATTTTTGTATATTTTACTTTAACATGTAAAACCATCTAAAATATTTTGAAGATGTATTGAAAGCCCTTCAGTAATACATTCCATTCTGGTATTTTGACTCTAATACCCCAATAATGATAACAAAATAGCGAATTAACCATTTAAGTGGGGCTCTACAAGTAGGCGACAGGAGACCAGCAAAGTTCATTTTATCAAAGAATATTCATGTGATTATCTTTATACAGCCTCAGACCCTATGGCGTTTAAAGGGAGATTCTTTGAAATGCACCTGGAGTCCTCCTGGCCCACTGCAGCTCTGCCTGAGCCCTTTCATTGGTGAATGACAGAAGTGAGCACGTGCTGAATGGTAATTTAACTCATTTCTGGGCGGGATCCTTATCAAACCTGACAGCTCCAATATGGAAGCATGAAAGCTTCATGAAGGTTAAGCTGGGGCAATTCTGTTGAAATGCACTCTGATATCAGCTTGCATAATAAAAGGACCTCGCTCACCTGCGCTGTGCGTGGAAATGAAAGTGTGGAGGACTGCAGCGTAAGCCCTTCGCCGTGGTTCACTGAGTGCTCAGGCGTGCACTGTGCTTAAGGACAGGCGGCCATTTTGCGGGCACCTTCCCGAGTACCTCCAGTACAGTGCACGTGCAAAGCACCTTAATATGAAGCACGCACTGGAGGTGGATAAAAGCCTAGGGTGTCAGTGGCACGAGGCTGGAATAGCTACAAGCATTGGCAAAGCCCAGTGAGCTGGTTTTAATGTGCCAATCCATAGACAGGCATGCATAAATCCTGTATGTATGTATTACATGGACAAATGCTATTTATCTCATTGAAACAAGACATGTGGCTTTTTGTCAGTAATAGGGAAACAAGTAGTAAATAAGGATTGCTTTCTGTCTTGAATGCTTGTAGTATAACCAGTGTTTAAACGGGAAATTCGAAGTGCCGGTTCTCATTAATTAGACTGGGTAGGTATTTAGGGGCGTGTCTAGGGACGTGTCTGAGGGCGTGTCTGTGAGCCAGGAATTTAATAATAGCAGTATAAGTAAGCTTTAATGCTCTGATTGTCATGTAATATCAACAACAGGTTTGTCTCCGACACCATTAACCCCTCCCATGCTCGTGACAGAACGGTTCCGTCACGAGCCTCGGGTGGGCTGTGCTGGTGACGGAACGGTTCCGTCATGGCCCGCTTGCGCGGCGCGAATTCCGCGCCTGTGCTGACGTTCTAATGTGCGGGCGGGGCCGTGACGGAACCGTTCCGTCACAAGCACAGCTCACCCGAGGGCCGTGACAGAGCGGTTCCGTCACAAGCACAGGACCGCCGCGTGGCCCCGCCTCCCCCTTAGCGCTGCGGCGGAATAGCCGCCGCAGCGAAGGGGTTAATCATACAGTGTTTTTAGATCACAGATGTCCCTTTTATTGACTCTGTGATTTCATCTTATTTTTTTATAAGTTTCGTCAAACAACTTTTTACCTCACCAACGACCCCGCCACCGCCAGAGCCAACCTTCACGAAGGGATGAAAGAGGTAGCCGAATGGATGAAGAACAGCCGCCTGAAACTGAACTCAGATAAGACGGAAGTCCTCATCTTGGGATCCTCACCCGCCGCTTGAGACGACTCCTGGTGGCCCCCCGCCCTAGGCAGCGCACCCAAACCAACAGACCACGCACGCAACCTGGGCTTCATCCTGGACTCCTCCCTCTCCATGACCAGACAAGTCAACGCCGTCTCCTCGTCGTGCTTCAACATCCTGCGCATGCTACGTAAGATCTTCCGGTGGATCCCCACCGAGACCAGGAAGACGGTCACCCAGGCCCTCGTCACCAGCCGTCTGGACTACGGCAACACCCTCTACGCCGGAACCACCGCCAAACTCCAGAAGAGACTCCAGTGGATCCAGAACGCCTCAGCACGACTCATCCTGGACATCCCCCGCCGCAGCCACATCTCCGGACACCTGAGAGACCTGCACTGGCTCCCGGTCAACAAGAGAATCACCTTCCGTCTCCTCACCCACGCACACAAAGCCCTACACAGCCAAGGCCCAGGATACCTCAACAGCCGCCTCAACTTCTACGCTCCCAAACGCCAGCTTCGATCGACCAGCCACGCCCTCGCCGCCGTCCCCCGCATCCGTAGAGCCACCACAGGGGGACGGTCCTTCTCCTACCTCGCCGCCAAGACATGGAACTCCTTCCCCACCCACCTCCACCTGACCCAGGACCACCGCGCCTTCAGGAAGCAACTCAAGACCTGGCTGTTCGAGCAGTAGCAGATCCCCCTCCCCCAACGCCTTGAGACCCACTGGGTAAGTAGTGCGCTATATAAATGCGATGATTGATTGATTGATTGATTGACCGTTTGGGTTTCCCTTCACCTAGTACAATTCATACATACTAAACAGTGAAAACATATATCGTAAGATCTTTTTTTTTTTTATTCTTTATTTGCGACTGCAAAGCACGGTATTATACATCAGTATGCATTTTCAGAAATTTACAGTATTTTCTATTTTCTCCCCAGGCAACTGTGACAGGTTGAAGTTTAACAATTACACGCCACCTCTATAATCTGACGTTAAACGGACCGTAAGCAAAAAAAACAATGCATATAAATATCTGTGATATTGTGGCCCGACTATACATTAGCAGGTATTGTCTTCACATTCTGCAATATTAATCAAGTATTAATTAACCTTTAAACTTTCTCTATCTCGCCCAACTCCCCGCCCTCCCGTACGTCTCCCGGTCCCTCAGCTTACAGTGTCAGCTGTCTGCGTTACAAAGAGAAGGTAAACCATTCTCACCTAGTGAAGCTTATCTACGCTCGTCTGGTCAACCTGCATATGCACTGATCAAGTCCTCTCAGACATCTCTACTACCCCCCTCCCACCATTCCTTAGGATGTAGTGTCTGCTTTTGATGGCACCAAATCTAGTTCCTCCACCTCTAGCAGCATTCGGTCCCAATCCTGTGCAATTGGATACTTTCGGAATCCTCTCCCTTCTTCCCTACGCAATACTGCACTCTCTGCTCCGCCCCATTTTAATAGGTCAGAGCGCCACATCTCCACCCCTGCGGGCCTGGCGGATTTCCACCTCATAGTCAGGACTCTGGTTGCTAACAACAGTGACAAGTCCAAAAACTTCAATTGGGCTTTGTGGGTCTTGGGACGTTTCCTATGTTCTATCAAACAGTGTGTTGCTTCCTCTGGAACCTGCAGGGATGTGACCGTGTGTAATATATGGCAGATTGTCCCCCAGTAGTTACGCAGACCCGGACACGACCACAGCATATGAAGGAGACCGGCCTCGTCCGCCCGACAACAGGGACAACACTGTGAGGACATAACACTTTCAAGATAGGGTTGAATTGTGACATCCCTTGGGAAAATGCCATCACATAAGGACACAGTATAAATTCAGTATCTGTATCTGTTGGCTTTTTATATGTTATATTTTGTGTAGTTTTTTAATATGAAAAGTGTTGCAAAATCTAGGTTGGAAAGGTATTTTACCTATACCTTCCTTCCTTTAGGGTAATTACTATCAATAGATGTCGTGACATTTCGTTTTGGTTCAGTTAGATCCTTAAATAATTCCCGCGGTATATTTCGTTTTGGTTCAGTTAGATCCTTAAATAATTTCCGCAGTATATTGCCACACCCTAACCCGATTGTACATAATACACTATCATTGGTCCCTTAAATGATGACGGAAGGACAAAGAGACCGATAGATAGCTAGAGATAGCTCTAGCCATGAAGAAATCAGATATAGGAAAATATGGCTCAACACGATAATTATTAGTGTCGACTGTTGATGGCGCTCTGTTTGAATCCCGTACATAGGGGTTCCACAGTGCAGCGACCATCTAGAAAGTACTGCCGCGTTAAAACAAATCGACCATAATCGCCCCTTGTTTAAATCCCTTACATACGGGTGCTAGAGCCCAGCGAATATCCGGAGGGCACTATCGCTTTAAAATACATTGACGACAACTATCAATGGGCTATTGGCTGTACTGGTCACATGGCCCGTTTTTGTCTTTTTGCGCGCGAAAGAGCCCCATAAGAGGAACCTTTCTGTGGTGCGCAGTGAGTATCAGTTTTAACGGTCGGGAGACGCCGTCTCAGAATATCTGGCAGCCCCGCCGAGCCCGTGACTATCGTTTTTCAGGTAAGAAGATCGAAGCGGATACTTAGTATCGTGTAGAATAGATGTAGGTAGCCCTAAAATAGTTAAACCGGAATGAATACTAAACGGGATTGTCGTATATGTGTTTTTTTAGGGATTAGTGGTGCATATCCATATCCAAGGATCCACCCGACAGGAAAGCCAAGTGCAAGAATCTATGACTGCACGCTTCCGCATTTTATCACGAAGGTCCCTGACAACCATTTCAACTGTAATTGAGAACCGGAGGACGGTTTAGCAAAATTAGACATTGTAAGTATAAGCAGCACCTTTAGAAAGTGTAAAATGATTTTAGAACGAGATAGGCGTTTCGAACGAGTGAGAACGGGTTTTATTATTTTGTTTCGTTTTTTCAATAGCGGAGAGGACATTGTATCCTAAAACGTCCCTGAAATTGGCTAAATATCTACAAATAGCGAAACAACGTTGCAGTAAACCGAATAAAAGTAAGTGTAATCAACATCACCGTAAAGCCTAGGCTGAATGTCTAAATAGTTAGACTTCACGAAACAACTAAAATGGTATCTGTTTTATTAACAGCTAGAATACTTGGTTATTTAATATTAACGAGAGACGAACCACAGATCCAAGGAAATCTCTCCTAATACCCTGGAACTTTTAACTTAGGTAAGCACTTCTTTACAAAATGTGGGCCAGGCGGCAACGAACATTGGAATAAAACAAAGCGATAAGATAGTGTTTTACCAGAGTTTAGAGCGTATCTTTAGTTGGATCTATAAACTATGCTAAATCAGTAGCCACTGGGTATTTTGTATGAAGTTCGTCCTGCACTAGCGAAACGTAAATGAATGCCAGTGCAGTATAATGATTCTAAGCAACAGCTAATATGTTTGAATATATAGAATAAATAAGGGGATTCACCGTTTTTATGATACATAGTATTTGGAAACTTAATCAAGAGCAGGGTGTACCTGTGTTCCCCTTAAAAAACGTTTCTTAATTCCACGACCCCGCTGGTTGTGGCTTGAATTTAACATCTATCTAAACCCCTCTGGTAGCAAACCGCTTAGCAGCTGCTCAAAAAATAACTTTGTAACTAGGAATCTGTGTGTAAGTTTATCCTTTGTATAAGTTGTCAGATAGAGATGGCTACACCCGAAAGAGGACATGTAACTTTGTGTATAAAGATAATATTGCTCTAATGTTGATAGGTTTGAACATAATTAAAAGTGCCAACGATTTTTGGTTCTTGGATGTTGAGTAAGATAATAGTACACAAGAATAACAACTTGACAATTTGTAAAAAGCTTAGAATAATTTGTGGAGTATGTTGGGAGTTTTGTTGAAATATGTGCTTATACATGCTTTTTCTTTTTCATGTATATTTTAGTGTACTTGTGTGGCTCCTGAGGAAGGCGTTTGTTGGAACGCCGAAACGCGCGTCGAGAGACTTTATGATGTCATGCCACTTAGTTTGAGATGTTTTAATAACATTTAATTGTTGAGTTTTTAACATAACATGATTTAGGAAATAGAGTTTTTTCTTAGCTGTGTGTCTATATATATATTAAGTTTTTCTTGTGAACAGCATTCTTTCTTATTATTGTGTATGAATTGTGTTTTAGTTAATTGTCCTTGTGTACAGGTTATTATGATTTTAAATGGCTGTAATTTTTAATTAATAAAATGTTGAACTGTTGACAAAAACAAAAAAATTTTCTTTAAAAATTCTTTTTTAACTAATGCCTATCTTGAAAGTTATTATTTGCTTTTCATGAATTTCCTCTGTAGCCATTATATGTTGACCTAAGAATTACAATATATCTATTGTCCCTGTCGTTGGAGCTGACAACGCCAAATCAGGGGGTCCTTGTTTGTATGACATTAACAACACTGTGAGGAGTCAGGGAACATCCTGTATAGCCTTTTCGGAGTGAGGTATGCCCTATGTAGTATCATCACCTGTATAAATTTGAACTTGACGTTCCTGGACACCCTTCTGGGATGTTCCAGAATAATTTTCCAGGCCCCATCCATTAGGTCCTCTCCCGTATCCCGGGTCCAAGTGTCCCTGAGCGCAGTGAGTGATAAGGCCGCGTGTTCCCTGATCCTGGCGTAGAGCCACCATACTAAGTGTCCCCCCGTCCCCATGTAGTAGAGGAGATGTACCAGCTCATGTTGCGTAGGCTTAATGCGCTGTGGGGCCCAGGTGTTAAGTACATAGTGTGACACTGCAGCGTCTAGGAGGCATAATCGTGGAGGGGCCCCCGTGGACTGTGTAAAGGAACCATGATCCAACAATGTATCGTCACCAAATAAATCGCCCACCAGTGCAACTCCTACCTCTTTCCAAGGTACCAATCTACGCTGCGTCAGTCGCCCCTGCGGTGTTGGTAACCCTAACAAAGGAATATTATCTGCGTATGGTTTGACCCCCGACGCGTACGCTAACGCCTTCCGCCAGCACATCAGGGCGGTGTACAACAGGGGATGGCAGTGTCGGGGGATCCTAGCCCCAGGTAGTAGGAGGGAATGTAATTCCCCGCGGTTTAATTGGTCTGTCGAGAAGTCAATTTCGTGCAGGTTTCTGCCCGCCACCCAGCGGGACAACCACTGTAGTTGACTTGCATAATAATAACCCAGCAGGTCCGGCACTCCAAGGCCTCCGATCCTGGTACCGAGATGTAGCTTTCTGAGGCTTATTCTCCGTCGTCCAGAACCCCAGACTAGGTTAATCAGGATCGTATTCAGGGTAGTAAAGATATGCTGTGGGAGAAGCACCGGTAGGTTCACAAAATGGTATAGCATACGGGGAAGCATGACCATTTTTGAGACCACTATCCTACCCATGATGGACAGGGGTAAGGATGTCCAGAAGGTCACACTACTACGGAGATTGTTAATGGCTTTTCGGACATTACCCTCAATCTGATCTTCAGGTAATCTATAAACATTGATGCCTAAATATTTGAATGTGGTCTGTGCTATCGGTATCTGATATCTGCCGAATTGCATGTGGGGGGGTCGGCGCAGCTCTTGGAAATAAAAACCTACCGATTTCGCTGGGTTAATTGCTAGACCCGACACAGCCTCAAAGCGGTCAAAGACAGTCACTATGGGCGTGTGGTCTGCCCCCAGGTCCCGGAAGTAGAACAAGATATCGTCGGCATAGATCGATATCAGGTTATGTGTCCCCCTTATGGTGATGTCCAACAGCGATAGCCCAGAGGGCTATCGCTAGGGGCTCCAATGTCAGGACAAACAACAGGGGGGACAGTGGGCATCCCTGTCGGGTGCCTCTGTGAATAAAGTCATCAGCCGAGATATATTTGCCTGTGCGCACCCTGGCCGACGGGTTCGTATACAATAATTGTATCCCTTTTAGCAAGGAGTCCATGAAAGGGAATCAAATGCCTGCCTTAGGTCCAGCGCTACACAGCCGGCCTGCGGAAGGTCTTGTGGCGTAGCGGACATAAGGGCATGCAGTCTCCGCGTGTTTTGGGAAGTACTCCTCCCTGGGAGGAATGCACATTGATCCGGATGTATGAGGCCAGGGAGATGGGCCTGCATCCGCAGCGCAATAGCTTTGCTAAGGATCTTGTACTCTGTGGAGAGCATCGAGAGGGGTCCATAATTAGTCAAATCCAGGGTATCTCTCCCAGGTTTGGGTATGGACGTCACTACGGCCTGCATTGTCGAGGCAGGTAGGTGACCGTACTCATATGACGTCTTATAGATTTTCTCCAGTATAGGTACTAGAGTGATAGAATAGGTCTGGTAAAATTCCACAGGCAATCCGTCCATGCCGGGTGTTTTACCTCGGTTAAGTGCGCTGATGGCTACTCGGATTTCCTGCTGCGTGATAGGGCCCTCCATCTCCGTCTGCGCATCCCTAGTCAGGACAGGGAAGGGTAAGTCTCTCAGGAAGCCTGAGATTTCCTCCACGTCCTCGGTGGGAAAAGGGGCATATAACGCTCTCAAGTGGTCTCGGAAGGCAAGGTTTATATCAGACTGAGTAGTCACAATCCGTCCTGCCGCATTCCTAACTTTGGCAATCACCGGAGTTACAGGACTGTCCTGTATCACGCGGGCCAGCAGGGCTCCTGACCTGTCTGTCTCGGCTTGTTGGCGACGTAAGTATTCCTTGTAGTCTATGACTCGCAGCGTTTTTAGTAGCTCTGAATGTTCAATATTGCTAGTCTGCACTTCCCCTTTCCGTCCAGGGTCTACACTCGCCGCCGTTTCTATGTGTTTCAAGCGGTCTTCGACTTCGCAAAGCTTCCTGAGGATTACCTGTCTAGCCCCCACTAACTGTCCTATGGCCGCTCCTCTGATTACGACCTTCATGGCATCCCACACCATTAGATTGGAGGTTGCTGTGTCCCAGTTTTCCTGGAAGTAATTGTCTAGTGAGTCCGCTATCGATGCACGGAAGGGGCCGTCCTCCAGCAGTAGGGGATTGAGCCTCCAGGTAGGTACCGGGGACGGTATCCTCCCCCACCGCAAATCCAGCATTAAGGGTCTGTGATCGGAAAAGGTTTTGGCTAGGTATTCAGGGGACACGCATTTGGACAGCAAGGTGCTGCTGCATAGAAATCTGTCAAGGCGGGTATGGAGATTATGCACTGGGGAGTAATACGAGTATTCTTTATGATTGGGATTCAATGAACGCCAGACGTCTACTAGTCCCCACCCCGTGAGCCAAGTCCTGAAATAATTCGCTAGCCTGCGCACCCCAGTTGTCTGAAGAGGGGGGTGCGATCTATCTAGGTCCACATCTATGACCATGTTCCAGTCTCCACCCAGTATCCAGGGTACATCTGCTCAATCCGCCAGAGCTCGTCCCACCTTAGCTAGGAATGTGTCTTGTTCAAAGTTCGGGGCATATATGCTGCCCAGAACCAGCAGTGTGCCATCCAGTGTACCTTTCACCAGTATATACCTCCCCATGTCATCTACTCTTCTCTCTAGCTCCACAAAGGGAGTGCCATGCCGTACCCATATAGTAGCCCCTCTAGAGAAGGCAGAGTACGAGGTAGAAAACACAGTACCCCTCCATTTTTTCTGCAATGTTTGTGCTTCAGACAGTGTTAAGTGGGATTCTTGCATGAACGCTATTTGAGTGTCATGACGGAGTAAGAATGCATGTATCCGATGCCTCTTCTGTATAGCACCAAGTCCCCGTACATTCCAGGTTGCCAGCCTGTAGTTTCCTAGTATATCAGCCATAGTCAAACTTAAGCTACACTAGTAACATCATCATGCTCTGTGCGGCATGTAGTAACAGCCCTAACCAGGAGACGTACGTCTGCCCACCCCTACCCAGAACTCTTGTGGCGCAGCTTGAAAACATTGCTGTGCCGAACCGTAAATTAACAACCATAACAATCCACTCATTGGTGCATACGCCTTTGGGGGCCTGGCCAAGCACCGTTTTATGCCACCTGTTCATTCGTGTTGTCGCCGCCGGGAAAGCTTTGTTTGAACATCGATTCCGTGGGGCTGCCTTGGGGGCCCAACAGTAGGCCTCAGCGGTCCTCGGGAGTGCACAGGGTCGTCAGGTCCACATATTATAAGTGTCCTCTGAGAAGTGTGGGAATATCCGTGCCCGGAACTGTCCTCCATTTATCCCAGCAACACACCTCCTGACCGACCCTAGGTCCCTCCTCCAGCCCACAGAGCACAGAGACATGTAAGTGGCACAACAGAAAAAGGATATCAATAGTTTGTGTGGCCTCGGCTCAATTCTCTCCGAGGGGTTACTCCTGTGCATTGTCCAGAGGGTCATTTGCTGCTCTCGGCGTTACTGTCTGAAATAGAAGTATACTGTGTTCCGAGTCAGAGTGTATGGTGCTGTCATCCGTGTCCGTATTAATTATTTCCTGTTCGTCTCTGAAGGTGCCTACCATGGCCACCACGTTCATCTGGTCATCCTTCTGTTGCGTTTTGGAGGGTCTACGCCTTTCCGATCTCGGGGCCTGTGTGGGAGATGCCCCGCCATTACGAGTCAGGGCTTGACCGGAGCCGCCGGCCGACGCGTCCGGGGCCTCCCTTTGACTGCCTTCTATGTCCATCACCTCCAGCCATTCCTCCACGTCGGTGGGGCTCTCGAAGAAGTGCATTTTCTTGTCATGTATGATCTTTAGGCGGGCCAGGAACAACAACGCGTATCGGAGTTTAGCCTTCTGGAGCCTCCGCTTAACCTCGAAGTAGGAGGACCGCTGTTTTTGCACTAGGGTAGTATAATCCGGGTATAGGGAGATGCGTCGATTCTCATATTCTATGAGAGACTTTTCCCAGGCCTTCTGGAGTAGGATTTCTCTATCCCGATAATTCAGGATCTTGACAATCAGCGGGCGTGGCGGCCAGCCAGGTCTCGGCTGTCTAGTAGGGATGCGGTGCGCCCTTACCACACAGAAGAATGGTGACAGGCTCTCTGTGTCGACATGGTCCCTGAACCACTGCTCCATAAATTCCGCTGCGCGTCTCCCCTCACTTTCTTCCGCAAGACCTATAACGCGAATGTTGTTGCATCGGTTGCGGCCTTCAGCATCTTCTACTTGGTCTGTTAGGGACGCCACCTGTTGTTGAGGTTGTTTGATGGAGGCAGTGTGCTCCGTCACCGTCGGGGACAAGTCTGCGAGCAATGTGCCTTGATCTTTGACCTTGTCGGCCAATTTGCCGTGATCCGCCTTCAGTAATGAGAGGTTAGTGGTGATAGCACCCATCTGTGCCTCCATGGCGAGCCTGGAGTCCCTGATTTCTTTCAATATCAGGTCCAGTTTATCGGCATGTTGGCCCCCCGCAGTAGTCTGTTCTGTTGTTCCCGGTGCGGTCCCCTCAGGTGTGCTGTCCGAAGCAGGTCCCGCAGCCATTGAGCCGTCTCGACCATCCAGTATCCTGGCCCCCTTCCGGACCATGGTGGTCCTCGCCTGGTATACTCGCAGTTCAGGGGCAGGTCACCGTCCGGAGCGTGTCCTCAGGTGTCTGGTGTCCCACACCCTCCGCAGTCCCCCTTGTCGCGTCTCCAATATGCGCCAGTGGAGTCTGCCAGGCAATGCGGGCTTATCAGGGTGTCCACGAGGAGGAGGAAGCCCCGGGCCGCACCGCCCAATCGACCACCGTTCCCCGGGGTCCACAGTCCTCGGGCAGGGAGGGGCTGCGGTCCAGGAGACGGGGCAACCCAGTACGAGGCCACCCAGAGCACAGCTGTAGCCCCAGCAGCCGCCACTCGACTCCAGTATCACCCGGCACCCTCTCTGCGCCTCCGGGCTTAGCCCCGTAGTCCTCCGCCCTTCGATGCTCGGGCCGACGTCTGCATCGGCCTCTGTGCGCAGCCATCTCCTTGAGGGGGGGTGAGGAGAAGGAAAAGGCCCCAGGCACGGCTGCAACCCAGTACGAGGCCACCCAGAGCACAGCTGTAGCCCCAGCAGCCGCCACTCGACTCCAGTATCACCCGGCACCCTCTCTGCGCCTCCGGGCTTAGCCCCGTAGTCCTCCGCCCTTCGATGCTCGGGCCGACGTCAGCATCGGCCTCTGTGCGCAGCCATCTCCTTGAGGGGGGGTGAGGAGAAGGAAAAGGCCCCAGGCACGGCTGCAAGGACCTTCCAGACAACCCCCGCCTTCCCCCCCTACCTGCCAATCCAAGCTGCAGAGGTCCGACCCCAGCCGACAGAGTCCCTGGATCCCGGGGTCGTCGCTCCGATCCGGCACACCCCGGCCTGGGCCTCTCGTGAGGAGTCCACTCTTGGACCGGAATCAATCCGGCAGGCGGCCATGGTAGTCCCCTGCTCCCGACCTGCAAGCAAGGGAGCGGGCACTCCAAAACATCACTCGCAGGTCCCGGTCCGGCACTTCCGGCGATAGGCTCACCGCGTTCCCCCGGCCCGCCTCCAAATCCAGGTCCAGGCTTCAGGCAGGGAAGTAGGCCGCACTCGTTTCCAGCGTGTCAGCCACCGAGCCCGGGCCGTCAGAAACGCCAAATCTCCCCAGCTCCTCCGGGGCCTGCAGCGCTTCAAAGGCAGCGCTTTGTAGATCGTTTTGCACCCCTCAGAGGTCAGTCCAGGATCTCGATTGCCCGGCGGCACCAGAGCTCTAGCAGACTCCGTCCGCCATCATGGCTTGCTAGCCACGCCCCCATATGTCGTAAGATCATTAATACACAAATAAATCATCTGTAAATCCAATTCTCCCAAATATCATAGTTATGATCATCGGTAAGTGTCCTACTTTTACTCGTGCTAGAACTAGATCCTGCTCTATTCTGTGCACATATATATGATTGAGGTCCTCATAGGGGCCAGAGACTATTTAGCATTTTTAGCTCTGTGAGTCCGATCAATCTGGCTCTACTGGCTGAATCAAACAGCATCCCTTAGAGTCTTCTTTTTCTCTGGGCCACTAAATAATGGCATTACAAATGATTTATTTGTGTATTAATGTTCTTATGATACATGTGTTCACTGTTTAGAATGTATGAATGACTTTTAATGTTTATCACTGTAATGTAAATTGACGTTATGTATATATGCACTATGTGTGATGCCTACTTGAATAAGTAGAGAAGATTTTTCGAATTGTACTAGGTGAAGGGGAACCCAAACGGTAAAAAGTTGTTTGACGAAACTTATAAGAAAATAAGATGAAATCACAGAGTCAATAAAAGGGACATCTGTGATCTAAAAACACTGAGTGATTAATAGTGTCAGAGGCAAACCTGTTGTTGATATATCCGATATTAGATTCCGGCCTCTGTCTTCCTCAAACAAATCTTTCCCCTTATTTTGATATCCTGATTGTCATGTAAAGCGCTTAATTGCCCATGGGACAAATTCACGCAAAATTAAACTGCCTCCTTACATAGGTGACATGGCGCGCATAGCCTAATTTTTGGCAGTTTGATATTGCGCGAATTTGGGCCATGGGCATTTAAGCGATTTACATACAATCAGAACATCTATAAATTTCAAGAGGGGGTAATTATTTCAGCAATAGGAAGCAGAGATGCAGGGGCTCTAAGAAGGGGTGAGAAACAACAAAACCTCATTAAAAAGCAATTGTTCTTTTAAAGACCTGTGAAGTACTCTGGTGCGGCTGTGTGCACACGCTGTAAGCTGTCTCATCTGGGGCTGCCACATGACGGGGGAGGAAGGGGTGTCTGAAGCCCTTTGAACCCAATGGGATATTCTCTTTCTATTTCTCTCTGGGGGGCTGAAAAGCCACCAAAGTTGGAGAGGTACTTTACATAGAAAAGAGGAATATGCATATTGTGGAATTTGTGAAGGTGCCTTAGCCCAACCCTAACACGCCAGGTTTTCTTGCTCACGCAAATTTTTTATTTTGTATTTTACATAGTTTTATATAGCGCAAACTTGACCCGAATTGGGTATCTGAGCACTTTACATAGCACCAGTTGTATTACATAAGTACATATTTTTTTTTCTGGTAGGCAAGGGGAGATTAAGTGATTTGCCCAGAATTACAGGATGTTCAGCGTCATTGCCGAGACTCAAACCCAGTTCCCCAGATTCGAGGTTGAATGCCCTAGCCATTAGGCCAACTCCTCTCCAGCAATCAAACCATATCATATCATATCAGCAGGACTTGTAGAGTGCGGCTTATCAGCCTGGGGGGGTATCCAGGCACTGAGGAGGAGCCGTTTAGTCAAACAGCCAGGTCTTGATTGATTTTCTGAAGTTGGAGATGGTGGTGGAGATTCAGAGGGAAGGTCGTTCCAGGACTTGGCAGTGAGGTAGGAGAAGAATCGACCTTCTCCACAGAACCTATGGATGCGTGGGACGTGTTCAAGGGCGAAGTGGGCTGAGCTGAGTTTTTTGATGGGCTGGTGGAAGCTTGTGGTGGTTGATGTAATGTAATGTAATGTGTATACTTGTAAAGCGCACTGTTAACAGTCGGCGTCCTGGCGCTGTATACTGCTGGGGAACCCGTCCTGGCTTTCCCTGTGGGATGGTCCCTGGTGGGAATCCCCAAGAGGGAGCCAGGCAGCATCCCCTGGTTAGAGTAGGCACTGAGGCGAGAATTATCGAGTCCGCTGACCCTGGTCCACGACCCTGCCGCGTAGGGAATCGAACCCTGGTCCCGGGCCGACTTCTGCTTCCGGGTCTGCCGCCTCTAACCAGTGAGCCACACCACTCCACTATGTAGGTGGGCCCAGTGTTGTGGAGAGCCTTGTAAGCGTGAGTGAGTAGTTTAAAGTAGCATCTCTTCTTCATTGTTACCATGGCTAACATTGTTCACCGCTCGTGCCTGTCCCTGATGTTGAGCTGTCCCACCTCTGGGCTCCAGAGTCCATAAAACAAAGACTTGCTTACTGAGCCGAAATGTTTGCATCTTGTCACTACTATATGAAGGTTGTTTCACGTGTTCTCGTGAGCCTAGGAACGGCTTGTATTTATTTAAGAATTAACCATTAGTGTACAGATGTGTGCTTTGCCGTCGCTCAAGGAGCTTGCACCAGGCACCTGTGCTGGGGAAACTGTACTGGTGACGCTGTGATCCACATTCAATAATAGGCACTTTCAGATTGCGATCGTGTGTGAGAAGAGTTTCTTTAGCAAATCTGAACGAGGGTTATGTAGCCAAATAGCAAGGCCTGTAATATGGTAATATGACAGACAGGTAATAGACAGGTAATATGACAGACAGGTAATAGACAGGTAATATGGGCCATAGAATGACTATTAAAATAGCCCAGTACGTCATTAAGTAAATGAAGCAAAAAGGATGCAGCTCAAAGAAATAAGTTGACTCCAGGAGGAAGCAGCCTATAAGCACTATTATGAAACTCAGGGGGTTTTCTAACGACCATGTAGGGGAGGAGTGCATATTATATAGCTCATTACACCTATATCATCCTATGTAGGTTAATTGTACATACGGCTTTGCTTGTGCATGCCTATGAGGCCCATGTAGGTTAATTACATATATTATATAGCTCATGGCATCTATTAAGCTTATGTGTGTCAACTGTGCACATTACATGTCTCATGGCATCTTTAAGAGTGAGGCCCATGTAGGCTAATTACAAACATTACTTAGATAAGTAGAATTAGAGAGGCTAGTCCTGTTGTGCTGCTGTTTGAAGGCAGAACATGTCTGCAGGGACAAAGAAAGGCCAGAGTGGGATATTATACTGGGGGTTAAAGTCTAGGAGGCCTCGTTACAGACACATTTTCAGATGAGTTTTAGGCGGCTGAATAGTTTGCCCGATAGTGATCGATCTTCCTGCATGGCACACGCACAGGTGTCAGCAATTAGGGAAGTGAGGAACTGATGATTTTGCATTACAATTTGATTACAAAATGCAGAAAGATCTTTCCTGTTTCAGTGTAGTATCTGCAGCGGCTGCCTGCACACAGAGATCCCGCCGTTTTAATGAAACTCAAGGTTTTGTGTTTGGAAATAGAAATGTCTCTGCATCTCCTTTAGATCAGGACAACTCTTTAGTAGCTAAAGTTCAATCATTGTTAAAAACTGGAGTAAATTATCCCCAGCTTCAAAGGGGGAGGGTGGCTGGTCTGGTTTGCGGAGTATGATGCTAAGGGAGTAAATTCAGTACACAAAAAAAATAGGAATACAGTATCTGTTGCCACTCTGAATGAATATTTTAGAGGAAATATAAACAACTTGTGTGGGCAAAAAAAGATCACTCGTTTTTCAAAGAACCAACTAAACAATTATAGAGGTATTCTTAGAGGGGAATTCTTGTCAGTTTTGGCGCTTGGTAAAATATTGTCAAGCGTCAAATCCATTGCTCCTCAGATGTTTCTTGGATTCGATGAAAATGTACAGCTAAATCAGTCACTACAATTGAACTTGACACATTTTGCGGCTGTTGAGTAAATATTTAGGGGTCGCAGCTTACCAAGGGCTGCTGCCTCCTTCATGTAATTTTGTTTACAAAGTAAACAAGCATTGGCAAAGCCAATAGGTTTCGCCTTTGGGATCTTATAAGTGTTTTAGCCATGCAGCACATTATCATATTACCTAATGGGAGAAGGGGCATCCCTGTCTAGAAAGAGAGAATGAATGAATGAGAAAATGAAAGAGAGAAAGAAAAAAGGAAAACAGAAAGCTTGGAGAAGGAAAGAAAGAAAGAAAGAAAGAAAGAAAGAAAGAAAGAAAGAAAGAAAGAAAGAAAGAAAGAAAGACAAAGATATCTCCCTTCCCAAAGAATGGAAATAAATCTTAAAGTCTATAACCTTTGATTAGGAACAGCTAAGTTGATTGGATCTGCACAGTGCCAGGGCACCGGTTGAACCATTGATAGCTTAGCCCCTGCTTTCTTACTGTCCTATGTCCCCTTTTACCCTCCCACCCTCACCTCCTGCCCACCAAGTGCTACCGCCGAACCAACAGCAGGGCTGAGGAGGGGGGGGCACTGCAGGTGCAGGAGGGCCAGTTTTACCAGTCCTGACAAGCCGCCATCAGCAAGTCGACGAGACATGTTGCCCACCGCACCCACTCCTCGCCAATGGTTCACCTGTGCACACACAAGCCCGCCCGCAATACCAACAGGTGGACAAGAAGTTAGAAGCCCCGCAGCCGCCTCGTGCCCCCAGCCCTACTGCACTCACCCATGTTCATGGGAGTCTGCATGCTGGCACGCTTGGCAAAAGGAGGGGGCCGGTCCCCCGCCTTGGCCGGAGAGGAGCCAGATGACATTTTGAGGCCTTCTGTTGAGTCAGAGCTGCAGAAAGGGCAATGTTCTTGGTAGTCAACGCAGAGCCCATAGGACACAAGAGGGACTCTTATTGTAAAATGAACTCAGCTGATGAACATCTCTTGTATGCCAGCAGCAAAGCGTTTGCGGTATGCGTGTGTGCAATGCACGAGCGCTGTGGGGGGAGCGAGCAGAGGAGAGGCTCCTCCAAGGCTCCCTTATTAATCATTCAGCACTGAAGGCTGGGGATGGACCAAAGTCCTAGGCCGTGCTAGCGGGACACAGCCTTCCTGTTTCCCTGGAAACTAACTGTTCAAAAAGGCTGCAGCTGGCAGCGCCTGAAGTCACTCAGAGGGAGAGCTCCTGGGAAGGGGTGCGAGAGGCTCCGAGAGTACTCCTCGCACCGGTTGGGGAGAGGGCGGCTCCGGGTCAGACTGGGAAACAGTGCCACAGGGACAGGCACGAGAGTGGCAGGGTGGAACAAGTTCTCAGTAGGGCTCTTCAAACTGGATCTTACCTTGTGCCAGATGAGACAAGAGAATGGGGGCTACTACAGAGAATACAGCTCGAACTAAGAGGGAGAGGTGGGGTGCGGGCTCGGGTAGAAGGACGCTGGCACCACCACACAGCGAGGGCTCTTTGAAACAAGCGCGTTCCTCGCGCTGAAGGTTAAAAAAAGACGAGGAGAGGAGGAGGCAGCAGGGGAAGGGGAGCAAGGAGGGGGCCTGCGCTTGTTTCCCTTGCGGGAGCAAGCAGGAACCATCTGTTTGCAAGTTAATTACAACTAAATGGTTTTAAAGCTCGCTCCCGCAAGGGAATCGCCAAACGGGCACACGTTGCCATTCAAAGCAATGCAATGCGTGCACGTTTTTGGCAGCAAAACTGAATCAATTTCTAAAGGTCTTTTCCTAAGCAGCGCATGAGCGCTGCGTAGACGAGACCTAAAAAGGAGGGATAGGCAAATTGGGAGGGAAAGTGGTCTTAGTAATTCTTTGTCTCTGGTGTCAAGCAGCGAGTCAGGCATTAGATCTGGCTGCTCACAACATCTCGACTTGCCACAGTAGGGTGGACCTCAATCCTAGAGCTCCGAGCGCCTCAACAGTGCAGCTACAGCGTTTGAGTAATGACCACTGTGGAAAGAGTTTGGGCCAACCAGAATGCAAACCTTGCTGTCTCCGGATCATGAATCCATTAGAAGCACGCAGAAAACATTCCACATTTAGAGACTCGACACAGCCGTCCCTCTGGAATCTTAGTAATCCTTTTTCTCCGCGACCTGTAACACTTATACAAGCTTAAAAGTTAACCACCACTGGTGATCCAGTTGGCGTGCAACATTTTATTGTTGGATCACCATATATTGAGCAATTCCTGAGAGCTGGTGAAGAGCTGCACTTAAGGTTCTTCCTAAGAAAGGCACTGAGAGTTATCCAGCTACATTGGGTAACTCCTGATAGTTAAAGAGATATCCTGAAACCAATCCCCAAGAAAGGTGCTCAAGAAATCCAACTAATTACAGTTACTAAGTCCCTTAGATAGCCTAGGAACACTGTATGAGACTAATTAGATTAACAGGGTGGGTTTTGTCAGGAGAATAATACTGTTGACCATGGGTTCAACCTGTGCGTGAAAGCCCGAATGTTGATGGCGCCTGTTGAGCAACTATGCAGCAGGTTTTTCAACTTTTCTGAGGTCTTTGATTCCCTAGAGAAGAGGGTTTTTTTGGATGAAACTTTGTGAAATTAGTATCCCAGACCAATTCATGGCTATCACTTGTGCCCTTCATATAGATCCGTGGAGTTGGACTCTAAAGGGCAATTGAAACTGCTAACAAGGAGGGTCTCAAGCAGGGCTGCATGTTTGCCCCAGCCCAGTTGGGTTATTTATGTTAGATTTCCCCAACCACTAGACAATAGCAATTCCCTTTCTCCCAAAATAGGATTAGCTCATATTCCCTGACTGAAATATTGTCAGATGTTTCTTAGATTGCTATGAGCTTGTGCAGTTAAATCAGTCACCACAAATGAACTTGAAACGTTCTGCCGGTTTTGAGTAAATATTAGGGGGTTGAAGCTTACTAAGGGCTGCTGCCTCCTTGATATGATTTTGTTTACAAAGTAAAAAAGGAGGACTAGGTAAATTGGGAAGGAAAGTAGTCTTAGTAATTCTTTGTATTTGGTGTCAGGCAGTGAGTCAGGCATTAGATGAGGCTGCGTACAACATCTTGACTTGCCACAGTAGGGTGGACCTCTGTCTGAGAGCTCCAAGCGCCTCCACATTGCAGCCGCAGAGTTCGAGTAAAGACCGCTGTGGAAAGAGGTTGGGCCTACTAGACCACAAACTTTGCTGTCTCCAGATCATGAATCCATTAGAAGAAGGCAGAAAATATACCACATTTAGAGACTCGACACAGCCATCCCTCTGAAATCTTATTAATCCTTTCTCAGCAAACTGTAAAACCTATACGAACTCAAAAGTTAACCACCACACCACCACTGGTGAGCCAGTTGGCGTGCACCATTTTATTGTTGGATCACCCTATATTGAATAATTCCTGAGAGCTTGTGAAGAACTGCACTTAAGGTTCTGCTCTGTGCTGACAGCCAGGTCCTTTTGGACTCTTCTCTTACGACCTACAAAGAAAGTTAGAGGTCCTCCACCTTTACCATATAGCTAAAAAGTTCACAGTTAACATGGACAGGACACTGGAGGCGAAAAGTTAGTTAGAACGTTTTGGTCATTGTCAGGTTGAAGAGTGGGATAATTGGAAACTTCTAAGTATCTAGAATTCATTTTTAAGTCCAAACTAAACTGGGCCAATCATTTAAACTTCACCAAAGGAAATTGTCAGCCCTGAGTATTCCACAAAAATGCGAATGAATGTATGGCATTTCACTACTGCAAACTTAGATAGGTAAAATTATTCATTTGGCTCTATCTGAGAGAAAAATTCATTGCCTGCCTTCAAAAGCCTAAATTTACCATTTCTTTCAGACCTTTTTTTCTAATGCTATTTTGTTGGCAATGTGATTGGGCGTTCTGCTGACTGCCTGGCAGGCTCTAGACCCTGATGTGGTTTGCTGTTGTCTGTAGGCATGCTCTCACATTAGGAGACACCATAGTGGCTAAGGTGTTTATTCACCCCGAATTCAGCAATTGACTAGTGCCAAAAAACCTTATGCATTAAGCTATACATGATTATGTAACGCTCCCTGAAGAAGGGTGCATGCAAAACTCACTGGGTATTGGCAGAACACCATTTGAAAAGTCACATTGCTAACTATTAAAGACGACATTAAGTCCTTTGCAAATTTAATGGCAAAATAATTTGTTCTGAAGACAATAATTGAGAAGATGTATGTTCTCACAGTAAGTGCTTTTGAGTGGCCTGTTTGAATTAACATTGATTAGTGATTTTCATGAGTACCAACTGACTCATGATCCGATAAGAACTTTGAGGCCACTAACCAGCTTTAGGTGAATGTCATGTAGGGAATGATATGTAGTAAGTTTCTGAGGTGAGCCAAGCAGGTTTGGCACCTATTTAGAATTTAAATTATTTTCAGGAGTTGTTTTAGCACAAGATTCTACTGAGGGCGGCCCGCTATTTGTCAAGTAAAAGATCTTGGAGTATTAGTTGAGCAATGAGAGAACCCACCTCAAACAATGATCACAATCCTTGTCAGGGTGAACCACAAAAGTCAGTAAAGGAACCTGTGCTTAAGCATCTGTTAGCTTGGCATTAAGCATTCAGGATTATCTTAGAAGCAATGTGAAATGCATTTATGCAGTACTCAAAAAGTAACAAAGCTAAAACACAACAGAAGAAAAATCCCTATCACATTTAGAAAGGTAGAGAGTATTTGAATGGATAACAGGACACCAAAATTATATAAATCCAATAAGGAAAAACATAGATATGAAATTTTAAGATTTGAATGAGAAATTGCACCAGAAAGTGCCGACTACGGTTATTCTCTTGCTGTAGACAGGATCAATGTAAAAAGTTAATGCCTACTGAAATGGAGCAAAGGTCAGCTACAGGGACCATATTCATCACAGTGGAAAGTTTACTTCGCACTTAAAATGTTTTATGGAGAAAAAGTGGTCACTGTTAAGTCATTAGCAGAGCAAGCTGCAAGCTTGATCTGAAGCTGGGCCTGAAGGCAGTGGGTTGGTGAAGAGAAGGGTCCCAGTGTGGTCACTGATAAAGGTGGGAAAGCTCTGAGCAGGCAAAGTCTAAGGTCTGTTCCAGAAAGGCTTCGATATTGATGGGTTGATGCTCAGTGTCGGTCCCAATGAAGGCCTTTACATTTGTACTTAGTATTATTATCTATATGTGCTTTGCTTTTAATTTCATTTAAAAGTTTTATTTAATATGTGAGTGTTGTAACTTGTTTGCTGCAAATGTAAATGTTATATAAAAAATATTTCTGGTTGTGTGACAAATATTTTCAATTAAATATATTATAAATTATTAATATTTACCAGTAACTTTCTCTAGTATTTAAATAGGGTTGGGCGGAACTCACGGAATTTGACTCTTTACAGCTACTCAAGTTGATTTTGCTGCCTCTCGAGCAGATTTTCTAGTTGAGAAACAGCCTTCGGTCAGCAAATGATCGTGGTCACCCTTGTTAGAAAGCTCTTGCCAGATATCCTCCAAGCAACCATAATTTGTGCTAGGGAACACCAGATCTCGCTTGCACTCGCCAAATCACCATTCTGGAACCTCGCACAAGACAAAATTCTGCCACTCTGTGATTGGTGGATGAGGCCGGAACTTTGCATTACAAGTGCAATGCGGAGTCACCAAATTTCACCAGTTCAGGGAGCGGAACAGAATGGTACACCCAAACCTACTTTTGAATATGTTTTAGTCTAGACTGGCTCATAAAAATGAATTGTGTAATATTTATTTAAAATTGATTATATTATGTTGGTGTTGTTTTTTGTTGTATTTATTTGTAAGGAAATGTCTGGGCGGGTTATAATAGTGATTTAGCTAATAGTTCAAGGTTGTTTACTCCTCTAATAATTACAAAGAGTCTAACTTTGAATTGTAGCAAGTACATTTTACTGATCCTTTTAGATATATTTGGTTTGATTTTTTTTTTTTTACTGTTCTATTCTTTGTTGTCGGTAACTATGTTCTTTTTGGAGAGCTTCTATGAATTTGAATAGTGTTGGTTGGGTTCATCCAAATTTAGCTTGGAGTTATTGGGCCATCTTTCCATTGTGTTGATTTGTTAAGGCACGGTGCTGTTGTAGACGTTCCACCATGCTATTTTGTATTTGGGTTTGCATCTGTGTCCAGAATAGTGCAGTCTGCCAATCTAAGGGCTTATTTACAAGCCCCTTCCGCAGCCGGCAACGTCACTGTTAGACCTGGCACCATTGGCGTGGGTTTCCCTTCCATTTTTGCTGTTGCCTCATGTGTTTTTGCTGGTGTTAGATGTTTTGGGCACTGTGCCACTGCTGTCCAGTGCCACAGTGCAAGTGCTCCCTATTGTACATTAATGTATTAATTGGTGATTTCATGATTGACTATTTGGTTTACTTGTCAGACCCTTGTATAGTGCACCAGGAGTGCCTAGGGTTTGTAAATCCAAATGCTGCTAGTGGGCTTGCAGCACTGGTTGTGACACCCACAGAAGCAGCCTTGTAAAATGTGTCTAAGGCCTGCCATTGCATAGCCTGTGTGCAGTCTGGTACTGTCATGCAGACTGGGCAAGTGCACCCACTTGCCAGTCCCTATACCTTCCCTTTTCTTCATATCAAACACCCCTATGGTAGGCCCAAGGGCAGGCAGGGTGCACTGTAAGCATAATGTAGGACATGCCCTGGTGTCCTAATAGTGAATTACAGCATTTTTCGATTTTCACTATTGCAAGGTTACCTGTTCCCCATAGGCCAGAATCGACAGTTAGATTATTACATTCTTATAATCCTAACTGATTCAGAGAACATGGTAGAAATTCGAGCTTAGTATGCATGAACTCAGAATGATAAAATACATCTTTTAGTGAAGTTGGTTTTAACATTCTGTGTTTGAAAATACCACTTCTAGAAAGTAGGTATTTTCTTGTCTAACCTTTCAAACCTGCCTCTGCTATGTTGTGTATACATTGTCTGGTGTTTTTGAGTGACATGGCTGGGGATTCCAAGAGACAGCATGAGTCAGCCCAGTGGTGAATAGAGAGATCTGCATCTAGATGGGAGGGAGGAGTTGCACCTGAACCTTGAATAGGGCTGTGCCTGCCTTCCACAATGCTGGCTCCAGCTCCTGGAGTGCGGCTGATGTCTCTGCCCTGCACAGTGAAAGAAGAGAAGGAATCCTGTCAACATAGTGCTCCAGGGCTGTGCTTGCCTTCCACAATACTGGCTCCACCTCCTGTGGAGCGTCTGATGATTCTAGCCTGCACTGTGAAAGGAAAGATGGAATCTTGTAAACAGAGTGCTCCAGAACTGGTTTGGACTAGGCAAAGGCCCCTCTCCCCTTAGAGAACAAAGGATTTTGGGGTATAAATATTGGGACCCTGATCCCAAGAAATTAGATCACTTTTGGACTACAGGAAGAAACCTTTGCTGAGGAGAGGAACCTGAAGAAACTGAGGAGAGACTTTTCCTAAGCTGAAGTGCTGCTTAGGGGATCGGCCTGCAGTGGTTGTCTGACTGCCAAAGAAAGGAGAAAGAACTTTGTGCTTTTTTTTCAACTTGTGAAGGTTTTACAATGGCTTGGAACAGAGCTTGCCTCCTGCTGAAGTCTCAGGGACAACAGACTTCAACCCCCAGCTCCCCAGAGTTCTTTGGAAGTGCCTGCTGCTGTTTTGGGCCTTCTGAGGGACTGGGTGTTGCAAGGAGCTGGAAGCCCGACTCAATGAGGAAGAAGCGTGTCGCTGCTGCTGCCGTCGCATCTCTGAACAAGGGTGTCACCGCTTGAGCTGTTGCATTGCACTGCATCGAGAAATGTGTCTAGCAACGAAGAGGAATCGCCTGGCCGTCACTGCTGCTGTCGTCACATTTCTGAACAAGGGTGTCGCTGTTGTAGCTGTCATATTGCACCGCATCGAGAGAAGTGTCTCGCAACAAGGAAGAAGCATGTCACCATCGCTGTGGCTGCTATCGCATTTCTGAACAAGGGTGTAACCGCTGTCGCTGTCGTATTGCACTGCATCGAGGAAAGCACCTTGCATCCCCGGAGAAGCGCACCGCCGTTGGAGCTGCTGCCGTCGCATTTCTGAACGAGGATGTCACCGCTGTAGTTGTCCCATTTTGCGGAAGCTTCTCGCAAACATCGGAGTAGAGTGTCGCAGTTGAAGCTGTTGCTGTCACATCGCTAAGTAAGGGAGTAGCCGCAGCAGCTGATGCATCGAATCGAGATTTCTCGCATCATCGGATGAGCATGCCACATCTGGAAGAGCTTCACGTCTCTATTTCTTTGCACCAGAACTTTGCCGCATTTCCATTGCTGCAACATTACTTGTTGTGGAAGCGCAACGCTTCGTAAGGTACATTGATGCAAAGCGTCACATCTTAAGAACTGAACTAAGCTACGCTAAAACTACCATTTCTAAGTATAGTATTGTGGATTTCTGTCGTTTAATGGTCTTGTGTTAAGTCTATATAAAGAATACTTATTTTTTATATAAACCTTGTGTGGTGTCCATTTGTAGTGTTGTCACTGGGTTACTGTATGTGGTCACAAATGCTTTACACACTGCCTTTGAGATAAGCCTGTCTGCTCGTGCCAAGCTACCAAGGGGGTGAGCAGGGGTTATTTTAGGTGTGTACCCCCTTACCCTGACTAGAGGAAATGGTCCCTATTTGTCACAAGTACCTACCTGTGCCAACTAGAGACCCCCAAATTTAACAGTCATTTTTTCCTATGTTAAAAGTGATGCACCGGCGGCGCAAGGGCTGGTAAATAAGCCCCTACATGTCTTAAAAGTAGTCCATTAGTGGCCTTAGTTTTTGCTAATTTCTTTCCTAAAATAAGGATTCTATTAGCATGATCTAGTAGTTAGCTACATCTGCAACATGCACTTTTGCTAGGGCTATTCCTTTAAATTCCGAAAGCAAACTGGCTGTTGCGTGTAAACACTTAGGGGAAGATTTATCATTCTTTCATGCAGCGCAGCTAAGTGCAGCAAACCATCTGTGGTGTTCTTAGCATTCCCTCTGACAGCCACAGCTTCTAGAACTTGAAGTGTCTCCTCATTGCCTAGCGCTGTTTAAAGTTATTGTTCAGTTGCTCTCAGCTTTCCACTGGATGGGGACTCAATGTAACTCTGTTCTTCAATAAACCTACATTAATCTATGGTTTATGCCTAAGACTACTTTTTGGAAGGGACCAACCTTCACATTTTGGCGACGATGTACTTACGTGTGAGGAAGACACAGTTTCAAGTCATATGAGAACTGAACAGCGAACTGTTAGCGAAGAAAGAAGCCTTTAACTCACTGTTTGCTGCCACCGGTTATCCTCGACTCAGCCTCTTCTGTCTGTGGTGTTTCTGTCCTGTTATGGTTCCTCCTGCTGAGAGGTATGAGACGGACTCCTCGAGCACACGCCGCATAAGACGGTAGGGCATTTTCAAGTACTTTCTGCCAAGAGCTAGACACGTGTTCAGGATTCTACAATTCCTTCTACTTTCTGCCAAAAACTTGTTGCTTGTCTGGGATCCTCTTTCAACTTCCGGGGGAGGTGTGTCCGGAGTGTTCCCATCATTCAACTCTCTATATTTCAAACCTTTTGCTGCCTGACGCTCTCCTCCTCCCTGCGCATGCTCTGTGGCAACTTCACTGAGTTCTTCATAGCGCTGGAATGCAGCTGCCATTTACCAAAATCTTTATTTGCGGACATTTTAAAAAGGTGGTTCCTGTCACAAGAACGTCAGCACGCTATGACGTTGATGCAATTTTGTGAAAATCTTCACTGTCAAAATTGCCGTGATTTTAAATTGGATTTAACAGAGTTGCATGCTTATGCGCAGAGCTGTTTGTGCCAGCGGATTGCACAAGCTTACACGCTGATGTGCACAGCTTCTTTTATTCAACGGCACGCTAGCTCATAATTGGATTTCACAAGATTACGGACTGATGCCACAGCTCTTTGTGCTAGTAGTTGCACTAGCTTACACGCTGACATGCACAGCTTGTTTTATTCAACAGTATGCGCCTATGCACGTGGATGAGTACAAATTAATGTCATTTTTTTTTCCTGCAGCTCATCAGTCATCTACTCGCTGATGCGCACAGCTTCATTTCTTGTAAAAGTATTGTTAACTTATTATACATCCTAGGATAAAGTGATCATAATTTGCATGTTCTTAAATCTGTAACTTGTTGTTCATTGAGTACAAACATACAGTAAATGCAAATACTTCATTCATACTCACTAAAGCAACGTTGTTATTTTTGTTATTACTGTAAGTTTCGTTTGATTTCAGTATGCAAAATGTCACAGCACCCCCGTTTTTTCTAACTTCACCAGGTGATCCCCCTCTTTCTTGGCAAACGTGGAAAAATGTTTTCATTCATAATGTTCGTGTCTGTGGGACTTCTTTGAGTGTGGAGAGAAAAACTGCACTCCTCATGCATTGTTTAGGCTCTGAAGACCAAGAAGTATTTGCCCACCTCCCTGAACTCTCAGATAGTGACTCTGCTTCACCAAATGAGTATGAGATCTGCATAAAAAAGCTGGACTTGCACTATCTGCCCAAAATAAGTACTGTCCTAGAACGTTATCATTTTGGAAGAAGAATGCAGAGACAAGAAGAGTCGGTTCAGCAATATATAACACATTTTACGCAAATTAGCCTCAACTTGTAATTTTGGTGCCACCCTGGAAGAACGGTTGAGGGATCATGTTATGTTGGGTTGTGTCCAAGACAAGACTAGGGATGCTCTATGGCAAAAAGACAATCCCACTCTTCAAGAATTCATAACAATAGCTAAGAATCATGAGCATTCAAAAGCTTGTGTTGATGTCATAAAGAAATACTCTGCTAATGAAAAGAAAGAGAGTTCTGAAGTGAAGGTGGTGGTGGATAAAACTGCAGATAAAACTGTTAGACATAAAAATCCTTTACCTCAAAAAACAACTTTTCAAAGGGTTTCCAAGGAAAGTGCTTTAGGTGTGGTTACCCTGGCCACATGGCTAATTTCAAAAACTGCCCAGGTTGGAAGTCTATATGCAAAATTTGTCATAAGAGGGGTCATGTTTCCAAGTGTTGTAGATCTGGAAAGGCTCAAAAGAAAGTCAGTGAGGTGGACTTTTTTGTAGAAGATATAGAAGAAATTGTTATTTTCCAAGTTTCTGGAGAGACATCTGACGGTACTTATGAACTTGTGCTAGTCAATGATGCAGCTGTTAAAATGCTGTTTGACTCTGGAGCCAAGATTACGTTGGTCCCAAAGACATTTTATGAGAACAGTTTACTAGGCAAGGTGACTTTTTCAAAACCTGACATCAGACCCAAAGGGTATGGTGGTGTGACAATAGACTTATTAGGACCCTTTTGGGGAACTATTGATTTCAAAGGAAGGGTCATTCCTGGGAAAATCTATGTTTCATTGAAAGGTGATTCACTTATTAGTTGGTTTCACCAAAGGGACCTTTATGTGTTCTTTGATTCTAATGAAAAGCCTTCAGTCTGTTTGAAAGTGTTGCCACCTGTAAGTGTGGTTGATAATTCCACTCAAGATTGGATCAAGGCCTTTACCATTGTTTTTGGAAGTGATCTAGGCTTCTTTAAGAAATATGTACACTGCATTCTTCTGAAGAAAAATGTTGTTCCTAAAGTTGCAAAGGTTAGGACTGTGCCTCTCTTGGTAAGGGAGAGTATGAAATGTGAGTTGGACAAACTTCTGAAGAAGGGCATCATTCAGGAAGTTGAAACAACTGAGTGGGTCTCTCCAGTAGGGATGGTTCGGAAGGCCAATGGAGAGGCCCGGCTTTGTGTGGACCTCAGAGAACTCAACAGACCACTGATCGTCAACCACTATCCTTTACCCAACATCACTGAGATGTTGTGCTCTCTTGAAGGGGCAAGTCATTTCTCTTCATTGGATTTAACCTCACTTTACCACCAGGTTAAACTTCACTATTCTTCTCAAGATCTCACAACCTTCGTGACACCCTTTGGAACTTTTAAGTTTTTAAGGATGCCTTTTGGGCTCATTTCAGCTGTCTCCATCTTTCAAAGATTGATGGAAGGCATCCTAGGAGGTCTTCAGGGCGTCAAAGTATATCAAGGTGATGTACTCATTTTAGGGGTTGATCTTGAACAACATGATGTGAGGCTGAGGTCTGTCTTAAAGAAATTACAAGATGCGGCACTCACTCTTCGTGCTGATAAATGCAAGTTTAACAATGCAGAGATAGAATATCTTGGACATTTTGGGGCATATTACCAACCAATAGAGATAATTTTTGCCTCTAACTTATTTAGAGACAAAAATTATCGCCGCAAATCGGCGATTTTTATCGCAGATAAACCTTGCTATTAGCAAGGTTTATCGCAAATGCGATAAAAAACGGCCGCAATGCATGAATATCGCTGAAAAGTCAGCGATATTCATGCATTATCGAGCAAATGCTCTTAGCTATGTTATCCACCTCCCATTGGATAACATGGCTAAGAACTGCTCCTGGGCAGGTGTTAGCGTTTGGAGATATTCGCGCTTAGCGCGACTATCTCCAAAAGTTGGTAATAGGAGATAGCGATGTTAGCGACTGTTTCCAGTCGCTAACATCTTGGCACGCCCACTTTGCATGTCATTAGTGATAAATATCACTGACATGCAAAGCGGGGCCCAAGATGGTCGCTATCTCCTATTAGCTGTCGCTAACTGGTGTTAGCGACAGCTTGGTAATAGGGAGATAATTTTATCTCCGCTTTCTTGGCTTTTAAAGCCAAAAAAGCGGAGATAAACCCCCTTGATAATATGCCCCTTTGTCTCTGCGATAGGTGTTAAAGCAAAGGCTGCTATAGTCAACTCCATTCTTAATCTACGCTTACCCTCGAGTAAGGATGAGTTAGTTACATTTTTAGGAATGGCTGAGTTTTATCACAAATTCGTACCCAACTTTGCTGGGAAGACTTTATCTCTAAGTTCTCTTTTGAAGAAAGGGTGTGAATTTGTATGGTCTAAGAATTGTGAGGAGGAATCTGTTCGTGTAAAAAAAGACCTTAATAATGCCCCGTGTCTTAGTAGCTTTGACTCTGCCAAGATGTCATATCTTATGACGGACGCAAGTTCAACTGGACTAGGAGCTGTCTTGTTGCTAAAGGCTGATTGGGAAGAGAGAACAGTTTTGTTTATCTCTATACCTTTGAGAGGTGCTGAATGTGATTATTCAGTTGTCGAAAAGGAAGCTCTTGGTTTGTTTTGGGCTATACGCAAGTTGAAGAAATTCCTGTGAGGAAAAGAGTTTAAAGTTTTTTCTGACCACAAACCCGTTAAAGAGGTTTTAACAAAGAAGGGCATTGATTTTGTTTCCTATCGCATTCGCAAATGGGTGGGACCCCAATCTGAGGTTCACATCAACAATGAGCCAGGATGAATGTGCATTTCTGGATATTATGATTAAAAGCAAAGAGGGCGTTCTGGTTGTGGATCTGTATGTGAAACCTACAGACCGCAACACCATGCTCCATTATAACAGCGACCACCCGCGTTGCCAAAAGGATAATATTCCTTTTGGACAATTTCTGCGGCTGCGCAGAAATTGCACTGACAGACAAGACTTCGAGAAACACGCGGATAAGCTTAAGAGCAAATTACTAAATAGAGGCTACCCAAAAGGGATAATAAAAAAAGCATATAAACGAGCAAAATTTTATAATAGAGACGCCCTCTTTGAAAATAATGATCGTGAGAAAGGAGAGATGGACAAGATAGTTTTTGTCTCTAACTACTCCGTGCTCAGCAATAAAATTAAAAATATAATTAATAGGAACTGGAGTTATTTACAAGATGCCAACTCAGGAACAATAGAAAAACCACTCTACTCATACAGGAGGAACAAAACAATCAGAAATAAGTTGGTAAAAACATACAGGGAGAAACCAGAAAACAAGCAAATGAGCATCGTGACTGGCACCAAAATAATAGGAACTCATCCATGTAGTTCTTGTGTCAACTGTAAACTAATAAGGCCCGGACAAACAATCTGTCTGAATGGTGGAACACATACCCCGTTCGAGATGTGCAACTGCAGGAGTAAAAATGTAATTTATTTAATTACATGCCCGTGTGGTTTAGGCTACATTGGGGAAACCGGAAGGGAAATAAGGGTCCGATTAAATGAACATCGCTCAGCCATTAGGATGAATAAGTGCAATGCCCCACTGACCGAACACTGGTTGCAAAAAAAGCACAAAGTAGATGATTTACGGTGGTGCGTTGTGGAAAAAATTACAATGTCCAGAAGAGGGGGAAATTGGGAGAAAAAACGAAAAATGAGAGAACAGTTTTACATGTGCAAATTTAGAACACACACCGAGGGCCTAAATAACCGGGAGGAATGGGAAAGGCTATATCGATAAACACCACCCCCGCACAAATCAGGCATCTGGAGATAAAAAATATGCAAATATCTGGGGGAAGGAGAGATATAACAGCACCCCCCTATGCATTGGGCTTTTGGACTTAGAAGAACTGTAAATATTATTTTGCTCCTAGGTCGCATACATGTTGTCACCATTTATGAATACCCTCTTTTCCATTTGTGGAATAGACAAGGGGATGAAGTAAAATAGTGCCCTAAATTTAGTTTAAAACTAGCTTATAAACTTCAATAGCCATTTAAAGATGGCGTTGAATTTTCGAGCACAACGATACCCTCGTTTATGTGCAGCATAGAAACCGCAATAGCCATGCAAAGATGGCGCCGACTTTTTAAGCACAAAGATACCCTTGTTTATGTTTAGCACATGAAGTGGCCACGAGGAGGCAATCCAGCCCCTGCAGGTGCGCCCACGTATCTGACGTTCCCAAAAAACAAAAAAAAACAAAAAACACTTAAAAGGAAGACTCTGGGATCAGGACCGCCAGGAATCAAAACTCTGGACGGACACCGGTGGAGGCTTGAATTGAAAGGACACACGGTAAGGAGAGACGCCGGAGACTCTGTGCAAAAGTTTGTGTAGAAGGTAGCTATGCGGGGATTACCTATGGAAAATATCCGGGCGAGGCTTTGCTCTGAGCCTAAAATGTCGCCTTACTTTGAGCCCGATAGCCCGATATCCCGAAAACGGATATCCGATTCCAATGCAAACAGGGGAACGAGAGGGTTTTCAAATGCGCCTGACGCGGATAAGCGCCATAGGTAATATAAAACAGATCGCAAACACGATGTGGTAGAGATTTGAAGAGTACTGCTTGGAGAGATAAAAATGGTAGCGCTATGTCGGGCAAGCTGCATAATTGAAGGACTGCCCGCTAACACGCTGTAGAATACAATAGGCTCAATAACAGTCTGAAAAAGAGCGCTAGCGCGATAGCATGTAGGTATTAAAAAAAAGGGAGCCATCTGGATGGGAATAACAGAATGGGCAATGGTTAATGCAAGCGAACAGCACCGCAGCCCAAGCGTTTGGGTAAATGCAACTAAGGTGCAACTCAACCTATAATTGAGGTTGGGGTTAAAGTACATCATATCACCAGTTAAAATTAAAACAACAATGTGCGCTGAAGTCCTAGGCAGGAGCTGCAATAAATAACGATGGGCAGTTAGTAAATGAAGTAGGAGAGAGACTAGAATGAATTGATTTCCCCATGTAAACCACAGATGGAGTACTATGAGGGAAGAGCTAGAACATCATTAAGAGTACCCAATTAAAAGAGGGGTAGTGAATAATGCATTCCCGTGTTCTCTTCACAGAGTTGGAACTCAGGGAAAATTAACCCAGAATAATCAATGGTGAATTGAAAATACCAGGTCCAGTAAGAACATAAGGACAGGAGGTGGGTGAGACTTTCTGTGCACTGGTGGGTTGTAATAGAATGGGAAACAACCCGGATTACTAATAGGAATTACTTAATTCCCACAGAATAAATAAAAACTCCAAACTATATAGAAAACGAAAGAGAAGATTACACCGGTGTAAATACCTGATGACTCCAACATAGGTGTGTAAGGTACCAAGACAATTTTATTTAATAATTGGAAACCACAAAAATAGAATGTGAACCTTATGCAGTAAATTCCTCTTCAACAGGGCACGATTGAATAGAACTGTCAAGAAAGAATTTTAATGCAAGCGAATTTAAGTGCTTAATCCAAAAAAATAAAAGGTAGGATTTCGCCAGGAGTTCTGTTAATCCTTAATATCAAAAAGCAGTGGAATAACAGTCCAGCCAATAACAAATTTCCTTTTTTGCTTAACAGTGCGTGACTTTAATAAGCCGCCAAAGAAGTGTGTACTCCGTATAGATGTCCTTACCATAGAGGGATGTTGTTATAAGGTACACCACCCGATTGATTATGTGATAGTTAAGGTGAGGGAAAAGTATGAATGTGTGGCACTTTGAACCTAATTGTCCTAAATCACAGGGGCCCCAAGGGGCGGGTTTGTGGACTATTAAAGTGTTGTCAGTGCATAGTGGGACCACAAAATGCATAGTGTATAAAAACAGTTAAAAAAGAGTAATAGAAAAAATGTAAGCAAATAATGATACTGTGAATGTATTCTTATATCGATATTTTATGCTTACAGGTTTATGTGTACGTCAAAATTGTCCTGAGGAAGGTGGGGCATATCGCCGTAACCACCGAAACGCGTCGACTACCCCGTAGGGGATGTATTAATTGTGTAAATTTTTTTTTTTTTTTTTTAAAACATTTGGCATTTTGCAACTACTGTGTATGGAAAGTATACTTATTTGTGTATCCGAATATTTCACCATAAACTTTGAAATCTATGTCAATACAGATTAGGTGAATATTGTTTTTAACCACATATGAATGAATTCATTGTTTTTTTATTATGTATTGAATATTTTTTAACTAAAAAATAAATTTTGCAATTTTGTACACATTTTTCACTGTTTGTGTGGTTCTACTAAAAGCATATGGTTGAGTGTACAGT